>NC_088382.1:36762500-37393666 GCF_037993035.2 Macaca fascicularis
TAGTGTCTTCCATTTTTATAAGATGAATAATGAGCACTGATGAATTAAATGGATTTGTTCTTTCCCCCTTATAGGAAAAGGCATTAATAGCTGCTCAGTTGGACAATGCCATTGAGAAGGAATTACTGGAGAGACTGAAACAGGATACGGTGAGAAAGCCATTAGCTTTGGGGTACTGAAATTTTAAGTGGTAGTATGTTGCAAAGACACATAGGGTTTTTTGGGGTTTTTTTTGAGATGGAGTCTTGCTTTGTCGCCCAGGTTAGAGTGCAGTGGCACAATCTCGGCTCACTTCAAACCTCTGCCTCCAGAGTTCAGTTCTCCTGCCTCAGCCTCCCGAGTAGCTGGGATTACAGGCACTGCCACCACGCCCAGCTAATTTTTGTATTTTTAGTAGCGACGGGGTTTCACCATCTTGGCCAGGCTGGTCTTGAACTCCTGAGCCACCGCACCTGGCTGGGAAATGTTTTTTAACCTGATATGAAGATCTCCACTCGAATTTTATCCCTGGAATAAAATAAATCCATATCGGCCTGGCTTCCTTGTTTTAATTAATGCAAGCACATAAAATGCTTTGGTTACCCTTAATACTCCATTCACTATAAGAGACCTTTCCCTTTTTGCCATTATTCTCAACTCCATTCGCCAAGACGACGATTCCGGATTTCTGTATAAAAGCCATGGGGTTTTGCTTCTCTTACATATTACCCTAGTCTTTTAAGGCTCTTTGAAATAAGTTTTTATTCTCTTTTTAAAAATTAGTGTTGTTTATACAGACAACATGACTAAAGTATGCTTTGTCCTTATTATTTCCCCTTGTCAGCAAAATTACATTTGTCCCAATGCATGGGTTTCATAGACGATTACATTTTAAATGATTTTAAAATGTAACTCCATAGAAGTTACCTATTTGATACTAACTACAGATGATTTAAATGTTCAAAAGAACATGCTTTTTAAAGACACTGCTGGCTTTACACTTAAAATATTACTCATCGAATTAAGTATTCTGATTTAATCACTGAGGAAAAAATAATATTCTCCACAGACAGTGGAACTTCAAGTGTAATATCCAAATGTAGTTAAAGCCAATCTGTGTTTATGTTCTTCAGTATGGCGACATCTACAACTTCCCCATTCACGCCTTCGACAAGGCCCTGGAACAACAGGAGGCAGAGAGTGACTCTTCTGATGCTGAGGAAAAAGATGATGAAGATGATGAGGAGGAAGTAAGTCTTGTTTTTGTTTTGCCAGACCTACTAGATACTATTTGTATATAACTGACAAACAGAATATCATCTTTAGTCCGCCAACCAAAAATGATATGTCTTCTTTTTTCTTTCACGTGATTAATTTTGGTTTAGCACTGGTTGCTCTGTTCTTCAGGCTAACCAACAAACGATTAACAGTTTTAGTCTTAATTTATTGGTCTTGTAAAATTGTTCCTGCAAGGTGACAAATTATAAAGCCTTTCCTGTCTGTGTCTAGTTTTTAACCATAATGAGGATGTTTTATTGCTAATAATGTAAATCAAGAATAAGAATGATCTGGTAGCCCTAAAATTTTTAAAATTCGGAAGCATTAAACTTAGGAAGAACTAAATTTTGGTTGCCTAGTGAATAGACTGTGGTTCTGATTATGTTATTTTGTACTTACTTAGATGTCTTATCTGAATCTTCATTATATATTCTGAACCTAACAGTTACGTTTTATTTATAGGATGTGGGGAAAAGAGAATTTGTCGAAGATGATGAGGTAGATGAGAGTGACATAAGTGATTTTGAGGTGAGCTTCATGGGTAAAAAGATTGTCCTTTTGCCTGCAGCAAAAAAAACAGGGAGGTGGCCAGGCATAGTGGTTCACTCCTATAATCCCAGTACTTTGGGAGGCCACAATGGGAGGACTGCTTGAGCTCAGGAGTTAAAAGACCAGCCTGAGCAACATAGTGAGACCTCATCTCTAAGGATGCCATGGAGCGATCTGTGCTCACTGCAACCTCAGCCTCCCGGGTTCAAGCAATTCTCCTCCCTCAACCTCCCAAGTAGCTGGAATTACAGGCATGTGCCATTCCACCTGGCTAATTTTTTGTATTTTTAATAGAGACGGGGTTTCACCATGCTGGCCAGGGTGGTCTATAACTCTAGACCTCAGGTAAGCTGCCTGCCTCAGTCTCCTAAAGTGCTAAGATTATAGGCATGAGCCACTGTGCCTGGCCTAAACATTTTTAAAAATCATTGGCCAGGTGCGGTGGCTCATGCCTGTAATCCTAGCACTTTGGGAGGCCGAGGTGGGCTGATCACCTCGAGGCGGGCGGATCATGTGAGGTCAGGAGTTCGAGACCAGCCTGGCCAACATGGCAAAACCCAGTGTCTACTAAAAATACAAAAATTAGCTAGGCATGGTGGTGCATGCCTGTAATCCCAGCTAATTGGGAGGCTGAGGCAGAAGAATTGCTTGAACTTAGAAGGTGAAGGTTGCAGTGAGCTGAGATTGCATCACCACACTCCAGCCTGGGCAACAGAGCGAGACTCTGTCTCAAAAAAAAAAAAAAAAAAAAAAATTTCAGCTGGATGTGGTGGCGGTTCCCTGTAGTACCAGCTACTCAGGAAGCTGAGGTGGGAGGATTGCCTGACTACAGCAGTTTGAGGCTGCAGTGAGCCATAACTATGCCACTGCACTCCTGCTTGGGCAACAGAGCAAGACCCTATCTTAAAAAAAAAGAAAGAAAGAAAGAAACGGGACAATTACTGAACATAGACATAGACAAATCAGTTCCCTAGTCTATTCTAAATAGAGGGGACAATGAAGGGAGTTTGGAGAAATCTAGTGTTTTCCCTCCTCCTTTATCTTTTCTCTCCGTATTAGGATATGGATAAACTGGATGCCAGCAGTGATGAAGATCAGGATGGTAAATCCTCCAGTGAGGAGGAGGAAGAAAAGGCCCTTAGTGCAAAACACAAAGGCAAAACGCCCTTGAGAGGACCACTGCGGAGAAAACGAGCCTATGTGGAAATAGAATATGAGCAGGAGACAGAGTCCATGGCCAAGGCCAAAACCACGTGATTTCCCTTTCAACATTTATACCCAGGACTGAACATGCAGAACTGTTTCTTTTTTTAAAAAAAAAAAAAACACATACACACCTCCAGTTTTTGCTCTTTTGTGTTGTGTTGAACACAATATTTGTGTTTTTATTATTTATGCCACGACAGTGGGGCAAGAAATCTGGAGTGAGTGAAGAAAGCTAAGTTGTGAACAAGAGTATTTTTATAGCATATGTGTTGAAGTAACAGCTTGTGCCCGAGAAACTTAACAGATGAGTTCTTGGATCTGGGATGAGATGACGGATGTAAATATTTCTAAATTTTAAATGCTACATTCCTTGGTGTCCTTTTTTCTCCCAAACTTTATTTAGAAATGGAAGGAGTTCAATTTTTTTCTTGTTCTACTTTCCCTACTCCTATGGAGGTAAAAGGAAAGAAAGAAGGAAAAAGCAGCTCTCACTTCCAAAGTTTCGTGTAAAAGTATTTTTTTTTTTCTTAAATAACTCCATTCATACAAATTGGGATGGGAAGAAAATCCTTTCCTCTTGGGAAAGTAATGCAAGTCTTAAGTTCCATCGTAGGGAGCACCTTCAGAAACCTGCTGCACTTTTCTGATACAGTTCACCACCTTTCTGTCTTCACAGCTTTGGGGAATTTTGGCCAGGAGACCCTGAAACATGAAACCAAACAGGCTTTGATTTTTTTTTTTTAATCACTTTTTTCCCCTTTTGCTTGATTCTTCTTCCTTGGTATCATATTCAAAGGAGAAAAGAATGGATGACACTTGGGGACAGGTCACAAAACAGCATAGGTATTAGGTTTTTTTAATTACTATTTTTAAATTTATGTAGCTCTTATGTATTGAAGGTGTTACTTTAAAAACTTTATTAATGTGCTTGGAAATCTCCTGCTGGCTCATGAAACAGCAGAATTCCAGCCAAGGCAAATTAAGTTGAATCTAGGGCTTGAAAACGCCCAAGATTAAAGAGTGAAGATGAAATAGTTTGAATAAACTGGTAAAATAACAATTCATACCATCTCTACATATTTTTAGGATATGAATTTTTTTTTTTTTCCTGCTGGGTAGATTGTCCAGTGAGTTATGGCATGAATTTATTTTCATGCTACCTTCAGTCTTTCAACTAAAGATTTCTAAAAGGGGTAAGAAATGAGGCAATCGTTTATTAGATACATAGAAGTACACAGCTATTATATGCTGTGGCTTTGAGAAGTTAACTTTTGTGGAATATGAAACCAAAGGAAGAATTTCCATGTAGATAAATTAAGATTAGGGGCCCGGTGCGGTGGCTCACGCCTGTAATCCCAGCACTTTGGGAGGCTGAGGCGGGCGGATGGCAAGGACAGGAGATGGAGACCACGGTGAAACCCCGTCTCTACTAAAAATACAAAAAATCAGCCAGGCGCGGTGGCGGGCACATGTAGTCCCAGCTACTCAGGAGGCTGAGGCAGGAGAATGGCGTGAACCCGGGAGGCAGAGCTTGCAGTGAGCCAAGATCGTGCCACTGCACTCCAGCCTGGGGGACAGAGCAAGACTCCGTCTCAAAAAAAAAAAAAGAATAGGGAAAAACATCTACCTAAACGGTGGTTGTCCCTAAAAAACTGGAAACATCTGAAATGCTCTATTTATATTATTCCTGGGAGCTTATAGCCCATTATTTTTACTTTTTTTTTTGTTTTGTTTTGTTTTTAATTCAGAAGACTAGAACAGAAGTTAAATTTTACAAACTTTTGATCACAATGCTTTTGCCCATTCTGTCTTGTCCTTAGCCCTGGTGACATGTGCTGATCCTCCTGCTTTTAGTTC
The DNA here is from genome assembly GCF_037993035.2 of Macaca fascicularis. NCBI lineage: Eukaryota > Metazoa > Chordata > Mammalia > Primates > Cercopithecidae > Macaca > Macaca fascicularis. The sequence goes on from NC_088382.1 coordinate 36,767,370, forward strand.
TAAATGGTTCTGAATAGCTTTAAAAGATGAATAAGAAAAAAGATCAAGCTCTTTTGAGGCTAGAGGGCTCATATGGAGACCTAAAACCCTTCATTTCCAGACTTGGTCAGGCACATACATGGTAAATTACAATCAGTCATAGGAATTACATAAAGATAATGAGGCCCAACTGAAACCAAGTTTCAGTCTGCCTTACCTTTACCCGTCCTTGAGAGCAGTGGTCCAGGAGAATCAGGCAGTCTGTGGCCTCCTGTAGCAGGGCACTCTTAACAGACTCAGGTGTAAGATTTGGATCCCTTGCTACATCACAGATCAGTTTCAAGAGAGCCTTCAGTAAGACCACAAGTCTGCAGGAAACTCTGGAACCAAAAAGAAAAACTATGTTCTTACTGTAAACCTAGATATTAAAATTGGAAGAGACTTCAAAGACTGTCAAGTGGAAAACCCTCATTTCATAAATTAAGGAACTTGGGTCAAAGTTAAATGAAAAAAACCTAAAAACAGAACCAAAGACAGCCTCTAGATTTCTTACCCTCAAGTCTCCTGTTAGCATACTGCACACACAAACACACACACACACACACACACACCCTCTGCCACACTGCTCTCTCCCTTCCAGAAGCTTGGTTCTACTGTAAGCAACAGCTCCTTCATGGGCTGAGAAGGGGAAACCAGGATCTCCCCTAATCAAGGGCCTATACTTTTATTTTTCAACTCTATTAACTGAACTATGCTTGGAGAGAGCTCTCAATCCTTTAACTTCAATGCCATCTTAGGCCTGCAAGTTGAAGACAGAGTAGGGGAAATGAGCTTGGCTTCTGGGACTTAGTGTCAAGTTGAATTTTCTGTCATTTAATTTCAGATCCTAGCTCATAAGTGAAATCCAGCCTACATACTTGTAACTATTAACCTTTCTAAACTATAAACCTTTCTACTATCGCCTTGGTAAAGTTCTGGAAATGGACGATGCTAGTGATTGCACAATATTGTGACTGTACTTAATGCCACTGAACTGTACACTTTAAAATGTAAAATGTGTATGTATTTTTACCACAATAAAAAAAACCCTAAAAAAACCTTAATGAAAGGTGGAAAATAATTTAACTTACAATGTGAAAACACAATGTGAAATGTACAATAAATCATATTTATGGACAGATGCATGACTGGGAGAAAAAAGTGTTCATCTCTTTATCTAGATACTCCTCATTTTCCTATGGTTTGGGTGCCTCTCAGCCCTCCATCTGTTATTCAACTTATAAATGGCTCTATTTTCCATTTCCCATGCTCTACCCCCTCATACCCATATTCCTTTTCTACCTCCCTGCATTTAATTCACTCTCCCTTCTTGGAATCTTAGTCTCTGCTCTTTAAAGACCTGACAATCTGATTCAACTTTATTCATCCATTGATTCATTATCTTCCAGTTCATTCATTCTTCAAATATTTGTATACCTAATACCAGGTACTGAGCATACTTTGAGAGAACATAATAGATGTGGTTTTCCGTTATCCTGGAGTTTATAATTCAGTAGGGACAAAGATAGTTAAACAAATGCAACCTAGTTACCAATATGACTAAGGGAAAGGTTGTCATGGGGGAATGTTACTCTGGATTCCTTGCACATTTATAAGGAAGTGAGAGAATATGGTCCAGAATAGATACTATATGTTGTTGGGGCACTGGATTCTCTGGCTCAATTCAACTTTCAGCTATCCAAGAGATGCTTCTGCTGACTCAACAGTTTGGGTTCCAGTTCTTGACACCTACCTCAACCCAGAGTTAGAATGATTTCCAAACAAGTATATCCTACATTAGTATTCTTTTACTATTTTTTATATATATATATATATTTTTTTTTTTTTTTTTTTTTTTTTGAGATAGAGCATCGCTCCGTCACCCAGTCTGGAGTACAGTGGCTCCATCGCAGCTCACTGCAACCTCCGCCTCCTGGGTCCAAGTGATTCTACTGCTTCAGTCTCCTGAGTAGCTGGGACTACAGTTGCGTGTCACCATGCCCGGCTAATTTTTGTATTTTTAGTAGAGAAGGCATTTCACCATGTTGGCCAGGCTGGTCTTGAACTCCTGACCTCAGGTGATCCACCAGCCTTGCCCTCCCAAAGTGCTGGGATTACAGGTGTTAGCCACCACACCCGGCCTCTAGATTGGTATTCTGATCACTGCTCTGCAGATGTTAAATGATGTGCTATGAAGTACTCTGCTCTCAATTAGATTTAAAGAACATTAGGATTAACAAAGTTAAGCAAATGTCTTTATTGCAACACTTCTAAATGACCTTTAATCTTCTAATATGCATTTTAAACCTAGAGAGATGTGCACCCTCTATGGTTTCCCAATCTATTTGACCACAGATTTTTTTTTTTTCCTGTGGGGCATCAAAGAGTACCTAGATGGGGATTCTGCAAAACACCACTCTAAACCATTCTTAAGATATATAGCCAGGCACAGTGGCCCACACCTGTAATCCCAGCACTTTTAGGAGGCCGAGGCAGGTGGATCACAAGGTCAGGAGTTCGAGACCAGCCTGGCCAACATGGTGAAACATCATCTCTACTAAAAATACAAAAAAAATTAGCCAGGCATGGTGACAGGCGCCTGTAACCCCAGCTACTCGGGAGGCTGAGGCAGGAGAATCACAAATCCAGGAGGCAGAGGTTGCAGTGAGCTGAGATTGTGCCACTGCACTCCAGCCTGGGTGACAGAGCGAGACTCCATCTCAAAAAAAAAAAAAAAACAAACAGGCTGGGCACGGTGGCTCACTCAGGTAATCCTAGCACTTTGAGAGGCCAAGGCAGGTGGATTACGAGGTCAAGAGTTCAAGACCAGCCTGGCCAACGTAGTGATACCCCGTCTCTACTAAAAATACAAAAAATTAGCCAGGCCTGGCGGTGGGTGCCTGTAATCTCAGCTCCTGAGGCAGGAGAATCGCTTGAACCCGGGAGGCAGAGGTTGCAGTGCACGGAGATTGAGCCACTGGACTCCAACCTGGGCAACATTGCTGTCTCAAAAAAAAAAAAAAAAAAAAAAACAAAACAAAACAAAGATATACTACAGTTTCAAAGAGAAGTGATTTAATAGTGTCAGAATCTGGAACTGATACCTGGTAAAAGAGTCAAATATGAGCACCTCAAGTAACTATAGTATATTTTATCTTTCTAATGCCATTTTCTCAATTTAAAATCCTATAGGTGTGTGAAAATGGGAGGTATTCAAATACATAGTATACATTTAATACTTGGTACTGAATGTATTAAATACATCCAAGCAAGTTCTCAAGAGAAAATCAGCCGAATTTTGCATCTTAAGGCTGCTATTACCTGGGCCAAGTATGTTGCATGAGAAGTTTTAGGGTTTCCAATATCTTCAATCTAGCTTCCTCCTCAGGTCCATCATAAACCTCCAGATAACCAATGATGACTCTCTCCAGCCGCTTCAAGTGCCGAACAGTTAGGATCCCCAACCTAAAGATGAAAGAGAAAATATGACGCCAGTGCAGTGGCTCATGCCTGTAATCCCAGCACTTTGGGAGGCTGAGGTGGGAGGACTGCTTGAGGCCAGGAGCTCGAGACCAGCTCAAGCAACACAGCAAGATCCTGTCTCTATAAAATAATAATAAAAACCCAAGGACTCACCTCTTCACAAAAGCCGGCAGGTTTCTTGCATAGGTCCTGCGTAAGAGAAGGCGGTGCTCTGGCTCCATGTGGGCCAGGATCAGCTGCAGGACCTCGTCGCAATGGGTGGTAGGTCGAGCTCCATCTCCTTTCCAGTGCAGGGTTTTCTCCAGGATGGGGAACAAATCCAGCAGACACAGGAGCACAGCCTAGGAGGAAGGAATGGAAGGACGCTGCATAGGTCATCCATTTGCATTTATAATACTAATGGACCTCTCTAGAACTCCATTAATCTACCATCCTTAGGGTCCATACCAGAGAATTCTAAGATACTAGTAATCATATATGAAGTGCATATTACTTTACATTTTCAAACTTTTTTCCATTCTTAATCTCCATCTCACAGTCTCAAATCAATACATTCTCCTCAGGACCATTCTTTTTATAAATTTATAAAATTTATAATTTATAAAATGGGAAAAATGGCAGAGCTGGGACTTTAACCCAGATTTTAGGAATCTAAGTCTATTGTTACTATGTCACTAAGTCTAAGTGACTTAGTGATACATGATATTTACACTTTTTTTGTGTGTGTGTGTGAGACAGAGTCTCACTCTGTCACCCAGGCTGGAGGACAGTGGTGCAATCTCAGCTCACTGCAACCTCTGCTTCTCAGGCTCAAGCGATTGTTGTGCCTCAGCCACCTAACTAGTTGGCACTACAGGTGTGCACCACCACGCCTGGCTAACTTTTCTATTTTTCAGTAGAGACAGGGGTTCGCCATGTTGTCCAGGCCGGTCTCAAACTCCTGGCCTCAAGTGATCCACCTGCTTTGGCCTCCCAAAGTGCTTGGAGTAGAGGTGAGAGCCATTGCACTCGGCCAGTATTTACACATACTTTTAATAAAACTGCTCTTAAGCAGAATCTAAGATGTTCCAAATTTGGGTCAAATTTGGCCACCCTACCTGCTGAAGTTGCAGTGTCTAGGCCAGGGGTATTCAGTCTTTTGGCTTCCCCAGGCCACACTGGAAGAAGAATTATCTTAGGCCACACATAAAATACACTAACACTAATGATAGCTGATGAGCTTTAAAAAAAAAAAAATGCAAAAAAAATCTTACAACATTTTAAGAAAGTTTACAAATTTGTATTGGGCTGCATGCAAAGCCATCTTGGGACGCATGCAGGCCGTGGGTTGGATAAGTTTGGTTTAGATACTTCCTTTTAACTTTCCTGGGACCTCTGGTTTTTCTCTTGGTGTTTTGGTTTTTTAAAATTTCTTTTCTCTACCACCTTAAGAACCCTAGCAGTTCTGGCTGTTAACAATCTAGATTCTCAATACCCAGTATTTAAAATACTGTTTAAAAATCAAAAGAGGCTGGGCGCAGTGGCCCATGCCTGTAATCCTAGCATCTTGGGAGGCCAAGGTGGGCGGATCACTTGAGGTCAGGAGGTTTGAGACTAGCCTGGGCAACATGGAGAAACCCCGTCTCAGGTAATACAAAAATTAGCTGGGCATGGTGGCACGTGCCTGTAATCCCAGTTGCTAGGGAGGCTGAGGCAGAAGGATCACTTGAACCTGGGAGGCGGAGGTTGCAATGCACCAAGATCCCGCCACTGCACTCTGGCCTGGCTGACACAGTGAGACTCCACCTCAAAATAAATAAATAAAATAAAATAAAATAAAATAAAATAAAATAAAATAAAATAAAAGGCAGCAGGGTGGGGAGGCGGAAAGGAGGGAAGTAAGGCATAAAAAAGAAACAAGGTTGCTTCCACCTCTAATTTTGTATAACTTGTTTCTTCTGTCTTTGGAGTTTCTTTCTCCCTCCTAAGAAACTTACTTATTCATCCTTCATAAAGGTAAATATCACCTCCTTCCCAAAGCCTCCTAAAGTCACCCCAAACCTGGTTAGTTACCTATTGCTTGATACCTGGTTAGTTACCTATTGCTTGATACCCACTGCACCTTTTTTATTTTTGAGATGTAGTTTTGCTCGTTGCCCAGGCTAGAGTGCAATGGCACGGTCTTGGCTCACTGCAACCTCCGCCTCCTGGGTTCAAGCAATTCTCCTGCCTCAGCCTCCTGAGTAGCTGGGATTAGAGGCATGCGCCACCACACCTGGCTAATTTTGCTTTTTTTTTTTTTTTTTTAAGACAGAGTCTCGCTTTGTTGCCAGGCTGGAGTGCAGTGGCGCGATCTTGGCTCACTGCAACCTCTGCCTCCTGGGTTCAAGTGATTCTCCTGCCTCAGCCTCCCAAGTAGCTGGGCTGCAGGCACGTGCCACCACGCCTAGCTAATTTTTTGTATTTTTAGTAGAGGCAAGGTTTCACCGTATTAGCCAGGATGGTCTCGATCTCCGGACCTCGTGATCCGCCCGCCTCAGCCTCCCAAAGTGCTGGGATTACAGACGTGAGCCACCGCCTGCTTTTTTTTTTTTTTTTTTTTTAAATTTGAGATGGAGTCTCGCTCCGTCACCCAGGCTGGAGCGCAGTGATGTGACCTCAGCTCACTGCAACCTCTGCCACCCAGGTTCAAACAATTCTTGTGCCTCAGCCTCCCAAGTAGTAGGGACTACAAGTGCACAACATCATGCCCAACTGATTTTTTTGTATTTTTAGTAGAGATGGGATTTTGGCATGTTGTCCAGGCTGGTCTCGAACTCCTGACCTCAGGTGATCTGCCTCCCTTAGTCTCCCAAAGTGCTGGGATTACAGGCGTGAGTCACCACGTCCGGCCCAAACTAATATACAATTGACTCAGATGAAGAAAAACCACTGGCTTATCTGTGGAGACTCAGGAATGTGGAGGCCTGCTTGGTGCTGAGATATTTTTAACTTGGTAACAGCTTTTAGTTATCATCCTCACTTTCCAAGGCAGGAAAATGTCTCTCAATTATTACTAACTCACATAATGCAACCTTCTACTCAAATTCAGAGAATCCAGACACAGTTATGAAGAAATCATACTATTACCTGAATGAGGTGGTGCTCTGGTGTGTACAGGTGGTTGAAAACGGCATGGTACAGGACCTGGGCTCTGTTATATTGGAGTAAATCAGCAGCTGGCTGAAACCAGACAAAGTATCAAATTAAAAGAATAGTTTCCCAAGATTGGCAAATGTTGACCATCTTTGAAATTGGATTATGGGTATGAAGCATGAAGAACATGCCATCCCAAAATATGCCACATTGGTATCATGATGGTTTTGAGTTGAAAATATTGGAGAAACTGTAGATTCAGAAAGGGCGAGGTGAGAGAGAGAGAGAGAGAGAGAGAGAGAGAGAGAGAGGGAATTTACTGCTCCTAGCCAGATTTTCTTTGTCCTGTCATTTTTCTTCTGACAGGACAAAGAAAATCTGGCTAGGGGTAGTTTAAAAAAAAGATGAAAAATTTATCAATTCTTTGTCTAAAAAGTATAAAAGCATATTGCTTTGGTCACTTCTTCAGACTTCTCTCTCTTGTGAAGATCCCCATGTACACGTAAACCAATAAAATGTGTATGGCTTCCTCTTGTTAATCTGCCTGTTGTCAAATTCGGTTTTCGATCCAGGAAAAGAGCCCACTACGAGATAAAAAGGGGGCTGAGGCTGGGCATGGTGGCTCATGCCTGTAATCAACCCCAGCACTTTAGGAGGCTGAGGTTGGTGGATCGCTTGAGGCCAGGAGTTCAAGACCAGCTTGGCCAACATGGCGAGACCCTACCTCTACAAAAAACAAACAAATTTTTAGTTGGGCATGGTGGCATGTGCCTATAATCCCAGCTACCCCAGAGGCTGTTGTGCAAGAATCGTTTGAACCCGGGAGGCGGAGGTTGCAGTGAGCTGAGATCACACCACTGCACTCCAGCCTGGGCAACAGAGCAAGACTCTGCCTCAAACTTAAAAAAAAAGGCAGGGGGGCAGGGTTGGAGGTGATCTCTGGCTCTCTCCTACAGGTACATGGAGATTAATTACACCACTCTCTCCACTTCCATGTATATTTTAAAAGCTCCATACTATAAAGTTTTTTTAAAAAAATTTTTCCTTGAGTAATAGCTTCCACATTTGGGTATAGTCCCTTTTAGATTCTGATTTTGTTTTGTTTTCCTACTTGAAAGTCAACTGTAGGCTGGGCATGATGGCTCATCTCTGTAATCCCAGCACTTTGGGAGGCCAAGACAGGCAGATCACCTGAGGTCAGGAGTTTGGGACCCACCTGGCCAATATGGTGAAACTCTGTCTCCACTAAAAATACAAAAATTAGCTGGGTTTGGTGGCCACTACTAGGGAGCCCCAGCTACTAGGGAGGAGTCCCAGCTACTAGGGAGGCTGAGGCAAGAGAATTACTTGAACCCGGGAGGCGGACGCTGCAGTGAGCAAAGATCACACTCCGGCCTGGGTGACAGAGCGATAATGTCTCAAAAAAAAAAAAAAAAAGGAAACAAAGGAAGTAGGCCGGTGCAGTGGCTCACGCCTGTAATCCCAGCACTTTGGGAGGCTGAGGCGGGTGGATCACGAGGTCAGGAGTTGAAGACTAGCCTGGCCAAGATGGTGAAACCCCCTCTCTATTAAAAATACAGAAATTAGTTGGGCATGGTGGCACGCGCCTGTAATCCCAGCTACTCAGGAGGCTGAGGCGGAGAACTGCTTAAACCTAAAAGACGGAGGTTGCAGTGAGCCGAGATCGCGCCACTGCACTCAAGCCTATGTGACAGAGTGAGACTCTGTCTCAAAAAAAAAAAAAAAAAAAGTCAACTGTTCACCAGTTCTCAAGATCTGGTTATTCGGTTTGATAATGACCCATGCCTTCCTGTTTCTTCTATAATTATCATTTTAGTTATTACATTACCTATAGGATACAACTTCTACCAGATTGATAGAGGAAAAATATAAGGAAAAAATACAAATAGGTAAAGCTGAATGACTTAGCATTACCAGAAAAGAAGAACAGCCAGGAATGACTCAGTCTGTCCCATCAACATGGATGACAAGGTTGAGGTTGCTTACCACATTAAGCACAATGTGATGGAGACAGTGTACACCCAGGATTTTGTTCTCAGTCTGATAATCATCTGAAATGAGCAATGATGCAGGAAGTACCCTTTCCAGATGCTGGCTCAGCCAGGGCCAAGTGACCTGTTGCAGAGTCCATGAGAAAACATGTTTGATGGCAGGGTTATTCTTCCAGGATTCCCTAAATGGATACATAAAATTACATTAAGTGACATGGTGATAAGTAGCAAAAAAATAAACTACTTCAAGCTAAACAGAGTATTTTCATGTCTTTGCAAAAAAAAAAATACATCACACATAAGATAACTCTTAATTCTACATCATACATTTTAAGATTTGGATTAAAATAACTTCCACAACTTACACCAAATACTTAATCACCCAGGTCTTTGGGTCTAAAGCCTATCCAATGAGAAGGAGCCAATTATAACCAGAGCTACATAAAGGACTTATGGTGATGGATGGTGAAGGTATGTTGAGAAGGGAGGGAGGAGTAAAGGCAATGTGTTAGTATTATTACACTAAGGAAACGAATCAATACTTGAACACCTGTTAATAGCTAATAAAGTGAGTGTACACATGATTTAACTAATCCTCAAAATAATTACAGTGTAATAGGTATATTATATTTATTTATTCTGAAATAGAGTCTCGCTCTATTGCCTACAATGGAGTGCAGTGGCACCATCTAGGTTCACTGCAACCTCCACCTCCCAGCCTCAAGTGATTCTCCTGCCTCAGCCTCCTGAGTAGGTGGGATTACACACTTGCACCATTATACCCGGATAATTTTTTTATTTGTAGTAGAGACGGTGTTTCACCATGTTGCCCAGGCTGGTCCCGAATTCCTGGCCTCAAGTGATCTACCAGCCTTGGCCTCCCAAAGTATTGGGATTACAGGTGTCAGCCACCACACCCGGCCAAGTATATTATCTTTATATTAGAAACAAATGGATTCAGAAAACTGTCTAATCTAGTCCTACTCAGAGCAACAAATAGAAGCACAAAACTCAAAATCAAGCCTTTTAACTCCATGTTCCTGGTAAAATGACAGTTACAGATACTTCTTCTCTCATCACTCCGGTGCTAACAAAGTAGCAAGTGGAAACTCATTGAAAGAACTTTAATAGCAATCTAAAGGTGCTTTTCACTTTTTTTTTTTTTTTTTTTGAGACTAGAGTCTCGCTCTGCCACCTAGGCTGGAGTGCAGTGGCATGATCTGGGCTCACTGCAAGCCCCGCCTCCCGGGATCACGCCATTCTCCTGCCTCAGCCTCCCGAGTAGCTGGGATTACAGGCGCCTGCCACCATGCTCGGCTAATTTTTTGTATTTTTTTAGTAGAGACGGGGTTTCACCGTGTTAGCCAGGATGGTCTCGATTTCCTGACCTTGCGATCCGCCCGCCTCAGCCTCCCAAAGTGCTGGGATTACAGGCATGAGCCACTGCGCCCGGCCGGTATTCACTCTTTATCCTAAACATGGCTTCCTTAGCTGATAGTCATCCTTATCTAACAACTGGTAATGACATTCAAGATCCCCAAGTCTAAATTCAAACCGTAAGTTTAAATCCTCTCCAAATCCCCCAACCAAATTCCAGTAATCTGCAATTTTTTTTTTTTTTTTTTTTTTTTTTTTGATGTAGTCTTGCTCTCTTGCCCAGATTGGAGTGCAGTGGCCCGATCTCAGCTCACTGCAATCTCTGCCTCCCGGGTTCAAACGATTCTCCTGCCTCAGCCTCCCGAGTAGTTTGGATCACAGGCGTCCACCACCATGCCCTGCTGATTTTTGTATTTTTAGTAGAGATGGGGTTTCACCATGTTGGCCAGGCTGGTCTCGAACTCCTGACCTGAAGTGATCCACCCGCCTCAGCTTCCCAAAGTGCTGGGATTACACGAGTGAGCCACCTCGTCCGGCCACATTTTGTAATTATTAACTCCAAGAAAGTGGCACAGAATTTCCAATTTTCCTAAGCAGTCGTCCTAAGCGCTGGAAAGAGCACTGGACAACTGAGCCTGAACACCTCAGTTATGACCTCCAATTTGCCACTATCCGGTTATGTCATTTATATCAAATCGCAACGTTTCTGGGCCTTAAGAGTTCTGTGGTTACAGCACCCTTATTTTACTGATGAAGAAACTCAGCTTCCTTTGAGGTCTAATGCTCTAAAAAGTTAAGGTAGGGCAGGGGCAGTGGCTCACGCCTGAAACCCCAGCATTTTGGGAGCCGGAGGCGCGTGGATCACTTGATGTCAAGAGTTCGAGACCAGCCTGCCCAACATGGTGAAACCCCGTCTCTACCAAAAATACAAAAAATTAGCCGGGCGTGGTGGCGGGCACCTGTAATCCCAGCTACTCCGGAGGCTGAGACAGAAGAATCGCTTGAACCCAGGAGGCGGAGGTTGCAGTGAGCCGAGATCGCAACATTGCACTCCACCCTGGGCAACAAGAGTGAAACTCTGTCTCAAAAATAAATAAATAATAAAAAATAAAAATAAAAAACTGTGAGGCTCAAGTCGGTGGCAAAGGGCAGGAGTACTCACTTATTCAAGTCGGGTTTGAGAAGCCCTAATATCACCGAAAGACTCCCTTTCTCATCTTCGTTTTCTCCGCGTAAGAATCCTGCCACAGAACTGCATTCAGTAACTTGAAGCAGTAAGGTGAGCACCTCCCTAGCAACCTCCCGAGATCTCGGAGTGGTCCACGGTTGCTCCAAGCTGTGTGTGATGGCAAAAATATAAACCGGTCCTGCCAAGTGATGCAGGCCCGTCTGCCATGCAGGGCCGACCAGGGAATTCTTAGCAGTCTCAACCTTCCCCAACAGCTTAAGAAACAGTAACCCAACTTTGGCTGCTTTCTCGGCCACTTCAGAGTGCCCATCACCTCCACCTTCCTCCTCTTTGCGGGGGGCTGCATACTTCTCCACGGCTTTTGCCACCTGCCCCAGTGTTTCCGGCATTCCGCGGAGCCGTGCACCACTCCCCTCAAATAACCTATCACATTCGGTGGCTTCTATTAGATCACCGAGGTCTATAAGAGCTACATCTTTTCCGTTGCCTCGTCGTGCCTCCGGGCGGGTAAGACTGTGTAAAATCTTGGAGAAGGCCTGTCCAAGGGCGGAGGGAGACAACTCCCCGGACAAAGAAGACTCTTCCCGCGACGGGGCTTCCAGGGCGCTGTCAAGCTCCATTCCTGACTGCAACACCAGAAGGCTGGTCTCTCCCACAGGACGAGGATGGAGGCGGGGAGGGATCCGCTGAAGAGGGAAGGAGCGATCACTCAACGAGAACTAAAGTCAAATAAAATAAAACGGAGAGATGTCTTGGAGGAGGGGCGAGTCTGACCGGGATAAGAATAAAGAGAAAGGAAGAGACACAAGAAAGGAAAAGGGGACTCTCGGGGAGTAAAAGAGTCTTATACTTGTAACGGTGACGTAAAAAAAAAACTACTGTTGCTTTCTGAAGACTAAAAAGAAAAAAAAAACCTTAAAACTTTAAAGAAATAAACTTCTGAGCCATGTCACCAACGCAACCACCGCCAGGTACTTGCAACCGCTCGCGCCGGTCGGTGTATAGCAGGATCCGGACCTAGCTCATATTGCTGCCGCAAAGCACAAGGCTAGCTTCCGCCAGTACTGCAGTACTGCCGCAACACCTTCTTATTTCACGACGTATGGTCGTAAAGCAATAAAGATCCATGCTCGAGAACAAGACCGAGCGGTGGAACCATGGAGAACAAATTTGCATATATAATAATCCGCTCGCTAATTGTGTTTCTGCTTTCCTTTGCTAAGGTAGAAACAAAAGAATAATCACAGAATCTCCGTGTGGCTTTGAAAACATCCAGGGTTTTATATATGAAGACTCGATATGTCGCATTACGGTAGTCACCCTATCTGTAAAATTAGTGGCACATACTTGGAGCTCCTTAATGGCTACTATAAGATGATCCTTTTGTGGTTCATGAGCGTGATGATTGGGTGTTCACACGTTTGTGTGAGATGTGCCACCCTACAACCTTGTTACGACGTCGGCACATTCCCCATCTGACCTGAACTTCAAGGATCAATTTAACGCTGTAGTTTACGTTCTTGCTAGTTACAATTATAGGTGATTTAATTTAATAGTCTTGTAGTTACCGCTGGTGGGTACCATTATTTTCTGTCTGTAAGATACATGCACGGGTGCTCTTTCGTTGTACAACTGTGAGGTGTGTGTTTGGGAGTGGAAATCTCGCTCTGTCACTAGGCTGGAGTGCAGTGGCGCCAGCTTGGCTCACTGTAACTTCCGCCTCCCGGGTTCAAGAGATTCTCCTACCTCAGCCTCCCGAGTAGCTGGGACTATAGGCGCGCGCCACCATGCCCAGCTAATTTTTGTATTTTTAGTAGAGACGGGGGGTTTCCCTCATGTTGGCCAGGATGGTCTCGATCTCTCGGCCCGTGATCCGCCCGCCTCGGCCTCCCAAAGTGCTGGGATTACAGGCGTGAGCCACCACGCCTGGCCTGTGCAGTGTGTTTTAATGGCTTACAATTTTTTAGGTTTTGGGGATACCTGCGCAGGTTTGTTACCTGGATATATTGTGTGATGCTGGGATTTGGAGTGCAGCTTGGCCCGTTTTTAGTGCCCCCTCTAGTAGACCTCAGTGTTGTTGCCACTTTTATGTCCACGTGTTCCCAGTGTTTAGCTCCCACTTACGAGTGAGAACATGCGGTATTTGGTTTTCTGTTCAATGCAATACTTTAGCTGGTTTCTGGAGCTAGCGTTCTAAAGCCTATATGCACAAGCGTTTGAAAATTCAAATTCTAGCGTCAAGGTAGAAGGCCCCAAGTGGCATTTGGGGCAGCCCCGAGTGAGGCGGGTCGTCGCGTTGGAGGATCCGTCTTGGTCTCGCCCCGCCGATGTCGGCGCCGGGTGTGCGGGGACAGCAGAGCGCAGTCTTGAACATGGGCCGCAGGCGGCGCCCGGAACTGGCCAGGGGAGCCGGAGGCTGCGGGCTCTGGCCCGGGTGGATGTGGAAACCAGCCGTGTTTGGTTGGGTTTTGAGAAGGCGCGAGAAGGGTCGCTCCTGTGCTACTGCCCTGTGTTAAGTCCCCCACGCCCCTTGGGCATATCTTGTTCCCTCTTCCTGCGCCTTCCTGGAGGGTGGAATTGAGCCCGATTGGCCTTCAGTTCCCGAGGGGCTGGTCACATTTAGGAACTTGTGACTCTCATAGCTTCCACGGTTTCGCAGGAGCCGGAGGAGGCAAACTTCATTTGTGCCACTGCACAGGCGGGAGCTTCGGACCCTGGGAGGGGTGGCGCGCGCGAGAGAGATGTGTCGGCCACTGCTCGGAGAGGGACTCCTTTAAGGCGTCAGCCGCGCATCCAGGGGTCAGGAGTCCAGAGAAAGCCTTTCGGGGTTTTCTGACCTGGGGTAGGCTGAGGGGCGTGTGTGCGCGCAGGGGCGAGGGAGGGGTGATGTGTCGGGTGTCCTTTGTTCTCGCCAGGAGGTGGTCATGGGGCAGAGGGACATACAGTACTTTCCTCCCACCTTGGGGAGGGCACCAGCTTCTTGGTGCACTGCTTGCAATTGTCCCATCTGCGGTGTCTTGCTGTCTGCTCGCCTGCCCTTCTTTCCATTTTGCTGTGTGGCCTAGGGCAAAAGTTTGGTAAACTCTCTGTGCCTTAATTTCTTTTTATTTTTTATTTAATTAAAAAAAATTTTTTAGAGACAGGGTCTTGCTCTGTCGCCCAGGCAGGAGTGCAGTAGCGTCATCATATTTCACTGCAGCCTCAAACTCCTGGGTTCAAGCGATCCTCCCGCCTCAGCCTCGCGAGTGACTGGGATTACAGGCACCCACCACCATGCCCAGCTAATTTTCTATTTTTAATAGACACGGAGTTTCACCATGTCAGCCAGGCTGGTCTCGAACCCCTGACCTCAAGTTATCCACCCGCGTTAGCTTCCCAAAGTGCTGCAATTACAGGCATGAGCCACCTCGCCCAGCCACCTTAATTTCTTTATCGGAAAAATACAGGTAGTAATAATTCGTACCACTTAGGAGTGTTGTGAGAAAGGGGTTATATGTAAACTGCTTAGAACAATATCTGGTCAGCAGAAAGTTCTACACAGGTGTTGGCTCATGTTAAACCACAGCTCCTGTGTTGTTACATTTCCTCTTTCCAGGGTAATTTTGTGGTTAGGACTCTCCCTCTCCGCCTCTTTCATTCAGCTTTCCCTTCTCTGACCAATTGGTGGCACTCATGATTTTCTAAGCAATTTCAACCATGGGTAACCATTTCCTCCCGAGGGGACTCTCCTGTTTGTAGGCCCAAGTGGAAGCAAGATGCCAATCAATAGACAGTTATTGTATCCCTCCTGTGTGCAAGCGTCTCTTCCCTGATCCATGTGCCCCTTGTGCTAAGTGGACCCAAGCTATTACTTCTTATAAAGAAAGCACTTGTATTGTGGAGATCTCCCCATCTGCACTTCCGAGTTTCCTGAAGCCAGAGACCACGTCTTTATTCCCAGTGCCTGGCACAATTTGGTCATGGAATAAATGTTGAACTCACACGTCCATCCACAGAGGGCTGGCTGAATAAGCTACGTACATCCATACAATGCAGTTTTATGCCGCTGTACAGAGGAAAGAGAACCATCTCTGTGGACTGCTTTGGAAATCTAGGATGTATTGTTAAGTGAAAAAAGCAGGACAGAGGCCATGTATATGTTGCCTTTATTTTTATTTTTCCCCCTTTTCACACGTGTTGAAATGTTGCCTTTTTTGTAAGAAAGATGGGGAAATAGAAATAATGATGTGTGCATTTGCTTACATGTTAAAGAAGCAATAAAGTATAAATTATAAACTAAGAAAAATGGTGACATGTAAGAAAATAACAGGGTGAAGGAAATAGGAATGGAAGCTAGATTTCTCTGTACACACTGTGTTTAATAGCTTCAACTTTGGATTCATGTAAATGTTTTACTTTTTTTTTTGAGAGAGAGAACCTCACTCTGTCGCCTAGGCTGGAGTGCAGTGGTGCGATCTCGGCTCACTGCAGCCTCTGCCACCCGGGGTTTCAAGTGATTCTCATGCCTCAGCCTCCCAAGTAGCTGGGATTACAGGCGCCCAACACCACACCTGGCTAATTTTTGTATTTTTAGTAGAGGTGGGGTTTTACCATGTTGGCCAGGCTGATCTGCAGCTCATGACCTCACGTGATCCGCCCACCTCGGCCTCCCAGAGTGCTGGAATTACAGGTGTTGAGCCACGGTGCCCAGCCACATATATATATATATATTTTTTTGAAGCAACAAAAGCAGAGATTTATTGAAAATGAAAGTACACTCCACAGGGCAGGAGTGGGCCAAAGTAAGCGGCTCAAGAGCCTACATAACTATGTTTTAAAAGAAAATAACAAAGCATTTCCTAAAAGAAAAGAAACAGTCAAAGTGTACATGGAGTCACTGGCATAACCACATAGAAATTACAGACTGTAAAACTTGTTAATTTGACTCTATATCCTTAGTGTGACAAAGCCTAAAAACAGAAAAAAATTAACTGCATTTAATAATGGTATTGTAGGCTGGGCGCGGTGGCTCAAGCCTGTAATCCCAGCACTTTGGGAGGCCGAGACGGGCGGATCACGAGGTCAGGAGATCGAGACCATCCTGGCTAACATGGTGAAACCCCATCTCTACTAAAAAATAGAAAAAACTAGCCGGGTGAGGTGGCGGGCGCCTGTAGTCCCAGCTGCTCGGGAGGCTGAGGCAGGAGAATGGCGGGAACCCGGGAGGCGGAGCTTGCAGTGAGCTAAGATCCCGCCACTGCACTCCAGCCTGGGCGACAGAGCGAGACTTCGTCTCAAAAAAAAAAAAAAATAATAATAATGGTATTGTAATAATACTAATATTATTGTTTAGGTTGTTTCTTTTGGTTTGTTTGTTTGTTTTTTGAGACAGAATCTCCCTCTTTTGCCCAAGCTGGAGTGCAGTGGCATGATCTCGGCTCACTGCAACCTCTGCCTCCTGGGCTCAAGCGATTCTCCTGCCTCAGCCTCCCAAGTAGCTGGGATTACAGGTGTGTGCCACCATGCCCGGCTAATTTTGTATTTTTTAGTAGAGATGAGGTTTCACCATGTTAACCAGGCTAGTCTTGAACTCCTGACCTCAAGCGATCCACCTGCCTCGGCCTCTCAAAGTGCTGGGATTACAGGCATGACCCACTATGCCTGGCCTGTTTAGGTGTTATTACATGTATTTTGTATAACTTATATATGTGTATAAAATAACAAGTAACTCAATATTGTTAGAAACCCAGATTTTCAGTTAAAGATAAAAGAGATACAGGCCGGGCGCGGTGGCTCAAGCCTGTAATCCCAGCACTTTGGGAGGCCGAGGCGGGCGGATCAAAGGTCAGGAGATCGAGACCACAGTGAAACCCCGTCTCTACTAAAAATACAAAAAATTAGCCGGGCGCGGTGGCGGGTGCCTGTAGTCCTAGCTACTCAGGAGGCTGAGGCAGGAGAATGGCGTGAACCCAGGAGGCGGAGCTTGCAGTGAGCCGAGATTGCGCCACTGCACTCCAGCCTGGGCAACAGCGTGAGACTCCGTCTCAAAAAAAAAAAAAAAAAAAAAAAAGAGATACTAGTATCAAATCAATGAAGTTAGCTATAAATTCTGTAATCTGATTGAGTCACATATTTGAGTAAAAAAATCTGTAATCTGAAATTAGAATTGGCAATGTTGGTATGAATTTATAAGTAATTTTCCTCATTCTACAAAATATATACATATAAATATATACATATATACGTGTGTGTGTGTGTGTGTGTGTGTGTATATCTCCTGGTTGTGTTCACTGAAAGGCCAAGAAGAATGACAGTCTAATGGCTGTGAGCACCCTGGGTGTCCAAATTCAGAGTTTAAATGCCATTTCCCACTGAAAGGAACCAGTGAGGCTTTAGGAAATGATTGATTTTGATTTCAGAACTAGGGCAGAAATTGCACAAGGTGGGCCTGTGGCGTTTTGTTATGCCTGAAAGCAAGGTAGTTATCAAATGCTGCTGAGGTGGCCGGGCATGGTGGCTCACGCCTGTAATCCCAGCACTTTGGAAGGCTGAGGTGGGCAGATCACGAGGTCAGGAGATCAAGACCATCCTGGCTAACATGGTGAAACCCCGTCTCTACTAAAAAATACAAAAAATTAGCCGGGCGTGGTGGCGGGTGCCTGTAGTCCCAGCTACTTGGGAGGCTGAGGCAGGAGAATGGCATGAACCTGGGAAGCGGTGCTTGCAGTGAGCTGAGATTGCGCCACTGCACTCCAGCCTGGGCGAGAGCGAGACTCCGTCTCAAAAAAAAAAAAAAATTGCTGCTGAGGTGATGTGAAAAAAAAACAAACAACACACCGAAGGCCCTACAGCTCAGGGATTACAGCATTGGTCTTGTAAAGGAGTAATGACTGTAATGAATTAAAACAAATATATATAAATCCATGAGTTCATAGTGATACTAAAAAAAAATCATTCACCTTTGGATCACTTAAGAAAACAAATGTTTATTTTGAAAATTGGTATATAAGAGGAAAAAAAACAAGCATTTATTCTTCTGTTTCAGGGTACCCAAATCATTTGTAAGGATAATACATACAACAAAATGGTAGAATTAGAAAGTCACTATTCACACCTCCTAATGAAACACTGAGACAAGGCAACTGTCATCCAGTGTGATTACAATTACGAGGTGAAGGTTGATGGGGAACTTTATAACTGAACTACTGATTTATTGAACATCACTAAAAGCAAGGCAGCCAGATACCAGGCACCTCTGAATGCAATAAGGTAGGAAGTACACACCACCTACGAAATATTCTTGCCTAAAAATGGACCCTAAATCTAATCAAATTTTTAGGTCTACTACCAAATGACAAGAAACATGGAGGGTAAAGAAGCAAAAGACACCAAGAAATTTAATTTATTCAAGGAAAGATAAATAAATAAATAATTGTTTTAAAGACACCAAGATAATATAATCAGCCAAGCCAAGGATGAGAACTGATATAGATTGAAAGTTTTAAGATATTCTCAACCAACAATGTTGCATATTTTTCCTTCCTTCCTTCCTTCTTCCTTCCTTCCTTCCTTCCTTCCTTCCTTCTTTCCTCTCTCTCCCCTTCCCCTTCCCCTTCCCCTTCCCTTCCTCTTCTCTTCTTGTTTTTTTTTTTAGAGGCAAGGGCTAGCTTTCTTGCCAGCTGGACCTCCCAAAGTGCTGAGATTACAGGCGTGAGCCACTGTGCCCCACCAGATCTTATTTTCTTTCTTTTTTTTTTTTGAAATAGACTTTCGTTCTTGTTACCCAGGCTGGAGTGCAATGGCATGATCTCAGCTCACCGCAACCTCCACCTCCCGGGTTCAAGCGATTCTCTTGCCTCAGCCTCCCTAGTAGCTGGGATTACAGGCATGTGCCACCACACCTGGCTAATTTTGCATTTTTAGTAGATATGGAGTTTCTCCATGTTGGTCAGGCTGGTCTCCAAATCCCGACCTCAGGTGATCTGCCCACCTTGGCCTCCCAAAGTGCTGGGATTACAGGTGTGAGGGTGTGAGCCACCGTGCCTGGCCTCTTTCTTTTTTTTTGGGAAACGGAGTCTTGCTCTGTTGCCCAGACTGGAATGCTGTGACGTGATCTCAGCTCACTGCAACCTCCACCTCCTGGATTCAAGCAGTTCTCCTGCCTCAGTCTCTCAAGTAGCTGGGATTACAGGTGTGTGCCACTGTGCCTGGCTAATTTTTGTATTTTTAGTAGAGATGGGTTTTTGCCATGTTGGCCAGGCTGGTCTCAAACTCCTGACCTCAGGTGATCCACACGCCTCAGCCTTCCAAAGTGCTAGGATTATAGGAGCGAGCCACCACATCCGGCCCAGATGTTATTTTCAATAAATAAATTGTAGGCCAGGTGCAGTGTCTCATGCTTGAGCCCAGGAGTTCTAGACCAGCCTGGGTAACAAGTGAGACCCTGTTTCCACAAAAAAATAAAAAAATAAACCCACCCAAATTATAAAAAGACATATTTAAGACAATCAGAGAAACGTGAATATAGATTAGTTATTATGGTGTTCATACAATTTGTCATCTAAGCAGAATATGTTGAGAGTTCAAGAAGGCGCTATTAACAGTTGTGCTGGTACAAAGGTGTACACTGGATTTGTCCCAGGCAAACATGATTATCCTGGTATTACACAATTTTGTGGAGTATTTTAGATTGATAATGTTAGCACATTTATGTTTTTGTGAAAGCTATTAGTCAGAAAAGCAGTTCTGAAAGGTTTTAGTCTCAGGATCCTTTACACTCTTAAAAATTATTGAGTCATACTCATTAGGATGGCTAGAATGAAAAACACTGAAAATAAATTTTGGCAAGGATGTAGAGAAATTGGAAGAGAAATTGGAATGCTCATACATTGCTGATTAAAATGTAAAATGGTGCAGCTGCTATGGAAAACAGTGTGACAGTTTCTTAGAAAGTTAAACATAGAGTTAGCCATAGGACCCAGCAATTCTATTCCTAGATATATTGCCAAGAGAACTAAAAACATGTATTCATACAAAAACTTGGCTACAAATGTTCATAGCTGCATTATTTGTAATATCCAGTGGAAACAACCCAAAAGTCAAGTGATGACTGGGTAAACAAAATGTGGTATATGCATACAATGGAATGTTATTTAGCTATAAAAAGGAATGAAGTTCTGATACATATTACAACACGGATGAACCTTAGAGACATTATGCTAAGTGAAAGAAGCCAGAAACAGAAACAAAAGGCTACATATTGTATGATTCCATTTATCTGAAATGCCCAGAAGAGGCAAATCTGTAGAGTCAGAAAGTACATTAGTGGTTGCCACTAGATAATGGGAGGGGACATTTAGAAGTGACTAATAGGCCTGGCGCAGTGGCTCATGCCTGTAATCCCAGCACTTTGGGCAGCCGAGGCGGGCAGATCACAAGTTCAGGAGTTTGAGACCAGGCTGGCCAATATGGTAAAACCCCGTCTCTACTAAAAATACAAAAATTAGCTGGGCGTGGTGGCGGGCGCCTGTAATGCCACCTACTCGGGAGACTGACTGTAGTCCCACCTACTCGGGAGGCTGAGGCAGGAGAATCACTTGAACCCGGGAGGCAGAGGTTGCAGTGAGCTGAGATCATGCCACAGCATTCCAGCCTGGGTGACAGAGCGAGACTGTGTCTAAAAAAAAGTGACTAAAATGGGTATAGGGTTTTCTTTTGGGGTGATAAAAAGGTTTTGGAATTAGCTAGCGGCAGTGGCTGCCCAACCTTGCAAATATACCAAAACCTATTGAAGTGTACACTTTATTTTTTTGTTTTTTTGAGACAGAGCCTCACTCTGTCACCCAGGCTGGAGTGCAGTGGTGCGATCTTGGCTCACTGCAACCTCTGCCTCCCCAGTTCAAGCAGTTCTCCTACTTCAGCCTCCAGAGCAGCTGGGATTAAAGGTGTGTGCCACTACACCCGGCTAATTATTGTATTTTTCAGTAGAGACAAGGTTTTGCCATATTGGCCAGGCTGGTTTCAAACTCATGGCCTCAAGTGATCTGCCCACCTTGGCCTCCCAAAGTGCTGGGATTATAGGTGTGAGCCAGCATGCCTGACCATGAGGTGTACATTTTATTTTTTTTTTTAATTGTTCTTGTTTTTTGTTCCTGAGGTGTACATTTTAAAATAGTAAGCTGCTGGTCATGGTAGTACGTGCTTGTAATCCCAGCAACTCAGGAGGCTGAGGCAGGAGGATTGCTTGAACCTAGAAGTTTGAGGCTGCGGTGAGCCACGATTGCACCATTGCACTCCAGCCTGGGAGACAAAGTGAGACCCCAACTGTAAAACAATTAAAAATAAATAAAATTATGAATCTAGTGGTTTATGAATTAAATCTCAAAAATATTTTAGAAGTATTAAGGACCCCAAAGAGCTTTTCTTTATGTGTGATGGATAAATATTCACATAAATGGATTATTTTCTACCCTAGAAATTAAAACTGAAAAAATTTTTTAAATACTCATTTGATTTTTAAAAATTGCCTGGGTGCGTTGGCTCACACCTGTAATCCCAGCACTTGGAGAGGCCGAGGTGGGTGGATCACCTGACATCAGGAGTTCAAGACCAGCGTGGCCAACATAGTGAAACCTCATCTCTACTAAAAATTAGCTGGGCGTGGTGGCAAGCACCTGTAGTCCCAGCTACTTGGGAGGCTGAGACAAAAGAATTGCTTGAACCTAGGATGCAAAGGTTGCAGTGAGCCGAGATTGTGCTATTGCACTCTAGCCTGGATGACACAGCAAGATTCCATCTCAAGAAAAAAAAAATTAAATTTAAAAAACATAGTAATAATAAAGATATTACATGTTAAGGACTTACTTTTATGAGAATAAGTATATTTTTCAAACAGCATCATGACAAGTGACATTGTTTTACACTTTTGTCAACAGATTTGTAAAAATTTGCAACTCTTTCTTATCTGGTTTAATAGGAGACAGCTGGATTTTCAGATTTGTGGCTGCATTCGATCTATGTTGGAAAATTCTACTGTACACGAGATAATGAGAACAAAAAGATAAACAATATATTAATATTGTTATAAAAATAGTTTTGACCTAGCAGGCTGCCTGACAGGGTCTTGGTAAGTCCCAGGAATCCAGGCCACACTTTGTGAAGTATTATTGGAAACACACACAAGTATTAATTGTTGAAATGATGCAATGTCTGGGATTTGCTTTAAAATTCCCAACACTGGGCAGTAGACACTGAGCAGACCAGATTCCAGTCGCTCGTGGGCATGGCTCAGCTTCCTTTGTGACCATATCTGGCAAGTCCAGTATGGATGAGATCGAGAAATTAAATAAGCCGAAACTGAAGAAGACAGAGATGCAAGAGAAAAATCCACTGCCTTCCAAGGAACGGATCGAACAGGAGAAGTAAGCAGGCTTCGTAATGAGGTGTGCGCCACCAACATGCACTGCTCATTCTACAAAGCATTGCTTTCTATTTTGCTTCTTTTAGCTGTTTAACTTTGAAGGATGCAAAGAGGTTAAATCAAGTTTAAATGACTGTGCTGCCCCTTTCACATCAAATAACTGCTGCTGCTGATGGCTGTGCCTGCCTCTCTTATCTGCCTGTCTAGCTGGTGGGAAAGAAAAGAACTTGCATGTTGGTGAAGGAAGAAGTGTGGTAGGATGACAGTGAAATCTAGAATAAAACCAAGCTGGCCCAAGGCGTCCTGCGGGTTGTAAAATGCAGTTTAATCAGAGTGCTTTTTTTTTTTTTTTTTTTTTTTGGTTATTGTTCAAATAATTTTAATTATGGGAATGCATTTTGTTTGTTTGTTTGTTTGTTTTGAGATGGAATTTCGCTCTTGTTGCCCAGGCTAGAGTGCAATGGTGCGATCTCAGCTCACTGCAACCCCACCTCCCAGGTTCAAGCGATTCTCCTGCCTCGGCCTCCTGAGTAGCTGGGATTACAGGCGCCTGCCACCATGCCCAGCTAATTTTTTTTGTATTTTTTTGTAGAGATGGGGTTTCACCATGTTGGCCAGGCTAGTCTTGAACCCCTGACCTCAGGTGATCCTCCTGCCTCAGCCTCTCAAGGTGCTGGGATTACAGGCATGAGCCACCGCGCCTGGCTCAGTTTTTAAAGTAGGCAAATAAAAAGTTTAAAAACTTGAAAAATAAAATTTTCCATGACAGGGGATGGTGGTAAAGGAGTGGTCAAAAGCTAGATGAAAAAGATTATCAACATCTTGACAATTGTAGAAGCTGGGTGATGGATCACAGATGTCCTCTATGTTAATCTCACTTCTTTAGTGTAACTCTGAAATTGCCCATAATAAAAATTGTTGTTATTAGCTAGGCACAGTGGCTCATGCCTGTAAGCCCAGCACTTTAGGAAGCTGAGGTGGGAGGATCACTTGAGCTCAGGAGTTTGAGACCAGCCTGGGCAACATAGTGAGACCTCGTCCCTACTAAGAATAAAAAAATTAGCCAGGCATTAGTGGCACATGCCTGTGGTCACAGCTACTTGGGAGGCTGTGGCGGGAGGATTGTTTGAGCCCAGGAGGTCAAGGCTGCAATGAGCTGTAATCACACCACTGTACTCCAGCCTGGGTAACAGAGCAGGTTGCTGTCTCAAAACCAAACAAAACAAAAATATTGTTGTTATTGCTCTTATTTCAATCAGTGCTTATTTAACAGAGCAAAAGACGTGGAGGTAGTTGGTAGGAGGAAAAACCATGTTAAGGACTGGATATGTAAAGATGCAAAGATGAATTAGATACAGTTCCTGCATTCAATAGGTTTTCATCTGATGAGGGGAAACAATGATGCACAGCTGGAAAGAACTGTAAGGAAGACATCCGATAAAGAACCCATCACATTTAACAAGCGCCAGGCGCTCTGCTGAGGGCCTTACATGCACTTCCTCCTCAAGGCAACCCTCTCAGACTGGTATCATTATCTCCATCTTGCAGAGGAGGAAACTGAATTTCTGAGAAGTTGAGCAACTCGCCCAAGATCTCACAGCAGAAAGTGGTAGAGCTGCAACTTACACTTCAGTCTGTTGACTCCAAAGCCTGTGCTTTTCACGGCTTTGGAGTCAGTCACCTTTCAGTTACACAACCCTGGAACATCACTCTCACTGTGTACCACATAAATGGCACTCATCAGAGGCCCAGCTGGTGGCCTAGAGGAGCCCACAGTCTTTAGGAGAACAACAAATATTATCAACCAGGTTGGTCTTTACACTGTACCTATGTCCTCATTCAGTCCTCACAATTTAAACTCACGGAGTAGGGGCTGGGCGGGGTGGCTCACACCTATAATCCCAGCACTTTGGGAGACCGAGACAGGCAGATTGCTTGAGGTCAGAAGTTTGAGACCACCTTGGCCAACATGGTGAAACCCTGTCTCTACTAAAAATACAAAAATTAGCCAGGTATGATGGCGGGTGCCTGTAGTCCCAGCTACTTGGGAGGCTGAAGCAGGAGAATTGCTTGAACCTGGGAGGCAAAGGTTGCTGTGAGCCGAGATCACACCACTATACTCCAGCCTGGGCGATAGAGTGAGGCTCTGTCTAAAAAAAAAAAAAAAAATTCATGGAGTAGGCATTTCTGTCCAAGTTTGCCTTCCTTGTCTTGACTTTCTTTCTCAAGGTTTTGGGAAGCAACATCTCTTAAAAAGAATAAATTCAATGGCAACTCTCCTGTAATTAGCAAATGCAAATAACCATATGTAAGGATATGGATTCAAGACCATAAAGATAAAGAAGTAGGTTTATCACATCCCTATTCATAATGCAGAAACGTCAAAACAGTGGAAGCTTGCTCATCAGTGGCACATCCACACTGGGGAATTCTCCAGCCGTTTTTCTTTGTCGTTGTTGTTTGTTTGTTTAAGAATGACATGGAGCTAAGCCAGATGTCAAGGAGAGGTTTCCATAAGGTATTGTTAAATGGTGAGTGTAAGATTTGTGAGCCAGGTGTGGTGGCTCACACCTGTAATTCCAGCATTTTGGGAGGCCGAGGTGGGTGGATCACTTGAGGTCAGGAGTTCCAGACCAGCCTGGCCAACAGAAATGGAAGGCTGAAATAAATTCCTGGGAATTGATGACTAAATGGTAAGCAATACCTCTTAGCTTTCCAAAGACCATACGATCAACAATTTTAGATGAAGATTTCTTCATAAGGATAAACAAAAGTGAGAGAAAGTAAAAAAGGAAGTATTTACTCCCCTTCATTCTAAGAGTAACAAACTGATGAAATTGAAGCGTGACAAATATACCAACCACAGCTTTCAAGGTTCATGTGGTCTAAACATGGTTAATAATAGGAGTTTGAAACACGCTATAAGGGCTGGCCGCAGTGCCTCACACCTGTAATCCCAGCACTTTGAGAGGCCAAGGGAGACCGATCACGAGGTCAGGAGTTCGAGACCAGCCTGACCAACATGGTGAAACCCTGTCTCTATTAAAAATATAAAAATTAGCCAGGTGTGGTGGCACACACCTGTAATCGCAGCTACTTGGGAGGCTGAGGCAGGAGATTCACTTGAACCCGGGAGGCGGAGGTTGCAGCGAGCCGAGATTGTGCCATTGAACTCCAGCCAGGGCGACAGACCAAGACTCAGTCTCAAAAAATAAAAAAATAAAGAAACACACTGTAAGATAATTACTGCTTGTAGCAGAGCTACTTTTCTGATTATAGGCCAAATGGAAAAATAATATTACAATATTTATCATCCTTGAATGCCTGCCAAGAATGAGGCAACCACTATATTCTTTCAGTTTAATATTTTTACAAGTATTTAGCTGGGTGCGGTGGCTCACGCTTGTAACCCCAGCACTTTGGGAGGCTGAGGCGCGTGGATCATGAGGTCAGGAGTTCGAGGCCAACATTGGTGAAACTCCATCTCT
Source organism: Macaca fascicularis (assembly GCF_037993035.2). NCBI lineage: Eukaryota > Metazoa > Chordata > Mammalia > Primates > Cercopithecidae > Macaca > Macaca fascicularis. The sequence goes on from NC_088382.1 coordinate 36,793,449, forward strand.
ACTAAAAATACAAAAATTAGCCAGGCATGGTGGTGCGTGCCTGTAATCCCAGCTACTCAGGAGGCTGAAGCAGGAGAATTGCTTGAACCTGGGAGGCGAAGTTTACAGGGAGCTGAGATCGTGCCATTGCACTCCAGCCTGAGCAATAGAATGAGACTCCGTCTCAAAAAAAAAAAAAAAATATTTTTACAAGTATTTAGGTAGGTAGTACATTATCTAAGAACATCTTACCCAAATGATAAGACCACTCTTTTTTACTTTAGTGCTCCAAAATGTTCAATTTCATTGTTGAAATGTTCTATGTGCCATATTTCTCTCCAGCAATTGCTATTTCTCTGCTCAGCAAAATGTCTTAAAACAAAAACAGGCTGGGCTCAGTGCCTCATGCCTATAATCGCAGTGCTCTGGGAGGCCAAAGGAGAAGGATTGTTTGAGCCCAGGAGTTCAAGACCAATCTGGTAATCAGGGAGACCCCCATCTCTACAAAGTAAAAAATATTCGCTGTGCATGGTGCTGCACACCTGTAGTCCCAGCTAATTGGTAGGCTAGGGTGGGAGGATCACTTGACACCAAGAGTTAAAGGCTGCAGTGAGCCATGATCATGCCACTGCACTCCAGCCTGGGTGACAGAGTAAGACCCTCTAAAAAACAAAAAAAGACACCAAATCCACACCTGTTGTCCCCAATTATCCACTCAACTTTAAAAAATTTTTATTACTTGAGCATGTTTCTTAAGTTTTAGTTTCTCTCTTTTTTTATTTTTATTTTTTGGAAATTAGAGTTATCCTGGAATATTTCTTTTTAAAATTATTTTAAAAACAGAGATGGAGTCTCACTACATTACCCAGGCTGGTCTTGAACCCCCAGGTTCAAGGGATCCTCCTGCCTCGGCCTCCCAAAGTGTTGAGATTACAGACATGAGCTACTGCGCCTGGCCCTGGAATGTTTCTTAAGTTTTAAAAACTTTATAAAGTCCCCCTCTGTTTTAAGAAATGCCATTTATTTGTTGAAGAAGTAAAGCCATGTGTCCTGTAAAATGTCTGAAACTCTAGATTGGCAGATTGCTTCCTCTTGATGTTATTATTTATTTATTTATTTATTTATAAACTTTTTTTGAGACAGAGTTTCGCTCTTGTTGCCCAGGCTGTAGTGCAATGGCACAATCTTGGCTCACTGCAACCTCCATCTCCTGGGTTCAAGGGATTCTCCTGCCTCAGCCTCCCGAGTAGCTGGGATGACAGGCAAACACCACCATGCCCGGCTATTTTTTGTATTTTTAGTAGAGATGGGGTTTCACCATATTGACCAGGCTAGTCTCGAACTCCTGACCTCAGGTGATTCTCCCACCTTGGCCTCCCAAAGTGCTGGCATTACAGGCGTGAGCCACCGCATTCGGCCATTTATTTATTTTTTGAGGTGGAGTTTCGCTCTGTCGCCAAGGCTGGAGTACAGTAGCACGATACCGGCTTACTGCAATCTTCACCTCCCGGGTTCAAACAATTCTCACACTTCAGCCTCTTGAGTAGCTGGGACTATAGGCATGCACCACCACTCCTGACTACTTTTTTGTATTTTTAGTAGAGACAGAGTTTCACTATGTTGGCTAGCCTGGCCACAAGTGATCCACCTGCCTTGGCCTCCCAAAGAGCTGCGATTACAGGCGCTCTTGATGTTATTGTTAATTTATTCCTCTATCTAACCCATTTCCTGGAAAGGGGTGGTTGGATCTAGAGATAAAATGAAATTTAGGATCAGCCTTTGGGGTGGGGCTGTATACTTCTTACTGTATCGCAGGAGGCATGTGATGTCTGATTGTCCCACTTTTACTAATGATAAGACAGATTGATCTGTTACAAAAGTCTCCATCAATCTTTCCCCTGGTGGCTACAGGAGCCATGAATAATCACTGCTTAATTTTATTACTTTATTAGAGTTACAAAATGGCAATTTCCTAATTCTGTTATTTCCTTTTGCATCTTTACCTGGAACTCTGCTTTAAATAGAACTTTCCCCCAGCAACCAGTTATCTGATCACCCTGAATACAACTTGCACAGCAAAAGCAGGATAAATGCTTGATATTTTCCTTTCATTAACCAGGTTTTAGAATAATGAATTTAGTGCCTTAGCGCCCGTCAATGAATACCTGATATTTGGTTGTTGTTCTTGTTAGTTTTTATTTTATTTTATTTATTTTTATTTTTGTGGAGACAGGGTCTTAATATGTTGCCCAGACTGGTCAGCTAACTCCTGGACTCAAGCAATCCTCCTACTTCAGCCTCCCAAAGTGCTGAGATTTGGGAGACATGAGCCATTACACCCAGCCTGTTCTTACTAGTTTTATATGATCTTAAGGAATTTTATACATGTAATGAGTTGTATTCCATTGTAATTATTCTTGTTATACTCAAATCGTCCCATCTTTTGCCAATGGGGGTCTTTTCATTTTGGCTTCTGTGCCCTATTAACATGACCCAGTAGTCGTGGATTGCTTCCTTCCTTTCTAGAATGGCAAGATTGAAGCAACCACTGTCTCCAAGGAGCCCCAATTCCTTGTAAGGAGAAAGGTTGTTTAAGGGCTACACTTTGAAGAGTGAGATGCCATTGCTCTTGAGTTTGTATTAATTTTAGTTTTCTAGGTCTCAGTGGACGACACATCTAGGAAACATATACTCTTTAAAAGCAGAAAAAAATAATAAATCTGTATTAATATATCCAATTCAGATTTAAGATTTCAGGCTTATACTTCTTTAAAATGAGACTTGTATCTCTCCTCTCTTTTACTGCCCAGGCTGGAAGGCAATGACACGATCTCGGCTCACTGAAACCTCTGCCTCCCAAGTTCAAGCTATTCTCCTGCCTCAGCCTCCCAAGTAGCTGGGATTACAAGTGCGTGCTACCACGCCCGGCTAATTTTTTTTTTGTATTTTTAGTAGAGACGGGGTTTCACCACGTTGGCCAGGATGATCTCGATCTTTTTTTTTTTTTTTTTTGAGACGGAGTCTCGCTCTGTCGCCCAGGCTGGAGTGCAGTGGCGTGATCTCGGCTCACTGCAAGCTCCGCCTCCCGGGTTCACGCCATTCTCCTGCCTCAGCCTCCCGAGTAGCTGGGACTACAGGCACCCGCCACCACGCCGACTAATTTTTTTGTGTTTTCAGTAGAGACGGGGTTTCTCCGTGTTCGCCAGGATAGTCTCGATCTCCTGACCTCGTGATCCGCCCGCCTCCGCCTTCCAAAGTGCTGGGATTACAGGCGTGAGCCACCGCGCCCGGCCGGTGTCGGTCTCTTGACCTTGTGTCCGCCCACCTTGGCCTCCCAAAGTGCTGGGATTACAGGCATGAGCCACCGCGCCCGGCCAAAAATCTCGATTCATAATAACATTAATGTAATTACTTGCTTTATTCTAAAATATACACATAAAGGTATTAAAATAGCAATGTTGTTATTACTAAACATAAGATTACCTGGGTGTGGTGGCTAACGTCTGTAATCCCAGCATTTTGGGAGACTGAGGTGGGCAGATTACCTGAGGTAAGGAGTTAGAGACCAGCCTGGCAAACATTGGTGAAACCCCACCTTACTAAAAATACAAAAATTAGCCAGGTATGATGGCATGTGCCTGTAGTCCCAGCTACTTGGGAGGCTGAGGCAGGAGAATCAGTTGAACACAGGAGGCAGAGGTTGCAGTGAGCCAAGATCGCACCACTGCACTCCAGCCTGGGTGACAGTAAGAGACTCCGTCTCAAAGAAAGAAAGAAAGAAAAAAAAACCCGTAAGATTATTGAATATAATTTAAGACTTCTTTGCTATTTGCTTTTGTCTTTAGGGTATGCCGAGTAAATAACTGCAATCACCTGGGCATGGTGGCTCTCGCCTGTAATCACGGCACTTTGGAAGGTGAAGGCAGGAAGATTGCTTGAGGCCAGGTGTTTGAGACCAGCCTGAGCAACATAGCTAGACCACCCTCACCATCTCTACAAAAAGTAAAATTAGCCAGGTGAGATGGCACATACCTATAGTCCCAACTACGTGGGAGGTTGAGGCAGGAGGATCACTTGAGCCCAGGAGGTTGAGGCTGCTTGACCCATGATTGGGCCACTGCACTCCAGTCTGAGTGACAGAGTGAGACCCTGTCTTAAATAATAATAATAATTTCAATCAAATGCTATGTTTCAAGTCACTTGAAATAGGCTTCTTTTCTATATGGCTGTGATATTCATTTTAGGTTTCGACTCAACTGGGTCAAGGAATACCCAGATAGCTGGTAAAAGCATTATTTCTGGTTATGTCTGTGAGGGTGTTTCTGGAAGAGATTGGCATTTGACTCACTGATTGAGTAAGGAAGAGCTGCCTGATGTGAGCAGGCATCATCTAATTTGTTGAAGGCCTGGATAGACTAACAAGACAGAGGAAAGTCTAATTCACTCTGTCTTCTGGAGCTGGGACATCCATTTTCTTCTGCCTTTGGACATATGAACTCTAGGTTCTCAGACCTTCAGACTCTGGGACCCACAGACCAGGGGCCCACAGGTTCTCAGGCCTTCGGACTCAGACTGAATTAGGCCACTGGCTTCCCTGGTTCTCCAGCTTGCAGATAGTATATCATGGGGCTTCTCAGCATCCATAGTCATGTGAACCAGTTCCCCTAGTAAATCCCCTTTTATCTACCTATCTGGAAAATTCTGACTTATACAATGGCTATGTGAGGAACTTGATATATGTTTATATGCATTTTTGTTTCTTTTCAATCTTCTAGGAATGGCTTGTCTCTTCTCATTTATTATTATTTTCCTTTGTAGAGATGGGGTCTTGCTGTGTTGCCCAGGCTGATCTTGAATTCCTGGTCTCAAGTGATCCTCCTTCCTCAGCCTCCTAAAGTGCTGGGATTACAGGCATGAGCCAGTGTATCCAGCTTATTCATTTTTCAACACACTCAATTTTTCCTTCACCCCACGAATCCAGCAAAACTGCTTTTTCTCAGGCCCCCAGTAGCCTCCTCATTGCCAAATTCAGTGGAGTGAAGTGGTACACTCTCGACTCAGTGCAACCTCCGCCTCCTGGGTTTAAGCACTTCTCGTGCCTCAGCCTCCCGAGTAGCTGGGATTACAGGTGCGCACCACACACCTGGCTAATTTTTTTTATTTTTAGTAGACATGGGGTTTCACCATGTTGGCCAGGCTGGTTTCGAACTCCCGACCTGAGGTGATCGGCCTACCCGGACCTTCCAAAGTGCTGGGATTACAAGCATGAGATACCGCGCCCGCCGCCCTGCTCGGTGCATTCTTTTTTTTTTTTTTTTTTTCTGAAACAAAGTCTCACTTTGTTACAGTAGTTAGCTGGTCACGCATGAGCAGGGCAGGAGAGGGCTCCGCCCAACACACACAAATATCAGGAATGTCAGGCAACCATCAGGTGATGGCCAGGCAGTTAAGTGTCGTTCTAAAATAATAATTGGTCACAGCCGGTGCCAGGGAAAGGCAGGATCCTAACAAATAGAAAACACCTGAAATGTGATCATTGGCTTCTTGAGAAGGCCTCAGGGGTTAGGCAAGTAGGTTCAGGAATGTGCCTGGAGACAGCCCACCCCAAGGGAAGAATCAGGGAAGAAGTAACAAGAGCCCAGAAGCATGCCAACGTATAAAACCCCAAGTCAAAAGGTCAAACCTCACACTTGTTTTTCAAGTCACACACTTGCTCCTCGTCCAAGTATATGTTCTTTCCTTCCTTTTATTCCTGCTCTAAAGCTCTTCAATAAACATTCACTCCTGCTCTAAAACTTGCCTTGGTTTCTCCTTCTGCCTTAGGTCCCTTGGTTGAATTCCTTCTTCTGAGGAAGCAAGATCTGAGGTTGCTGCAGACCCCTACAAATTAGCCTTGTCTAATATATTTTGGTGCCATGTGACTCAAATACCTTCCACTGATAACAACTCTGTTGTCCAAGCTAGAGTGCAGTGGCGCAATCATGGCTCACTGCAGCCTTGACCTCCTGGGCTCACGCGATCCTCCTACCTTAGCCTCCTGGGTAGCTAGGACTATAGGCACACAGCCCAATGCCTGGCTAATTTTTTGTATTTTATATGTATATGTATATATATATATATATATATATATATATATATATTTTTTTTTTTTTTAATAGAGATGGGGTTTTGCCATGTTGCCCAGGCTGGTCTTGAACTTCTGACCTCAAGCAATCCTTCTGCCTCGGCCTTCCAAAGTGCTAGGATCACAGGCATGAGCCACCGTGCCCGGCCTCTTTTCCATTCTTGTACACAATTCCATTTCCAATAAAAACTTAACCCAGATAATGTCACTTTTCTGCTTCAGTCCCATTATAAGTTAGAATTCCCTAACATGGCTACTAGGCCCTCCCTGATCTGCTCCTGTGTCTCTTTGACCTCACTTTGTACCTCCCTTCCCCATCTCTCACTAAGCTTAATTACATGGGATGTGTTCGCCAACAGCCCAAGCTCTATTTTGTCGCAATTTCTTTTCTTTTCTTTTTTTGTGAGAGGAAGTTTCGCTCTTGTTACCCAGAATGGAGTGCAGTGGTGCCATCTCAGCTGACTGCAACCTCTGCCTCCCAGGTTCAAGTGATTCTCCTGCCTCAGCCTCCCGAGTTGCTGGGACTACAGGCGCCCGCCACCACGCCCGGCTAATTTTTTTGTATTTTTAGTAGAGACGGGGTTTTGCCATGTTGGCCAGGCTGGTCTTGAAGTCCTGACCTCAGGTGATCTGACCACTGGGCCTCCCAAAGTGCTGGGATTACAGGCATGAGCCACCAGCCCCGGTCCTCAATTTCTTACATACACTCTTCTGTCTGGCCTTTCCCTACCTCTTGTCATTCTTGTGATCTGAGCTTAAACATCTCTTGCTCAGGAAGACCTTCCTTGTCCATCCCTCTCCTCTGGTTTTACGAAGGTAGTCACTGGATACCTCACAATGGTTGGTCCCTGTAATATGAATATGCTTGTTTAGGCTTCATCTCCCCCATTAGACTGTAAACATCTTGGGAGTAGGAGCCATTTTGGTCTTGCTCATTGGCATAATGATTGGCATGTAGGCACTCAATATGTGTTGGTCTTTTAATAAATTTGAGAAGTTTGACTCTAAGTACAATCATCCACATCAGACTTCTCTACAAATTGTATATTCAGTGGGCATCAGCTCTGCCCAGTGAGAGAAAGCAAACCTGGAATGCAGTGCTTGTGCATTAGTACAGGCTCAATAAGGGACAGCTGTATTAGTCGGGATACTGGCAGGTGAGGAATACACACAAACTTATTTCTTACAGACTTTTCATTTAGTCCCCTTGTTTAGTTGCATGGCTTCCTATGACTTTATTTTATTTTATTTTATTTTATTGATTCATTTTTTTTTTAGATGGAGTCTCGCTTTATCACCCAGTCTGGAGTGCAGTGGCGCAATCTTGGCTCATTGCAACCTCTGCTGCCCGGATTCAGGTCATTCTCCTGCCTCAGCCTCCTGAGTAGCTGGGACTGCAGGCGCATGCCACCACGCCTGGCTAGTTTTTGTATTTTCAGTAGAGACGGGGTTTCACCATATTGGCCAGGATGATCTTGATCTCCTGACCTCGTGATCCACCTGCCTCAGCCTCCCAAGGTGCTGAGATTACAGGTGTGAACCACTGCACCCTGCCCCCTGTGACTTTAGAAACAAAAATAGCTTATAATTAGCATGACTTCGAGTCTTTCATATATACTCTTTTATGTACTCTTCTTAATCACACTCTGAGGCAGTTACTATATCTCCATTTTATAGAGGAGAAAAATGAGGCTTAGAGAGATAAAGGAACAGACTGAGTTCTCCCAGCTAATTAGAGGCAGAGCTGGGTTTAAAACCCATTCTTTGAATTCCAGGGCTAGCTTTGTTTATTCCACACTACAAATTAATCTCATAATGAGGCATGGAAGGGAAATATCCCATGTTTTCCCAAAACACAGCCACATTTCATCACTGACTCTTGCCAGTGAACCTTTTGTTTCTCAAATACTAGGAACAAAAACTATTCACTTGGAAGTGTTCTTTCTTCCTCTGTACGTGCTTCATGCATTTCTCTTTGTAAACAAGACTTTAAATAAATTACTTCTAGGCCAGGAGCAAAGGCTTATGCCTGTAATCCCAGCAATCTGGGAGTCCTAGGCAGGAGCATCACTTGAGATCAGGAGTTTGACACCAGCCTAGGCAAAAAATTGAGGCCCCCATCTCCACTAAAAAATAATAATAAGAAGAAAACCAAAGAAATTACTTCTAATTGTTTTATTCTGTAGGCACGTCTCACTTAAAGAAAAGCATTTTATGTACATATCTTTGTGTTTTAAAGTCTGTAAATTAGGTAAAAAACTCCTTAAGTATCATTTTAGAGAGTGTTTTAGTCATAAAAAGGCTCGACATGGACTTCTTTAGATAATGAAAACCCCTGGCATGTTTCAGGCCATTATTCAATTCAATGTGCACAGCTTCCAGAACACAGAATGCAGAGATGCCTGGAATTAATGGTCTGGCAGCAAGTCTGTTTCTCATGTTTTCCAATCTGAATGTATAAATTTTTAAATCTTACAAACCTGTAATGAATGTGTTGGATTACTGTCTTTGCTCTATTGTCAGCATATAGAGACTCGGCTTCTTGGCAGAATGATGAAGTTAAGGATATTGCATTCTAACCACAAGGAAACACAGATCTCCTTGTCAGCATTCTTTCTTTCAAAAAGGTTGCTTAAAGTGGTGCTTCAAAGATAATTCTATCCTAAAACACAGTGACTTAGGAAAAAAAAAAAAGAGAAATAAAGATAATTCTAGCTCACTAAATTTAGGGTGTGGAAAAAGTCCAAAACGAGAATATTCACTGGGTAATTGTGCAAGAAATGTTAATATGTGTGATAAGGGGAGGGTGTTCTACCCTCCTGATGCTTGCCTCTGCCGCCTCTCTCTGTCTTTCATTTTGCCTTGACATACAACATACAATTTATCAAGTTTAAAAGTTAAATGAGGGCCAGGCGTGGTGGCTCACGCCAGTAATCCCAGCACTTTGGGAGGCTGAGGCAAGTGAATTGCTTGAGCCCAGCCTGGGCAACATGGCAAGACCCTGTCTCTATTAAAAAAAAAAAAAATTTGCTAGTTGTGGTGGTACAAACCTGTAGTCCCAGCTACTTGGGAGGCTGAGGTGCGAGAATCACCTGAGCCCAGAAGGTTGAGGCTGCAGTGAGCCATGACTGTGCCACTGCACTACAGAGTCTAGGTGACAGACTGAGACCCTGTGTTACTCTGTTCTCATGCTGCTATGAAGAAATACCTGAGACTGAGTTATTTATAAAGGAAAGAGGTTTAATTGACACAGTTCTGCATTGCTGGGGAGGCCCCAGGAAACTTACAATCATGGCAGGAGGCAAAGGAGAAGCAGGCACCTTCTTCACAGGATGGCAGGACCGACAGAGTGAGTGCAAGCATGGGAAATGCCAGACGCTTAAACAACCGTCAGATCTCGTGAGACTCACTATCATGAGAACAGCATGGGGGAACCACCCCCATGATCCAATTACCTCCACTTGGTCCTGCCCTTGACACACGGGGATTATGGGGATTATAGGGATTACAAATCAAGATGAGATTTTGGGTGGGGGAGCAGCCAAACCATATCAGACCGTGTCTCAAAGAAAAAAAAAGAAAAAAAAGAAAAAAGAAAAGCTAAGTGAGGCAGTCAACTCTTTGCCACTGCAACCACATTTTAAATATGAAATGGGCTGTGTGCGGTGGCTCACGGCTATAATCCCAGCACTTTGGGAGGCCAAGATGGGTGGATCACCTGAGGTCAGTTCGAGACCAGCCTGGCCAACATCATGAAACCCTGTCTCTACTAAAAATACAAAAATTAGCTGGGCGCGGTGGCAGGTGCCTGTAATCCCAGCTACTCTGGAGGCTCTGGGAGGAGAATTGCTTGAACCTAGGAGGCGGAGGTTGCAGTGAGCTGAGATTGAGCCATTGTACTCCAGCCTGGATGACAAGAGCGAAACTCCATCCCCCCATGCCAAATAATAAATAAATAAGTATGAAATTATTTCATAACTGAGTTACTCCTTTTTTTTTTTTTTTTGAGAAAGGATCTCACTCTTTTGCCCAGGCTGGAGTGCAGTGGTGCGATCATAGCTCACTGTAGGCTCGACCTCCTGAGCTCAATCAGTTCTCCCATCTCAGCCTCCTGAGTAGCTGGGTCCACGGGCCCACGCCACCACATCCAGCTCACCTTTGTTTAAATTTTTTGCAGGCATGGGGGTCTCACTATGTTGCCCAAGCTGGTCTCTAACTCCTGGGCTCAAGTGATCCTCTCACCTTGGCCTCCCAAAATGCTGGGATTACAGTTGGGAGCCACTACACCCAGCCATATACCTGAGTTATTCCTGAAACCATCCTGAAGTCACAGCTACTCTTCAAAAATCTGTCAGCAAGTTATCTGCTCATCTTCATATTCAAGGCGGATTTCTAGTCATCCTCAGTTAACTCACAAAAGGAGAAGTTAGCAGCACAAGTTAGTAGAAGCAGCTTACTGGTATCTGAAGCTTGCTTTGAAATGCATTTTTTTTTTTTTAGTGACAAGGTCTTGTGCTGTCACCCAGTGTCTGGGCCTTTGACACTTCAGTAAGCTTCCTGCATTCCATATTAGGCACAAAGGGTGACAGATGGGGCAGGGGCCAGAAAAGGTGCCCAGGAGACCAGCAGCTTAGTGGTTAAATGGTGTGTACAGGATGGCTGGGGAGTGTTGATCTGTGTGACTCTGAGGTACATGAATATTTCTGGAAAGAAAGAAGCATTGCAGACAAGGTATGGATTTCCCATGATCTCAGAAGCTTGGTAGCTCAGCAATTTAATGGGAGGAAAACTGTAATTTCTAGAATCTTTGAGTTTGCAATGGAGATTCATGCTTATAACATAATACTGATGACCACCAACTTGCTTGTCTCTTGGTCTTTGTCCTTCCAGATTTAAAAATATTCTTTCAATTTCTTCCTCATGGCAGTTATATATATATATATATATATATATATATATATATATATATATATATATATATATATAATATAAATGTATTTATATTATATAGTTATTTTATATAAATATATGTTATATATATATGCTGGGATCTCATTGTGGTGCCCAGACTGGTCTCAAACTCCTGGGCTCAAGTGATCCTCCTGTCTCAGCCTCCCACAGTGCTGGGATTACAGGTGTAAGCCACTGTCTCTGGCCCCTCATGGCACTTTTTACAGCCTCTCTGTTTTTCTGCAGATGTAAAATGAGAGTAAAGGAATCCAATAGAAATGTGGACAATATTGAAGGCAGAGAGGACTTCTTCCCGGCATGTTATAATTGTGCTATTGCATTTTTGATTCGTTTTGATTTTTTTCTGCCTTATGACCAGCTTGAACAATCCACTATGCTACCAAATCAATTTCTCCTACAATTAAGCAAATCTAGTTTTTTCTTCATTTGGGTTGCTATTTGATGGCCGCCCTCACATTGCACCAAAGTTGCTATGGATTCTATTCCTCTCTCTGAGGGTATCAGCATCTTCTTGAGAAATAATAGACATATATAAGAAAACATTCAGAAACTCAGAGCTGGTTGCTGTGGGGGCTTAAACCACCATTTGGGTGTACTCTTAGTAATCCGTGTATCCTTTGAACTATTCATGACCATCGTGGCCCATGAGGAGGGTTTTGCAATGACTTGGCGTTCTCAGCCATGATAGAGACTAGACTGGGATGAAAGGGGAAAAAAAGAGGAAAGAAAGGAAAAGGGAGAAAAAATGAATGGGAGAGGAGATGCGATTGATAAGAAAGCAGTTCTAATCCCAGTGTGCAATGGCTGCAAACAGCAGCTTTCTTGGTGGTGTACATGGCCTGTTTCTTATATGGGTTGCTCTACGGGTCCTTGGAGACAGGCCTTTCAAATGTATGTTCATGTCTCTGACCTTGCACTACCCCCAATGTAGGCTCCAAACAGGCATTCAAGGTGCCTTTGGAAAGCCCCAGGGCACTGTGGCCAGGGTTCACATTGGCCAAGTTATCATGTCCATCTGCACCAAGCTGCAGAACAAGGAGCATATGATTGAAGCACTCTGCAGGGCCAAGTTCAAGTTCCCTGGCCGCCAGAAGATCCACATCTCCAAGAAGTGGGGCTTTACCAAGTTCAATGTGGATGAATGTGAAGACATGGTGGCTGAGAAGCAGCTCATCCCAGATGGCTGCAGGGTCAAGTACATCCCCAATCATGGCCCTCTGGACGAGTGGCAGGTCTTGCACTGGTGAGGGCTTCCACTGCGCTGCCCCCCTCCCCCAAACTTTTTTTTTTGGAGATGGAGTCTTGCTCTGTTGTCCAGGCTGGAATGCAATGGCATGGTCTCAGCTCACTGCAACCTCCAGCTCCCGGGTTCAAGCGATTCTCCTGCCTCTGCCTCCCAAGTAGCTGGGATTACAGGCGCCTGCCACCACGCCCGGCTAATTTTTTGTATTGTTAGGAGAGACGGGGTTTCACCATGTTGGCCAGGCTGGTCTTCAACTCCCGATCTCGTGATCTACCCGCGTCGGCCTCCCAAAGCGTTCAGATTACAGGTGTGAGCCACTGCACCTGGCCTCTGCCCCCTCTTAATACCCACCAATAAATGCTACTTCCTGTCCATGTTAAAAAAAAAAAAAAAAAAAAGAGAGAGAAAGAAAAAGAGAGATGTGCAGATGTTTAGCACCAGAGAGGTGCCAAAGATGGGGAAGAGTGCTCAGTAGCCATCACAAACATCTTCTAGTCCTCCTGGCGCTCTTCTTGAAGGTTCTCCCTCCTCTACAGAGCACATGCCCTTGTTTCTTTTCTTTTTTATTCTTTTTTTGATGGAGTCTCGCCCTGTTGCCCAGGCTGGAGTGCAGTGGCTATTTGATTCTCCTGCCAAGACAGGGTTTCACCGTGTTGGCCAGGATGGTCTCGGACTCCTGTCCTTGTGATCCACCTGCCTTGGCCTCCCAAAGTGCTGGCATTACAGGCGTGAGCCACCATGCCTGGCCTGCCCTGGTTTCTTACTGAGACTTTCACATGGGAACAAAATAGGAAGCCGTGCCCATGCACAAAAGTGACATTGGTCATGTCCTCCTTGCTTCCCTGCTTGACTAGTTTATTAGAGAAATAATTAAATGGGCATGATTTTAAAAATAAGGTAAGTAGGAATCCAGTGCTGACTGGGGTGTCATAAACAGCTTGATTTTTTTTTTTTCCATGAATGGCACTGGCTATACATGCCTGCATTACTGGTCAGTCTGTCCTTGTCTCTAATTTGATCACATCTGTCCCTCTGAACCTGTGCATATGGCTTCAACAGAAGACTCCCTCTGAGTGAGTGAAGGGCATGCAGGATATTACTGACACCCACAAAGATACAAGAGGGTGGTAGAATGGAAGGCAGAGGTTGGGTCCTACCTCAGTGGGGAGAACATGCAAAACTGGGGGAACATAAGAACCCCAGGTGAGAATGGGGAAAAGCCCTGTTGAGGGATGGGTGACAGACATAAGAACTGATGGGAGGAGCTGGGCACGGTGGCTCACACCTGTAATCCCAACACTTTGGGAGGCCGAAGCAGGTGGATCACTTGAGGTCAGGAGTTGGAGACCAGCTTGGCCAACATGGTGAAACCCCATCTCTACTGAAAACACAAAAATTAGCTGGGCATGGTAGTGAGTGCCTGTAATTTCAGCTACTTGGGAGGCTGAGGCAGGAGAACTGCTTGAACCTGAGAGGCAGAGGTTGCAGTGAGCCGAGATCGTGCCACTGCACTCGAGCCTGGGTGACAGAGCCAGACCTTGTCTTTAAACAAAAACAAAAACAAAAACAAAAACTGATGGGAGGGAATATGGAGGAATGGGAGGGCACAGTCCTTGAAGAGACCCATTGTCTCAGTCTATCACTCAGGATTTTTCATATTCTCATCCACGCTCCAATTACTCATTTGATAAATGCTGCTTCAACACAGATTCTTTATTAGCTGGGTGTGGCTGTGGGTGCCTGTAATCCCAGCTACTTGGGAGGCTCAGGCAGGAGAAACACTTGAATCCGGGACACAGAGGTTGCAGTGAGCCACGACCGCGCCACTGCACTCCAGCTGGGCAACAAGAACGAAAATCCATCTCAAAAAAAAAAAGAAAAAAGAAAAACAATCAAACATACATAGATTTCTTTAAAAGAAGTAATCCACTGTGGAGTTAAAAACAACAACAACAACAACAACAACAAACATCTCATGGAAGTAGAGTAGAATGATAGATACCAGAGGCTGGGAAGGGTATGTGTGGGGAGTGTAGAGAGGTTGATTAATGGAGACAAACATGTAGTTAGACAGAAGGAATAAGTCCTAATATTCCACAGGAGAGTAGGATGATTCACATTAGGAACAATGTACTGTATATTTCAAAATAGCTAGAAGAAAGGACTTGAAATGTTTCCATACATCGAAGTGGTAAATGCTTGAGGTGATGGATACCCTAAATACCCTGGCTTGATCATTACACATTCTGTACATGTAACAGATATCATATGTACCCCCAAAGCACATACAAATAGTATAAAAAGAAACATTCACACCCCATGGCCCTAGATAATGACAAGCACACAAATCACTTGACAATTTTCTGGGGTTTTTGTTTTCCCAGATTGCATCAGTCCAGGCATTAATAGCACCTGCCGCTTTCTTATCTTTGCAGAGAGCAATCTGCTTCTGAAGCTACATGAGGCAGCAAAGCCAATAATGAACTTAGATCTATACAATCTGGGTTTGTGCCTTGACTCTGATGCTTATTATCTGTGTAGTTACAGGTAAGTGTTGCTTTTCTCAACATTCTTTCCTAATCCGAAAGTCAGAGGGATATATATGGCGGTGGGAGGGGGAGGCGGGAAATGCATTTTGTGAAACAACTTGGTGCGTAAATGCTTATTATCTTTGACTGATTGGTGTTTGTTTGCCACAGATAAGATCACGAAGTTGGAATTCTGGTACCTATGATTATCACCCAGATTTTTACTTTTTTTTTTTTTTGAGACTGCATGCACTGGTGCAATCTTGGCTCACTGGAACCTCTGCTTCCCAGGCTCAAGCAATTCTCCTGCCTCAGCCTCCCTGGTAGCTGGGATTACATGCACCCGCCACCATGTCTGGCTAATTTTTTTATTTTTAGTAGAGAGAGGGTTTCACCATGTTGGCTGGCTGGTCTCCAACTTCTGACCTCAAGTGATCTACCTGCCTCGGCCTCCTAAAGTGCTGGGATTACAGGCGTGAGCCACCATGCTTGACCCAGTTTTTTACCCATTGAAACACATTCAGAGTACAAGTTATCCTTCAGTAATGTGAATACAGCTAAATACCCTGTAGCTGCCCATGGTCATCTCATGAAGAGAGAGGAAAATAATGGCCTTAGCTCCCAAATGGTGCCCAATTTTTTTTTTCTTTTTGAGACAGAGCCTCGCTCTGTCTCCTAGGCTAGAGTGCAACGGTGCAAATTTGAATCACTGCAACCTCCGCCTCCCAGATTCAAGCGATTCTCCTGCCTCAGCCTCCTGAGTAGCTGGGATTATAGGTGCCTGCCACCACACCCAGCTAATTTTTTGTATTTTTAGTAGAGACAGGATTTTGCCATGTTGGCCAGGCCCTGACCTCATGATCCACTCACCCTGGCCTCCTAAAGTGCTGCGATTACAGGCGTGGGCCACTGCACCTGGCCAGTGGTGCCCAAATTTTTAAAAAGCCCAACCTAAAGAAACTTCAGGATTCTCACTGTATCAAGTCCCAGGTGTCTGGCCCCACCAGAGACTTCTCTTCTCCAGCCTTTGCCCACCTCAACTTTATTCTCTACAGTTTGCACTCTGTTGTATAGCTCTACCCAGCAGGCTGTTAATCCTGTGTGAGTTTGCCCACACTGATCTTGAGACTTAGGTGTCATATCCCGGCAGGTACCCTCGCAGTTTTCACAGACGTGGTGCTAAGGGTCTCTGCCATACAAGCCTGCTCACCTAAAATACACTGCTTACACTGCTTTATGAGGCAGGAGCTATCCTATCTCAGCACCTGGCCCAGGTAGTAGGTTCTTCAGCAACACTGAACTGAGTCACTAGACCACACTAATGACTACGAGTTGATTTATGATTATTTGTTTTCAGCTGCTGCCAAGTCATATCTGATCAGCTAAACAATATCCAGTTTTCTCTTCTCGGTGCTCCGTCACGACATTCTACCTAACTGTATGGAAGCACTAGAAATGATGCAAGGACATTTTTCCCCTGTCCTCTTGACTTCAGGACATTGACTTTTCAAATTTGTGAACAGAGACAATTTAGTGCCAATATTTTAATCAGAATTGGCTGGGCATGGTGGCTTATAACTGTAATTCCAGCACTTTGGGAGGCTGAGGTGGGCAGATCACCTGAGGTTCAGGAGTTAGAGACCTGCCTGGCCAACATGACGAAACCCCGTGTCTACTAAAAATACAAAAATTAGCCGGGCATGGTGGCACGTGCCTGTAATCCTAGCTACTCAGGAGGTTCACTTGAGGCAGGAGAATCACTTGAACTTGGGAGGTGGGGGTTGCTGTGAGCCAAGATTGTACCACTACACTCCAGCCTGCGTGACATAGTAAGACGGTCTCAAAAAAAAAAAAAAAAGAAAATTCAATCAGAATTATGCTAATCTGATGAATTCAACACCGATACATTTTCCTTAACAGGAAGGGGAGATGGTTGAGGCAGGAAAGTTGAAGCCAGCCTACTGATCATGCTTTCTCCATCTGATCCCAGCAGTGCATCTACCACGAGGCTGCAGCAGGAGCTGGAGGGAAGGCTCTGTGTTTTGCTTAGGAAACGCATTTTATTTCCCACATTAAAGCAAGCTGAGGGGTGCTGGGAGATGATGTGGTATCCCCAACAAAGAAAGGATCAGGCTCCATAGGGGTGGCAGCAGCAATCTGGGGCTGGTGGCTTCAAGGAAGAGCAGGGGTTACCACTCTCTGAGGGAAAAACAGGTGGTAAGAACAGGTGTACCCTTGGGCAAAGAACTCCATTAAGACAGGTATCAACAACTGCACCAGGACTGCCAGGTGCCACAGCTGCACCTTGGGGCTGCCCAGCATGAGCACACACTGTGCTGACAGCCTCCATGGCACAACCACAGGGGTGAGAAGGCTTCGCACCTACCGTGGGGCCTGCTACATCGGGGTGCATGGGCATCTCCTGCTTACCTATGACTCACCAGAACAGTATACTCACTCAGCAAATGCTCTTTCTGTGTTCAACACTCAGGGGCAACATAGGCCCAGCTGTTCCATGCTTATTAGGGTTACGAAAATCATTCCCAACATTTTTACTTTATTTTTGAGAGTCTCACTGTGGCCGAGGCTGGAGTGCAGTGGTGCAATCTTGACTCAGTGCAACCTCCGCCTCTTGGGTTCAAGCGATTCTCGTGCCTCAGCCTCCCAAGTAGCTGGGGTTACAGGCGCGCGCCACCACGCCCGGCTAATTTCCATATATTTAGTAGAGACATGGTTTTGCCATGTTGGTTAGGTTGATCTCAAACTGATCTCAAGTGATCTGCCTGCCTCGGCCTCCCAAAGTGCTGGTATTACAGGCCATTCCCAACACTCTTAATGCACTTTGCATGCTCCCTACTGACTCAGTGCTTCCTTGGGCCATGGGCAGGACAAAGCTGGAGGGCATGGATGCAAGGTCTGAGGGCACACAGTACCATAAAGCATCACCATGCAACACTGCTAGAGGTGGCAGAGGTGGCAGCAATTGTCAGCAAGTAGCTAAGAAAAAATATGAGGCCTGGGCACAGTGGCTCACCCCTGTAATCCTAACACTTTGGGAGGCTGAGGTGGGCGGATCACTTGAGCCCAGGAGTTTGAGGCCAGCCTGGGCAACACAGTGAGACCCCATCTTTACAAAAAATACAAAACCCAACTGGGCATGGTATGTGTGCCTGTGGTCCCAGCTGCTTGGAGGCTGAGGTGGGAGGATTGCTTGAGCCTAGGAGTTTAAGGCCACAGTGAACCATGATTGTGCCACTGCACTCCAGCCTGGGTGACAGAGTGAAACCTTGTCTCAAAAAAAAAAAAAAAAAAAAAAAAAAATTAAAGGCTGGGCACAGTGGCTCATGCCTGTAATCCCAGCACTTTGACAGGCCGAGGCAGGTGAATCACTTGATGCCAGAAGTTCAAGACCAGCCTGGCCAACATGGTTAAACCCTGTCTCTACTAAATACACAAAAAATTAGCTGGGTGTAGTGGCACATGCCTGTAGTCCCAGCTACTCACGAGGCTAAGGCAGGAGAATCACTTGAAGCCAGGAGGTGGAGGCTGCAGTGAGCCGGGATTGCACCACTGCACTCCAGAGATTGTCACCACAAAACAAACAAAAAAGAGAGCTCAAAGCCTGTATGGTAGCAATCTAGACCTTTTTAGTTGTGACTAGTTGTGTTAAGGGCACTGACAATTGCTTGAATTACAAGTAGAATTCTTAGTTTCAAGTCTTAGTTGATGGAATGCTGTGATTGAAAATATCGACTTCCTTTAAAAATATGCTAGAAATGAGACAGAGCCTGGTTTAGCAAGGTCTTAATGTACCTTAGTGTTAATCCTAACATATATTGTTCAGCTAATAATCGAAGATCGATTTTTGTTCTTAAGGATTAGGAACTTTTAGGCTGAGTGCAGTGGCTCACACCTGTAATCCTAGTACTGTGGGTGGCTGAGGTGGGAGGATTGCTTGAGGCAAGGAGTTAAAGACCAGCCTGGGCAACACAGGGAGACCTAGTCTCTACAAAAAATTTTAGAAAATTAGCCAGGCATGTGGCACACGCCTGTGGTCCCAGCTATTTGGGAAGTTAGGTGGGAGAATCACTTGAGCCGGGGAGGTTGCAGTGATCTGTGATTATGCCACTACGCTCCAGCCTCGATGACAGAGTGAGACCTTGCCTCAAAAAGATAAAGAAATTTAAAAAGGATCAGGAACGTGTGTGTGTGTGTGTGTGTGTGTGTGTGTGTGTGTGTGTGTGTGTTTGATTTGGGTATGGAGAAGTGAGAAGAGGCAATTCGAGAACTTTTTTCCCTCTTTTGGCAGAAAAGGGCCAGGCAGCCACAACCACAAGCAAAAGTAGGTTAGAGAAACTTATTATTAAATTTATTTTTCTTTAAATATGTAACTTTCTTCCACCCTCACCCACTCCAGGGAGGAACAGAAAATCCCCACCCCCTTCCATTCTGGGGATTTCGTATCTAAAGCCTGAGCGGTGAGGATGAAGTATAAAAATACTATTTACAAAGGGAAGGAGGTATCTGTTGCTTAACCGTAGACACCCCCATCCCCACACCCCTTTTGATCCAAAAAAAAAAAAAAAAAAAAAGGCCCCTGGGAATCCATTTAAGCATAGAACTAGCCCTCCTCTAGAGGGGCCCGCAAACCTCAACAGAGAATAGGAAGCTCCGAGATTAACTGAGGAAGAGATTAAATGGATAGCACCGTGGGTCCTGGCAGGGGACGGGACCTCTCTTACCCTGGAGTCAGCCGGCGCCGGCCAGCCTTTGTTTCCATAGGTCCCATGTAAACATCGACATTTTCCTTTAGGTCCCTGCTCTTCTGTTTCATACAGAGCCTCCCTCGCCTCCCGTGGAGGTGCTTGGTTCCCTGATCTTTCCTTCCTTCCCTTCTAACCTTCCTCTGGAAGGAGTGGGAAGGGGAGGGAAGGTTGTAGAGAGGGCAGAGCCCATCTCATCCCTTCTGGATCAGGGCAGCTCATCCTCCTAAGGGGAGCCTTGAAAGAGGATGTTCTCCATGTTCTTGATCGGGGTGAATGCCTCCCCCCATTACAGGGACAAGGCAGGTAGATAGTCCAGTACCGGGAGACAGTGGTCTTGATGGGAGAGGCCACCAGCATGGAGTAGCAGGGAAGAAGGCTTCAGGAGGCAGGAAGTGGGGGCACGTCTGGCACTGGTCTCGAACTGAGGGTGGAAACCCAGCCCTAGACCACCCTTCCCATCACCGGGAAAGTGATCATCATCACCCTACAGTCCTGTTGGTTGGAGCTGTGCAGAGGGACCAGGCATCCATGAGGCAAGAGGTCTTCTCCAGGTCTCGGTGTAGTGGCAGCACTCACACCAGTTCATCCAATAGAATCCCAATGTTCTGCGTGGCCTCTGAGGGCCCAGCAATGGGCTTGTTACACATGGGGCAGACACAGCGAACTTCCAGCCATTTCACCAGACACCTGGGAACAAATGAAGAACGGTAATCTCTAACAAGATAGACCACACTGCTCCAGTTGTCTCTCGAAACAAGAATATCCCGTGGTGGCTCACACCTGTAATCCTAGCACTTTGGGAGGCCGAGGCAGGTGTATGACCTGAGGTCAGGAGTTCGAGACCAGCCTGGCCAACATGGTGAAACCCCATCTATACTAAAAATACAAAAATTAGCCAGGCATGGTGATGGGCACCTGTAATCCCAGCTACGTGGGAGGCTGAGGCAGGAGAATTGCTTGATCCTGGGAGGCAGAGGTTGCAGTGAGCTGAGATTGCACCACTGCACTCCAGCCTAGGCAACAAGAGCAAAACTCCATCTCAAAAAAAAAAAAAAAGAAGAAGAAGAATATCCCTATCCCTGTCCCAACCTAATCCCCCTGGGCTTTGCTCTGTGTTCACGCAGGACCAGGGACATCACTGGCAAGGGGTAAATAGAAAGTGGCAGAGACTGGAAGGTTCCAGAAGATGATCCCTGATTATTTCTCCTTTGACAGGCACCCTAGACACATTCCCACTTACTTCCGGTGAAAGGCGTGTTGGCACGGGAGCACGCCTAACTCATCCTTTCCCTTGAAGTCTTCCAGACAGACTGCGCAGGTCTGCTGTAGAGAGAAAGGAGCAGGCGTGTGAGGAAACTGGGGAAGCATCTCATTCATTCATCCCCAGACAAGAAAACTAAGCTCTAGCCCAGTCTGTTCTACGAGGCAGGGAAACTTTTTAGCCATCCTTTACAAAACTGTATTGATGGCATGGTAGTCATTAACCACATGTGGCTGTTTAAATTTAAATTAACCAAAATTAGATGAAATTATAAATTCAATCCCTCAGTTACACTCACCACATTTCAAGTGCTCAACAGCCACATGGTGCTAATGGTTTCCATATTGAATGGTGCGAATAAAGAACATTCTTATTATCACAGAAGTTTCCACTGCACTGGAAAGTACTGTCCTAGAGGAATGGTTTTCGGCCGGGCGCGGTGGCTCGCGCCTGTAATCCCAGCACTTCGAGAGGCCGAGGCGGGTGGATCATGAGGTCAGGAGATCGAGACCATACTGGTTAACATGGTGAAACCCTGTCTCTACTAAAAATACAAAAAATTAGCCGGGCATGGTGGCGGGAGCCTGTAGTCCCAGCTACTTGGGAAGCTGAGGCAGGAGAATGGCATGAACCTGGGAGACGGAGCTTGCAGTGAGCCGAGATCGCACCACTGCACTCCAGCCTGGGTGATAGAGCGAGACTCCATCTCAAAAAAAAAAAAAGAATGGTTTTCAATCCTTTCTTGCCCAACACATTTGGTGAGGTGGCACTTAATACCAACCAGAGGTAAGGGGGCATAGTATATGTGATCGGTTATGTTCTTTTTTTTTTTTTTTTGAGATGGAGTTTCACTCTTCTTGCCCAGGCTGGAGTGCAACGGTGCAATCTCGGCTCACCACAAACTCCACCTCCCAGGTTCAAGCAATTCTCCTGCCTCAGTCTCCCAAGCAGCTGGGGTTACAGGCATGCGCCACCACACCCAGCCAATTCTGTATTTTTAATATAGATGGGATTTCACCATGTTGGTCAGGCTGGTCTCGAACTCCTGACCTCAGGTGAGTCACCCACCTCGGCCTCCCAAAGTACTGGGATTACAGGCACGAGCCACCACGCCCAGCCCAGTGACAGTCCTTAAATCCAGACTTCCCACATCCCTACATATTAACTCCCTTGATCTCAGTTGAATTATTCTCCGAGAGAAGGGCTTGGGAAACATCTGCACTTGCTGAGGCGTAACAGATAAAATGAGGCCATGTCTAGGCGGTCTCATGTTTAGTGGAACTGTGATCCTCCCCGCTCCCAGACAACCACAAACATGCTCAGAGCAGGAGTGTCTGTGGTCATGATCAGGAGCCTTGGGAAATGGGTTAGGTGACCTTAGAGGCATAGGTAGGAAAGGAATAGGATATAACTAATTCCTCAAGTCAGAGTTGAGGGGACTCAAAGAATTGGTGTATGGGTGGGAGTCTGGTGGGAGAGAAATGGGAGAGCCATGGGAATCAACACACTAGTCAGATCTAGTCTGTTAAGATGGAGTATACACAAAGGTAAAAGGACCTCATTTTCTATGGTAACAACCAGGACATAGGGGCTGAACATAGGGAAAGTTAGCTGAATTCTGTCTATGGCATGAAAGGGTGTGACCATCCTCCTGGTAAAAATTATGCAGTGTGGGATTTCTGGGGCCGTGAGGCACTACTTATCTAAACCCTTCTGTGACCCCTTCATGCCTTCTGCCTGAGGCTGTTCCAGATGTAATCAATTCCACATGTTAATTACTTGCTGAGATGTGTCTATTATTTGGCCAAAGGAGATACAAAAGCATGCACTAAGCAGTTTTCTGAAAAGCGTCCAGGCTGAGAGCTGGAGCGAGGTGTGGTCTGCCTCACCTGCGGGGGCCCTCCTGCACACTCTCCTGGCACACTTACCCCATACAATTGTAACTTCTTGGCATCACCTCTAAGCACCACCTGAAAAGAAAGAGGAGGCATGATGTCCGAAGATAAACCAACCACTGGGGCCAGCCGGGTAGTATCAACCAATGAAGGGAGTCCCCTGGACTGCCTGGGGCAAGCCAGACTTTAGACACTGAAGGGGGTTAGCCTCAGGGAGGCCCAGAGGTGAGGCCAGGGGGATTCCTGCCCAGGAGAGCCTGAGCCTGCCCTCTTTGCCTCTTCCTATCAGGTCAGGCAGAGAAGGAAGCTTCTAGGGGAATACACAGCACTTTACCTCCTTATATCCGTATCGCTCACTCTGTGCCTGGTTCCGGAGTTTGCTGGGGGAAAGAGAAAAAAAATTGGAGAAAGCATGTTAAACAGAACGATTCAAAGCAGGAGAGGCTGGTTGGCTGCTTGGGCATTCTTCCGAGGGCAGGGAGGGGTGCTTGTCCCATACACACCACAGGGCATACTTTGGACCTATGCAGGCCAACAAGGGTTGATGAAGGACTAAGACTCTTACTCGGGTTTAACAGCCTCAAAATTCACCACCAGGTCTCATACACAGATTGGAGGACCCTCCAGCACAGCACCCCCAAATAGCTCATTCACTCACCCTGCCTTTTTCTGGTTGGCAAATTCCTTCAGTCACCCAAACTGTATAGAAATCAACACTGTGTTTACTGAGTGTGCAGCAGTTAGACAGATAAGCATAAAAGGGTTATTTCTGTTAAGCCAGGATAGCAGGATAAATAAGTCTCTGTTGACCCTGGGGAATTTTCCACACGGAGAACCTAACTATTCTGGAACCAAAGCACACTCTTCCCTTCACTGTGCCAGACAACACAGACGATGCCTCCTTTGTTTTCTGCTTTTCATTTTAAGCTGGTGGCCTGCATACGGGCTGACTCTCAATGGCCAAAACATGGCATGCCATTTCTAATGGCAATAGCATAATATAATGGTTATGAAGCACTTGCTATGTGTCGCTGGGACACTTAGCATATTCATATATGTTCTAATGATTTCACACTCTAAGAGTGAGATACCTTCGCTTTTACAGGTAAGAAAAATAAAGCCTGGCTGGGTGCGGTGGCTCATGCCTGTAATCACAGCACTTTGGGAGGCCAAGGCAGGTGGATCACTTGAGGTCAGGAGTTCAAGACCAGTCTGGCCAACATGGTGAAACCCCATCTCTACTAAAAATACAAAATGAGCCGGGCGTGGTGGTGCATGCCTGTAATCCCAGCTACTCGGGAGACTGAGGCAGGAGAATAGCTTGAACCCGGGAGACGGAGGTTGCAGTGAGCTGAGACTGCGCCATTGCATTCCAGCCTGGTCAACAAGAGTGAAACTCTGTCTCAAAAAAAATAAAAAAAGAAAAAGAAAAATGAAGCTCAAAGAAGTGAATTTATTTGCCCAAACATCACAGAGCTAATTGGTAGCAGAGTCTGGATGTGAATCAAAGTTGGTGTGATGACAGAGTCCAAGCTCTTTACCATAAAATGTGGTCTGTTCCCCAATGAGGTGGAATACATCATAGTCCTGAGAATCTGATCTGGTCCTGGGACACACCCTACCTTTTATTAAGTTTACAACTCTGAATGGCTTGCCGTGTAAATGGCCGAGACCGTAATTATACACTGGCTTTGGTGCCATATTATTTTCAAGGAAGGGGTGGAGGATCTTCCATGCTGAACTCTGCGGGTAGCTTTAGAAGGCCTCCTGTATGTGGGTTGGGTGGGATGGCTCATGCCTGTAATCCCAGCATTTTGGGAGGCTGAGGTGGGCGGATTGCTTGAGCTCAGGAGTTTGAGACCAGCCTGGGCAACATGGCAAAACCCCATCTCTACAAAATATACAAAAATTCATAGGGCAATTCACACGGCATGGTGGCATGCACCTGTAATCCCAGCTAGCTGGGGGCTGAGGCATGAGAATCTCTTGAACCCAGGAGGCGAAGGTTGCAGTTAGCAGAGATCGCACCACTGCACTCCAGCCTGGATGACGAGCAAGACCCTGTCTCAAAAAAAAAAAAAAAAAAAAAAAGCCTCCTGTATGTGTGCTATGGGGGAACCTTATGGGCCTTTTCCTGGTGATCACTTCTTAACACAGTCCTGGGTTATGTGGAAGGAAACATAGAAACCCAGCAAGCCAGGAGAAGCAGGAAACTTCAGTCTAAGGACCAAATCTAGCTCACTACTTGTTTTTGCAGGGTCCACAGGCTAAGAGTGGTTTTTATTCTTAAATGGCTGAAAACAGAAATAAAGAATAATGCCACGTCAGGCAGATTGCTTGAGGCCAGGAGCTTTGAGGCCAGGAGCTTGAGACCAGCCTGGGTGATACACAGAGAACTTGTCTCTTCAAAAATAAATAAACAAAAGAAAATTAGCCGGGTATGGTGGTGCATGTCTGTAGTCCTGGCTACTTGTGGGGGCTGAGGCAGAAGGGTCACTTGAGCCCAAGAGTTCAGAGGTTACAATGAGCTAGGATTGTCCCCACTGAACTCCAGGCTGGACAACTGAGTGAGATGCTGTCAGAAAAAATTTTTTAAATAAATAAACAAATGAGTGGATAGAGGGATGGCTGACCCAAGTCAAAAAAAGGGAGGCTCCAATCACAAAGAGCCCCAGTGGAAGGGGGTGTGGTGAGAAGCTGAAGCTGCTGCCTGGGTGATGGAAAAGGCAGAAGATGGGGGCAGAGCCAGGCCCGCAACACAGTGCAGGGCAGATAAGATCAGGCTGCCAGCCTCCTCCGTTGTTCCTGATGGGAAGTCAGGTGACCTGGCGAGGTTCATGCTCCTGGAGCCTCTTGAGAGTTCCAGTCCAAGTGGACTCATGCCACAGGCCTGGGCGCTAGGGCAGCACATCCACCATCCCCTCCCCTCCCACTTCTCCCAACAATATCCTTTCTGCTTAATGCAGGGCTGGGCTAAAGGCCTAAGCAAGGCTCCCACTGTCCCATCCTTCACTTTGCAGATAGCTTCTTGGTCCAGAAAAGGTCTTTGTACATACACATGTGTCTCTGTCCCAATTTCCAAATGAGCAGGGCAGGACATACCCAATGCTTAGGTGGCTACTGTTGTTTGACTGACACTGGGTTCAGCTGAGGTGGAAAGGAAGTGTTCCCATGGACAGGGAGCTCAGAGCCGCCTTGAGGGAGAAAGACACTGTTGCTCTGTTATGAGGTACGTGCAGAGTAAATAAGGAAGTGGTGAAAAGCCTGTGTTTTTAACTGGGGAATGAGGGACTGCTATGCATCTTTGAGGCACTAATGTCTCACCTGCAACGTGGCTATACTTATGTAGTAGACGCTGTCTTTTTCTGTTTTCTGTACCCCAGGCACCTAGAATACCACTTCTCCACCCCTCATGCCTCTTGTCTGGCTGAATCCTTTAGTGGTTTTGCCCAGGGATCCTCCAAAACTCAGAACAGGGAAGCTTCAGAGCTGCCACCTCATCCTGCATGTAGATTTCAGCTCAGAAAGAATGAGATCATGATGAAATGTGGCCGAAAAGCTTGCAAGGAAAATAGAGTAAAAAGCAAAAACCCTGGGCAATCCCAGCTGGGGGCCTAGTACCAACCAGTCTGGACAGGTGGCCTTCTCAGCTGTTGGGTGAGCACAGCAACTAAAAATACCCTGATTTCAATGAGACCATTTCTAGCCGCTGCCAGTGGCTCTCCCTTTCCTCTTTTCCCTTTTAGAACAAACAATGCATCCAGGTCCTGAAAATAATGTTTCCCTTCCTGCCTATTTGTACTTCCCCGGCCCCTCCATTCCTGTGTAGGGCAGAGGTCAGCTCTGAGAGAGGGGGAAGAATGAGCGAGGGGCTGGCCTCGGCTGCTGAGCTCACCAGGTCAGGAGCAGTGGGGCCTATTTTGGCTGAGGAGGAAACCGAGAAGCAGGGAGAGGAAGTGGTGGTTTCTGCGCCTGTGTGTCTTTCTATATATAGACATTCACAGGCTACCACGTACCAGTGAGCCTCTGGGACTGTGAAACTTCAGGGTCAGCAGGCTTCAGGCAGGCTACAGAACAGGGCAGGGTGACGCAGGAGCAGATTACTGAAGGAACAGGTGGTGCTGAGTAGCACCACAGTGGGGGCAGCTTTTAGCATCATGTGGTTACTGTTCTGTTTTGTGTGTGTGTGGTTTTTTTTTTTTTAGTTTCACTCTTGTTGCCGGAGTGCAATGGCATGATCTTAGCTCACTGCAACCTCCACTTCCCGGGTTCAAGCGATTCTCCTGCCTCAGCCTCCCAAGTAGCTGGGATTATAGGCGCCTGCCACCGCAGCCAGCTAATTTTTGTATTTTTAGTACAGACGGGGTTTCACCATGTTGGTCAGGCCAGTCTCAAACTCCTGACCTCAGGTGATCCACCTGCCTCAGCCTCCCAAAATGCTGGGATTACAGGCGTGAGCCACCATGCCCGGCCCTGTTCTGTTCTTTGACTATAGCCAAAGAAAAAGAAATCAGCAATCCACAGCTCTCCAGCCTGTCCTTCTGTGAGAACTGACCCTGACCTGCAAGAGGGTGGCTGTGGAGCCTACAGCAACTCCTCTACTTCAAGGAATACGACTCAAAAGGCAAACACTTGGAAGGACTCAGCAAGACCCTAGCTCACCGCTACCAGACTTGTCCACCTCTGTGTCTTCCTCTGTGTATCACCTTGGGCAGATCCTAAACTGTCTGGGCATGAAGTTCCTCATTTATAAAGTGGGCTAATACCCAAACTGAGGATTAAGTGAGCTAAATGGTTTATAAAATGGTGACCACAGTGCCTGGCCTATGGAAAGTCCTTGGTACAGAGTGGCTAACGGCCAGGCACTGTGGCTCACGCCTGTAATCCCAGCACTTTGGGAGGCTGAGGCAGGCAGATGGCTTGAACTCAGGAGTTTGAGATCACGTTGGGTGACGTGGTGAAACCTCATCGCTACAAAAAAAATCAAAAAATGATCTCCAAAAAATCAAAACATTAGTCGGGCATGGTGGCACACGCCTGTACTTGGGAGACTGAGTTGGGAGGATGGCTTGGGCCCGGGAGGTGGAGGTTGCAGTGGGCCGAGATCTCACAACTGTGCTCCAGCCTGAGCGACAGAGCAAGACCTTGTCTCAAAAAAAAAAAAAAAAAAAGAGAAAACCTAAGGTCGCACCTATTATTGGTTGATTTAGGAAATGAACCCTGGTCACCCACTTCCTAGCCCACAGTAGTTTTCTCTAGGTCATTTTTGTAGAGATGGAGTTTTGTTCCCCAGGCTGGTTTCAAACTCCTGGACTCAAGTGACTCTCCTGACTTGACCTCCCAAAGTGCTACAATTACAGGCAAGGGCATGGTGCCTGGCCTAGATGGTCTCTTGAAGCCCTTTGCTGCTTGGCATATGTATGCCTCTGTGTGTGCGTGTGTGGTGGGCAAGGAGAGCAGGGAGGAAAGGGAACAAACAGAGTTGGTTTTACAAACCCCTGTCAGCCTCATCATAAAGAAATCTTTGGTATTTGGTATATCTTCATCCTCTGTCTCCAGGATTTACGTGTGAATTGCTTAACATGGGGGTGCAGGAGTTGGGAGGCTGGTGGTCGGGAAGAATTTGAGGAAAAAAACAGCCTTCAGGGAAGGGGAGGAGACACGAAGAGAAAAGAGATACCAGAAATCTACCCTTACCTCCACTTAATGGTTAGATGTAATCTTCAGACCCAATTGTACAAGAGGGAAGATAAACCAGTATCTCCTCTGCATAGATTTTTACATGGAAAATTCCAGTTTCAGGGACCTATGTGAAAAGTTCTGAGAAAGAACAGGTCCAAGGTAGCACCTGGGAGTGGTGGGGAGATGTGCCTGACGGCACTTCCCCTTCTTAGAGGGAGCTCTTCCAGCCTTGGGGAAGATGGACTAGTACCTGCCTCTCTTGTAGCTGCCTTCCAGCAAAGCACTCAAACCCAGACGGGCATTTTAGGAATAAAGCCAGCAAAGCCTTTTCCTTAATCTTAATTTAATCTTCTTAAATTATTTGACCCGTCACCAGCCCAGACCCCAGCTGATGTCTACCCAAGCATCTGGTAATGTGTGGGTGGCGGGGGAGACAGCTGATGGCCACAATGGCCCTAAAGACTACTACCATGCCCTACTGGCCAGGGATGTTCAATATTCTCCAAGGCACAGAAGAGTCCCACACAATGAGGAATTGTCAATGCCAACAGTAAACCCCAGTCAGAAACACTACTACTTTGATTCCCATTCGAAATACCAGTCATGCTCAACATTTTTTATAGAAAACAGCCACCAGAGGCTAAGCACGAGGGTTCATGCCTGTAATCCCAGCACTTTAGGAGGCCGAGGCGGGTAGATGACTTGGACTTGAGGTCAGGAGTTTGAGACAAGACTGGCCAATATGGCAAAACCCCGTCTCTACTAAAAATAAAAATTAGCTAGGCATGCACCCGTAATTCCAGCTCTTAGGGAGGCTGAGGCAGGAGAATCGCTTTAACCCAGGAGGTAGGGGTTGCAGTGAGCCAAGACTGTGCCACTGCACTCCAGCCTGGGTGATGAAGTGAGACACCATCTCAAAAAAAAAAAAAAAAAAAAAAAAAAAAAACCAGCCACCAGTTCCCAAGTCCTTCAGCAGGAGACAGAAAAAGCGTTCCTGGAGGGTGAAGAGCCCTGCCAAACTCCAGGTCTTCCTCTGGATCTCTAAGCAATTAAGAACAAATGATAGTTCTTTAGGTTTGTTTTGGTTTTATTTTTTTCCACTCTCAAAAATACGAGCTTATAAGGCAGAATAAGCAAGTAGCTCTGGCTGGGTGTGGTGGCTCATGCCTGTCATCTCAGCACTTTGGGAGGCTGAGGTGGGTGGATCACTTGAGGTCAGGAGTTCGAGACCAGCCTGGTCAACATGGTGAAACCCCATCTCTACTAAATATACAAAAATTAGCCAGACATGATGGCGTGTGCCTGTAATCCCAGCTACTTGGGAGGCTGAGGCAGGAGAATTGCTTGAACCCAGGAGTTGGAGGTTGCGGTAAGCTGAGATCATACTACTGCACTCCAGCCTGAGCATCTCAAAAAAACAAAACAAAACAAAAACCAAGTAGCTCTCTAGACACTGGCTTGCTTCCTAATATTAGTATCTGGAGGGCTAACAACAGGTCCCAGGAGGGCAAAGGAACATGATGCTGGCATAACTGATGCCCACCTGTTCCTGACCACCCAAAGGGCATGAGTAGGAATAGAGACAGACGGACAAGGAAAGGACTGCTAACTTTATGACTCAGTCACACAGAAATTCTAGGCAACCTTAGAATAACTGGCGAGGTGGTGGGATGCAGCCCAACCCATGGTGACCTTATATGCTCAGGAACAACTTGATAGGCTGATGTAAATAGAAACACCAGACCCTCAGGGACCTAGAGAAAAGCAGGCTCAGCCATGTCCTCAAAGCGGTGCCTCCAGTATAAGACTGGTGACTCTGCTGTGGGATCCTCGCTCAGCTTACCCCACAGCCCTGGTCTCCTCCCTCCTGCTGGACTCCCACCCCGCTCAGCCAGGGATCCACGTACCTGATAAAATAGCAGCAGAAGATAAGGCTGAGCATGAAGACAAAAATGCCCGTGCCGAAGATAACCATATAGATGTTGAGCGGAAGGTCTTGGAAACTGATGGGTGGCATGGAGCAGGACTTGTTGGTGCTAACCAGTCCCAGGCCACAGAAACACCCTGCAAAGGGAGAGGAAAAAAAAAATCATTAGGGTTGGAAATTTACTGCTGGGCTGATGGCACTGTGTCAGCAGGATAGAAATAATTGGCAGGCTCTGCGCACCTAAGCCTCAGATTCAGTGGCTCCAGTTTTATATCCTAGTTCTAACACTTACTAGCTATGTAATATTGAGTAAATCTGATCTACAAAATTGAATACTATCCAAAATACTTAAAACAATATCCCCATCTAAGAAATAATAAATTCAGGCAAGCTGGGTGCAATGGCTCACGCCTGTAATCCCAGTACTTTGGAGAGGCTGAGGCAGGTGATCTCTCGAGGCCAAGACTTCAAGACCAGCCTGGGCAACACACAAGACCCCATCTCTACAAAAAATAATAGAAAAATTAGCTGGGCATGGTAGCGCATGTACTACCATGTAGTCCCAGCTACTCAGGAAGCTGAGGTGGGAGGATCACTTGAGCCCAGGAGTACAAGGCTGCAATGATCGGTGATTACACCACTGCACACCAGCCTGGGTGACAGCGTGAGACCCAATCTCTATTAAAAAAAAAAAAAAAAAGAATTTAGGCAATGAGCAGAAACTGGAGAACTTAATTCTATCAGGTCAGAACCCATATAGCCTTAGCTGAGAAATTATTATTTGGGTTCTAACTCCCCGCTCCCTAGCTAGCCATATGACCTTTAAGAAGTTACCTCTAAGCTTCACTTTGTTATATAAAAACAAGCAAAATAGAGAGAGGACTAAAAATGAGTGTGTAAGAAATATGCTTTGTAAATTGCAAAGGACAATTGCAAAGGTCATTTGTCATTATTAAGCCACCTGCTCCAGAAGACAAGCTGTGCCAGGACTAGAATAGAAATTGTTCACTCCAAGTCCTGGGCCAGCATTCCAGAAAGTGGCGATGGGGGTGGGGAGGAGGTTGCAACTTCCCTTACTGTGGTCACCTTCCCTCTTTCTACTCAAAGCCTCAATGTGCGGTCCCAATGGCAACAGCATCCTCTGGGAGCTTTTTAGAAACGTACACTCTTGGGTCCATCCCGGCCTACATGAATCAGGACCTATGCTTTTTTTTTTTTGAAACAGAGTCTCGCTCTGCTGCCCAGGCTGGAGGGCAGTGGTGCGATCTCGGCTCACTGCAACCCCTGCCTCCCAGGTTCAAGAATCCTAGATTCTCCCGCCTCAGCCTCCCGAGTAGCTGGGATTATAGGCGCATGCCACCATGCCTGGCTAATTTTTGAATTTTTAGTAGAGATGGGGTTTCACCATGTTGCCCAGGCTGGTCTTGAACTCTTGACCTCAGGCGATCCACCCACCTTGGACTCCCAAGGTGCTGGGATTACAGGCATGTGCCACGGCACTCAGCCAGGACCTACGTTTTAACAAGTTCCTCAGGTGATTCCCCTGCACATTCAGTTTGAAAAGCACTGGCCAGCCACTATATGCGTCCCTTCTCACAGGACTCAGGGATAAATACTGACTGGCCTACCCATCATGATAGTCACTTCTCCCTTTCCCCCTTGCCAGTATTTTATGTTCAGGTGGGTATGTGACCAGGTTCTGAGCAAAGAAACAAAGAGATCTGCTGGAAAAGGAACTTCGTTTGTTTTTGGAGACGAGGTCTCACTCTGTCCCTGCAGGCTGGAGCTCAGAGGTATAAACATGCCTCACTGTAGCCTCCAAGTCCTGGCCTCAACGAGATTCTCCTGCCTCAGCCCCACAAAGTGCTGGGACTATAGGCATGAACCTATAGTCATAGCGGGGGGCCGGGTGGGATCATGTCTCTCAGAGACACCTAGAATTGTGATAGCCAAGCTATAGCTGGAAAGAGAGCAGCCCAGTAGAAAGTCAAATGACTTGACCAGGCGTGGTGGCTGGTGGCTCACGCCTGTAATCCCAGTACTTTGGGAGCCCGAGGCGGGTGGATGGCTTGAGGTCAGGAGTTTGAGATCAGCCTGGCCAACATGGTGAAACCCCATCTCTATTAAAAAATTAGCTGGGCATGGTTGCACACATCTGTAATCCCAGCTAATCCGGAGGCTGAGGCAGGAGAATCACTTGAACCTGGGAGGCAGAGGATGCAAGCGAGCCGACATCATGCCACTGTACTTCAGCCTGGGAGACAGGGAAAGACTCCATCTAAAAAAAAAAAAAAAGTAAAGTAAAATGGCTGAGGATGGCAGAAGGGAAAGGGAAAGAGAGGAGTCCTTGATGAATGAGAGAGCTGGAATTTGCTGTCCATTGCTACATCCTAAGCATATTCTCATGCTATCAATTTAATCTTTGTACTGCCACAGTAAAGGTTACTTCCCCCACCAATGGGAAAAAGACTCAATCATTTAGTAACCTGCCCACAGTCAAATAGCTAGGAAAGCCCAGCTCCAAAGCGTTCTCTGTACCCAGGCCTTGGGTTCCAGGCACTTTCCTGACATCTTGGAGCCAGATGCATTCACATGCCACAGAATTCTATACGCTAACGACCAGTGCTACCACAACTCAGCAGAACGCTGGCTTGAAAGACTGGAAGCCAACTTGGACATCAGTCCTCTTCATCCCTTACTGGTGAGTATACAACGAGCCTCCATTCAAACCTCTTTCAGACTGTGTCCAATTCTACTGCCACAGCCCTATTGCAAACACTCATCACCTCCTACTGTTTCCTAGTTGATGTCATCCCTGTTTCTAGTTCCTTCTCTCATTTACCCCACACGCCTGACACATCCTCCTAGTTGCTTTTTTTTTTCTTCTTCATTTTTTCTTTGGAAAGAGTCTTGCACTGTATCACCCAGGCTAGAGTGCAGTGGCACTATCTTGGCTCACTGTAACCTCCGCCTCCTGGGTTCAAGCAATCCTTCTACCTCAGCCTCCTGAGTAGCTAGGACTACAGGTGTACACCACCACACCTGGCTAGTTTTTGTATTTTTAGTAGAGACTGGGTTTCACCATGTTGTACAGGCTAGTCTTGAATACCTGACCTCAAGTGATCCACTCGTCTCGGCCTCCCAAGAAAGTGCTGGGATTACAGTGCATGAGCCACTGTGCCCCGCCCCCTCCTAGTCGTTTTGATCTTGTATTTTCCAAACTCATGACTGGCTTCAAGTCCTCCTAAAACATTCACCCTGTCCCTTCACAACTTCCTACTTAAAAGTTCTCAAATACTATCCCACGTGGGTCAGTCTTTTTCACTATTTCTTGTCCCACCTTGTCCTTACCTGCTTCCCTTTGTTCACACAGCTTTCCCTGCCTGAAACGCTCTCTCTGAGGCCCATCAAGCCTGTGATAGTCCAATAACCTCTCTTCCTTGAACTCTACAGCACTCATGACCTCCATCATTTGTTCTGGCCCCTGCTCACTCAGTAACTGTCTTACATCATTCAGTTACTGTAACTCAAATGTGCACTAATCATTGATTATATGATAAGTACCATTATAAGAAAGCAGAGACTGGGTGTGGTGGCTCACACCTGTAACTCCAGCACTTTGGGAGGCTGAGGCAGGAGGACCGCATGAGGCCAGAAGTTCAAGACTAACCTAGGCAACACAGTAAGACCCCACCTCTACAAATAATAATAATGATAAATTAGCTGAGTGTGGTGGTAAGTGCCTGTAATCCCAGCTACTCGGGAGGCTGAGATGGGAGAATCACTCGAGTCTGA
Organism: Macaca fascicularis; assembly: GCF_037993035.2. Lineage (NCBI taxonomy): Eukaryota > Metazoa > Chordata > Mammalia > Primates > Cercopithecidae > Macaca > Macaca fascicularis. The sequence continues at coordinate 36,827,620 of NC_088382.1, forward strand.
AAGGTCGAGGCTGCAGTGAGCCACGATTGCACCATTGCAGTTAGCATGGGCCATAGAGTAAGACCTTGTCTCAAAAAAAAAAAAAGAAAAAAAAAGGACAGAAGAATGATTAGATGATCTTACCACATAGGAAAAAAAGACACAAAGATTTTCACCATAGAAAGTGAGGCTCAGGCCAGGCGTGGTGGCTCACGCCTGTAATCACAGCACTTTGGGAGGCCGAGGTGGGCAGGTCACCTGAGGTCGGGAGTTCGAGACCAACCTGGCTAATATTGTGAAACCCTATCTCTACTAAAATACAAAAATTAGCTGGGTGTGGTGTCTGGCGTCCGTAATCGCAACTACTCGGGAGGCTGAGGCAGGAGAACTGCTTCAACCTGGGAAGCGAAGGTTGCAGTAAGCCAAGATCGTGCCACTGCACTCTAGTCTGGGCAACAGAGACTCCCATCTCAAAAAAAAAAAAAAAAAAAAAAAAAAAAAACCTGGGCATGGTGGTGCACGCCTGTAGTCCCAGCTACTTGAGAGGCTGAGGCAGGAGAATCAGTTGAACCTGGGAGGCAGAGGCTGCAGTGAGCTGAGATTGTACCACTGCACCCCACGCTGGGCGACAGAGCGAGACTCCATCTCAAGAAAAATAAAAAAAAGCCTGAACCTCCTAGGTTTGCTGACTCCAACTTGGACTTTTGTATATTCTCCAGTGTCTGGACTAGCCTAGAGTTTGGCTTGTTCTCAATAACTAGTTAACAGATAAATAATTCCCCATTTGCTTAAAATAACCTGGTCCCCTTGGCAAAACCTCCCACTTCAAAGCAGCAGGACTGATGTTTGGGAAAACTGCCCAGAAACTGCCCTCCGCTAATGGATCACCAGTCAACCAGCAAGTATGATTGAGGGCTTGCTTTATGCACTGACCTACACATTGTGGGAAAACAGAAAGTAAAAGTTCTTGTTCTGAAAGACTTTTTGATTAAGTTGAAATGAAAGAAATAATTAGCTACTAAACTTTGCTGTGCCCAACAGGAAGTCCCTTGTGTCTAGGCTCCAGCAGCGGTTAGAGAGAAAATGGTTTTCACCACCACTCCCACCCAAATATTTACTTTCTGTGGGTCAAAGAAGAACAATTTTCCATGAGGACATCATGGCAGACTGGCTAGAGTGACAAACTTCAGTCTATGCTGGAAAAGGGCCTTAGGACTTCCCTTCCAACGAGACCTGGTGCTCCCAGCTGTCTTCTCACCTCCTTCCTCAGCAGTATTTGATGTTACAAGATGGTCTAAACCCCTATCTGCCTTAGTTCTTCCAGGCACCATTTATGAGCTGAAACCTCCTTTGGTTTCCAGTTCTGAGAACTTGCAGAACCTGGTCAGAGCTATTACAGAGGATATCTGTGCACTCCACAAGCACGATGGCCCCCCATAAGTCTTCTGATCAGTTTATCCCCACCATCTTATCCCGTCTGATAAAGGCTTCCACTTTATCTCCCCACTGATTGAATCAGTGAGCTTGGTATTTTACATGTTAAAGAGGTTGGTGGGAAGAGCGTAGTCAAGAGGAGATGGTTCATTTGCTTGTGTTACTATTAAAGAAACGGCAAAATAGTCTCTTGGTCAAAAGCTGACATTGCAGTAAGGTTTTTCTTTAAAACTATATAAGGACAGAGAATACCAGCCCCAGAAAAGAGGGACTCCAGGTAGTTTCTGAAGGCGTGGGGGAGGGGTTGCTTCTTCACTGGAGTCAAAGGACAGGATCTCTCAGTCACTTTTCTAAGAAGTGCAAAGAGGGCCAGACGAGGTGGCTCCTGCATGTAATTCTGGCATTTTGAGAGTCTGGTGTGAGGATTGCTTGAGCCCAGGAGCTAAAGACCAGCATAGGCAATGTAGTGAAACCCTATCAGTAAAAGTAAATTAATTAATTAAAAATTAGCCAGTAGCCAGGTGTGGTGGCACACACCTATGGTCACAGCTATGCTGGAAGGCTAAGGCAGGAAGATCCCCTGAGCCTGGGAGTGGCAGGCTGCAGTGAGCCATGATCATGCCACTGCACTCCAGCATGGTTGTCAGAGTGAGACCTTCTCTCAAAAAACATTAAAATGGGCTGGGCACGGTGGCTCATACCTGTAACCCCAGCACTTTGGGAGGCTGAGGCGGGTAGATCACCTGAGGTCAAAAGTTCAAGACCAGCCTGACCAACATGGAGAAATCCCGTCTCTACTAAAAATACAAAATTAGCCGGCTGTGGTGGTACACGCCTGTAATCCCAGCTACTCGGGAAGCTGAGGCAGGAGAATCACTTGAACCTGGGAGGTGGAGGTTGTGGTGAACGGAGATCGAACCATTGCACTCCAGCCTGGACAAGAGTGAAACTCCATCTCAAGAAAAAAAAAAAAAAAAAAAGCAGCAAGTCTAAAATCTGATATGAAAGGGGGCTGCCCAGAAAGGGCAGTGTTACTAACAGCTGCCTCGTTTCTCCCTAAGTCTCTGTTCCATTGTCTCCGCCAACCTATGAAAGCGTTGACATCAGAATGTCTCATCTCATCTGGCAGGCTGGGAGCAGGAATGACGTCAGACAAGGGCTGGCCAAGAAAGACCAGGGGATCTGGGAACTGCTTCTCTTTCCCAGCCAACGGGAATCTTTCCCAGATGCTAGGATGCACGGGCCTTTCTCAACCCCCATCCTCTGCCCCCTCTCCCACAAAACCGCCTATCACATACGGCTTGGTTCATTTTCAGGAAATGAGATCTGATCAGCAAAAGAAGGAAGGCGGGGTAGGGGGACGTGGGGTATACATGCTACCCAAACCATGCCTTAAAACAAAGCCTCTTGACATAATTAATCCAAGATCTGGCAGAAGTACTCTCAAGAATGACTTTTTTTCCCTTGTAACTAGCTCGCTTGCCATACTGAGAGATAAGACCAGCTGCTTCCCATCTCTCTCTCCCAGAAACTCTCCAAGCATCGGAACAACGCGGTCAAGAGTGGGACCCCAGGGAGGCTGGAGGGGGTGGGGTGGGGGGCGATTAGTATCCAAGGTTTTGAAGTGTCCCGCTCGGCAACACCTACATTTGGGTAGCTGGCTGAGGAATCAGACTCCAGCCTAACCCAGTATCACCTGAACCTCCAAAAAGCCTCAGGTGAAATGAACTAACTTAGAAGCGTCACCCAGGCCTGGGGAGAAATGGGGCTAGGGGTTGTCGGGTCTGGAGGTGCGGCCTTCACTTGGGCTCAGGAGCAGACACCCCAATCCGGCTTTGGGGCCAGAAAGCACGGCTCCCGCCAGGCCAGCCTGGCATCCCAGGGACAGCCGGGAGCGGAGCTCTCTGCAAGGGTTTATCAACTCAGGAAAACGGCTTTTTTTTTTTTAAATGTAGTTTCATTCTTGTTGCCCAGGCTGGAGTGTAATGGCACGATCCTGGCTCACTGCAACCTCCACCTCCGGGGTTCAAGCGATTCTCCTGCCTCAGCCTCCCAAGGGATTACAGGCATGCGCTACCACGCCCAGCTAATTTTGTATTTTTAGTAGCGACGGAGTTTCTACATGTTGGTTAGGCTGGTCTCGAACTCCGACCTCAGGTGATCCGCCCGCCTCGGCCTCCCAAAGTGCTGGGATTACGGGCGTGAGCCACCGCGCCCGGCCGAAAGCGACTCTTTAATTCAGTCTTCCACAGGCACTAAGCCACGCCAGCAGCCCATGGGAAACTAACAAAGCCAGAGGAAGCCACCCCCGCGCCCCGTCCCGCACGCTGCACGGTATACATATTTACAATAGCCTGCAAAGTTTCAGGCCGGGAACTTGAGCTCCCTCTAGGAGATCCCAGCCCGAGCGCGGATTTAATTCTCCTCCAACAACCACAACAAAGAACAGAGTTTGAGCGCACAAAGGCAGGGGATGGGGGTAGAAGAGCGGGGCCGCCACACAAAGGCCGGGAACCCCTCGGCTCCCACGCCCCTGGCCCGCCGCCCGTCCGGAGGCCCCTTCCAGGCCCTGGAGTGAAACCTGGATAGTTTCAAATTCCGCGCTGTGCAGAACAGAGTGGGGCGCCAGGACGCCTTCTCGACCGTCCCATTTCAGGAGAAACTTGGTTCCCGAGGGAGGACCAGCGCGCTGCTGTCCGACCTTGCGCCTCGCGCCGCGGCTTCCACCAGCCCCACGTAGGCTGGGCCCTCGCCCTGGGGACTCACCGTTACACCACTGGAATGGGTGCATCAATGAAGTCGCGGTTGGCTTCCTAGGGCGAACGGACGCAGGCGGGGTGCCAGGAAGGCGGGGTGGGAGCACTAGTGGCGTGAGGGGCCGCAGGCGGGGTCGGGGCAGCGCGCTGCAGCCGCCCTGCTGGAGAAGTCGAACTCCCTCCGGAGTGGGGGGCTTTGGCGAGGCCGGTGTTCAGCCCAACAAAGAGGGACGAGGAGGAAACAAACAAAGTCCCGCGGAGCAGAGTCGCACGGAGCGCACGCGCCAAGGGCCCCTGGCTGGGGGAATGTGGGGCACCGCGGGGCGGGGGTGCCCGGGCGGCAGAAGCCCTCGGCCGGGGGAGGAGGGAAAACCTTTGCCGGAGGTACAGCTCGGGTTCAGTAGCGCGGAGGTGAGCTGGCTGGGGTTCCGAAAATGACACCCGGCGGTGCACACCCCCTCCCTTTTACTGCTCCCACCAGCCCCCCCCAGGAAAACTCCGCCCCTTGTTCGTCACCCGCCCTCCGACCAATCGGAGCCTTTCTCCTGCCCCCGGCTATTATTTGCAGGCCCGCCCTCCCTTCCCTGGAAGCCGGGAGGATCTTCGCACGGTGGGTCCCTCCCACTTCGTCTTGCCAGGCTTGGGGCAACTTCCGTCTGCAAAGAAGGGAGCTGCGACGTGCGATGCCCCGGGGTGGGGGCCCGCCTTCTGCCCAGGGACACCAAAGCAAAGGAACAATTACTGACACGTTGTTTTCCGCCTACAGATCTGTTATTTATTTACTTAGGTATTTGGAGGTAGAGTCTCCCTCTATCGCCCAGGCTGGAGTGCAGCTGCACGATCTCAGCTCACTGCAACCTCCGCCTCTCGGGTTCAGGTGATTCTCCTGCCTCAGCCTCCGGAGTAGCTGGGATTACAGGCGCTCACCACCATGCCCAGATAATTTTTGTATTTTTAGTAGCGACGGACGGGGTTTCGCCATGTTGGACAGGCTGTTCTCGAACTCCTGGCCTCAAGTGATCCTCCTGCTTCAGCCTCCCAAAGTGCTGGGATTAGAGGCCTGAACCACCGCGCCCGGCCCTCTTTTTCTTTTTTGAGTTACAGTCTTGCTCTGTCACTCAGCTGGAGGGCAGTGGCGCAATCATAGCTCACTGCAGCCTCCAACTTCTGGGCCCAAGCAGTCCTGCCACCTTAGCCTCCCAAAAGAACCTGGGACCGCAGGTGCCTGCCACCAAGCCCAGCCACTTTTTAATTGTTTTGTATAGATGAGTGGTCTCACTGTGCTGCTGAGGCTGGTCTCAAGTGATTCTCCCGCCTGAGCCTCCCAGATTGCTGGGATGATAGGCATGAGCCGTGGCGCCCAGGACATTTCATTTCTTAATTAGATAATTACAAAAGCTTCCTAACTGGCCATTCTGATTCTAGTCTATAGCTCAGACTTTAGAGCCTACAAGAATCACTCCTACCTTTGAGATGTAACGTGCGGATTCTCAGGCCTTGAGCCCAGAGATTCTGATTCAATAAAGGGTGGACTCAGAAATTTTCATTTTAATGTGCCTTGTCTTCCCCACCCCTCAGATTCTCATGCGTCTATTGAAAGAAACAGTGCTCTGATTTCACTCTCAAGTTCATCCCTTCCGGTCACAGTTATCTTTCTAAAATGTAAATCTGAACATTTCTTTGCTTAATAACATTTGTTGGTCTCCAGTGTTTACAGAATAAAATTCTGTAAACTAGAGTGTGATATTCAAAGTGTTTCAGTCTAGAGTCACTCCTATAATCTCAAAACTTTGGGAGGCTGAGGTAGACGGTTTGCTTGAGCTCAAGAGTTTGAGACCATTCTGGGCAACATGGTGAAGCCACATGTATAAAAAACACAAAAATTAGCTGGGACTGGTGGTGCGCACCTGCGGTCCCAGCTACTCTGGTGGCTGAGGTGGGAGAATCATTGGAGTTCAAGAAGTTGAGGATGCAGCTGCAGTGAGCTGTGACGGTGCCACTGCACTCCAGCCTGGGCGACAGAACGAGACTACTGTTTCAAACAAAAAAAAAATTTAAATAAAGTGTTTCAGTCTAGCCTTATTTGTTTCAGTCTTCCTCATACTCAAATACTCCCTTTCAGCACACACTATTCATCAGCCTTGTTGTTACTCTTCCTTGAACATAGTCTGTGTATATTCTTTCTGTTTTGTTGTTTTTATTTATTTAGAGACAAGGTCTGGTTCTGTTGCCCAGGTTGGAATGCAGTTGTGTGATCTTGGCTCACTACAGCCTCCACCTCCTGGGTTCAAGCCATCCTCCCACCTCAGCCTCCCGAGTAGCTGGCACTACAGGCACTCACCACTATGCCAGGCTAATTTTTTTTATTTTTTTATTTTTTTATTTATTTTTTTGTAGAGACTAGGTTTCACCACATTGCCCAGGCTGGTGGCAAACTCATGAAATCAGGCTATCTGCCTGCTTTGGTCTCCCAAGTGTTGGGATTAATGGGTTACGCTATACATGTGTAGGGCTGGGGTTGTATCAGAACTCTACCTTCTTCTCAATTTTGCCGTGAACCTAAAACTATGCTGAAAAATAAAGTTTTTTTTAAAAAGTGTGCATAATGGTAACTTATCCAATAGTTCTTTCTATTCATTGGCTCAGGGGAGAGGTGTGATGGGTGATCCTAATTTTATTGAGGCTCTCCTGCTAAGTGCCTCCAGCACCAGACTGTGAAAGAAGGAGAGCCTTTGAAGGGGAAATTGACAGGAAGTGAGGAACACCTCCCATCCCATTCCCCTTTGGACCAGAGGTTCTTGGTAGGAAAACACCCTTAAAGGTAGGAACGATGGAAATTCTTTTTTTGAAACGGAGTCTTGCTCTGTGTCGCCCAGGCTGGAGTGCAGTGGCTTGATCTCAGCTCACTGCAACCTCTGCCTCCCGGGTTCAAGTGATTCTCCTGCCTCAGCTTCCTGAGTAGCTAGGATTACAGGTGCAACAATTTATATTTTAAGCATGATATTTTAAGAATTCAATAAGATCTCCCGAGGCACTTAAGGACTCCAATTTGGAAAAACTGGTGTATCCCTTCACACTCTCCTCACCTCGTCCCCCCTGGCCAGTGTGGCCACAGCATCTCAACTGATGGTTGACATTGGGAGTTATATGTTGGTAGAAGGGCTTTGGTTCTGGGCATCTTTGAAACGATTGGTTCAGTCCCAGCATTTTCCTGGACTGAAGGGTTCTATGGAAGATAAGCTGATTTCTCACATCATGTCAACTAAATTTAGATCTCTCACTCCTCCACCCTCACCACCAGGTGACTCAGCTCCACCTGAGTCAGGGAGACTAGTCTGGTTTGCTGGGGAAGAAACTGAAACAGTAAAGAAGATAATGGGCCATATATTCAAAGCCACTTGATAAATATGAAGTAGAAATACGTTTCTAGGATGGGTGTGGTAGCTCACACCTGTAATCTCAGCACTTTGAGAGGTTGAGGTGAAGGAGCTTGAGCCAGGAGTTGGAGACCAGCCTGGACAACATAGCAAGACCCCATCTCTACAAAAAATAAAAATCAGCTGGGCATGGTGGCACATGCCTGTAGTCCCAGCTACTCCAGAGGCTGAGGTGTTCAAGGCTGCAGTGAGCTATGATTGTGCCACTAGACACCAGCCTGAGCAACAGAGCAAGACGAAAAGAAAAGAAAAGAAAGAAATACGTTTTAAAATCTTCTGTGGAAAGAGAAAAAATACTAAACCTCCAGAAAAACTTTTTTTTAATTAATTAATTTTTTATACAGGGTCTTGCTCTGTCACCCAGTGGTGCAGTGGTGACATCTCTACTCACTGCAACTTCCACCTCCCAGGCTCAAGCGATCCTCCCACCTCAGCCTCCTGACTAGCTGGGACTACAGGCACATACTACCATGCCTGGCTAATTCTCTGGGGTTTTGCCATGTTGCCCAGGCTGGTCTCAAACTCCTGAACTCTGGCAATCCCTCGGCCTTGGCCTCCCAAAGTGCTGGGATTACAGGCAGGAACCACCATGCCTGGCCTAGAAAGGCTACTCAGGAGTCAAGGGATTCTTTTTATTCCCACTGCCCGACTCCAGCTTCCTCTTAGACACTCTGTGAGCCCCCCTCGTTTTAAGGCCTTGTGAACAGTAGAGAAACCCTCTGGAGAGAGGCAGTCAATTCTGTGGAGGTGCATGGGGGAAGAGGCCTGAATCACCTCCTTTCATCTTTAGTAAAATACCTTCTTTCATGGGCCTCCAAGTGCGGCCCGATAATGTAGCACAGAGAATGCTAACCATGGTTGGTTATAAAAAATGATACATGACTGGAGGCCATGGCTCACACCTGTAATCCCAGCACTTTGTGAGGCCAAGGTGGGCAGATTGCTTGAGCTCAGGAGTTCAAGACCAGCCTGGGTAACATGGCAAAACCCCATCTCTACAAAAAGTACAAAAATTAGCTGGACGTGGTGGAGTGCACTTGTAGTCCCAGATATTCAGGAAGCTGCGGCAGGAGGATGGCTTGAGCCTGAGAGGCAGAGGTTGCAGTGAGCTGAGATTGTGCCACTGCACTCCAGCCTGGGTGACAGGGTGAGACCCATTCCCCCCAACCCCCCACCAAAAAAAAGATATATAACCCCAAGTAAACATGTCATACCTCAGAATTAGACAAATTGTCACAATATTTTCCCAAACTTTTAAATTTTGTATAAGAAGCGTTTTCATGGGAGGAGCATGTAATTCTTTGAAGGTGTTGAGAGTCGTGCATTGTATATTGGGCAAATGAAGCCCTTCGCTTTTTCTTCTTCTTCTTCTTTTTTCTTTTTTTTTTTCTTTTGAGACAGGATCTTGCTCTGTCTCCCTGGCTGCAATTTTTATTCTTAGAAGATCTAGGCTTCCTCTGTGCAGATACCCTAGAAGTCTCAGTAACGGGATTTTTTTTTTTTTTTTTTTTTTGAGACAGAGTTTAGCTCTTGTTGCCCAGGCTGGAGTGCAGTGGCACGATCTCGGCTCACCACAACCTCTGCCTACTGGGTTCAAGTGATTCTTCTGCTTCAGCCTCCTGAGTAGCTGGGATTACAGGCGTGCGCCACCACGCCCGGCTAATTTTGTATTTTTAGTATGTTGGTTAGGCTGGTCTCGAACTCCCGACCTCAGGTGATCCGCCTGCCTCAGCCTCCCAAAGTGCTGGGATTATAGGCGTGAGCCACCGCACCTGGCGAGTACTTGGATTTTTTTAGGGGATTGATGCAACTCTTGGCCGAAAGTATTCATAATCTACCCAGCAATGTCCCCAGGTCCTAGTCTGTGGTTCTCCAGGAAAACAAAGCAGCAATTTCCCACCCTTCCTGTCAGCTCGAAAACCACGTGGAAAATGCAATCAGAGAAAAAGGCATTGGTGTGACTAAGGAGGAAAACACTTTCTCTCTCTAGAAGCTGGGGCAGTTCTGGGACTGTGCCAGGGGCTTTTCTTAATTAAAGCGTTTCTTTAGGGAATGCTCTGATGCTTTTCCTAAGTGTCAGCAGAGGCTGGGAGGAAACAAAGGCTATGGAGTTCAGGCGTACCTGGTTTCCCAGGAATTCCGCATAGTCCTGCTACATGTTGCTTTCTGGAACGAAGCCAACAGTCTGGCCACAGCTGAACCATCTCATGTATGAATGAAAGTGGAGATTTGAGAAAAAAGTGAAGGAGGGGAGAAGACCACCTTTTACTGACCACCCCTATCTGTGCTAAGCCCTGTGCTCAGGTCTTTGGATAGTTTCATTTGTTCCTCAGCATAACGGTTAAGGGATTATCTTTTTTTTTCTATAAGGTAAAATCAAAGCCCAAGAAGATTAGGTCTCACCAAAAATCACATAATTCTTGCCTAACAAAGATGAGCAAATAAAAGAAAGAAAAATAACAAAATTCTTTTTTTTTTTTTTTTTGAGACAGAGTCTCACTCTGTCGCCCAGGCTGGAGTGCAGTGGTATGATCTCGGCTCACTGAAACCTCCACCTCCTGGATTCAAGCAATAATCCTGCCTCAGACTCCCAAGTAGCTGGAACTAAGGTGCCCTCCACCATGACTGGCTAATTTTTGTATTTTTAGTAGATATGGGGTTTCACCATGTTGGCCAGGCTGGTCTTGAACTCATGACCTCAGGTGATCCACCCACCTCGGCCTTCCAAAGTGCTGGGATTACAAGTGTTAGCCACCATGCCCCACCCAAAATCAGATAATTCTTAAGTGTTGGTGACAGAATTCCAACCAATCTCAGCCTCTCTCCATAAAGCACACATTTTCTCCAGCACTAGTGCAGTGATTAAGAGTAAGGCTTGCAGGAGGGATAGTATTAGGAGAAATACCGAATATAGATGATGGGTTGATGGGTGTAGCAAACCACCATGGCACATGTTTACCTATGTAACAAACCTGCACATTCTGCACATGTACCCCAGAATTTAAAGTATAATAATAATTTTTTAAAAATCTAAAAATAAAGAGTAAGGCTTGGGACCAGGCACAGTGGCTCATACCTGTAATTCCAACACTTTGAGAGGCCAAGGTGGGTGGATCACCCACCAGGAATTTGAGACCAGCCTGGCCAACGTGGTGAAAAAACCCTGTCTCTACTAAAAATACAAAAATTAGCTGGGCATGGTGGCAGGCGCCTGTAATCCCAGCTACTTGGGAGGCTGAGGCACAACAATTGCTTGAGCTTGGGAGATGGAGGTTGTAGCTAGGTAAGACTGCGCCACTGCACTCCAGCCTGGGCAACAGAGTGCAAAAAAAAAAAAAAAAAAAAAAAGAGTAAGGCTTGGGAGCCTGGCCTGGTATGAACTCTGCTAAACCTGTTTCCTCACCTATAAAATTAAGGCATGTTGGCAGGGCGTGGTGGCTCACACCTGTAATCCCAGGACTTTGGGAAGTCGAGGTGGGTGGGTCACCTGAGGTCAGGAGTTTGAGAGCAGCCTGATCAACATGGTGCAACCCTGTCTCTACCTAAAATACAAAAAATAGCCAGGCATGGTGGTGCATGCCTGTAATCCCAGCTACTCAGGAGGCTGAGGCAGGAGAATTGCTTGAGTCCAGGAGGCAGAAGTTGCAGTGAGCCGAGATTATGCTATTGCACTCCAGCCTAGGCAACAACAGCAAAACTCCGTCTAAAAAAAAAAAAAAAAAAAAAAAAAAAATTAAAGCTTGTCGTAGAATCTACCACAGAGATTCTCATGAAGGACAAAATGTTTGAAAAACGCTTGGCATATGCCTTGCACATAAAAAGCCCCCAATGATGTTAGTTATTATTGTCCTTGAACTACATCATGAGGCATTATGGCTCAGAATATGCACGGGGATAGGAGTTGGTAGATTTAGCATATTTTAATTAGGATGCAGGATAAAAAAATTCTGTAAAAGTTACGGATGGGCACCATGGCTCATCCTTATAATCCCAGTGCTGTGGGAGGCCGAGGCGGGTGGATTGCTTGAGCTCATGAGTTTGTTTGTTTTTGTTTTTGTTTTTTTTGAGATGGAGTCTTGCTCTTGTTGTCCAGGCTGGAGTGCAGTGGCATGGTCTCAGCTCACTGCAACTCCGCCTCCCAGGTTCAAGTGATTCTCTTGCCTCAGCCTCCCGAGTAGCTGAGATTATAGGCACCCGCCATCATGCCTGGCTAATTTTTGTATTTTTTTTTTTAAGTAGAGACAGGGTTTCACCACGTTGGCCAGGCTGGTCTCGAACTCCTGACCTCAGGTGATCCACCCATCTCGGCCTTCCAAAGTGGTGAAATTACAGGTGTGAGCCACTGCACCCAGCTGAATTCACGAGTTTGAAACCAGACTGGGTAACATAGCAAAACCCCACTTCTACAAAAGAAGACACACACACACACACACACACACACACACACACACACACACACACACATTAGCTGGCGTGGTGGTATGACCCTGTAGCCCCAGCTACCCTGGAGGCTGAGATGAGAGGATCGCTTGAGCCTGGGAGGCAGAGGTTGCAGTGAGTCAAGATGGCACCACTGTGCTCCAGCCTGGGGGATAGAGCCAAAACTTGTCTCAAAAAAAGAAAAAACACAAAAAGTTGATGAGTTAAAAATAATGATAATAGTTAGGACACAGGCTGAGTCACTATGGTAGTTTGAAAATATGTCCACACATTCTTTGATAGTCCTCCCTTTAGAAGGTGGAGCCTAGTTCTCACACCCTTGAGCTTGGGCAGGATTTGGTGACTCTTTTTAAAAAAAGAAATTTATTTTAATTTTTTAATTTTTTTTTTTTTTTGAGATGGAGTTTCGTTCTTGTTGCCCAGGCAGGAGTGCAATGGTGCGATCTCAGCTCACTGCAACCTCCACCTCCTGGGTTCAAGCGATTCTCCTGCCTCAGCCTCCCAAGTAGCTGGCCACCAGGCCCAGCTAATTTTGTGTTTTTAGTAGACATGGAGTTTCTCTATTTTGGTCAGGTTGATCTTGGACTCCCGACCTCAGGTGATCTGCCTGCCTCAGCCTCCCAAAGTGTTGAGATTACAGGCATGAGCCACGGCGCCCGGCTGTATTTTTTTTTTTTTTTTTTTTGAGACGGAGTCTTGCTCTGTCACCCAGGCTGGAGTGCAGTGGCCGGATCTCAGCTCACTGCAAGCTCCGCCTCCCGGGTTTGCGCCATTCTCCTGCCTCAGCCTCCCGAGTAGCTGGGACTACAGGCGACCGCCACCTCGCCCGGCTAGTTTTTTTGTATTTTTTAGTAGAGACGGGGTTTCGCCGTGTTAGCCAGGATGGTCTCGATCTCCTGACCTCGTGATCCGCCCGTCTCGGCCTCCCAAAGTGCTGGGATTACAGGCTTGAGCCACCGCGCCCGGCATATTTTTTGTTTTTAATTTTTTATTTTTTCTTGAAACAGTGTCTTGCTCTGTCACCCGGGCTGGAGTGCAGTGGCTCAATTCTAGCTCACTGCTTCCTCCAACTTCTGGGTTCAAGCAATCCTCCCACCTCAGGCTCCCGAGTAGCTAGGACTATAGGTGTGCACCACCATGCCTGGCTGTTTATTTTGTTTTTGTTTTTGTTTTTGTTTTTGGTAGAGATAGGGTCTTGCTATGTTGCCCAGCTGGTGTTGAACTCCTGGCCTCCCACCTTGGCCTCCCAAGGTGCTGGGATTACAGAGAACTTGGTGACTCTTCTAGCAAATAGAATGAACGGGAGGTGACAATGCTTGACTTGGGACTGGAGACTGGGTTATAAAAGTGCACTGCAGTTTCTTTCTAGGCCACTCCTTATTTCTGGTCATTTGCTCTGGGGGAAGCCAAGAACTGCCTCACAAAGACACTCACCTGTGGAGAAGCCATGTGATGAGGAGCTGAAGTCTCTGACAACAGCCAGAGTGGATGAACGTGGGAGTGAATATTCTAGTCCTGAGCTAGCAGTTCTGGATGGCTGTGGTCCCCGCCAATACTCTGGCTGCGGCCTCAGAAGGAATCCTGAGGCAGCTGAGCTGCTCCTGAGTTCCTAACCCACAGAAACTATGAGACAAGAAATGTTTTTAAATGTTTTTAATTTTAATTTTAATTAATTATATAATTTGTATTTTTGAGACAGACTCTCACTCTGTTGCCCAGGCTGGAGTGCAGGAGCTCAATCTCAGCTCACTGAAACTTCTGCCTCCTGGGTTCAAATGATTCTCATGTCTCAGCCTCCCACCTAGCTAGGACTACAGGCATGCACCAGGATGCCAGGCTAATTTTTATATTTTTAGTAAAGACAGGGTTTCACCATGTTGGCCAGGCTGGTCTCGAACTCCTGGCCTCAAATGATCAACCAGTCTCGGCCTCCCAAAGTGCTGGAATTACAGATGTGAGGCACCACGCCAGGCCTAATTTTTATTTATTTATTTATTTATTTTTGATATGGAGTCTCGCTCTGTTGCCCAGGCTGGAATGCAGTGGCATGATCTGGGCTCACTACAACCTCCACCTCCCAGGCTCAAGTGATTCTCCTACCTCAGCCTCCCGAGCAACTGGCATTACAGGCACCCACCACCTCACTTGGCTAATTTTTGTATTTTTATTAGGGACAGGATTTCACCATGCTGGCCAGGCTGGTCTCGAACTGCTGACCTCAGGTGATTCGCCTGCCTTGGCCTCCCAAAGTGCTGGGATTACAGGTGTGAGCCACTGTGCCTGGCCAATTTTTATTTTTAAGACAAGGTCTCACTTTGTTACCCAGACTGGAGTGTACTGGTGTGATCATAGCTCACCACAACCTTAAATTCCTGGGCTTGACGAACATTCTGCCTCAGCCTCCTGAGTAGCTAGGACTGCAGGTGCAAGCCACTATGCCCAGCTAATTGTTAATTTTTTTTTTTTTTTGAAGAGATGGGTTCTTGTTATGTTGCCCAGGCTGGCATTGAACTTCTGGCCTCAAGTGATCCTCCTGCCTGGGCCTCCCATGTTTGTTGTTTCAAGCTACTGAGTTGTGGGGTAATTTGTTACTAAGCAATTGATAAATGATATAGCTACTGTAACAAAGAGACATAAAAATACCAGAGTGTTCCAACAATCCAGTTTATTTCTGTCTCGTAAATATTCCAAAGAAAGTAGAAAGTGCAGGGCAAGGAGGTGGTTCTGATTTACAAAGCCTTCGGGAGATCCAGGTTAATTTTCTATGTGGGTGTGTCCTGAGATGTGTCCCTTGTTCATAAGGTCTTCTCTGGCTCAACAGTTAGATATCTTACGTTCCAACCCAAAGGAAGGATACTAAAGAGCGAAGAAACGACATTTTCCTTATAAGAAAGAGAGTATTATTTTTATTCACATTGCTGAGAACTTAGTCACTGCAAAGGAGGCTGTGGACTGTGGTCTCTAGCCCAATAGTTATGTATCTGGTTAAAGCCTGGGGCAGGTGTTTCAATAAAAGGAAGAAGGGGAGAATGGAATCTGATGGATGTCTAGAAATTTCTCCATACTTGAGTCCTGGTTTGGTTACTTTCTCTGTGACTTCCAGTGATTTACCTCTGTATCTCAGTTTTCTCATTTATAAAGTGAAGAATAAGATTGATTTTTGATTTTTTTTTTTTTTGGTAGCTTAACCTTTTCCCTCCCTCCCTCCCTCCCTCCCTCTCTCTCTTCCTTCCTTCTTTCCTTCCTTCATTCTTTCTTTCAATGGAGTTTTGCTGTTGTTGCCCAGGCTGGAGTGCAATGCCACCATCTTGGTTCACTGCAACCTCTGCCTCCCAGGTTCAAGTGATTCTCCTGCCTCAGTCTCCCTAGTAGCTGGGATTAGAGGCGCCCACCACCATGCCCGACTAATTTTTGTATTTGTAGTAGAGACGATGTTGGCCAGGCTGGTCTTGAACTCCTGACCTCAGGCGATCCACTGGCCTCGACCTCCCAAAGTGCTGGGATTACAGGAGTGAGCCACCGTGCCCAACCAGCTTAACCTTTTTTTTTTTTTTTTTTTTTTTGAGATGGAGTCTCACTCTGTTGCACAGGCTGGAATGCAGTGCAGTGGTGAGATCTTGGCACACTGCAGCCTCCACCTCCCTGGTTCAAGCGATTCTCTTGCCTCAGCCTCCCAAGTAGCTGGGATTATAGGTGCCCACCACCATGCCCAGCTAATTATTATTATTATTTTAAGTAGGGACGGTGTTTCACCATGTTGACTAGGTTTCTTGAGCTTCTGACCTCAAGTGATCTGCCCACCTCGGCCTCCCAAAGAGCTGGGATTACAGGTGTGAGCCACTACACATGGCCCGTAGCTTAGTCTTTTAATGCAGTCATTTTTTAAAAAAGAGATGGGGTCTCACCATGTTGTCCAGGTGGGAATGCAGTGGCTATTCACAGGCATGATCCCACTACTGATCAGCACAGGAGTTTTGACGTGCTCCGTTTCTGACCTGGGTGGGTTCATCCCTCTTTAGGCAACCTGATAGCCCTCAACTCCCGGGAGGTCACCATATTGATGCCAAATTCAGTGTAGACATTTAATTGGCATAGGGCACTGCAGCCTAGAACTCTTGGGCTCAAGCAATCCTCCCGCCTCAGCCACCTGAGTAGCTGGGACACAGGCATGGGCCACTGCACCCGGTTCATGTGCAGTAACATACTTAATTTAATTAATTAATTAATTAAAATATTTAATTGAGGTGAAATGTACAAACTGTAATATAAAAAATGAAAATATCCAGCATGGTGGCTCATGCCTGTAATCCCAGCACTTTGGGAGGTTGAGGCAGAAGGATGGCCTGAGCCAGGAGTTTGAGACCAGATTGGGCAACTTGGTGAGATCCCATCTCTACAAAAATAAAAGCATTAGCTGGGTTTGACGGTGAGCACGTGTAGTCCCAGCTCCTTGGGAGTCTGAGGCAGGAAGGTTGCTTGAGCCGGGGAGGTCAAGGCTACAGTCAGCTTTGATCATATCACTGCACTCCCATTCCAGCTGCAGTGACAAAGTGAGACTGTGTCTCTAAAATAATTTTTAAAATGTAAAAAAATAAAAATAGAGCTGCTTTGTTTGAATCACAGTGGGATTTCTCTCTTTGTCCCCCTTCCACATCAGTGGCCCCGTTGAAAGTTATTTAAAATACTAGGGCTCTGCCAAGCATAGTCCGAAAATCACCAAACTAGGAGTTCTCCTGGATTCCTTCCAGTTCTGGTATTTTTGAGGTTGTCATTCACCTTTGTGCCTGAACTGGGTTGGATCACAGCCTTGTCTTGCTTGGCTGCTGTGAGCTTTTTGTACCTGGCATGCATTGGCTGAGGAAAATGCCCTGGCCTTCCAGCCTCACGTCACTTCCTTTCACCCCTCATGAGGAAGGGGCATACCTCTCCTTTCTCCTAATGCAAGGGAGGGTCCCCTTCCTCCCGGGACCAGAGGTCAAAGTGCGGTGGGGCTGAGATGGAATGCCAGTATGCGTCCCCCCACCGACCTCTGCGCTGCACCCCTCTCCTGGTGTTGGACTTGCAGATTGTTGGAGTGGACTCTGCCTCTCTCCCCTGGTTAATGTTTTTACTCACCCTCTGGCCTCGTCCTCTTGTAGGCTGCCATTGGTGTAGACTGGAATTAAGAGCTCAGGCTCTGTCAAGGTTATAGAATGAGGATGTGAATTTACCCAGCCCCAACTCAGTTTGTGAGTAAACTCCAGGGGCCAGAGAGGAGGGGCCTGAATTCATCTCAGTATCTCTCCAGAACACAAACTGCTCCAGAGAAAGTTAACTAGGAGGAGCGGGCATTTGGCCTTTTCCTGGGCAGACCTTCAGAAAGAAGCCTGCCTGGGAACTGATAAACACATCTCCCTCTCTGGTTCCCAAGGACAGGGCTTGGCCTCTATCCACTTGTTTCCAAAGTTCCTTCCTGAGTGGCCTGCCAGTGTTAGCTACCTTCTCCCAGGCTGGCTCCAGTTGCTGGGTGGGAATCCGGCTGGGGGCTTAAGTGTCTGCTGTACCAGGGAAAACAACATCTTAGGCCATTCTGAAGGCCGGCAACCACTGCCCAAAACTAAGAACATTCCCAGAATGGCTGGGAGAGGAGTGGGGATTGGGAGAAAAAGATGAGAGAAGGTGAACTAGCCTGAGTTTCTTTCTTTTTTTTTTTTTTTAGATGGAGTCTCACTCCGTTGTCCAGGTTGGAGTGAAGTGGTGTGATTTTGGCTCACTGCAAGCTCTGCCTCCTGGGTTCAAGTGATTCTCATGCCTCAGCCTCCCAAGTAGCTGGGACTACAGGTGTGTGCCACCATGCCTGGCTAATTTTTGTATTTTTAGTAGAAATGGGGTTTCACCATGTTGGCCAGGCTGGGCTTGAACTGCTGACCTCAGGTGATCTGCCCACCTTGGCCTCCCAAAGAGCTGGGATTACAGGGTGAGCCACTTCGCCTGGCCTAGCCTGAGTTCTTAAGATGAAGAACTCAGATGAATTCTTAAGATGAATACTTTTTTTTTTTTTTTGAGACAGGATCTTGCTTTGTCACCCAGCTTGGAGTGCAGAGGCTTGATCACAGCTCACTGTAACCTCCAACTCCTAGGCTTATGCCATCCTCCTGCCTCAGATTCCCAAGTAGCTGGGACTACAGGCATACACCACCACACCTGCCAATTTTTGTTTTTTGTAGAGACAAGAGTCTCTCTTTGTTTCCCAGGCTGGTCTTGAACTCCTGGCCTCAAGTGATCCTCTTGCCTTGGCCTCCCAAAGTGCTGGGAGTACAGGTACGAGCCACAACACCTGGCCTCCCTTTCAACTTTTTAAGAGAAACCAGAACCCGAAATTTCATGTCAAGTTTTCTAGTATTGAAGCAGTGTACAGAAAACAAAACACCCTCTTCTGTAGGCTTTGTTCTTGGGCTTTTCGTTTGCAACCCCTGGTTTAAAGCCTTTGCGAGATACATCCTTCTCCGTGTACTTTTGCTTCACCAATGACCAATTTCTCAAATGATGTTAGAGATGAGTTTTGTCGTTTGTAATCAGTGGCTAGATTTCTGTGGAGAAAGGTCTTCATAGTTAGTCAAGGGGCTTATTAGATCCCTATTGCTGCTGTGGTAAATAACCACAAACTTAATGGCTTAAAGGACACAAATTGATTCTCTTATTTATTCTCTCTATTGCTGCTGTAGTAAATAACCACAGACTTAATGGCTTAAAGGACACAAATTTATTCTCTTAGGTAGGTAGGTCAGAAGTCTGACACAGATCTCATTGGGCTAAAATCAAGCCTGTCGGTAGGGCTGTGTTGATGAAGAGTCAAACTCTGTAAAATACTTAAAGAGGTTTATTCTGAGCCAAATATGAATGACCATGGTCAAAGGGACAGTCTCAAGAGGTCCTGAGAATATGTGCCCAAGGTCATTGGGTTACAGCTTGGATTTATGCAGACATAAGACATCAATTAGTATGTGTGAGGTACACATTGGTTCAGTCTGGAAAGGCAGGACAACCCGAAGCAGGTCTTACAGGTCACAGATGGATTCAAGGATTTTATGATTGGCAATTGGTTGAAAGAGTTATTATCTAAAGACCTGGAATCAATAGAAAGTGGTGTCTGAGTATAGGTAAGGGTGTGCAGAGATGAGAGTTCTTATTATGTAGATGAAGTCTCATAGGTGGCTGCCCCTAGAGATAATAAATGGCAAATGTTTCCTATTTAGACCTTTAAAAGATGCTACACTCCAGCTAATCTCTTCAGGATTGGGAGGGTCTGGAAGAGGAAAGATCTAGTTAATACAGACTATTATTATTATTATTAATTACTCTTTTGAGACCTCACCTCACTCAGTTGACCAGGCTGGAGTGTAGTGGCACAATTTTGGCTCACTGCAACCTCTGCCTCCCAGGTTCAAGCAATCCTTCCACCTCAGCCTCCCAACTACCTGGGACTACAGGTATGCACCATCATGCCTGGCTAATTTTTGTATTTTTTGTCTTCCTATACTGCCCAGGCCGGTCTTGAACTCCTAGGCTCAAACGATCTGCCTGCCTTGGCCTCCCAAAGTGCTGGGATTACAGATGTGAGCCTCCGCACCTGGCTATTTCCTTCTTTGCCTTTCATATAATGTTGTGCCAGGGTCAGGTTGGAAAGTAAGCCACGTTATATAGGGTTAAATAAAACCCATCTGATGAGATTTTACGATTTGTAGAAGGTGCATCCTGCGGCCCCTTAGAAAGGAATTTGGGGCTGGGTGTGGTGGCTCACGCCTGTAATCTCAGCACTTTGGAAAGTCGAGGCAGGTGGATCACTTGAGGTCAAGAGTTCGTGATCAGCCTGGCCAACATAGTGAAACCCCGTCTCTACTAAAAATACAAAAAATTAGCTGGGCATGGTGGCACATGGTGGCCCGTGCCTGTAGTCCCAGCTACTCAAGTGGCTGAGGTACAATAATCACTTGAATCCGGGAGCTGGAGTTTGCAGTGAGCCCACATCGTGCCACTGCACTACAGCCTGGGTGACAGAGCAAGACTCCATCTCAAAAAAAAAGAAAGGAATTTGGGCAAGAGAGGAAAAAGGCCAGAGTTTAGACCTCAGCTATGTTCCTTTCCGGAGGATTGAGGGAAGAATCCACTTTCTTGCCTTTTCCAGTTTCTAAAGGCCACCCACATTCCTTTGTTTATGCCCCTCTTATTTTTCATTAAATAATTCATTTTTAATTGCTGAATAGTATTCCATTGCACAACATTTTCTTTTTTTTCATAGAGACAGGGTCTCGCCATGTTGCCCAGGCTGGTCTTGAACTCCTGGGCTCAAGCCATCCACCCGCCTCAGGCTCTCAATGTGCTGGGATTATGTGTGCGAGCTACTGCCCCTCTTCTTCATCAAAGCCAGCAAATGGGGCCTAGGTGAGCCTAGGTGGCTCACATCTGTAATCCCAGCATTTTGGGGAGCCAAGGCAGACAGATCGTTGGAGCCTAGGTGCTGGGATTACGTGTGTGATCTACTGCCCATCTCCTTCATCAAAGCCAGCAAATGGGGGTCCAGTCCTTCTCATATCAAACCTCTCACCACAGAAGAGGTTCACACTTTTTAATTTTAATTTTAATTTTTTATAGAGACAGGGTCTTGGTCTGTTGCCCAGGCTGGAGTGCAGTGGCAGGATCATAGATCACAGCAGTCTCGAATTCCTGGGCTCAAGTGATCCTCCCACCTCAGCCTTGGGAGGCAAGACCCATCTCTACAAACAAATAAAAATTTTAAAAATTAGCCAGGCATGGTTTTAACCTAGCTAATTTTTAAAACCATGCCTGGCTAATTTTTAAAATTTTTATTTGTTTGTTTGTAGAGATGCCTGGGCTGGTCTCAGACTCCTGGCCTCAAGCTATCCTCGTGCCTTGGCCTCCCAAAGTGATAGGATTACAGGTGTGAACCACTGCGCCCAGCTGGTTCTCTGTTTTTAAGGATGCCTGTGACTGGGCCCACTCAGATACTCCAGGGTAATATCCTCATCTTAAAGCTGTCATTTTAATCAAAGGCAAAGTCCCTGTGGTCAGGTAAGGGGACATATTCACAAGTTCTAGGAATTTGGGTGTGTATAGGGCTTTCTCATAAACTTTTGAATCTCTTGCCTCTTGATCCCACCCAAAAAATAATAATAGGAACAGAAACTTATGATGAACAGGCTTTATCTTTCCTTATAACCTGGACCATTCTTATTCTATTCAGTCCTCCTTTGCTTTAAGGGATCCGTTTCTAGCAGGGCCGTTGTGTGCAGCAATGCTGAATCCACTATAGCCAGCAAAATTCTGAGCTGCCTACCTGTGTATTTCCAGCTCCATCTGCCACACTGGGGCTCAGAATCAGTAGTTTTCCCTTAGCTGCATCCCTGTGGAATTTCCCAGCTGGGATTAGTTACAGGGGTGAAGGACTGGGCAAACATCCCCCACCTCCCCAGAGAAAGCAAAGGCTCCACGGGTCTGCTCAAGGATTTGAGTGAACATTGCAGAGTTGGTGGCTGGAGGTGATAAGGGAAAAAGGGATAGGATGACAAGACTGACTTTGATCTCAATTTTGGAGCATTAAGGCTCCATGGGCTGGAAGCACAGGCTGAATACAAGAGCACATTTATTCCTATTAATGCTCTGGTCCGTTGTTTGGGGTCAAATGATTAACTGCCCAAGAGCAGGATCGGGGAGGCTGACTGGATTTTTAATATTGGTTTTGGAGGTGGGAATGAGATTCATTTGTGACAGGTGTCACTCTTGGCCCCCCATGAAGGATAGGACTGATTCTACCTACGTGACACCCAGGCTGTGGCCTCCCAGTTCTCTCCCTTGAACTACATAGATCCCTCTAGAAGAGTGGCAATCTCTAGAAAGATAGGGAAATCTTCAGTCACTTGATATCTCCAGTTGTAAACTCTTGGAGCTAGTAAGAGTGGGGCTTCCCAGTCTGAAGTCTCAGTAGCAAGTCCTCTTCTCCCTCCCCCAATACACACACATACACACACACACACACACACACACACACCCCACATACAACTTGAGATGGCGGAGTTGAAGGCAAAGCACAGTAGGATGATGTTTTATATAGATAGATTCTGGAGGCCAGAACCCAAGTATAAATCCTAGCTTTTCTATTTACCGTTTGTGTGTCCTTGTGTTTCCTTGGCAAGTATAAATCCTGGCTTTTCTATTTACTGTTTGTGTGTCCTTGGGCAAATTAGGTAACCTCAATCTGCCCATTCCTAAGCAATTGCAATTATACCTACTTCACAGAGGATTAAATGAGTTGGTATCTACAAAGACAAAGACAGTTTGCACAGAATGATGGTTTCTAGCTTAATCCAGTCTGTCACTGATGGACATTTGGGCTGGTTCCAAGTCTTTGCTATTGTGAATAGTGCTGCAATAAACATATGTGTGCATGTGTCTTTATAGCAGCATGATTTATAATCCTTTGGGTGTATGCCCAGTAATGGGATTGCTGGGTCAAATGGTATTTCTAGTTCTAGATACTTGAGGAATTGCCACACTGTTTTCCACAATGGTTGAACTAGTTTACAGTCCCATCAACAGTGTAAAAGTGTTCCTATTTCTCCACATCCTTTCCAGCAGCTGTTGTTCCCTGACTTTTTAATGACTAAACACCGCATGTTCTCACTTATAGGTGGGAACTGAACAATGAAAACATTTGGACACAGGATGGGGAACATCACACACCGAGGCTTGTTGTGGGGTGAGGGAAGGGGGGAGGGATAGCATTAGGAGATATACCTAAGGTAAATGAGGAGTTAATAGGTGCAGCACACCAACATGCCACATGTATACATATGTAACAAACCAGCATGTTGTGCACATGTACCCTAGAACTTACAGTATAATAATAATAATAATAAAGACAGAAGAGTGCCTGGGCATAGCCATAATATGTCTTTATTAAATAATACAAATGTATAAACTCTTTTATGAGGATAATCTGGAAGCTGTTCTTTGGTCAAATATACTCCTTCCTCCCTTCCTCCCTTCCTTCCTTCCTTCTTCCTTTCTTCTTCCTTTCCCCTTCCTCCCTTCCTTCCTTCCTTCCTTCCTTCCTTCCTTCCTTCCTTCCTTCCTTCCTTCCTTCCTTCCTTCCTTCCTTTTCTTCCTTTCTTCTTTTTCTCTCTCTCTTTTTTTTTTTTTTTGAGACAGAGTTTCATTCTGTCATCCAGGCTGGAGTGCAGTGATGCAATCTCAGCTGACTGCAACCTCTGCCTCTCTGATTCAAATGATTCTCCTGCCTCAGCCTCCTGAGTAGCTAGGATTACAGGCATGTGCCACCACACCTGGCTAATTTTTGTATTTTTAGTAGAGACAGGGTTTCACTATGTTGGCCAGGATGGTCTCGAACTCCTGACCTCCAGTGATCCGCCCATCTCAGCCTCCCAAAGTGCTGGGATTACAGGCATGAGCCACCGTGCCTGGCCTAGAGTCAACATTTCTAATGAAGGCCTCACTCTCTCCCTTAGATAAATGTGTCCCTTAGCAGTGACCACATTTTGAGATCACAGTCAGTAAATAGATCTTGCCGTCCTCCCATCTTATAGGTCTAGCCTGGAGCATTGAGACCTATCCATTTTGTGAGATATGGAATTTCAGTTGCCATAGTTGGAAAAGAATGCCACTGTTGGCAACTTAAAATATGACAGATGCAGGCGATTGAAAACAATTGTCGTTGTTAGGCTAAAAGTAGGAGGACACAGGAGAACCCTGATAGCGGGCTTCAAACCATGGGAAGGGCTGTCACAGGGAGGGAAGAAGAGAAAGAACACTTATTAAATACTGATGTGTTTGGGCTTTATGTCTCTTATCTATTTTTTTTTTTTTTTTTTTTGAGACAGAGTCTCACTCTGTCACCCAGGCTAGAGTGCAGTGGTGCCATCTCGGCTCACTGCAACCTCCGCCTCCTGGGTTCAAGCAATTCTCCTGCCTCAGCCCCTTGAATAGCTGGGATTACAGGTGTTTGCCACCATGCCCAGCTAATTTTTGTATTTTTTTGGTAGAGACAGGGTTTCACCATGTTGTCCAGGCTGGTCTTGAACTCCTCACTTCTAGTGATCTGCCCACCTCAGCTTCCCAAAGTGCTGGGATTACAGGTGTGAGTCATTGTGCACCCAGTCCCTTTATCTAATTAAATGATCACAACAATCCCATGGAAGTCTGCTGTACAATTGCCAGTAAACAGAGGGGGAAGAAGTAAAGTGACTTGCCCACCTCCCCTAATTGGCGCGTGCTACAGTCAGCCCGGGAATCCTAGTTGGTCAGATCTTTCAGCCTCCTCTCAGCAGCACCATAACACGATTGCATTATGTGCATGCAAGACAGAGCTTTCTAAGATTTAGAGCTGGTGGGATGGTGTGGAAATTATGTAGTGGTTTCCTCTTCTCAAAGATGTTCAAGCAAATGCTTGATGACTGTTGTCAAAAATACTGAATAAGTGGCCAGGTGTAGTGGCTCAGACCTGTAATCCCAGCACTTTGGGAGGCCAAGGTGGGCAGATCACCTAAGGTCAGGAGTTCGAGACCAGCCTGGCCAACATGGTGGAACCCCTTCTCTACTAAATATACAAAAATTAGCCACGCATGTTGGCACCTGTAATCCCAGGTACTCAGGAGGCCGAGGCAGGAGAATTGCTTGAGCCTAGGAGGTGGAAGTTGCAGTGAGCCAAGATCACCCCAACCCAGCTTGGGCGACAGAGCGAGACCATGACTGAGGAGAGTGAAAATTGATAATCTATGAAGGCACCTACCAACTTTAAGGTTCTGAGTTCTATACTTTGGGACTGGACATACAGCTAAATTAAGTGATTTTTTTTTTGTCCCCTGTATTTTCTTTTCTCTTTTCTTTCTTTCTTTCCTTTCTTCCTTTCTTCCCTCCTTCCCTCCCTCCCTCCCTCTCTCTCTCTCTTTCTCTCTTTCTTTCTTCTTTCTTTTTGAGATGGAGTCTAGCTTTGTCTCCCAGGATGGAGTGCCGTGGCGTGATCTCCGCTCACTGCAATCTCCACCTCCTGGGTTCAAGTGATTTTCCTGCCTCAACCCCCCGAGTAGCTGGGATTACAGGTGTGCACCACCATGCCCAGCTAATTTTTGTATTTTTAGTAGAGACAGGGTTTCACCATGTTGGCCATGCTGGTCTCGAGCTTCTGATCTCAAGTGATCCACCCACCTCAGCCTCCAAAAGTGCTGGGATTACACGTATGAGCCACCACACCCAGCCTCTTTTCTTTTTCTTTTCTTTTCTTTTCTTTCTTTTCATTTCTTTTCGAGACATGGCCTTGGTCTGTTGCCCAGGCTAGAATGCCATGATGCCATCACAGCTACTGTAGGCTCAACCTTCTGGGCTCAAGCCATCCTCCCAAGTCAGCCTCGTAAAGTAGCTGGGACTACAGGCATGCTCTACCCCACCTGGCTAATTTTTAATTTTTGTAGAGATAGGGTCTTGCCATGTTTCCCAGGCTGATCTCAAACTCTTGGGCTGAAACAATTGGCCCGCCTCGGTTTCCCAAAGTGCTAGAATTATAGGCATGAACCACCATGCCTGGTGGTGGTATATTTCTTAACACCAAGGTATGTGAATAGAGACCTTTTTTTTTTTTTTTTTGAGATGGAGTCTCGCTCCCATCACGCAGGCTGTAGTGTAGTGGCGCAACCTCGACTCACTGCAACTTCCACCTCTGGGGTTCAAGCCATTCTCCTTCCTCAGCCTCCTGGCTGGGATTATAGGTGTGCGCCACCATGCCCGGCTAATTTTTGTAGTTTTAGTAGAGATGGGGTTTCGCCATGTTGGCCAGGGTGGTCTTGAACTCCTGACCTCAGGTGATCCACCCGCCTCGGCCTTCCGAAGTGTTAGGATTACAGGCGTGATTCCCTACGCCCGGCCTAGAGACCTCTTCTAAACTCCGAAGGCACAGGGTGTGCCCTCTGAACAGCAACAGAGTTTGTTGCAAACCTGAAATTTCTGGTCCTTTGCTGCCCCTTTGTGGACTAGCTGGAAACAACAGCCCAAGATATCCCTGTAGGAGCCTGAAATTGGACTTGGGAGAAAGGGCACGAGAAGAACTGGCAGAGGTTTGAAGGCTGGTGGAGGATACAAGGGAGTCAGGAACTGTCCTTTTCTCCAGCAAGGCTGGGGTTCCCAGGAGAGAGGCCTAGAACTCTTTCAAACTGTTAATGACTTCAAGAAACTCTCTTCTTTTTCATGATCTTTATTTTTCCTCGAGACACTTGGATCCAGTAAGCGAGTGACCATCTCAAGACTGCCAGCCATGCACCTCTGTACATTTTTGGCCCCAAGCAGCAGCCGTGGGCCTAGTGCCAACCCTCACACGCTAGCTACCTCCTCCTGCGCTTGGAGTGGAAAGTCTGTGGGGTTCTCTCTCTGGTTCTGCAAGCTTTTCACACCATCTCTTCGCTGTCTGTCCCTATGCTAGGGGTTTCACACAACTCTACACCATTGCATTCATGCCTGCTGCATCCCTGACTTTCTGCACAAGTGCAGGGCAGAGATGGCCCTTTTGTTTTGGTGAGGGAGAGAGGGGAACACTTGGGCACAAAGAGGGGAAGGGACTGTGAATCCCGGGGAGCACCCTGGCCAGATCCCAGCGGTGTTTGAATCCCAGGACCATGTTTCATCTACAGCCTAGCTGCCTCCTTCCCTGGTCAACCCTTCCTGGGTGCCCATCCACCACACTGCCCAACCTCACTCCCCATCCCCTCCCACAAAGAGTGACAGTGGCCTGGGACTCGGCCTCTCCTGACCCCAGGGGAGGATGGGTGATCTGGGCCTCCTGCTACCTGCCACCTGGGCCTCCTATCTCCAGCTGGGAGCCAGGGACCCACCCACAGGCCTGGCCTGACCTCTCTCCCCCTCCCCTCATGCTTCTAGACCCTGCCGCAGCCTGCGGTCCAGGGCCAGGAGCTGCCTCAGGAAGCCCCGGTTGGGGATGATGCCTCGGTGGTCTTTGACTTTCTTGATGGCCTCCACAAGGGTGAGGTGGTGGTACAGCATGAGGTAGGCCAGTACCAGGGTGGCAGATCGGCTCACGCCCACGGCACAATGCACCAGGATCTTCCCTGAGAGGAGAGACACAGAGAGAGAGCTTCGAGACTGCTTGTGGCAGCTTGGAGGAGGCTGGGGAAAGGGTGACATGGGGCTGGGCACAGTGGCTCACGCCGGTAATTCCAGCACGTTGGGAGGCCGAAGGGGGCAGATCGCCTGAGGTCAGGAGTTTGAGACCGGCCTGGCCAACATGGTGAAACCCCGTCTCTAATAAAAATATAAAAATCAGCTGGGCGTGGTGGCACATGCCTGTAATCCCAACTACTCAGGAGGCTGAGGCAGCAGAATCGCTTGAACCCAGGAGGCAGAGGCTGCAGTGAACCAAGATCGTGTCATTGCACTCCAGCCCAGGCAACAAAAGCGAAACTCCAGCTCAAAAAACATGGACAGGGAAAAGGAAGACAGGTAAGTACAGGTGCGTGAAGACAGGAATGGGTGCAGATGAGTGGATGTTACGAATGCAGATCCCTGGCAAAAGGGGAGAGGCCTGGACAGAATGAGAGAAAGGTGACATGCAATGGCTCAGTGTCCATAAACCTGAAAGGGGTCAAAGGTGGAGACCCACCACTGATGTAAGAGCCAGCTTTGCATAGAGTAGCGTGAATGAATCAATTGAAAACACTGTCGTTACCAGCCCCTTCCTCTATCTCCCCACCATTCCAGCTTGTTATTCTCAACCATTGAATATATGTATGTATTTAGAGACAGGGTCTTGCTCTGCCTCTCAGGCTGAGTGTAGTGGCACAATCATAGCTCATTACAACCTCTAATTCCTGGGCTCAAGAAATCCTCCTGCTGGCTGGGTGCAGTGGCTCACACCTGTAATTCTAGCACTTTGGGAGGCCGAGGCGGGTGGATCACCTGAGGTCAGGAGTTCGAGACCAGCCCGGCACACATGGTGAAACCACGTCTCTATTAAAAATGCAAAATTAGCTGGATGTGGTGGCACGCCCCTGTAATCTCAGCTACTTGGGAGGCTGAGGCAGGAGAATCACTTGAACCCAGGAGATGGAAGTTGCAGTGAGCCGAGATCACGTCACTGCACTCCAGCCTGGGCGACAGAGCAAGACTCCATCTTGAAAAAACAAAAAAGAAAACACCGATCACATATAATCATGCCACCCAGGTATAACTTGACACTCTTAACATTTTTGATAATTTCCTTCTTGTCTTTTTCTGTATTGCTTGAAAAAAAATGGTTGAGATATTTTTTTCTTTCTTAACAAGATCCTGAGCGTTTTGTGATGTCACTAAAATCTCACTCCACTCTCAGACCCTTGGACTTCCCCAAATTCCAGGTACCCTGTTCTTTCCTGCTCCTAGCATTCCCCTCCTACCTCCTGGCTGGCTCAGTGCCCGGTGGATGAAGTCAGCCGCCGTCTGGAAGTGGATGCTCATGTCAAAGGCTGGCGAGTCGTGGGCCTCAACACCCAGGTAGCGGATGCCCAGCCCCTCATAGGCCTCGGGCGTGCCTCGCCACCGGCTGTGTGAGGCATTGAGGACGTGCGTAATGCCCAGGCGGCGAAGCTCCCGGCGGTTGCTAGCCATATCCCTGCATTGAGTAGAGGTTAAAGGAAGAGTAGGAAAGACAGGTTGTTGGGGAAGAGTCCCTTGAGTACACCCTGTTCATTTCCTGAATCCTATTGTTGATTCTTTTTTGTTTGTTTGTTTGAGATGGAGTCTCATTCTGCTTCCTAGGCTATAGTGTTCACTGCCGCCTCCATCTCCTGGGTTCAAACGATTCTCCTGCCTCAGCCTCTCGGGTAGCTGGGATTACAGGCACATGCCACTACATCCAGATACTTTTTGTATCTTTGGTAGAGATCGGGTTTTACCATGTTGGCCAGGCTGGTCTTGAACTCCTTGAGTTCAAGGAGTTGAACCTCAAGTCATCCTCCCACCTCAGCCTTCCAAAGTGCTGGGATGACAGGCGTGAGCCATCATGCCTGGCCTCCTGGATCCTACTATTGGCCTAAGCACACTATTTTACTTACTAGTGACCCAGAAGGGAGGAATCAAGATGGGCAATGACTTGGAGTCTTGTCTTGTGAGCCGTGGTTGAAGGTATAGGGGATATTTTGCTTGGAGAAGAGAAGACTAAGGGGATGGGGTAAAAATAGCCATAATAGAACTGAAAGTGTGTTTTCTGGAATTGGGATTGTCTTGGATCTGTAGGGTTCTCAAGGCGAGAATCAGGATCAAGGAATTAAAGCCCCAGGGAAGCAGATTTCATTTTTTTGAGGGGGAGGGGGGGACAGAGTCTTGCTATGTCTCCCAGACTGAAGTGCAATGGTGCAATCTCGGCTCACTGCAACCTCTGCCTCCCAGGTTCAAACAAATCTCCTGCCTCAGCCTACTGAGTAGCTGGGATTACAGGTGCCCACCACCATGCCCAGCTAATTTTTGTATTTTTAGTAGAGATGGGATTTCACCATGTTGGCCAGGCTGGTCTTGAACTCCTGACCTCATGATCCACCCACCCACGCCTCCCAAAGTGCTGGGATTGTAGGCATGAGCCACTGCGCCTGGCCAGCTGATTTCAATTTCATACAAGGAAGTACATTTTAATGGTGGAGTCTAGCTAAGGAAAGGGTGGAGCACCTCGGGAGAGAGTGGTTTTCCTGTCCCTTGGGTATTCAGGCAGAAAGAGGAGATGGCCATGCAGCCATGATGCTGCAGAGGGGAAATGAATGTCAGGCAGATTGTTCTGCTCATTTCATCGGTCCTGCTCACCCTGAGATAGTTTGGTTCTGACATCCATTCCACACGTAACTCCCCTGTGTCTCTACTCTTGTTGACACCCAGAACCCTCTTGTGTATTTGCCAGATATTCCAAGGCTCACATTTACCTTTTTTTTTTTTTTTTTTGAGATAGTGTCTTGCTCTGTCACCTAGGCTGGAGTGCTGGAGTGCAGTGGCACAATCTCGGCTCACTGCCACCTCTGCCTCCCGGGTTCAAGCAATTCTCTGCCTCAGCCTCCCAAGTAGCTGGGATTAGAGGTGCCCACCACCACGCCAGGCTAATATTTGTATTTTTAGTAGAGACGGGGTTTTGCTATTTTGGCCAGACTGGTCTTGAACTCCTGACCTCATGATCCACCCGCCTCAGTATCCCAAAGTGCTGGGATTACAGATGTGAGCCACCACGCCTGGCCACATTTACCCTGTTTTATGACGTCGCCTTCAGGTGTTCATCTGGCCCAGACCCCTCAGCTTGGTGGCAGATGCCCCTGGGCACCACAGTCATATCTCAGGGCGAATGTCCTGTCCAGGGCAAACTCCTTAAGCAGTAAGCGCACTGAACTTGAGCCTCCAAGTCCTGGCTCTGCTACTTACAATCTGTGTGACCTTGGGCCAGTCACAACTTTTCTGAGCTTCAGTCTCCTCATCTGTAACCCAGGGATAGTGATACCTACCTCACAGGGCTGTTGTGAAGATTAAGAGAGATAATGAGTGTGAAAAAAATCCTTGTAGGCCAGGCACGGTGGCTCATGCTTGTAATCCCAGCACTTTGGGAGGCCGAAGCCGGTGGATCGCTTGAGGCCAGGAGTTCAAAATCAGCCTGGCCAACATGGCTAAACACCGTCTCTACTGAAAATACAAAAATCAGCTGGGCTTGGTTGTGGGCACCAATAATCCCAGCTACTTGGGAGGCAGAGGCAGGAGAATGAACCCGGGAGGTGGAGTTTGTCGTGAGCTGAGATTGGGCCACTGCACTACAGCCTGGGCAACAGAGTGAGACCCTGTCTCAAAAACAACAACAATGCTGGGCACAGTGGCTCATACCTGTAATCCTAGCACTTCGAAGACCGAGATAGGTGGATTGCCTGAGCTCAGGAGCTCAAGACCAGCCTGGGCCTGTCTCTACTAAAATACAAACAAATAATTAGCTGGGCAACATGGCATATGCCTGTAGTCCCAGCTACTCTGGAGGCTGAGGCAGGAGAATCGCTTGAACCTGGGAGGGGGAGGTTGCAGTGAGCCGAGATCGCGCCGCTGCACTCCAGCCTGGGTGACAGAGTGACACTAAAAAAAAAAAAAAAAAAAAAGAAACCAAAACAAACCAAAGAAGCAAAACAAAAACAAAAACAAAAACAAAATCCTTGTATAACTTTGAGAGAGAGAAGTGGGGATGGCTCTTCCTTTGATGTTTTTCTCCCACTAGCCCTCAAATTGCAGAATCTCTGTAGGCACTGCCGCTTTGCTTGGTCTCAAGAGAAACCACTGCAGCTTCCTACCTACTGCTCCTGGCTTCCAGTGACTGCCTTTTCCCCGAGACATTGCACAATAGATGGAAGGTCAGAGAAGTCATCTATTGTGCCTGGTATGTAGCACTGGCACATAATAATAAATATGTGATACATGAATGATATTATTACTGGAACAGAGTCTTTCTGTCCAGAGTTAGGTATTTTTATTTTATTTATTTTATTTTAAAATAATAAGTAGAGATGGAGTCTGGTTTTGTTGCTGAGGCTGGTCTAGAACTCCTGTACTCTAGATACTCCTGCTTCAGCCTCTCAAAGTGCTGGGATTACAGGCAAGAGACACTGTGGCCAGAGTTGGGCATTTCAATAATCCTGACCAAACTCTCCCAAACCTGCAGACTCAACCCTCGGCCCATGTGCCCTATCCCCTCAATCTTCAACCAGGAACCAATGACACCACTCCATGCTGTCTGCCACCCTTCTCCTTTCTTACACACACAAACACACACACGCTTTGCCGTGGGCCCAGTCTGCCCGATACATACTGGTCTCCGAGATAGAGGCCTGGCCAGACCTCATCGGCATGGTTACAGGCTGTCTTGCCTGTGTAAAGGAGCCGCTCCAACTCAAAGACATTGAGGAAAGGATGTTGAACGGTTGGCATCTCCTCCAGGGTCCCTCGAGTTCGAACAGGAGACCTTGAGCTACTCCGGGAGAAGCGAGCCATAAAAGTCATGGAAGCCCAAAGCCAGTTACCAGGGCACATCTTAGAGGTGGCAGAAACCGTGGCAGCTGCAGGAGTGGCTGCGGTGATGATGGGTTCTGTCGCCAGGTAGCTGCTGCTGGAAGAGGAAGGGGTGTGAGACACACTTGAGTGAGTCCAGAGCAGCTTCTTCCCTTCCCTGGGCTGGTCCTTCGGGAGAAGATTCTAGAGGGAGAGAAGGTAAAGCCTGGCTCTGGCGGGAGCCTTCAGGGGTGGCTTTTCCTTCAAGCTGCAGCAGCTCCTTTTGCTCAGCTCTTTGGCTCTGCCACGCAACGAGGTGGGAGAGTCACATGTCCTTGTTTACGGGGAGAGGGAGCTGCCCAGCTGCTGGATTTCTGCTCTGTCACCCCACCCCCACTGCCAGCACGCGTGTGCACACACACACACACACACTCTTAGCACTTGGGTGGCTGTCCCCACTGCTGGGGATCTTGCCAGCTGGAAACTGGGTCTCATCTGCCTGGGGCTATAGGGAGAGAGCCTAGGGAGCTGGGATGGGGCTGGGGGTACCTTTAGACCCATCCAGAGACAATTAGCAGGGAGACAACAGCAGCTGAGGCCACGGCACATGTCAGGCCTGCCACCTCTGTGCCAGAGAGTTAGACTTTAACCCCTTCATGACCTGCCACTGCCTCAGAGATAAACCTGCTATGGGAAGGGTGTGGTGGGCGGGGGATGGGGTGAGTGGAGAATAGCAATAAAGAGGAACAGTAAGTTTGGGAAAAAAATACTTGCTGAATGCACGAGCTTATGGAAGAAGGCACCAATCTATGTGCACAACAGGCAAACTCCCCTCCTTGGATCAGCATTAAGAAATTACTGATCAGATCTCAGCTCTAATGTGAGAATTTCTGAATAGAAGCAGGGTTGGAGTGTTTTGTCTGTGTGTGTCTTGAAGGGAGGGGGACAGAGGTGGATGGTGGTGGAACTGACGCAGGGTTGAAGTGTTTTGTCTGTGTGTGTCTTGAGGGGAGGGGGACAGAGGTGGATGGTGGGGGGCTAGAAAGCAGGAAGGAAAGGGAAAAATGAAGGATCCTGCCAGGTCCAGGGGCTCAGAGGCTTAGAATTACCAAGTGTATGGCTGTTGGAGTCAAGTGACTCTACAAAACACATGAGGTCAACAACCAGGGGCTTAGCAGTTGTGTCTCAGATGACCTGTTGAGCTGCAGAGCTGGGAAGGACCAGTGTTTGAGGCTTGCCCTGGGACCTTCAGGCAGCGAGGCAACAATGGCAAGACCCCTCCCTTCCCATCCTCTCACACCTGTGGTCCTGCCTGTTTGAAAGCAGGAGGTCCTGGAGCCTGCAGAATCCCCTCCCACTCCCTTCCCGGCCTCCTGCCAGGGGAACTTCAACTCTATGACCAGCAGTGAGAGACCATCTTTGTCCCTGCCCACGCTCTGTCCCCGTCTCACACCCCTAGCCAGGGCCCAGCTCTCCCTTGCCCCAGTCCCAAGAGAAACCAAGCACTTACAGGGCATTAAAAGAGGGGTTTTAGGACCAGGATTGGTGAGGGAAGATTGGATCTTAGGGTGTTTAGGGAGAGAGAGAGTTTTCAATGGCTGGGTCCAGAAGGAGCACAGAAATATAGCACTACAGCCATCACCATCACCATCATCCCCACCACCATCACTATCATCCCTACCACCGTCACCACCATCACTATCACCATCACCATCATCTTCTTCTACCTTTGCACTCAGGCCTAAAGACCCCATTACTTTATTACAATACAACCTTTCCTCTTAGCGAGTCTGCTGTCTACGAGATGATGAATGGGATGGGGGAAGCGCGAAGGAGTCCAGGTCTAAGAAGGAGCTCTGTGGGGCTGTTTTTCCCGGGGAGGGGGTGCAGAAGCCCCTTTCTGTCTCAGGATACAGCCCTGGGCATTCTCCAATCCCATCCGTCGGCTCCAGGTGGCCCGCCGCGCCCTCCCTCCGCCTGCGGTCGCCTTTGTAACAGGTCCATGGCTGTCGCCCCAGTCCTCCCAACCAGGCAGCCCGGCCCCGCGCGCGAAGGGAGGTCGCCCGGGAGAGCGCGGCTGGCTCGCTGGGCTCGGGTGCCTGCTTCCCGGTCCCCTCCCTCTCCCGTCTCCCCTAGCTGGGCGCCTCTCTCCGGCCTGGGGAGCCAGCTGGGAAGGCGAAGGCCCACCGCAGCCCCTCTACCTCTTTGCAAGCGCTGCGCTGGGCCTCAGTCCGAAAGGCGGATCGCCGGCGCAGACAGCGCCACGGCCATGACGCTCCCGCTGCTGTCGCCGCCGCCGCCGCTGTTTCTGCCCAAGACAGGTTGACAGATTAGCAGCTATTTTTAAGCCATGACACGCACGTCGAAGCAGGGTTCAAATCAGCGTGTGCACTGGTGACATACAGGGACTCGGTCTCACATTCAGTGGCCCGAGTCGCCGGCAGCGTGGGCTCCCCAGCAACCCCCTAGGAGCCGGCGCTCCTTACAGACCAGACACGGCCCCGCCGAGCCCCAGCAGCACCCCCTGGAATGCATGCGTGTGTTTTCAGAGCTGCACCAATTACAAAGCGTTTTGCCTAAAGATTACATTATAAGTCATCCCAGGCAGTGTCTTAAACACACACACTCCTCTCAGACAGAATTAACTAATTACATAGACACGATTCTGTGCACTGGCTTATACATGCCTCGGTCTCAAGAAACCGTGTCATAAAGAACAACGGTCCGTAGCCCCCATTAGCCTTCATTATATGCCATGTACTTCATGTAGCTTAAGACATTTTATCCTCCCCACAAATCTATGAGGGAGGCATGATTACTGTGGTCCTAATTTTAGGGAGGAGGCGACCTAGGCACAGAGAGGCTAAGTACTCTGCCCAGGTCACACAGCTCATTACTGGCAGAGCTGAGCTTGTTCAAACAATGGCAACCTGGATTTGCAGTCTATGTCCTTAACCACTCTCTAAACCAGTGCCTCCCACAAAATGGAGAAGGCACCATGGATTTCCTTCATTCAGGAAGCCATTTCCACCAGCTCAGTTCATAGTGAACGTCACTTTCCCCAGACTCTCAAAACATTCATCTTCATATTAATTTCTTTCTTTTTTGAGATGCAGTCCCACTCTGTCACTCAGGCTGGAGTGCAGTGGTGCAATCTTGGCTCACTGCAACCCCACCTCCCAGGTTCAAGCCATTCTCCTGTCTCAGCTTCCCAAGTAGCTGGGATTACAGGTGCCTGCCTTCATGCCCCGCTAATTTTTTGTACATATGTTTTGTTTGTTTATTTCTTAGTGGAGACGGGATTTCACCATGTTGACCAGGCTGGTCTTGAACTCCTGACCTCAAGTGATAAGCCCACCTTCTCCTCCCAAAGTGCTGAGATTACAGGCATGAGCCACTGTGCCCAGCCATCTTCATATTGATTTCTCATGTGCTGCCTTCTAGTGACATATTCACTTGATCTGCATTTTTATTCTAAGTACCAAGATGGTAAGCACTTTGAAGGCAGGGACTGTGCTACCTTCCCCAGTGCCTACCTCATTGTGTGAGAGGGAAGTGGGGAGATGATAAATGTTAGCAGATGATGCTGTTGAGAACTAGGCTGGCTTGAACTCTGGCTGTCTCCTAGAAGAAAGGCAGGAAGTAGATTGGCTCAGACTGAAGCTGACGGTGTCAGCTATATCTGAAACCAAGACTGACTCCATTCCCAGCAGTGGTGGCAGATCAGGTTTCAATCTCTGGATTAGAGAAAGTAGTGGCCAATGTGACAAACCCCGGGTTCCATGACAGGCTGCCATCCAAGTTTAACATACCTCCTAGCCTTTTTTTTTTCTCTAGAGAAACAAACTTAATTCTTTTCCACTTTTCCCTGTCCTTTGTGGTACAGCAGTTTAAATAAGAAATGAAATCCTTTAATTTAAAACAGAGGCAGGGCATGGTGGCTCATGCCTGTAATCCCAGCACTTTGAGAGGCCAGGGCTGGCAGATCACCTGAGGTCAGGAGTTCAAGACCAGCCTGGCCAACATGGTGAAACCCCGTCTCCACTAAAAAACAAAAATTAGCTGGGCGTGGTGGCAGGCGCCTGTAGTCCCAGCTATTTGGGAAGCTGAGGTGGGAGAATCGCTTGAACCTGGGAGGTGGAGGTTGTAATGAGCTGAGATCATGCCACTACACTCTAGCCTGAGCAACAGAGCAAGACTCCATCTCAGCAAACAAACAAACAAAAGCAAATACAAACAAATAATCAGACAAACAAAAAACCCCAAGGAATTGACCTGATAAATTTGAGATTTTAATTTGTGCATCCAGGAAAACCTAGTTAAAACATTTTCACAAAAGGAATTGTGAAAGAGCACTTATAAGATCAATGTCATTTTTTTTGTTTGTTTGTTTGAGACGGAGTTTCGCTCTTTTTGCCCAGGCTGGAGTGCAATGGCGCGATGTCAGCTCACCGCAACCTCCGCCTCCCAGGTTCAAGAGATTCTCCTGCCTCAGCCTTTCGAGTAGCTGGGATTACAGGCATGCGCCACCATGACTGGCTAATTTTGTATTTTTTAGTAGAGACAGGGTTTCTCCATTTTGGCCAGGCTGGTCTCGAACTCCCAACCTCAGGTGAAAATCAATGTCATTTTAAGTGAAAAGTCTTCAAGATTGGTAGGTTGAGAGGATGTTGTAGGTAAAGCTGATCTCAATCTTTGACAAGACTTCTGTTTCAACCCTGCATTGAACTTTTTTCAAAAAGCTGGGAAAATATGGTTTAAAGTACACCACAGACAATGTGCACAGCTGTTTATGGGTAACTATAGAAATTGTCCATGGGCTGGGCGTGGTGGCTCACGCCTGTAATCCCAGCACTTTGGGAGGCCGAGGCAGACGGATCACGAGGTCGGGAGATCGAGATCATCCTGGCTAACATGGTGAAACTCCGTCTCTACTAAAAATACAAAAAAAATTAGCCAGGCTTTGTGGCAGGCACCTGTAGTCCCAGCTACTTGGGAGGCTGAGGCAGAAGAATGGCATGAACCCGGGAGACGGAGCTTGCAGTGAGCTGAGGTGCGCCACTGCACTCCAGCCTGGGCAACAGAGTGAGACTCCGTCTCAAAAAAACAAACAAAAAAACAAACAAACAAAAAAAAAACAAAGAAAAAAAAGAAATTGCCCATGGACTGACATATCCATGAGGATCATTTTCATGAGTTGATCTATAGCCCACTTGATTTCTTTTCTTTTCTTTCTCTTTTTTTTTTTTTGGAGGCAGGGTCTCAGGCTGGAGTGCAGTGGTACAATCATAGCTCACTGCAGCCTCAACCTCCTGGGCTTAAATAATCGTCTTTTAAATGATCCTCTTGCCTCAACCTCCTAAGTAGCTGGGACTATACAGGTGCCTGCCACAATGCCTGGCATTTTTTTTTTCTTTTTTTCTTTTTTTTTTAGGCAGAGTCTTGCTCTGTCTCCTAGGCTGGAGTGCAGTGGTGCGATCTTGGCTCGCTGCAACCTCTGCCTTCCCAGTTCAAGCAATTCTTGTGTGTCAGTCTCCTGAGTAGCTGGGATAACAAGTGTATGCCACCACACCTGGCTAATTTTTGTATTTTTTGTAGAGATGGGGTTTCACCATGTTGGCCAGGCTGGTCTCAAGCTCCTGACCTCAGGTGGTCTGCCCGCCTCAGCCTCCCAAAGTGCTGGAATTAGAGGCCAGAGCCACCATACCTTGCCAATCAGCTCATTTAATCTCACCCATGTATTAAATTGGTGTCATCATTCTGATTTAATACCTGAGAGAGACTGACATTTGGTCAGATTAGTTAACTCATCCACATCTAGTGTGTGGCAGGACATAGGTTCAAACCCAGGGCTATCTTATCTGAAACTTCATTGTTTCAAGACTAGGCTGGAGAATCATTTCCTCTGTAGAGCCTTTTTGGATTCACTCTTTTTTTTTTCGAGACTGAGTCTTGCTCTGTTGCCCAGGCTGGAGTGCAGTGGCACAGTTTCGGCTCACTGCAACCTCTGCCTCCTGGGTTCAAGCAATTCTCCTGCCTCATGCTCCCAAGCAGCTGGAATTATAGGCATGCACTACCACGCCCAGCTAATTTTTTGGATTTTTAGTAGAGGCGGGGTTTCACCATGTTGACCAGGTTGGTCTTGAGCTCCTGGCCTCGTGATCCACTTGCCTCAGCCTCCCAAAGTGCTGGGATTATAGGTGTGAGCCGCTGCGCCCAGCCTGCATCCACTCTTTTTTTTTTTTTTTGAGACCAAGTCTCGCTCTGTCACTGCAACCTCTGCTTACCCAGTTCAAGCAAGAGTGGCTCAATCTCAGCACACTGCAACCTCCACCTCTCAGGTTCAAGCAATTCTCCTGCATCAGCCTCCCAAGTAGCTGGGACACAAGAGTGTGCCGCCGCGCCTGGCTAAATTTTGTATTTTTAATAGAGACAGGGTTTCGCCATCTTGGCCAAGCTGGTCTCAAACTCCTGATCTCAAGTGATCTGCCCGCCTTGGCCTCCCAAAGTGCTGGGATTACAGGCGTGAGCCACTGTGGCCAGCCTGGATCCACTCTTATTTGTCCATTTCCTTCTTTGTGCTCATATACACTTCCATCAAAGGACCTATGAGCTATATTTGTTTCACTTATTTATATACTTATTTAAATTCATATTGCCCATACTAGAAGCATGAATGGATACACTATGCTGGGGTGAACGGATTACAGATGGAAAAATAAGGCTATGGAAAGATAAAGATAGGGCCAGGTACTGTAGCTCGTGTGCCTGTAATCCCAACACTTTGGCGGACCGAGGTGGGAGGATTTCATGAAGCCAGGAGTTTGAGACCAGCCTAGGGAACATAGTGAGATGGTGTCTCTACAAAAAATAAAGAATTAGCTGGCCATGGTGGCACACACCTGTAGTCCTAGCTACTTGGGAGGGTAAGGTGGGAGGATCACTGGAGCCCAGGAGTTTGAGTCTGCCATGAGTCATGATTGTGCCACTGCACTCCAGCCTGGGTGACTCAAAAAAAAAGATAAAAATAGATTTCAAAATAGTCTTGAAAGAAGTGATTAAATAAATATACAGACAGGGAGGTGTTCAAAAATAGAATGCGGAAAAAAAAAAAAAAAACAAAAACAAGAATGACCATCAATATATGGCATACACTAAAGGTCAATTCTAACTTCTACCATTTAATTATGGGTTGGACTTTATATACATTAGCAAATTCAATCCCATAAATAGATTTAATTAATTCAATTTTACAGTTGAGGAAACAGGTTTAAAGCGCTGGTGGTAAATCCACTCTGAGGTCAGAGAGCTAATGAGTGGAATTTGAGCTTGGATTTCAACCTAGAACTATTTTAAACCAAAGCCTGTGCCTCAAACCACTGTAGTAGACTTGAAGAAAATAGAAAGGTAGTTGTTAAAATGTATTAAGCCCTGCTGTGTGCCAGGCATTTAACAGAAATGGCATGAATCATTCTCAAGTGACTCTCCTGGCTTTGTCCCTTCGGGGATGTGGCTCCCTGTGGCAGGATCTGCGAATGCGCACAAAAGGTTGGGACCCGCCGGGCGCGGTGGCTCAGGCCTGTAATCCCAGCACTTTGGGAGGCTGAGACGGGCGGATCGCGAGGTCAGGAAATCGAGACCATCCTGGCTAACACGGTGAAATCCTGTCTCTACTAAAAATACAAAAAATTAGCCGTGCGTGGTGGCGGGCGCCTCTAGTCCCAGCTACTCCGGAGGCTGAAGCAGGAGAATAGCATGAACCCAGCAGGCGGTGCTTGCAGTGAGCCGAGATTGTGCCACTGCACTCCAGCCTGGGTGACAGAGCAAGACTCCTCTCAAAAAAAAAAAAAAAAAAAGAAAAGAAAGGTTGGGACCAGCAGCCTCTTCAATCTCTGGAGAAGCTCCCTGCTGCTCTGTAATCCTTCCTCCTAAGTAGAGGATAGCGCTTCCTCCCAACCACACCCCAGGTACCGCCATGCCCATCCCTCCTGGGCTGGCTCACCCTGAAATCTGCCGGTGGGTGAAACAGCACTTTCACCTAATGCTTCAGATAGCAGAGGACCGACCGCTGTGACTTTATCTGGCGATGGGCTAAATAAGGTGAGGGGAGGAGGGGCACAGAATGTTCTTCAAGGGTGCCCATTTTCATGTTATTTTTCTAAATCAGCATCTTCCCAGTCCCAAACCTTCTTCAGCTTTTTATTGTTGCCTGTTTAACTCCTGCTTTCCTCCACGTCCTTGCGTGTGCTTTGTGTCAGTTCTTTCAGGCACCAAGCGGGTATTAGTGGGGCTCTTGCTGGCTCTGAATTGTGGAGACAGGCACGCTGGTCTTTTGTGTAGAGTGAGAATCTGGTTTTGCTTCAACTCCACTTCTGTCCTTCACCTTCCCACCAATGCATTCCGCTCCCTTTTCCTGCCGATTTACCTGGGGGTGAAACCATTTTAACACTGTTAATATTAAATATTAGTTTTCTTCTAAGGACCGCACACTGTTGCAAGGAGCAGAAATTCTTTCCATTAGCATAACTTTGTAAGGGAGACTAGTACTCCTCTAGTGGTAATAAAGTTGAATTATTATTTGTGAAACAGGTATAAAACGAATATACAGTAAATCTCAGTATTACAACAACAGCAACAACAACAAGGAGATAGGAAAAAAAATGCCTAAATACACATCTTGAGAAAGACTGAAAAGAAGTATGTCAAATATTAAAAGAGGTAAACTCTAGCCAGAATAGGATTTCAGATAATTTTGTTTGTTTTCGGATAGGGACTTGCTGTGTCACCCAGGCTGGAGTGCAGTGGTACGATCATGGCTCACTGCAGCCTCAACCTCCTGGGCTCAAAGGGTCCTCTTGCCTCAGCCTCCCAAATAGTTGGGATTATAGGGAGGTGCCACCACACTCAGTTATTTATTTATTTTTTTGTATAGATAGGGTCTCTCTATGTTGCCCAGGCTGGTCTTGAACTCCTGGGTTAGGTGACCTTCTCACTTTGGCCTCCCAAATTGCTGGGATTATAGGTGGGAGCCACCATGCTTGGCTAGATTTCAGATAATTTTTTTTTTCTTTTTTGAGACAGGGTCTTACTTTGTCACTCAGGTTGGAATGCAGTGGCATAATCTTGGCTCACTGCAGCCTCAACCTCCCAGGCTCAAGTGATCTTCCTGCCTCAGCCCCCCCAAGCAGCTGGGATTACAGGCGCATGCCACCATGCCCAGCTAAATTTCATATTTTTTTGTAGAGATGGGGGTCTTGCCATGTTGCCCAGGCTGGCCTGGAACTTCTGAGCTCAAGGGATCTGCCCACCTTGGTGTTCCAAAGTGCTGGAATTACAGGCATGAGCCACCATACCCCACCTCAGACCATTTTTAATCTTGTCCTTTAAATTGTCTGTATTTCCCAAATTCTCTGCAATCAGTACATTTTTTTTTTTTTTTTTTTTTTTTTTTTTTTTTTTTTGAGATGGAGTATCGCTCTGTCACCCAGGCTGGAGTGCAGTGGTGCGATATTGGCTCACTGCAAGCTCCGCCACCCAGGTTCATGCCATTGTTCTGCCTCAGCCTCCCAAGTAGCTGGGACTATAGGCACCCACCACCATGCCTGGCTAATTTTTTGTGTTTTTAGTAGAGGCAGGGTTTCACTGTGTTAGCCAGGATGGTCTTGATCTCCTGACCTCGTGATCCACCTGCCTCAGCCTCCCAAAGTGCTGGGATTACAGACATGAGCCACTGTGCCTGGCCATGAATTAATTTTAAAATGTCAGTTTCATGAAATTAGTTGAGACTTTTTTAGTGGCTTCTTATGTGGCCAATTTTAGTAAATGTTCCATACATGCTTGAAAAGAATATATAATTCCTGTTTTGGGATGCAAATTTCTATCTTTATCTCCCTTCTACATAAGTCTTTATTTTTATTTTTTTTTATGTTTTGAGATAGAGTCTCACTCTGTTGCGCAGGCTGGAGTGCAATGGTGTGATCCCGGCTCACTGCCACCTCTGCCTCCCAGTTTCAAGTGATTCTCCTGCCTTAGCCTCCTGAGTAGCTGGGACTACAGGCAGGTGCCACCACACCTGGCTAATTTTTGCAGTTTTGGTAGAGATGGGGTTTCATCATGTTGGCCAGGCTGGTCTCAAACTTCTGACCTCAGGTGATCTGCCTGCCTCAGCCTCCCAAAGTCAAAGTGCTGGGATTACAGGCATGAGCCACCTCACCCAGTCCTAGCTGATTGAAATTTACATACCCTCTTCATAGGGGAGAGGGAGGTGGGGGAAATGTGAGCAATTGTGAAGAGTAATAAATAATTTTCAGGGGAAAAAATGGGCCCAAAGAGCAGACAATAGTTTAAAAATGATTAGGTTAATAAACTAAATGGGGCTGGTAAGTTATGGAAAGGTGAGGGATGGAACTGCACTGTGATCAAAGGTTGTCTTATTATGCAGGTAAAATCTCTTAGGTAATCTCTCAAAGCTGCCCTCAGAAGAATAGATGAGAAGTCTGTCTGAGAATGGTGATGACTTTTATTCTTGTTTCTTCTCTCGTCTCTTCTCTTCTGGTTAATCATTCCTGGTTATTTGATGAGATTCTTAGGGAGGGGGTCTTATTGCATCTTTTTTGGAAGATATTATTCTTATTCAGATAAGAAAATTTCTGAGAGACTCTCCCTGTGCTGGAGGGTGGGTTGGGGGGACAATAAGAGAGGGTTAGGAAGTCCTTTGTTCTAAGGCAGCTTCTGAGGACTTCTCATTTCCTTTAATTCAAAAGTACTCAGCATGCCAAAGCACCATGCTTTGGGGTATCATTCTCTGAACCCCAATATAAGCATCTCCTCTCTACCTTTTTCTCTCTTTCTCTCTTTCTTTCTTTTTTCTCTCTCTTTTCTTTCTTTCTTTCCTTCCTTCCTTCCTTCCTTCCTTCCTTCCTTCCTTCCTTCCTTCCTTCCTTCCTTCCTTCCTTCCTTCCTTCCTTCCTTCCTTCCTTCCTTCCCTTCCTTCCTTCCTTCCTTCTCTCTCTCTCTTTCTCTTTTTGGAGACAGGGTCTCACATTGTCACCCAGGCTGGAGTGCAGTGGTACAATCTTGGCTCACTGCAGCCTTAATCTCCCAGGTTCAAGCGATCCTCTTGCATCAGTCCCCACAAGTAGCTGGTACTACAGGTGACCAGCTATATATATTTCTTTCTTTCTTTCTTTCTTTCTTTTTCAGATTTTATAGAGGCATGGTCTCACTTTGTTGCCTGGGCTGGCCTCAAACTCCTAGACTCAAGCTATCCTCCTGTCCTGGCCTCCCAAAGTATTGGGATTACAGGCATAAGCCACCATGTTCAGCCACCTATTTTTTCTTATATAACTATATCATAATTTTGTTACATAAATATTCAGTGTTTAGAATATTAAAAACTATACAATTGTGGTTGGGCATGGTGGCTTACTCCTGTAATCCTGAGGGAGGCTGAGGCAGGTGGATCACAAGGTCAGGAGATTGAGACCATCCTGGCTAACATGGTGAAACTCTGTCTCTACTAAAAATACAAAAAAATTAGCTGGGCATGGTAGCGGAGAATGGTGTGAACCCAGGAGGCAGAGCTTGCAGTGAGCCGAGATCGAACCACTGCACTCCAGCCTGGGTGACAGAGTGAGACTCCGTCTCAAAAACAAACAAACAAACAAACAAATAAACAAACAAAAAACAATTGTTATTCACAGTTGAATCATGTCATATGCCATGATTTCTTCTCTTGCATAATGTTCTGTCTTCCCATCAGTAAATAATTATTTTTTGTTTGTTTGCTTAATTTTCTTTTTTTTTTTTTTTTTGAGATGGAGTCTCGCTGTGTCTCCCAGGCTGGAGTGCAGTGGCGTGATCTCGGCTCACTGCAAGCTCCGCCTCCCGGGTTCACGCCATTCTCCCGCATCAGCCTCCCAAGTAGCTGAGACTACAGGCGCCCGCCACCACGCCCGGCTAGTTTTTTGTATTTTTAGTAGAGACGGGGTTTCACCATGTTAGCCAGGATAGTCTCGATCTCCTGACCTCGTGATCCACCCGCCTCGGCCTCCCAAAGTGCTGGGATTACAGGCTTGAGCCACCGCGCCCGGCCTGTTTGCTTAATTTTCAATGAATGTCTCAGTAATTCAGTCCCCATATTCTTTCCCAATTGCTTAAATGTTTTCTTGGTAAATATAGTTGTTTTCTTAATATCATTTTTTTTCATTAAGTCCTTTCTGGAGCCTTGTGACTTACCCTCATCTGGACTGGTTGCAGTCTACACTAGTATAAAGCTTGGTCACCCTGGAGATTAGAATCTTTTACTCTCATGCTGGGAATTCTTTTTGCCTCTGAATGTCCTGTTTCCTG
Source organism: Macaca fascicularis (assembly GCF_037993035.2). NCBI lineage: Eukaryota > Metazoa > Chordata > Mammalia > Primates > Cercopithecidae > Macaca > Macaca fascicularis. Next base: position 36,872,060 of record NC_088382.1, read on the forward strand.
GGCCTTCTCTGGTTTTTATTTTTAAGATTTTATTTATTTATCTTTTGGTGTTTCCTGCTTTAGAATAACATTATGCTCAAAAATGCCTAGTATATCCCTAATCAAGAGATCCTTTGTTTTACTTTTTCAGAGAATAAACCTACAATCTTATGCTGGGGTAGGGCAGGACCAGTTGCCTGACTGGGCAGTGATTAGAGATCTGGGGGTTTAATTTAAACAGATTTGCAGATAAGTCTGGGCTTTTAGTCTATCCTTATATGTGCTTCCAGATGTAACAGTGTTGCCAATTCCTGAGCCTTTTGGATATTTCTGTGGTGTAAATCACGTTGATTGTCAATATTCCCCAAGTGACTTTCTTTTTGCTTTTCAGCCTCCAAAATTTTGTTGCTATTAAAAGATTTTTCTGTTCTTTTCATTCTCGTGGAATATATATGTGCACATACATTTATATATGGATACATATATATGGATAATATATGTATATATAGATACTTATATCTCTCTATATAAAATCTACTGTCATTTTTATGAGGTTTCAGGAAGAAACAGAATTAAATGCTTGCTTTTAATATGCTATCTTTAACTGGGAGAGCCAGCTGGTTTTTGAAAACACACAAAAAATGATGGCTATTCTAACTTTTTTCCCACTCAGTATTTATTTAGATTTACCCGCATTTTTAAACAATTCTTTGGCATTTTTATATATATCTTTATACTGTTCATTCCTTGTAGGTTTATTTTTTCTTATTTAGTAGTTCTTTCTGTAAAGGACTATTGTTAGTAAATTCTTAAGTGATTGAATATCTATAATTTTTAATTTTTTTCTGACTTGTGGATGATATTTTGCTGGTGTTTGGAAATTTAGGCTCCCAATTATGTTTTTCAGCACATCAAAGATGTTACCTCATTGTCTTCCAGCATTTAGTTTTGCTGATGAGAAATCTTTTCTTCTGGGGTTCTTACCATTTCTTTATTGTAATCTGCCTTCCCTTTATGTTGGCTGTAGAATTTTCTCATTGTCCTTGTAGAATGCTGGCTTCCCAAATATCATCAGGATAACCTTTTAATATCACAAAGCTGAGTTTATTGTTTATCACAGTAAGTGAGAATGCTAACTTTGCAGAGAGCAACTCTGAGAAGGAATTGCAAGATCTGATTTATTGATATTTTGAAGTTTGGTTTGAGGTGGGTCTTTCAACACATGGACTTCATTAGAATTGAGTAATTATCATCATACAATAGTTTAGAATGTGTAGAAACAGCAAGGTAAGAATTTTGAGAAGAGGAGCTCAAAGAGTCTTGGGATGTAAACTGTATATTGATGCTTTTTGGAGTTGCTGGATCTTTCGATAAGTTTTTACAGTGAACGAGAAAGTTATTTGCAACTTTCACCTTCTTGGACAAGTCTCTTGGGGTAGCAAAGTTACACAAATGAAGACAATGGAATGGTAAAGTCCTGTTAAAGCAGACAGCAAACTATGTAGGTGTAGACAGTTTTGTTTTTTATTTTTCTCCTTTTTACTATTTTTCATTCTGAGCTGAAGGAGAGTCAGTTAGTATTTGGGGTGTGATCAATCCAGTTCCTTGCTGATTTGAGCATCACAATTATGTATTAAGTTTCTGGGAATGACTGGTTCAATCTCCAATATTCTAAAGGTACATGTTTCAACCTTCATTAATATGAAGTTTTCCTGCTGTTTTTTTGGATGATTATTTGTTGACTTATTAGTTGGGACAGCTATTGCACCTCAGCATTTAAGAATCTAGAGATCGCCATCTGAACATTGCAACACAGACAAATGTACTAAACAAAGGATCATGTTCAGAGTTTGTCTTCTACTTCTCATCCAGGAGCCAAGTGTGCCCAAAGTAAATCAAGACCACAGATCACATCCCTAGTCTGAGGATCCCACAAAATCAAATTTGGTGTTATTAGACAAATTACCTAAGTTTTCTGAAAATATTGATTACAGGAAAGATTCCAGAGCTCTGCAGGGTGGTAAGTATCAGGGGAACCTGCCCCCAATATTTCAACGTAGGTTCTTTCTATTTTCCCTAAGTGTCAGCCAGTCTGAGAAATAAAGAGAAAGAGTACAAAGAGAGGAATTTTACAGCTGGGCCGCCAGGGTGACATCACATATCAGTAGGTCTGTGATGCCCACCAGAGCCACAAAACTGGCAGGTTTTTATTAAGACTTCAAAAGGGGAGAGGGTGTATGAACAGGGAGTAGGTCACAAAGATCACATGCTTCACAGGGCAAAAAGGAGAACAAAGAGCACAAGGCAAAGGGTAAAATAAAAAATTCTTGATAAGAGTCTATGTTCAGCTGTGCATATATTGTCTTGATAAACATCTTAAACAACAGAAAACAGGGTTCAAGAGCAGAGAACTGGTCTGACCTCAAATTCACCAGGGTGGGGTATTTTCCCCACCCTAATAAGCCTGAGGGTACTGCAGGAGACGAGGGAGTATTTTAATCCTTTTCTCAACCGACTAAGACAGAGACTCCCAGAGCGGCTGTTTATAGACCTTCCCCCAGGAATGCAGCTCTTTTCCTAGGGTCTTAATTTTCCTTGCTAGGAAAATAATTTAGTGATATCTCTCCTATTTGCACATCCATTTATAGGCTCTCTGCAAGAAGAAAAATATGGCTCTTTTTGCCCGACCCTGAAGGCAGTTAGACATTATGGTTGTCTTCCCTTGTTTCCTAAAATCGCTGTTATTCTGTTCTTTTTCAAGGTGCACTGATTTCATATTGTTCAAACACACATGTTTTACAATCCATTTGTACAGTTAGATACAATTGTTACAGTGGTCCTGAGGTGACATACATCCTCAGCTTACAAAGATAACAGGATTAAGAGATTAAAGACAGGCGTAAGAAATCTTAAGAGTATTATTAGGGAAGTGATAAATGTCCATGAAATCTCCACAATTTATGTTCCTCTGCCATGGCTCCAGCCGGTCCCTCCATTTGGGGGTCCCTGACTTCCAGCAACAGGTAAGTACAACATTCTTCCCCTAAAAGAATAACTATTTCTTATGAGAGGTCAATGTTAAATCTGAATCATCTTCATTTTGCACCCCTGCCTGTTCAATTTCTCCCTTTTTTTCTTCTTGAGGCAGAGTCTCACTGTGTCACCCAGGATCAGCTCACTGCAACCTCCACCTCCCAGATTCAAGCGATTCTTCTGCCTCTGCCTTTTGAGTAGTTGGGATTACAGGCACAAGCCACCATGCCCAGTTAATTTTTGTATTTTTAGTAGAGTCGGGGTTTCACCATGTTTGCCAGGCTGGTCTTGAACTCCCGACCAGAGGTGATCTACCAACCTTGGCCTCCCAAAGTGCTGGGTTTACAGGTGTGAGCCACCATGCCTGACCTCCAATTTCATAAACTTCTCAGGTGAGTACTCCCATAGCCTTGATGGCATTGTCTAACTTCCCTGTCACACTCTAGGATTCACCTTACTTTTCAGGACTATTGTGATGCATGAAGTGAAGAGGTTTGGAGAAGAAAGAAAACAATCCAGAATTCTCCTTAAGTGGGTAGGATTTAGGTTTAAAAATAAAGTCAATATGGACGGACTCAGTGGCTCATGCCTGCAATCCCAGCACTTTGGGAGGCCAAGGCAGGCAGATCACGAGGTCAGGAGTTCGAGGACAGACTGACCAACATGGTGAAACCCTGTCTCTACTAAAAATATAAAAATTAGCCAGGCATTGTGGCGTGTGCCTGTAATCCTGGCTACTCAGGAGGCTGAGTCAGGAGAATCGCTTGAACACGGGAGGCGGAGGTTGGAGTAAGCTGAGATTGTGCCACTGCACTCCTTCCTGGGCAACAGAGCAAGACTCCATCTCAAAATGAATAAATTAATTTAAAAAGTTAAAGTCAATGCTTGGTCTCTCTTCTACTTGAATTAAATAATCTAATGATCTTTTTCTAGAGAAGAAATTGAGCCAAAATGGATCCTAGGTGACATTAGTGTCTCTCCTGAAAGCAGGCATTGGTTGATCAAGGGAATATGTTTCTGTCCAGCTTAAAGAAAATGGTTACTAGGTCTTTGTACCACAAATTCAAGATAGTAATTGGAGGCCACTTAATAATCTATTTTTGGCCAAAATAACCCTACAAGATTATCTAATGGTTGTAACATTCTGACACTGCTCATCAAGGATAGTTTGGCATCAGACAAAGAAATCTGTAGTACCAGGATCATTAGATAGTTTTAAAGCAGAGTTTCTCAAACTTGGCATTATTGACATTTTAGGCCTGGTCATTTCTTGTTGTGGATGTTCCATAATAAAAACTTTGACTGGCCTTTATCCCTGGTTCTGAGAGGAGATATTCTTGAAATTTCAGAATGATAAGTGTATCTTTGTTATGCTAATGGAGTGACTCAGGGTGGGACCCAAGAAAGCTTCAGGATGCAATCTGGTCCCTGGAAAGACCAAACACATAGGCACAGCATTGGTACTTTCAGTTACACAACTCTGTAAAGGAGAGAGGGGTTGGAGATTGAGCTTGATCATGTGGTCAATGATTTAATCTATCATGCCTTCATAATGAAACTCCAGTAAAAACTCTGGACACTGAAGCTCAGAGAAGCTTCCTGATTGGTGGACACATGGATGCAAAGGCGGGGAATGCACTCTATGCTGTGGGGGGAGGGCATGGTAGGTCGTCACTTCTTCCCAGGTCTTGCCCTATGTGTATCCTTTACAATGAAAGTAATTGTAAGTATACCACTTTCCTGAGTTCTGTGACTCATTCTAGTGAATTCCTGAATTTGAGGAGGTTAGGAAAGCCCCTACATTTATAGACAATCAGAAGTGTAGGAAGCCTGGGGACCCCAGATACTGACAGCTCGTGTCTTAAGTGAGAGCAGTCTCATGGAGGACTTTGAATCTAACCTGCAATGTCTTCATTAACTCTGGGTAATTAGTGTCAGAATTGTATGGCAGAACTTCACTTGGAGTTGATGCTGAGTGAGGGGGCTCTCCTATGAATTGTAGGGTGTTTTTCAGCATTCCTGGCTTGAATCTGGGAGATGGAGGTTGTGGTGAACTGAGATCACACCACTGCACTCTAGTCTGCATGACAGAGTGGATCTGTCTCAAAACAAAACAAAACAAAACAATATTAAGAATAGGGGTCTGGCCAGGCGTGGTGGCTTATGCCTGTAATCCGTGTACTTTGGGAGGCTGAGGTGGGCAGGTCACCTGAGGTCAGCAGTTCAAGACCAGCTTGGTCAACATGGTAAAACTCTGTCTCTACAAAAATATAAAAATTAGCCAGGCATGATGGCGGGTGCCTGTAATCCCAGCTACTCAGGAGGCTCAGGTGGGAGAATCAGTTGAACCTGGGAGGCAGAGGTTGCAGTGAGCCAAGATTATGCCATTGCACTCCATCCTGGGCCACAGAGTGAGACTCCATCTCAAAAAAAAAAAAAAAAAAAAAAAAAAAAAGAATAGGGGTCTAATGCATAAATAGGTGAAAACAGCCTCAAATCAGCAACAGAGAAAAGAAGAGATGTAGGAAAACAGAAAACAAAAGAATGTAGATTAAAGAGTAGCAATCTGTGGTCTTAGTGCATGGACCTCAGGTGGGAATGCCTACATCCCCCACAGTTGTCTTGCTGGTTGAATGTTATCTCTTCCCAAAGACTGTATGTTTCTGCAGGTTCCTAAGAATGCTCAGGTTAAGGTCTCTGATAAAGACAGTCTTCCAAGAACTCAGGGATAGTTTATGTTTCTTTAGTTGAGAGACAGCCTTCTTAGTTCTCTATTGCTGCTGTAACAAATTCTCATGAGCTTATGGCTTAAAATAATACATGTTTATTTTGCTACATTTCTAGAGGTCAGAAATCTAAAATCAGTCCAGGGAATGCATTCCTTCTGGAGGTCTTAGGAGGCAATCTGCTTGCTTGCCTGTTCTGGCTTCTGGAGGCCACCTGTATTCCTTGGCTCATGATCCATTCCTTCATTTTAAAGCCAGCCATGTGGTATTTTCAAATACTTCTCTTTTTCTGCTTCTCTCATCACATTGCATTTTCTTTATTTGTGAAACTCCTGTTTCCTTCTTATAAGGATGCTTGTAAATACATTGGTTCCACCTGGAAAATCCAAAATCATCTTTCTATCTCAAGGTAATTAATCTTAATATAATTATAATATAATATATATTATATTATATTAATATTATAATATAATATAAGCTTAATTATATCTTCATAGTCCCCCTTTTCACAAAAAGTAACAAATTCACAGATTTCTGGATTTAGGATGTAGTCATCTTGGGGGTGGCTCAGACATGAAATGGAGGATCAGCATCTTACAGTTTTGCTGCTGTGCTAGTTGTTAACAGCATCTGATAGGGTCATTTCCACCATGGTTTAAGGGCTGTTTTTCTCTGAAGTCTGTTCCAATAAACCAGGTCTCCAGATTTTTTTTTTTTTTTTTTTTTTTTTTTTGAGATGGAGTCTTGTTCTGTCACCCAGGTTGGAAAGCAGTGATGCGATCTCGGCTCACTGCAACCTCCCCCTCCCTCCTGGGTTCAAGCGATTCTTCTGCCTCAGTGTCCCGATTAGCTGGGATTACAGACGCCCGCCACCATGCCTGGCTAATTTTTGTGTTTTTAGTAGAGATCAGGTTTCTTCATGTTGGCCAGGCTGGTCTCAAACTCCTCACCTTTGGTGATCCTCCTGCCTCAGCCTCCCAAAGTGCTGGGATTACAGGTGTGAGCCGCCACGCCCAGCCCAGGTCTCCAGATTTTAAGTCATGCAAGGGTTGTTTAGGATAATGTTGAAGAACAGCTTCTCCTACCTATTGATGATAAAAATGGGTGTATTGTACCAGTCCCTTAAAATAGTTGACCATGTCTTCTTGGAACAGGGTGATATCTACATTTAGAGGTAAACTTTCTAGACTTCCAAGCCAGCCTGTTACTAACTCATGGGTAAAGAGTTGCTAAACCCCAGAAACAGTTGATCTCATTATCAATAAAGCCAATGGCAATACCTTAGGCCACAGAAGTTTGAGAGTCTTGAAGAATTTTGGTAATTTGAGTTTTAGAATTTCATTATTTCTTTCTATCTTTCCTGAATATTGGGAGTGATATGGACAGTGAAGTATCTGAATGTGTCAGGGCTCTGTAAAGCTCTTTAATAACTGTCCCAGTAAAATGAATACCTCTATCACTAGAAAGATAGAATCCCCCTGGTTGGAAAGACCATATCAAGTATTTTTTCTTTCCTCTCTGCAATTTCTCTCTATCCCATCTAGGCTTTCTAAAGATTTTGACAATGACTCACAACTAAGAGCAAGATAAGAGCTTAAAATCAACCATAAGAACTTTTTTTGTGTTCAAAGAAAAGTTTAATTTTAAGAGGCAATTGAGTTTTGAGGGTTGCTGGCCAGCTGAGGAAAAAAAGGGGAACAGATAAGAGAAAAAGATAGGGGCAGAGGGAAGTTTAAAGAACATAAGATGCAGGATAAGGAATAGTACCATAAAGACTCTTCAGTTTTGAGTTGTGATTTAAAGAGAAAGATCATTTTAAGTTTTCATTTTTTCCTCTTGGCCGGCCAAGAAATCACTTCAGGAAGCTATTTTGGAATTTGAATTTTTCCCTTCCCTCCCCTACCCTCCCCTCTCCTCCCCTCCCCTCCCCTCCCCTCCCCTCCTCTCCCCTCCTCTCCCCTCCTCTCCCCTCCCCTCCTCTCCCCTCCCCTCCTCTCCTCTCCCCTCCTCTCCTCTCCCTTCACCTCCTCTCCCTTCCTTTCTCCTTCCTTCCTTCTTCCCTCCCTCCCTCCCTCCCTCCCTCCCTCCCTTCCTTTCCTTCCTTCCTTCCTTCCTTCCTTCCTTCCTTCCTTCCTTCCTTCCTTCCTTCCTTCCTTCCTTCTTTCCTTCTTTCTTTCTTTCTTCTTTCCTTTCTTTCCTTTCTCTCTTTCTCTCTCTCTCTCTCTTTCTCTCTTTCTCTCTTTCTCTTCTTTCTCTCTCCTTCCTTCCTTCCTTCCTTCCTTCCTTCCTTCCTTCCTTCCTTCCTTCCTTCCTTCCTTCCTTCCTTCCTTCCTTCCTTCCTTCCTTCCTTCCTTCCTTCCCGGAGTACAGTGGTGAGATCTCGGCTCACGGCAACCTCCGCCTTCTGAGTTCAAGCAATTCTCTTGCCTCAACCTCCTGAGTAGCTGGGATTACAGGCAGGTGCCACCATGCCAAGCTAATTTTTGCATTTTCAGTAGAGATGGGGTTTCGCCATGTTTGCCAGGATGGTCTCAAACTCCTGACCATGGGTGATCTGCCCGCCTCCACTGCACTCCAGCCTGGGCGCCAGAGTGAGACTCCATCTCAAAAAAAAAAAAAAAAAAAAAAAAAGAAAGTGAAAAACAGAATGGTTGCATAGGTACTCAAAATATAGTTTCTACTGAATGTGTATTGCTTTCACACCATTGTAAAATTGAAAAATCCTATGTTGAACCATTGTAAGTTGGTGACTGTATATATACACGTTTATATGTATATAAATCACATATACTTATGTGATTTACATATATTTATGTAAATATATGTGATTTATTTCTAATTTTCTTCTGTTATGAGACATATGCTCGCAAATATACACTTATTTTTGAAACTAACTTGCAGATGCCAAAATACTTTCTTTCTTTTTTTTTTTTTTTTAAGATGGGGTCTTGTGAGATGCCCAGGCTGGCCTTAAACTCCTGGGCTCAAGTGATACTCCTGCTTCAACCTTCTGAGTAACCAGGATTATAAAATAAGCCACCATGCCTGGCCACATTAATTCTTTTTTAAATGTCATGATCGCTAATTAGAACTGTTTTTTTGTTTTTGTTTTTGTTTTTTTTTTAGAGACAGGGTCTCACTCTGTCCCCCAGGCTGGAGTGCAGTGGTGCAGCCATATAGTTCACTGCAAACTCAAACTCCTGGTTTTAAGCACTCTTGCCTCAGTCTCCCAAATAGCTGGGACTATAGGCACGTGTCATAGCACCCAGCCCAAAATACTTTCATCCCAAATACCCTATTATGTATCTCCTAAAAAAAACCACATTCTCATATATAACCACAATGGCACTATGACCCCTAAGGAAACTGACAATAATTCCTTAATCTTTTTTATTGCAGTCCTTTTTTTTTTTCTTTTTGAGACAGAGTCTCTCTCTGTCGCCTAGGCTGGAGTGCAGTGGCACGATGTCAGCTCACTGCAACCTCTGTCTTCCAATTCAAGTGATTCTCCTGAAAGAAAGAAAGAAAGAAAGAAAGAAAGAAAGAAAGAAAGAAAGAAAGAAAGAAAGAAAGAAAGAAAGAGAAAGGAGGGGAGGGGAGGGGGCGGAAGGGGAGGGGAGGGGACGGGAGGGGAGGGGAGGGGACGGGAGGGGAGGGGAGGGGACGGGAGGGGACGGGAGGGGAGGGGAGGGGAGGGAAGGGAAGGGAAGGGAAGCCTCTTGAGTAGCTGGAATTACAGGCATGTGCCACCATGACCAGCTAATTTTTTGTATTTTTAGTACAGACGAGGTTTCACCATGTTGGCCAGGCCGGTCTCAAACTTCTGTCCTCAAGTGATCTGCCCGCCTTGGTCTCCCAAAGTGCAGGGATTACAGGCATGAGCCACTGCGCCCGGCCCTTTTGAATTCAGAATATAATCTCTCTACCATGTTCCTCTTCCATTACATTGACTTATTAGATATAAGAGGCCTGTTGTCTTAAAGGATGTCCCATATACGTGTCTTGTTTGTTTCATCATAGTGTCATTTGCATTTCTTCTCTACTCTTGTGTTTTCTGTAAACTGAGTTATGTCAAAACTGAAGTCTTTGTCAGGTCATTTGTGGGTTTCCATTTCTTGTTACTGGTGCTTTAGTTTAAACATTTGGTGGTGTCATGTTTCCCTGATTATTTGAGTTTCTATGGCCATGTGTTTGTGTCTGCACATTTGAAGAAACAGGCACCTACTCTGATCTTTTCTTTTTTTTTGAGACAGAGTCTCGCTCTGTTGCCCATGCTAGAGTATAGTGGTGTGATCTTGGCTCACTGCAACCTCCACCTTCTGGGTTCAAGCAATTCTCATGCCTCAGCCTCCCAGGTGGCTGGAATTATAGGCATGTGCCACCATGCCTGACTAATTTTTGTATTTCTAGTAGAGATTGGGTTTTGCCATTTGGCCAGGCTGGCCTCAAACTTCTGGCCTCAAGTGATCCACCTGCCTTGGCCTCCCAAAGTGCTGGGATTACAGGCGTGAGCCACCGCGCTCACCCACCTATTTTGATCTTTATAGGCTGACTTTGTTAGGAAAAGCCCTTTGCTAGTCAGCCTGTCCAGAGTTTCTTGGTGGGCCATCATGGCAGGCTTACTGCTGGAGGCCTAAGCCAGGCTGGTGTGGTATCTGGGTCCACCTGGGCATCATGCTTGGGTCTGTGGGGTTGGGCCTGGAACCTGGGTCTGCTGTGTCAACTGATTCTCCGAGGTTGGGCCTGGAGCCTAGATCTGCAGGGACAGGCCTGGATCCTGGATCGATGGGTGCTGACCTGAAGTCTGAGTCCACAGAAGCTGACTTGCCACCAAAGTGGGTCTTGAGCCTTAGTGTGTAAGGGCTGGCCAGGCACTGGGATAGGCTTGGTGTCCAAAGCCATAAGGATGTTTCTGGAGTCTGAGCCTGTGGGGGCACACCTAGGTCTTGGATCCATGGAGGCCAGCCTAAAGCCTGGGTCTGCAGGGTCTAGTGTAGAGCCTAGGTTTGCAGGTGCTGGCCTGGTGCCTGGGTCTGCAGTAGCCAGCCTGGAGTCTGAGACCACAGGGCTGTGCTGAGGTGGGCCTGGGGGCTGGGTCTACAGGAGCAGGCTTGTGTCCTGGAGCCACAGGGGCTGGCCTTGAGCTTCGGTCTCAAATCTCCATTTATTAGAGCCTGTTATATAATATGGCATTAGCTTAGGCATTGTATTTTGCATGTAGTAGACTTTTAGTGATGTTTTATTACTTACCCTCCCCAGTCTTCTTTATTCATAATGCAGATTGCAAGGATTAGAAAAATCTCTGATCACTGAAAAAGAGCTTAAATAATTTGTAATTTGGCTACAGAAGAAAATATTTGAGGGAAATTTAGAGATTAAGAATTTTAAAAAAGTTTATGATAGGCCGGGTGTGATGGCTTACGCCTGTAATCCCAGCACTTTGGGAGGCTAAGGTGGGCGGATCACAAGGTCAGATCGAGACCATCCTGGCCAACCCATCTCTACTAAAAATACAAAAATTAACTGGGCGTGGTGGAGCACACCTGTAGTCCTAGCTACTTGGGAGGCCAAGCCAGGAGAATCACTTGAACCCAGGGGGTGGAGGTTGCAGTGAGCCGAGATCGTGACAGCAACACTGCACTCCAGCCTATCGACAGAGAGAGACTCCGTCTCAAAAAAAAAAAAAAGTTTATGATAGTGGTCTTTATCTTTGATGAAGTCAGATATACTTCCTTATTAAAGTGTAACAATAGATTAAAAAAAGACTTCAAGCAGTGTTTGTTACAAAATGTTTCTAGCACGCTCTCTCTCTCTGTGTATGTGTGTGTCTATATATATATACACATACATATTTGAGACACAGTTTTGCTCTTGTCATCCAGGCTGGAGTGCAATGGCATGGTTTCAGCGCACTGCAACCTCCACTGTCCCAGTTAAAGTAATTCTCCTGCTTAGCCTCCAGAGTGGCTGGGATTACAGGCATGCAACACCACACCTGGCTAATTTTATATTTTTAGTAGAGATGGAGTTTCACCATGTTGGCCAGGCTAGTCTTGAACTCCTGACCTCAGATGATCTGCCTGCCTTGGCCTCGAAAGTGCTGGGATTACAGGAGTGAGTCACTGTGCTTGGCCTATATTTTTACTTAATAGATAAATGGTACAGCTTCAAGCCATGATTAATTTTCACCAATCTGTAATAGTTTCACTTCTATCATACATCTGGTTGGCAGTCTCAGTGATATCATTAGGGCTTTTCCATATTTGTGATTCCACATTCAAAACAGGTCACGAAAGTTAAATTAGCTAAATTTTAATTATTCATGGGAGAGGAAAAGTTTGGGATTAAATGTATAGCAGATTAAAGATCTTTATAATGGCCACATTCTTTACCAGGGATCTTGAGAAATTGTATCTCATGAACTCATTGGGATACTTCTAGCTAGAGATAGTGAAAGGTTGGTGAAATGTATATGCAAGTTCCTTGTACTATTTTTGCAATTTTTCTGCAAATTTGAAATTATTTCATCATAAAATGTTAAAAATAAAGACTGCTGGGTCCGGTGGCTCAGGCCTGTAATCCCAGCACTTTGGGAGGCTGAGGTGGGGGGATCATCTGAGGTCAGGAGTTCGAGACCAGCTTGGCCATCATAGTGAAATGCCATCTCTACTAAAAATATAAAAAATTAGCTGGGCGTGGTGGCGGGTGCCTGTAATCCCAGCTACTCAGGAGGCTAAGGCAGCGGAATCGCTTGAACCCGGGAGGTAGAGGTTGCAGTGAGCCAAGATTGAATAAATAGATAAATAAAGACTCTAGGTTGGGTGTGGGGACTTATGCCTGTAATCCTAGCACTTTGGGAGGCAGAGGCAGGAGGATCACTTGAGCTCAGAAATTCGAGGCCAGGCTGGGCAACAAAGTGAGACCCCCATCTCTACAAAAAAAAAAATTAAAAATTAGCTGGGCATTGTGGTGCATGCCTGTGGTCCCAGCTACTCAGGAGGCTGAGGTGAGAGGATTGCTTGAGCCTGGGAAGTCAAGGCTGCAGTGAGCTGTGATTGTGACACTGCATTCCAGCCAGGTGACAGAGGGAGACCTTATTTAAAAAAAAAAAAAAATGACTCTGGTGCCCAAAATAAATGAAATAGATACATTGAGTATATTGCATATATTGTATATTTCTATTTGGGTACCACACATGTATTATTATTAATGTATTTTATTTATATGTTCTTATCAGAACATAGTTACCTTTTTCTGGCTGGGCACGGTGGCTCACGCCTGTAATCTTAGCACTTTGGGAGGCCAAGATGGGTAGATCACTTGAGGTCAGGAGTTTGAGACCAGCCTGGCCAACATGGTGAAATCCCATCTCTACTAAAAATACACAAATTAGCTGGGCATGGTGGTGGGGCCTGTAATCCCACTACTCAGGAGGCTGAGGGAGGAAAATCACTTGAACCTGAGAGGCAGAAGTTGCAGTGAGCCGAGATTGTGCCATTGCACTCCAGCCTGGGCGACAGAGTGAGATTCCATCTCAAAACACACACAAGCGTGCACACACACACACGAACATAGTTACCTTTTTCTGGATATAATTCCAACACTATTGGTTTATCCTTCTAAGTCTATAGGAGATTAGGGCTAGGTGCAATGGCTCACGCCTGTAATCCCGGGACATTGGAAGGTAGAGGCAGGAGGATAGTTTGAGGCCAGGAATTCGATACCAGCCCTGGCAATTTAGGGAGACCCTGCCTCTACAAAAATTTTTTAAAAAATTAGCCGTCGTGGCACGTGCCTGTAGTTTCAGCTCTTCGGTAGGCTGAGGTTGGAGGATTGCATAGGTTGCAGTGAGCCGTGATTGTGCCATTGCACTTCAGCCTAGCTGACAAAGCAAGACCCTGTCTCAAGGAAAAAAAAAATGTAGGAGATTAAAGGAAGCAAATCAGAAATCTGGAGAGGTGGTATTTAGCAATCTATAGAAATGGAAGTTGCAGGAAAAGGGAGAGATCTAAGAACTAAAAAATGGTAGAAATAATTATAAATCCTTCAGTACCTCCTGGGGCATTGCTGTTTTACAGCATTGCAAACTAATGGAATAAATGAGTTAATACTGATTAATTTATATACGTAAAGCAATTAGAACAGTATCTGGCATATGGTAAGCACAAAATAAATATTAGCTATTATTTGTTTATTATGATATTTTTGTGTTGTCACCCAAAGGGTAAATTCAGCTCTTTTATTTCTAAGAAGGCAATAAACTGTGTAATATGTTGTGCTGGATGAACTGTTGAAGGAGATAATGAAACCGCAGTGCCTCCCACGTACCCGTGAGAAACACAGACCCACTGTTCCCCGCTTTCCACCTCCCCGCCCCCAGTCTTAGTTGCTATTGCTTATGGAGTGTGTTCTGCTGGGAACTTGTCCCGGTGGCTAGAATATTTTCTTTTCTTTTTTTATTTATGTGTTTAATTTTATTTGTTTAATTTTTTTTTTTTTTTTTTTTTTTTTAGAGACGGGGTCTTTCTCTGTCACCCAGGTTGGAGTGCAGTGGTGCAGTAGCTCACTGCAGCCTCAAATTCCTGGGCTCAAGCAGTCCTCCTGCCCCAGCCTCCTGAGTAGCTGGGACTACAGGCATGCACCACCATCTACCATGCCCAGCTAATTGGTTTTTTTTTTTGAGAGCCAGGGTCTCGCTCTGTTTCCCAGGCTGGCCCAGAACTCCTGGGCTTAAGCGATCTTTGTGCCTTGGCCTCCCAAAATGTTGGGTTTACAGGTGCGAGCCACCACGCCCAGCTCCAGTAGCTAGAATAGCCATGTGGATAAAGGTGGGCGCCGTGGCTCACCATAGAAGGTAGCCATATAAATAGACAATTCCAAATGGTTTCACAGCAACAGAGGTAGACAGAGGTGAGAAAAGGGGATAAAGGAAAGAGTGGAAATGGATGGTAGAGAAGCACGTCCTTAGCTATCTAGAAGTCTCAGCTATCCACAGTGAATCATTTCCTTAAAGTTCAGCTGGCATCTATAACTTCTTTTTAATAATGGAATGAAAGGTTTTGTTGCTGGAAAGGGAATCTCAGAGCATAGGAAAGCAGAAGTCGAGAAAGTAACACTGTTTGAACATTAGTTCCAGGCCTTTTTCACTGCCTGTGACAAATCACTTAATCTCACTGGGCCTTAATTCCTCTCCTATAAATGGAGAATTAATATTCCACCAGGCCCTGTTGATGTCTCGGGGCTGTTATGAGACTCATGGATCACACACACGCACACGCAGGCATGCACACACATCCTAAAGTGCTATGCAAATTGAGGGGTTATGGCTGGGTGTGGTGGCTCACGCCTGTAATCCCAGTACTTTGGGAAGCCCAGGTGGACAGATCACCTGAAGTCAGGAGTTCGAGACCAGCCTCGCCAACATGGTGAAATCCTGTCTGTACTACAAATACCAAAATTAGCAGGCGTGGTGGCACGCACCTATAATCCCAGCTACTTGGGAGGCTGAGGCAGGAGAATCACTTGAACTTGGGAGGGGGAGGTTGCAGTGAGCCGAGACTGCACTGCTGCACTCCACCCTGGGTGACAGAGTGAGACCCTGTGTCAAAAAACAAACAAATCAAATTGAAGTGGTTATTTTGAAGGTGAGTGGTGGGGTTCAGTAAGCCTGTCCCAGGCTCTTCCAAAATTACCCCACAATGGCAGTAAAGCATATTTATTAAGAGCATGTGCTTTGGAGTCAGATACCTGAGTGTGAATCCTGGCACTCTGCCTGAGTGTCTCTAAATCTCAGTTTGTTCATTTAGACTGTGATATGACTTCTTGTGATGATTAAATAAAATAAAATATGTAAATCGTTTATTGTTACCAGAAAGGGGTCCGGATCCAGACCCCAAGTAAGGGTTCCTGGATCTTGCACAAGAAAGAATTCGGGGCAAGTCTGTAGACTAAATGAAAGCAAGTTTATTAAGAAAGTAAAAGAACAAAAGAATGACTACTCCATAGGCAGAGCAGCAGCTTGGGCTGGTGGACTAAGAACACTTACAGTTATGTCTTGATTGTATGTTAACAGGGGGTGGATAATTCATGAGTTTTCAGGGAAAGGTGTGGGCTATACCCAGAACTGAGGGTTTCTCCCTCTTTTAGACCATATAGAGTTTATATGCTAGTACTATAGCATAGTACTTTTAGAATGCTAATGTACTATAATTAGCATATGAGCAGTGAGGATGACCAGAGGTCACTCTTGTCATCATCTTGGTTTTGGTGGGTTTTGCCAGCTTCTCTACTATGAACTGTTTCATCAGCAAAGTCTTCGTGACCTGTATTTTGTGCTGACCTCCTATTTCATCCTGTGACTAAGGATGCCTTAACATCCTGGGAATACAGCCCAGTAGGTCTCGGCCTTATTTTTACCCAGCTCCCATTCGAGATGGAGTTCCTTTGGTTCAAACACCTCTGGCATTACCACAGCACCTGGTTCATAATAAGCACTCAACAAATGACTATTTTGATTATCCCACTGTGTGTAAAGTATATACTAACCTTGTCCTCATGAAAACTTTGTTCATTCACTCCTTTATTTTTTGTGTGTGGTGTGTATCATGTCTTGAGTCTCCTTTCATTTAAGTTGACATAAAGGAAGTGAGGCAAGTATTAGGAATAATTTGAAGAGGTCGTCTATGGTGACCACATTTTCTGAACTAAGAATCTGAATGTATTATCTGACAAAGGCATGAGTGTATAGAAGAAGATAATGAGACAAGGTCTTTGAAATTGGGTTGACTTAGAAAATCTGGGACTTGTTGGAGGGATGAATGAACAGGAAGAAAGAAAGAAAGCAGGGAAGGATGGGGGAGAGAGAGAGAGAGAAAGAGAGAAAAGAAGGAAGGAAAAAGGGTTGGAGGAAAGAAAAAGAGACCCAGGAGGAATTCACCTCTCAGCCACTGGAGGCTGCTCTGGTTTTTCGTATTAAGTGGCTCTGTATAGCAGTTTACTAGCCAGGAAATCTCACACACAACACTAAAGAGCCCAAATATGAGGAAAACGTGATCACCAAAAGAGGAAACCATAGAGTCAGAGCTATTAGTCCCTGGTAGGAGAAGGATGGATGGATGGATCATGAAGAAGGGATCTCCTTTGAGGACTAAACTGTTATTTCTGAAAGTCTGGTGAGGAAGTAGGTGGGCTAAACCACAGGACATCTGAACTTTATAGAACTCAGATTTCCTCCTAATTAGAGAGCATAACAGGAAGGTAAATACCTCTGGGGAAGAGGTGTCAAATTCACATGGAGGTACAAATGACTAACATCAGGCCCTTTCCTGAAAGTGAACTTTTATGGGACAGAGGAAGGAAATAAATGTTTCCTCCTATTTACTTTTTTATTTTTGCATCTTCCATGAGATCCAAAAACGTTTCCTTCTAAAAGCGTTTCTAATTATTAACCTTTCTATTATGGAAACAATGAACAAAATAAATAAAGAATATATATTACTCTTATTCCCACAAGGCAAAGATAACTTCTGCTGACTTGGTGAATTTATTTTCAGTTTTAAGGTTTGACACTGGAGGTATAGAATAAATTTATAAGACAAAATATTTGGAAACCATATTAATTTTTAAACTCTAGAATATTAAATATTCATTGTTTTGAATTTAGCAAATGCATAAAAACACAATAAGACAATTTTAAAAAATCATCCCAAATCCCAACACTTAGAGATAGACATAATTATATTTTGCTGTTTTGCTTTCCATTTGTCCCTGTGCATACACAGATACACACATATTTTTATGAAAATTAGAATCATAGTGTATGTAACTATTTTGTAACCTTCCTTTTTTTCTGCTTAAGAGTATTTCATGACTATTGCTCCATTTACTAAATATTTTTTAATATGAACCGTTTTAAGCAGTTGCATATTATTTTGTTGTGTGAATGTATTGTCATGTAACCAATTAGAAAGGGACATTTTAAAAATTGCAAGGAAAGAAGTTATTTTCTAATACCCTTAAGCAATTTGGAAAAAAACATTTAAATCCACACAATTATAAAATTCTTATTTGTCTACAAAAGAAGATTCAATAAAGCAACTGAAGTAGGAGACAATGAAAATAAAAATAAAACAAAGCAAAATAAAAAAATAAAAAAAGAAAGCAAAACAAAAAGACAGCACGATCTTATAATTTTTCACATGAAGTCTATAATTTAGTTTTCTGTTAACTCAAATGAATCTACCTAGTGAGACTAAACCAGAGGGGCTTCCATGTCAGCATGTATCCTACAAGGGCTCCAACTCAATCTGCTCCAAACCCAAACTGATTTCATTTTGCTCTGCTATATCATCAGGAATGTTTCTCCCTTTCCTTCAGTTGCCTTATTCTAAAACCTAAACTCAGGCTCCCTTGGTTCCTTCTTTACCCCCACCTGATTCAGTGTATTGAACCAAATTACTAAGGTATCATTTCCTTACTTCTAGTCTTTCAAACCACCTCTCTCCTTCACCATCACTGTCACTCCTTGGGTGGTCCCTCCTCATTTCCTTATTTTTATTATGTTTATTAAGACGGAGTCTCACTCTGTCGCCGAGGCTGGAGTGCAGTGGCACGATCTCAGCTCACTGCAACCTCCACCTCCTGGGTTCAAGCAATTCTCCTGCCTCAGCGTCCTGAGTAGCTGGGACTACAGGCACGTCGCACCATGCCTGGCTAATTTCTGTATTTTTAGTAGAGATGAGATTTTGCCATGTTTGCCAGGCTGGTCTCAAATTCCTAACCTCCAGTGATCCACCCACCTAGGTCTCGCAAAGTGCTGGGATTACAGGCGTGAGCCACCATGCCAGGCCCTCCATTTTGTTTTTAAATTTTTTATTTTTTGTAGAGATGGGGTCTCACTATATTGCCCAGGCTGGTCTTGAACTCCTGGGGCTCAAGCAGTCCTCCCTCTTTGGCCTCCTAAAGTGCTGGGATTACAGGTGTAAGCCATCACACCTAGCTTCCTACTCAGTAGTTTGAATTTACTCCAGGCCAGGTGCGGTGGTTTGCGCCTGTAATCCAGCTCTCTGGGAGGGCAAGGCGGGTGGATCACATAAGCTCAGGAGTTTGAGACCAGCCTGGGAAACATGGTGAAACCCTGTGTCTACCAAAGATACAAAAATTAGCTGGGCATTGTGGTGCACGCCTGTGGTTCCAGCTACTCGGGTGACTGAGGTGACAGGATTGCTGGAACCTGGAAGTTGAGGTGGCAGTGAGTCATGATGATACCACCGCACACCAGCCTGGGTGACAGAGTGAGACCCTAACTTGAAAATAAATACATGAATAAATAAATAAGTGAATTTACTGCAAATGTATTTTGTACATTACTGAGTAGTGACTTTTTATTTTTAACTAATTTTTTTGAGGCAGGGTCTTGCTCTGTTGCCCAGCCTGGAGTGTAGTGGTACAATCATAGCTCACTGCAGCCTCAAGCTCCTGGGTTCAAGTGATCATCTTGCCTTGGCCTCCTGAGTAGCTGGGACTACAGTTGCGTATCACCTGGCCCAGCTAATTTTTTAAAATTATTTTTTGTACAACTGCTCAGGAGGCTGAGGCAGGAGGATTGCTTGAACTTAGGAGGCGGAGGTTGCAGTGAGCTGAGATCATGACACTTCTCTCCAGCCTGGGCAACAGAGCAAGACTCCATCTAAAAAAAAAAATATTTTTTGTAAAGACAGTAGTCTCGCTATATTGCCCAGGTTGCTCTTGAAATCCTGGACTCAAGTGATGCTTCTGCCACAGCCTCCCGAAGTGCTGGGATTATAGGTATGAGCCATTGTACCCAGCTAGAGTTAGTCTTTTTTTTTTTTTCCCAGCGGTCACCCAGGATGGAGAGCAGTGGTGTGATCTCTGCTCATTGCAGCCTCCCATGTTCAAGCAATTCTCCTGCCTCAGCCTCCCAAGTAGCTGGGACTACAGGTGCCCACCACCATGCCCAGCTAATATTTTTTGCATTTGTAGTAAAGACAGGGTTTCACCATGTTGGCTAGGCTGGTCTTGAACTCCTGACCTCAGGCAATCCACTGGCCTCGGCCTCCCAAAGTGCTGGGATTATAGGCGTGAGCCACTGTACTCAACCAAGTAGTCACCTTTTAAATGCAAATTTGTCCTGAGCACTGGTGGTTCACTCCTGTAATCTAGCACTTTGGGAGGCCAAGCCCGGCAGATCACTGAGGTCAGGTTTGAGGGTGCGTGCCTGTAATCCCAGCAACTCAAGAGGCTGAGGCAGGAGAATTGCTTGAACTGGGGAGGCAGAGGTTGTAGTGAGCCAGACTGAACCACTGCACTCCAGCCTGGGTGACAGAATGAGACTCTCTCTCAATTAAAAAAAAAAAAAAAAAAAAAAAAATTAAAAAAAGCAAACTTGATTTTGTCCCAGCTGCTTAAAGTAGATAAATTCCAGATTCTTTAGCATGGGGCCCCTGTCTAGCCTCATTTCTGGCTATTTCCCACCTTGAATTCTACTGCACACGAATCCTAAGAAACAATGTGAAAATTCAAAATATTTCATTTTTTTTTCTCATCTTCATGTCTTTGAATGGGCCTAGGATCACTTAGCCTGTTCTTCCTTTCCATTTTGCTTGGCTAAATCTACTCATCATTTAGAGCTCATCTCCAAGGTTATCTCACAAGTTGTATGTGTCTCTCCTTCTCCTCACTCTCCAATCTGGGTAGTTTATCTCTTTTATGTGCTGGATAGCCCCTGAAGCATAATTCTATTATAGTGCTTATCATACTGCATCATAATACGTTTTTCTCATATTAAACTATGAGCCATCTGAGCTAGGGACACTGGTTTTTAGCCCTACTTTCCATTTTTTTCTCTGCTTAGTACTTGGTACATTGATGGTACTCTGTAAATATTTCACTCCGTAGTGAATAATTGACACTTTGGAGTGAAGAAGGGCTCAAACCATTCATCAACAGGTGTTAGAGTCAAGAAAGTAATTAATTTCCGATGTGTGGGAATTTCTCAGGACCTGGGATATAGCTTAGGGCACTTCACTGAGACAGGTAAAATATCCCTTATAAGTAAGGAAGAAGTTTGTGTCTGTGAATCTATTCTTTGTTAAGTGCATGGGTGCAGTGATTTAAAAAGATGTTTATATGGGATGATGGTACATATTTGTAGTCCCAGCTACATGGGATGGTCGTGAATATGAGCTGAGCCCAGTTTGGGCAAAATAGAGACTGTAGTCTCGAAAAACAAAACCAAACCAAACCAAAGAAAACTTACAAAAAAAACATGTTCACAAATACTTTGATAGTTCTCCTTTAAAAAAGCAAAGCCCAATACTACTTTTGAATGTGGATTGTACTGCCTGACTTTTAATGAATAAGATAAGTGGTTCCTGGCTGGGCGCGGTGGCTCTTGCCTGTAATCCCAGTACTTTGGGAGGCCGAGGTGGGTGGATCACCTGAGGTCGGGAGTTGGAGACCAGCCTCACCAACATGGAGAAACCCTGTCTCTACTAAAAATACAAAATTAGCCAGGAGTGGTGGCACATGCCTGTAATCCCAGCTACTCAGGAGGCTGAGGCAGGAGAATCACTTGAACCCAGGAGGTGGAGGTTGTGGTGAGCCAAGATCGCACCATGGCACTCCAGCCTAGTAAACATGAGTGAAACTCTGTCTCAAAAAAAAAAAGAAGTGGTTCCTGGCCAGCCAGATGCAGTAGCTCATAGCTATAATCCCAGCATGTGGGAGGCTGAGGTGGGAGGATCACTTGAGGCTAGGAATTCAAGAGCAGGTTGGGCAACACAGCAAGATTCTGTCTCTACAAAAGATTTAAAAATTAGCTGGTATGGTGGTATGTACCTGTAGTCCTGGGTATTCCAGAGTCTAAGGCAGGAGGATTGCTTGAGCCTGGGAGTTTGAGGCTGCAGTGAGCTGTGATTGTGCCACCCTGCACTCCAGCCTGGGCAACAGAGCAAGACCCTATCTCAACAAACAAACAAACAAACAAAAAATCAAGAATAGTGGATTCTCCATCTCCAGTTGAGTTTTTAGATGACTGCAGCCTCAGCCAATGTCCTGACTGCAACCTCAGGAAAGACCCTACTCCAAACTATCCAGCTAAGTTGTTTTTAAATTCCTGACCCACAGAAACTGTGAGATAATAAAAATTTGTTAAGCTTTTAATTTTGGAGTAGTTTCTTACACAGCAATAGATAACCCACTCAGTGGGCAAGGTGAAGATTGCTCTGAGCTCCTTATGTTGAAGCATGGCTGCTTTCTAGCAGGCACCACTGAGAACTTTCAAAGCCTGACAATACTTCTGGTCTTTGTGAAAATATTCTCATCTTGAAATATAACTGTGGCTTTTATAGGTACCCCAAGGGCCCTAAAGAGCTCCAGACACAGCATAATTAGGTGGGCGGCTCAACCAGTTCACTGAATTGGCTGTTTTTCCATATCAGTGAAAAGAGAAGTATCTTAGTTCATTTTGTGCTGCTGTAACAGAATTCCACAAACTGGGTAATTTATAAAACACAGAAATCTATTTCTCACTGGAAGCTGAGAGAAGTTCAAGATTGAGATGTCTGGCCAGATGTAGTAGCTCACACCTGTAATCCCAGCACTTTGGGAGGCCAAGGCCGGTGGATCACCTGAGGTCAGGAGTTTGGGACAAGCCTGGCCAATATGGTGAAATCTCGTCTCTACTAAAAATACAAAAATTAGCCAGGCATGGTGGTGAGCATCTGTAATTCCAGCTACTCGGGAGGCTGAGGCAGGAGAATTGCTTGAACCTGGGAGACGGAGGTTGTAGTGAGCCAAGTTCATGTCACTGCATTCCAGCCTGGGTGATAGAGTGAAACTCATCTCAAAAAAAATAAAAAATTAAAAAAAAAATAGATTGAGATGCCAGCATCTGGTGGGAGCCTTGTTGCTGTATCCTAATATGGCAGAAGATATCCCATAGCAGAAAGGCAAAGGGGAGAGGGGGAGAGGTGGGCCGAATTTGTTCTTTTATAAGAAATTCACCCCATGATAAGGACATTATTCTATTCATGAGGACAGGGTCTCATGGCCTAATCGCCTCTTAAAGTTTTCACCTCTTACTAACGTTACAAGGATAATTAATTTTTTTATTAAAAAAATTTTAAAAAATAGAGACAGGGTCTCACTATGTTGCCCAGGCTGGTCTTGGGGACTCCTGAGCTCAAATGATCCTCTTGCCTTGGCCTCACAAAGTGCTAGGATTACAGGCATGAGCCACTGTGCCAGCTGGTAATTAAATGTTAACATGAGTATGGGAGGGAACAAACATTTAAATCACAGTAGGAAGGTTTCCAGCAAAATTCTCAGGTCTTATTATTTGACATTAGAACTCTAAAACATATACAGCTGAAAGAGGAAAAAACATTGGGAAAAGGAGATGCCATCTTTTTCTCAACTTCCCTTGCTCCATTTCATAAATATAGCCCCTGTCTTTGAATTCTGTTTATAAATCTGAGCTCTAAGGGTGTTTTTTTGTTTTGTTTGGTTTGTTTTGGTTTTTGAGACAGTCTTGCTCTCTTGCCCAGGCTGGAGTACAGTGGCACAATCTCGGCTCACTACAAACTCCGTTTCCCGTTTTTTAGTAGAGATGGGGTTTTACCATGTTTGCCATGCTGGTCTTGAACTCCTGACCTCAGGTGATCCGCCCACCTCAACCTCCCAACTTGCTGGGATTACAGGCATGAGCCACTTCACCCAACTTGAGCTGTAAGGGTTTTCACTGGATGGTGAGGGTGAGTTCTGCTGGAATATTATGGTAACATAAAGGAAGAACTGATGACTCCAGTGAGACATTTTGAATAGTCCTTGATGAAATTCTCACACGCTTTGGTAAAGGGATTCACTTATATTGTGAACTCTTAAACCAGAAGGAACTGGGCTCAAATCTAGGTGTTCTGCTTGTAAGCTCTGTGTCTCTGGACACATTTTTTGTTTGTTTTTTGCTTTTTTTTTGGAGACAGAGTCTTGTTTTGTTACCCAGGCCAGAGTGCCATTGTGTGATGTTGGCTCACTGTAACCTCTGCCTCCTGGGTTCAAGAGATTCTCGTGCCTCAGCCTCCCGAGTAGCTGGGACTACAGGTGTTCCCCACCATACTCGGCTAATTTTTTGTATTTTTAGTAGAGACAGGGTTTTACCATGTTGCCCAGGCTGGTCTCAAACTCCTGAGCTAAGGCAATCTGCCAGCCTTGGCCTCACAAAGTGCATGGTGGGATTACAGGCGTGAGCCACCATGCCGGCTGTGGTCACATTCTTAAACTTCCTTAGTTGCAGCTTCTTCATGTCAAAAATACAGGAAAATAATACTGATCATGACCATTGAACAGATATTGAATGTTTATCATGAGCCAGGTAATTAATTAGTGAAGTTCTGGGTACACAAATGGCCCCTTCCCATATGGACTTCTCAGTCTAGTAGAGAAAACCAACCAGTTAACACACCCTTTCATTTTAAGAATCTGGGTCATGCCCCCAGAGGGATAATTGGTCCCAGGGTGTCCTGAAGGGCGGGTAGTTAATTCAGTCTTGGCAGCATGAAGCTGGCATGGAAAGTTTTCAAGAGGGAAGGACTTCTGAGATAATACCTGAAAGATGAATAGACAGTAGCTAGAAGAATGTTGGGAGTAGGTAGGGGTCCTTGCAGGAAAAAAACACCATTTACAGAAGATTGGAAGGCTGGGCGCGGTGGCTCACACCTGTAATCCCAGCAGTTTTGGAGGCCGAGGTGGGCGGATCACCTGAGGTCAACAGTTGGAGACCAGCCTGGCCAACATGGTGAAACCCCGTTTCTACTAAAAACACAAAAAATTAGCTGGGTATGGTGGCGGGCGCCTGTAGTCCCAGCTACTCGGGAGACTGAGACAGGAGAATGGCTTGAACCCGGGAGGCAGAGGTTGCAGTGAGCCGAGATTGTGCCATTGCACTCCAGCCTGGGCAACAGAGTGAGACTCCATCTCAAAAAAAAAAAAAAAAATGGTTTGGAGAAGAGAGCTGGTATGTTCAGGCACTGGAGGTAGCTTTGTATGGTTGGAAAATGGAGTGCTAGGTTGAGACGAATGAGAGAGGCTAAGAGGTCAACAGAAGCCAGACTGAGAAGGACTTCACTGGGTTGGTGTAAAAATTAAATTAGATATGTAGAATGTATATAAATAATGGTTCCTTCCTGTTGTAAAAATTAAATGAGGTATATGGAGTGTATATAAATAATGGTTCCTTCCTGACTTAATCTTGTGCAATGAAGAAAGATATTCTGCAATAGGGAGCAGTTTTTAGTGAATAATTGTTGTGCAGAGACATTTAGTTCCTTGAAGGACAAGGATTACATGTTATTAATCCTTTTTTACTCTTTTTTTTTTTTTTTTTTGAGGCAGAGTCTATTGCTCAGGCTGGAGTGCAGTGGCCTGATTTCGGTTCACTGCAACCTCCACCTCCCGGGTTTGAGTGATTCTCCTGCCTCAGCCTCCCAAGTAGCTGGTACTACAGGTTCCCACCACCATGCCTGGCTAATTTTTGAATTTTTAGTAGAGATGGGGTTTCACCATGTTGGCCAGGCTGGTCTTGAACTCCTGGCCTCAAGTGATCCACCTGCCTCGGCCTCCCAGTGCTGGGGTTACAGGCATGAGCCACCACACCCGGTCTGTTAACCCTTTTTAATATGGTGAACAAAGCCGGTTGTTATGTTGCATTAAAGCCTGGTTCCAGGCTGTTTTCAGAGTGGCTTCCTTCAGACAGTCTCTCCTTTGGTGCCATCTATATCTTATCCTTTTTAGGATTTGTCAGTGTGTGCTTATGCTTGAGGTTTTGTAGTGGTGATGAGTGGATGTCTTGGGGGTGGGTAGGAGTTGATAACAACTGAGTTTGCAGTAAATAAAATAGATAAAAGGCAATTATTTGTGAGAAGAAATAATTGGCAAAACCACTCTGCTGTCAGATTTGATAGAGCTTGGACATGCAGTAGTCACGGCAAACATTTTCTAAGGCTGTGGCAGATGGGTGGGAGTGAGAGTGGGGTGATGAAAGGAGGAAGGGAAAGGGAAAGAGAAAGGCTCCTGCCTTTAGGTCCTCATGCTAAATGAACTGCATGCATATGTAAGCCTACATGGCATAGATTGCAGAAATGCCATAAAGAGCCTTGATATATCAGATATAGAGAAATTAATTCTGATCAAGGGATCTAAGAAGAATGCAGAGGGTAGAACCTGGGCTTAATGGAGGGACCAAGAACACACACAAATGACTTGGCATTGAGGGCGCTCACTGAGTGTTCTCCTCTGATTCATTCCCTCACCATGTTCTTTCTGTTACTATCCTTTCTAAGACTAAGCAGTAATCTGCGCCTAGAAGTGGCTCTGAGAGAATGTCGTGCAGGGACAGCAGGATTTTGTTGATGATGCTTCTGTGCCTCGAAGTATAACATGGGCCAGAAGAAACCTCAGCACACATGAGTTGAATGCAAATGTGCCAGACCTTGAAACCTTAATTTCTTGGAAAATGAAGTTTAATCACCAAATATAGTCACTAGAAAAATACCATTGCCAAATCTGTACTTGATTTTGAATGCAATATTGGTCTAAATCCACTCAATTACTTTTTTGTATTTTTTATTGCGATAAAATATATGCAATATTTGCCATTTTATACCATTTTATTTATTTATTTTTTGAGACAGGGTCTTGCTCTGTCACCTAGGCTGGAGTGCAGTGGCGCAATCCCAGCTCACTACAACCTCTACCTTCTGGGTTCAAACAATTCTTGTGCCTCAGCCTCTGGAGTAGCTGGAGTTACAGGTGTGCACCACCACACCCGGTAATTTTTGTATTTTAGTAGAGACAGGGTTTCGCCATGTTGGCCAGGCTGGTCTCAAACTCCTGACCTCAAGTGATCTGCCTGCCTCGGCCTGCCAAAGTGCTGAGATTACAGGCATGCACCATCATGCCTGGACTATTTTTTACCATTTTAAAGTATACAATTCAGTGACATTAATTACATTCATCATGCTCTGCAACCACCATCATCTATGTGCAAAAATTTATCATACTGCACAGAAACTTTGTAAGCATTAAATAATAACCTCCTATTCTCACCCATCCCCCCAGCCTCTGGTAGCCTCTAATCTGATTACTGTCTCTGTTAATTTGCCTATTCTGAGTACCTCACAGAAGTGGAATCACACTATTTTTGTCCTTTTGTGTCTGGCTTATTTCACTTAGCAAAATGCTCTCAAGGTTTTCGTGTTGAGCATGTATCAGAACTTTACTCCTTTTCATGGATGAATAATACTCCATTTTATGGATATATCACATTTTATCCATTCATCTGTTGATGAATATTTGGGTTGTTTCTATCTTTTGGCTATTGTGAATAATGCTGCTATGGACTTGGTTGTATAAATTATCTGCTTGGATCTCTTCTTTCAATTCCTTTAGGTATATACTTAGGAGCAGAAGTGCTAGAACATAGTCTATGTTTAGCTTTTTGAGGAACCACCAAACTTTTTCATAGCAGCTGCATTATTTTACACTCTCACCGGCAGTGCACAGGGGTTTCATTTTTTACTACTTCTTTGCCAACATTTATTTTCCAACATTTGTTTTCCTTTTTTTTTTTTTTTTTTGCTTTTTTGTTAGTAACCCTCCTAGTGGGTGTTTATTGGTATCTCATTGTGGTTTTGATTTGCATTTTCCTAATGACTAGTAATGTTGACCATCTGAGGGCTTGGGATCTCATATACATTTTCTCACTTGGTTTTCCAAATAACTATTAGCATCACCATTTTAGGGATATTGAAACTGAGGATATTACACATTGCAACTTGACCAAAGTCTTACAAATCTAAGAGTTGGAGCCAAGATGAAAATCTAGGACTTGTGACTCCAATATCCTTTCTACTATACCTTGTTTTGTAAATTGTTACACATCTTATAATGTAAGGCAGTTTTAATGTTATTTTTACATGGCAAGGTAAAAGTGACATTCTGGGGAAGCCCTTCTGTTTCAAGCCTGAATAATATCTCTGGCTCATGAAAAAGAGTAACCTTTTGGGCTGGGTGTGGTGGCTCATGCCTGTAATCTCAGTACGTTGGGAGGCCAAGATCGGAGGATTACTTGAGCCCAGGAGTTCAAGACCAGCCTGGGAAACATGGCAAGACTCCTGTTTCTACAAAAAATTAAAAAAATTAGCCTGGTGTTGTGGTGTGTGCCTGTAGTCTCAGCTACCTGGGAGGCTGAGGAGGGAGGATTGCTTGAGCCCAGGAGCTCGAGGTTACAGTGAGCTATGGTTGCCCCACTGGACTCCTCCCTGGGGGACAGAGACCCTACCTTAAAGGGTTAAAAAACCATAAAACAACAGTAACCTTTTACCTGTTAAAAACGAGCTCTATTCCCCCCATCCCACAAATACCTCCACTCTTAAGTGCATAAAGAAAACAGGTGACATCAATGAAATACTTAACAAGCACTTACTGATGAGGAAGGGCCAGGGATAATCTCTGCTTCCAGTTCAGCAGCGGCAATTCCTGAGAGCAAAAAGGCAGAAGTCTGGGGAAAAAACAGAAAAAAAGAAAATTTTCCATAATTTTGGACCTGAATTTGATTTTCTTTCTCCTGGGATAAGCCTCACATCCTAGAAAGCAAAGTTTCTATTTGTACTGGGAAGGAAATACAAGCCAGTCAAGCAAAATCTTTTTTCAAACGTTTTTTTTCCCCAAAGGCTCAGCACACGCCACCTGGTGGAAAGAACGTGAAAGCACAAGGTTGCGTTTCTCCACCCTTTAACTGGGCACTTACTGGGTCTTGAAGGACCCTAACAGAGCAGGAGTTAATGTCTTCTCTCTGGAGACTATTTATCTGTTTTTTTTTTTTTTTTCTTGTTTTTTTTTCTTCTTGTTCACTTTCAAATTTTACTTTCATGACCTTGGGTTTGGGAAGGCAAAGGTGTTCTGAGGATACAGAAGTGTGATATTCCCTTGTCTCTCAAATGCAATTGGAATCAAAGTTCCAGATCTGGCTCAGAGGCAGTAGAGTTCCAGCCTTGCTACTGGGAAGGGCTGGGAGTGTTTTGGGAGGTGACCATGACATACTCAGTTCTGGATGTCCTCAACATAGATCACTTTTAGGGGACCCAGAGGCTTGGGGAGACCTAGACATCATGGAAGTTCAAAGTCCAGGGTGAAGTGGGAGTGGGGCCAGAGTGGCCACTGCAGGAACAGCTTTTGTGGCTACAGGGCACCCTCTCCACCATGCTGCCGGCTTCCTGCTGGCTTTGGGGGACTCGGGTCATGAGCAGTGCAAAGACAGGCAGAACCAGGTCCACGTATGTTTGTGTCTTTCCACAAGGTTAGACTTTTACTGATGCCGTTTCAATCATAAAAGCCGCAAGCTACAAGCTACACAGGCAATTCTCCTAAATACCACCTGCTCACCCATTAGTCAGAGCTATGGGCACACAGGTTCAAGCCACTCCACAAGTCAGTCAATATTGCAAACCATTCATAATAGTATACTTAATATGTAAATGTTATAAACATTCCATATCAAACAAGTAAGATTTAACATCAAGAGAAAAGGGGATAGGAATAAGGGTTAATGAACCAGTCCAGGAAGAGCGACGTGGACAAGGAGGGTGTCCTGGGCTGATCTGGACAGTTGTCAATGTCTCGCAAGGAAGAGTTTTTGATTTGAGCAGAGCCTTGGGTGGCAGATGCCAGGTATCGATCACAAGCACCAGCAAGACAGGGTCTGTCAAGATGGCTAGGGCTGGCTGGTGAAGTCTGGCTCATCTTATCACCCTTGAGTCCTCTAATGAGGGCTGATAGTAAAGGCTCATGTGCCGTTATCTGGTTGGGTGTTGTCTCCATTGGCATAATGCCCTTTGAAATGTAAAATAAAGTCTTTTTCTAAGATAGAGTTACTTACATCAAGGGTGCCTTATACAACCTGGCAGATGCAGTTGGTTCCAAAGTTGGTATCCTGAGTCTGAACACAACACAGGCAGCACAAAGCCTCATAACTGTCTCTTTTCCACTTGGCAATCAGGTTTGGATCTGCGTAATCTTCTTTCAGACAATATGCACACAGTTCTCTGCTGATGGCTTTCTGCTAATGAAACATCTCTAAGATGTAGCAGGATTTCCGATGAGGAATCCTGAAGGTGGGTCAGAGACACTCCCCTAGCCTCTTTTCTTACTGAAGTTCTCTCTCAGCTTCCTTCATCTTCCGATCCAACTCATTCAATGTTGCCTCAATTGGCTACCAGTTATCACAGGACATTTTTTGGCTTTTTTTTTTTTTTTTTCCTTTTTCATTTTCCATGTGTAGGATGTTTGAATCGAGCTGAACCTGGAGGGTTGGGCATGGAAAAGTCATTTTGAGGATCCTCTCTCCTTTGCTCTCTGCATCTCTAAACCTCAGGGTGTGCTCATGGGCTATTTAAAGGGTTTCCACTTGCTTGGGTCAGCCCAACCCACACCTTCAAGGATTTCGGGCTTTGTTTATATCTGCCAAATCCCCTTAAAGCCGCACCTCAACTAGGGGTTGATTGGACAACTGGGAGAAGGTATGCTACAGACCATCCTGAGAACAGGAGTCATCATGCCCAAATCATCACAAAGCTGCAATCGAATCAGTCACAATTCCAGGAAATAAATATGTTTATAAATTTAACTAAAGGACAGACTGAAAATGTTTTCACAAGACTGGTTCTTGATAGGTGAAGTGCCTCTTTATATGGCAAGAGTGATGTCATATCTTCTACCTAATGTATAGAAAATGAATTCAGTCTTTCCTCTAGCACAGGCGATCCTAGTGAGCTCTCCATGGTTGATGGTTTAGAAGAGTTCTGCTTGGGACCAGACACAGTGGCTCACGCCTGTAATCCCAGCACTTTGGGAGCCAAAGGTGGGTAGATCACTTGAGGTCAGGAGTTCGAGACCAACCTGGCCAACATGGCTAAACCCCGTCTCTACTAAAAGTACAAAAAGACAAATTAGCTGGGTGTGGTGTTGCGTGCCTGTAGTCCCAGCTACTCGGAAAGCTGAGGCAGGAAAACTGCTTGAACCCAGTAGGGGAAGGTTGCAGTGAGCTGAGAGATTGTGCCACTGCACTCCAGCCTGGGTGACAGAGCGAGACTCCATCTCAAAAAAAAAAAAAAAAAAAAAAAGAGCTCTGCGTGGCTTCGGAGCCCTCATTGGTAGAGCTCCTTCTCTGATTCCTCCACAGTTTCTGGCCTGGCAGGTGCTGCCTGTAGGGGAAGCTTCCGGCAACTCTCTCCTAGTTATGGAGAGGAGCTTATGTACGTGAGGGCCCTTTTGGTAGGCTCAAAATGGTCCCTCTAAAGATATTCATGGTGGGGTGTGGTGGCTCACAACCGTAATCCCTGTGCTTTGGGAGGCCGAGGCAGGAGAATCGCCCAAGCCCAGGAGTTGGAGATTAGTCTGGGCAGCATAGCAAGTCCCCATCTCCACAATAAATAATAAAAAAAAAAACTGGCCAGGAGTGGTGGTGTGTGCCTATGGTCCCAGTTACTTGGGATGCTGAGGAGGGAGGATTGCTTGAGTCAGGAATCTGAGGATGCACTGAGCTATGATTATGCTGCCACTGTACCCCAGACAGAGTGAGATTCTTTGATTTTTTTATTTTTTATTTTTCTTATTTTTAGAGACAGGGTCTCACTGTGTTTCCCAGGTTGGTCTCAAACCACTTGGCTCAAGTGACCCTCCCGCCTCAGCCTCCAGAATAGCTGGGACTACGGGCATGTACCACTGCACCTGGAAATCTCCTTGACTTCATTCAGTTCCAGTGCCCTTTACATTATATTCTGTATGAACAGTGCCCCTCCGGAGTCCAGTAACCCTGTGGTCCTGACTCATAAACAATAATATAGAATAACAGAATCTGGCCGGGCATGGTGGCTCATGCCTGTAATTCCAGCTCTTTGGGAGGCTGAAGCAGGCGGATCACCTGAGGTCAGGAGTTCTAGACCAGCCTGTCCAACATAGTGAAACCCTGTCTCCACTAAAAATACAAAAATTAGCCAGGCATGGTGGTGCCTGCCTGTGATTCCAGCTACTTGGGAGGCTGAGGCAGGAGGACTGCTTGAGCCCAGGAGGTGGAGGTTGAAGTGAGTCGAGATTGTGCCATTGCACTCCAGCCTGGGTAATGGAGTGAGACCCTGTCTCAAAAATAAATAAATAAATAAATAAATAAAATAAAATAGTTACAGAATCTTTCCGAAGATTTATTAAAATTATTTTATCATTTTACTTACTCTATGATAATGAGGTGATTTTATGTAGAAATAATTCTTTTTTTTTTGAGATGGAGTCTTGCTCTGCCCTCCAGGCTGGAGTACAGTGGTACCATCTTGGCTCACTGCAACCTCTGCCTCCTGGGTTCAAGCGATTCTTCTGCCTCAGCCTCCTAAGTAGCTGGGACTACAGGTGTGCACCACCACACCCATCTAATTTTTTTTTTTTGTATTTTTAGTAGAGACAGGGTTTCACTATGTTGGCCAGGCTGGTCTTGAGCTCCTGGCTTCAAGTGATACGCTTGCCTCCACCTCCCAAAGTGCTGGGATTACAGGTGTGAGCCACTGCGCCTGGCCAAGAATATTATTTTAGATTTATTTATCTTGAACAATTGTATTATAGGCTAGGCATGGTGGCTCAGACCTGTAATCCCAGCACTTTGAAAGGCCGAGGCGGGTGTATCACCTGAGATCAGGAGTTTGAGACCAGTCTGGCCAACATGGTGAAACCCTGTCTCTGCTAAATACAAAAATTAACCTGGAGTGGTGGTGCATGCCTGTAATCCCAGCTACTTGGGGGCTGAGGCAGGAGAATTGCTTGAATCTGGGAGATGGAAGTTGCAGTGAGCCAAGATCACACCATTGTACCCCAGCCTGGGCAACAAGAGCAAAACTCTGTCTCAAAAACAAAAAAATTGTATTATAAAGTTTAATATAATCTTAACAATGTATGTTCATTTATTCCAGCAGTCCCCAACCTCCTGGTTACAGACCAGTACCAGTCCATGGCCCATTAGGAACTGGGCTGCATAGCAGGAGGTGAGCGGAGGGCAAGTGAGCATTACTGCCTGAGTTCCGGCTCCTGTCAGACCAGCGGCAGCATTAGGTTCTCATAGCAGCACGAACCCTACTGTGAACTGCACGTGTGAGGGATCTAGGTTGTAAGCTCCTTATGAAAATCTAATGCCGATGATCTGAGGTGAAAGAGTTTCATCCCTCCCTACCCCCGCCCTCCCATCCGTGGAAAAATTGTTTCCCATGAAACCCATCCCTGGTGCCAAAAAGGATGGGGGTCACTGTTTATTCAACAAATATGGTTTGAGGCCATTATATGTAGCAAATACTGCTCCCTTAGCTTATCCTCATTTAATTCCTGACACGTTTAATTTATCTGAAGTCACTTATATGTAAAAAATATTTTTGTTGACAAACATAAATTCCAAACTGGCATCATATCCCATATGGTTTGAAGACTAAAGTCATATCAAATTATCTATTCAGGTTAAACCTATGTTATACCATCAAATCTAGAAAAAAACTGCCTTTACTCTGTAAACTTTTGAATTCATGCATTATACATTAAATTGTAAAATGGTTTGCTTTAGTATTTGTATGTTTTATTTCTTTTTTTTTTTTTTTTGAGATAGAGTCTTGCTTTGTTGCCCAGGCTGGAGTGCAGTGACACAATCTTGGCTCATTGCAACCTCCGCCTCCTGCGTTCAAGTGATTCTCCTGCCTCAGCTTCCTGAGTAGCTGGGAAAGTGCGCACCACCACACTCGGCTGATTTTTGTAGTTTTAATAGATATGGGGGTTTTGCCATGTTAGTCAGGCTGGTCTCAAACTCCTGACCTCAGGTGATTCACCCACCTCAGCCTCCTAAAGTGCCGGGATTACTGGCACCAGCCACCGCACCCAGCCTGTATGTTTGTATTTATAACTGACAAGATGAGAAGTTTAAAGCTGATATTTGCAAGTACTTTACTGCAAGTAAAACATTTTTGATATGGATAGCATTCACTCTGATTTAATGAAGATGCAACTAGGATATAATCACCACTATATTTTCATTTTTAACCTACATTTTAGGCAGAGATATCCAATGAGTTCCTAAAGCATTGCATAAGCAGAAGGTAACTCAAATCTATGAGAAAGATCTATTTGAAAGGAATTTGTAGAAATATTTTCACGTTACTCTCCCAACTTACTGTTTTAATTTCTGTTTCTTGTATTTCCTTTTTTTTCAACCAACATCACATTATTGGAATATATTAAATGATAATTGACAGTAAAAACCAAAAGGTTATAAAGATCACCATGATAGCTAATGATGTTCAGCTGAATGGTAATTCGTCAGCCAAGTGGCAGAATTGTAAAACACTCATTGAAAACACACTCAGTATTGGAGGCCAGGTGCAGTGGCTCACACCTGTAATCCCAGCACATTGGGAAGCTGAGGCGGGTGGATCACTTAAGGTCAGGAATTTGAGACCAGATTGGCCAACATGGTGAAATCTCATATCTACTAAAAGCACAAAAAATAGCTGGGCATGGTGGCATGAGCCTGTAATCCCAGCTACTCTGGAGGCTGAGGCAGGAGAATTGCTTGAACCCAGGAGGTGGAGGTTTCAGGGAGCCAAGATTGTGCCACTGCACTCCAGTCTGGGCAAAACAGCAAGACCCCATCCCCCACCCCCAAAAAAGGGAATAAAACGTAGAAATACTAAAACCATTTTACAATTTTTTTTTTTTTTTTTTTTTTTTTTTTTTTTTTTTTTTTTGAGACGGTGTCTCCCTCTGTCGTCCAGGCTGGAGTGCAGTGGCGTGATCTCAGCTCACTGCAAGCTCTGCCTCCCAGATTCACGACGTTTTCCTGCCTCAGCCTCCCAAGTAGCTGGGACTACAGGCACCCGCCACTATGCCTGGCTAATTTTTTTGTATTTTAAGTAGAGACGGGGTTTCACCATGTTAGCCAGCATGGTCTCAATCTCCTGACCTCGTGATCCGCCTGCCTCGGCCTCCCAAAGTACTGGGATTACAGGTGTGAGCCACCGTGCCCGGCCCTTTACAATTTAATGTAAAATGCATGAATTCAAAGTTTAGGGAGTAAAGGTGGTTTTTTCCTAGATTTGATGGCATAACATAGTTTTAACTTGAATAGATAATTTGATATGAATTTAGTCTTCAAACCACATGGGATCCAATGCCAGTTTGGAATTTATGTTTGTCAACAAAAATATTTTTTACATGTAAGTGACTTCAGATAAATTAAACAACATGTCAGGAATTAAATGAGGATAAGCTAAAAGAGCAGTATTTGCTACATATAATGGCCTCAAACCATATTTGCTGAATAAACAGTGGCACCTTTTTGGCACCAGGGATGGGTTTCATGGCAGACAATTTTTCCATGGATGGGAGGGCGGGGGTAGGGAGGGATGAAACTGTTCCACCTCAGATCATCAGGCTTTAGATTCTCATTAAGGAGCATACAACCTAGATTCCTCACATGTGCAGTTCACAATAGGGTTCGTACTCCTATGAGAACCTAATACTGCTGCTGGTCTGATAGGACGCGGAGCTCAGGCGGTAATGCTCACTTGCCCTCCGCTCACCTCCTGCTGTGCAGCCCAGTTCCTAACAGGCCACGGACTGGTACTGGTCTGTGGCCAGGGGTTGGGGACCCCTGGAATAAATGAACATATATCATTAAGATTATATTAAACTTTATAATTTTTCAAGATAAATAATCCTAAATAATATTCTTGGCTGGGTTCAGTGGCTCACACCTGTAATTCCAGCACTTTGGGGGGCAGAGGTAGGTGGATCACTTGAGGCCAGGAGTTTAAGACCAGCCTGGCCAACATGGCAAAACCCCATCTCTACTAAAATACAAAAAATTAGCTGGGTGTGGTGGTGCACGCCTGTAGTCCCAGCTACTCGGGAGACTGAGGCAGAAGAATCACTTGAACCCGGGAGGCAGAGGCTGTAGTGAGCTGAGATTGCACCACTGCACTCCAGCCTGGGTGATAGAGCAAGACTCTATCTCAAAAAAAGAAAAAAACAAAAACAAAAACCCAAAATCTACACAAAATCACCTCAGTATCATAGAGTAACTAAAATGATAAAATAATTTTAATAAATCTTCAGAAAGATTCTGTGATTCTATATTATTGTTTATGGGTCAGGGCCACAGGGTGCCGGAGGAGCACTGTTCATACAGAGTATAATGTAAAGGGCACTGGAACTGAATGAAGACAAGGAGATTGCCACGTGCATTGACGCATGTCCGTAGTCCCAGCTATTCAGAAGGCTGAGGCGAGAGGGTCACTTGAGCCAATCAGTTTGAGACCAGCCTGGGAAACACAGTGGGACCCTGTCTCCTAAAAAAGAAAAAATTCAAAGAAATTGACAAATATCACTTGTTGGATTGCATCATTAAATCCTACCACAATCTTTCAAAGGAAGTATTATAAATGTGAGGAAACTAACAATTCATTACCTTTTTCAAAACCACTTTGTAAGTTAGTGGAAGGACTTGGATTTGAACACAGGTTTTCCTGGTTCAAGCACCTGTCCCTGCACCCCCAATCCTATCTTAGGGGCTTATTATTGTGATCTAAAAATGTGCAACAAGGAAGGCCTGAGAAAGGTAGTGGGGTGGAGAAGGAACACAGTAGAAAAAATTGGGTGGGGATCCATGGAGTATGAGGTGGGAGGGAACAGCTCGGTGCTTGCACCCTGGGTGGGTGGAAGCTGGTGTGATCATGTTGGGAGGATGGGAGTTGGTTTAGTTTGGGACACCTTATGCTTGCGATTCTGTAGGACACTGAAATGAACAGGTCTAGTTTTGTCTGATTGGAGTAAACATTGTCTGGGTCCTTAAGATGATTTTGAGCAATGGTTATGGGGGAAATACCAAAGAGAATATTTACTTCCTTCCAGAATTTGTCAGAAGACAGCCCTGGAAAGGAACCCTTGATGTCTTGACTCAGGATTGTTAACTGAAGAATCATGCAGGAAATTCATACATTTTGAGAAAAGACTTTATTTCTTATAAAGGGTTATAGCATGAAGGCTGGCCATGCTGTAGGCTGGGAAGTGCAGGCTCTGTAAGAGACCAAAAGCAAGCACTTTGAGGGAGGAAGGATGAAACAGGAATATTATGCTGAAGGGGTTGGTCAAGTATACATATTCAACAGGTTATAGGAGGAGCTATGAATATTCATGAAGGGGGTCCTAATGCATGTGTAGTGAATAAAGATGTATATTATATATCACCCATGTTCACTTTGTGGTGGTGACAACATTTATTTCTTTATTTCTTTTTCTTTTCTTTTCTTTTTTAAAATAGAGATGAGATCTTGCTATGTTGACCGTGCTGGTCTAAAACTCCAGGTTCAAGTGACCCTCTTCCTTGGCCTCCCAAAATGCTGGGATTACAGGCATGAACCACCATGCATGGCAGATAGAGACAATATTTAAATGCAGTAAAATTAGGCTCTATGTATTATTAGTAGAAAGTGAAGCAGGGACACGAACCATTCAGTGCTCAGCCTCTGTAAACTGGACAGAACCAGTTCATGGTCGGTGGTCTTTTGTCAGAAGAAAATGAACTCAGTCTTTCGTAAAATCAAAGCTGTAGTTATGGCTAGTGGAACAGGGGTTAGTTGGTCAGTGAGCTGCAATTGCTTTAATACTGTGTATCTGGAGGCCAATGCTTGGTTGTCTGCTAGAGAAAAAGAAGAAAACCTTGTGGCAGTTAAAATATAGTTTACTCTTTAAGTGTAGGGGGTGCATGACTTAATCCTTGCCTGGCATGGCCTTAGATCTTTATAATTTGGTATTATATTATTACAGAGTCTGTTCTGTCTCACCTAGGGGCCTGGGGCTTTATTTTTCTTTACAAGGTTTACGTGGATGTGGAGTCAGATGAAGAGCTGCAATATAGGAGTGCAGGTGTCCGTCATAGCCTCACCTCCTACCTGGGCCCCCTGTATCATATTTAATCATGCTTTGGGCCAGTCACTTACCCCTGGGTGCAGGAGGTACCTGCTAGGTCTTCCTGTCTATACAACTCCTCGTAGTCCAAGTTTATGTTCAAGGTGCTTTCTTCATGTCCTAGCCCAGGGAATACCAGAGAACAACACTGGGCCAGCAACTTAGCTTTGCTGCAAGGAACGTGAATAGAACATGTGGTTGTTCCCTAGTTTAAGCCTTCCAGGCATACCCAGTCTAAAAGTCTGCCTGTGGCTGTGGTTATGGCAGAATTGTGTGGCTAGGTTTGATGGGAGAAGGTATCTTTACTTGATCTCTGCTTTGAGGTAGGGCTTGAAATGTTCAATATTATCTATTACCATTAATTTATCACTTATTTTTTATTTATTTATTTTTTTGGGGATCTTGCTCTGTCACCCAGGCTGGAGTGCAATAATGTATCATAGCTCACCCCATCCCCAAACTCCTAGGCTTAAGCAATCCTCCTGCCTCAGCCTCCCGAGTAGCTGGGGCAACAGGTGTGCACCATCATGCCTGGCCACTTTTTTTCACTTTTTGTAGAGATGGGATCTTGCTATCTTGCCCAGGCTAGTCTTGAACTCCTAGCCTCAAGTGATCTTCCCACCTTGGCCTCCTAAAGTGCAGGGATTACAGGTGGGAGCCACCATGCCTGACCCATTTATCACTTCTAATGGAAACACAAAAGCCATATGCAGCATCTCCCTCTGATATGGTATGGCTGTGTCCCCACCCAAATCTCATCTTGAATTGTAGTTCCCATAATCCTCATGTGTTGTGGGAGGGACCCGGTGGGAGGTAATTGAATCATGGGGGCAGTTACCTCCATGCTGTTCTCGTGATAGTGAGTGAGTTCTCACAAGTTCTGATGGTTTTATAAGGGAATTTTCTCCCTCTTCACTCTGCACTTCTCCTTGCTGCCACCATGTGACGGATGTGTTTGTTTCCCCTTCCACCATGATTGTAAGTTTTCTGAGGCCTCTGAGCCATGCTGAATTGTGAATCAATTAAACCTCTTTCCTTTATAAATTACCCAGTCTTGGGTATATTTTTATGGCAGTGTGAGAACAGACTGATACAGTAAATTGGTACCAGAAATGGAGTCCTGCTGTAAAGATACCCAAAAATGTGGAAGGGAGTTTGGAACTGGGTAACAGGCAGAGGTTGGAACAGTGTGGAGGGCTCAGAATAAGAGAAAATGAGGGAAAATTTGGAACTTCCTAGAGACCTACTGAATGGCTTTGACCAAAATGTTGATAGTGATATGGACAATGAAGTCCAGGCTGAGGTGGTCTCAGATGGAGATGAGGAACTTGTTGGGAACTGGAATAAAAGCAACACTTGCTAAGTTTTAGCAAAGAGACTGGTGACATTTTGCCCCTGCTCTAGAGATCTGTGGAACTTTGAACTTGAGAGAGATGATTTATGGTATCTGGTGGAAGAAATTTCTAAGCAGCAATGCATTCAAGAAATGACTTGGGTGCTGTTAAAAGCATTCAGTTTTATGTAGTCACAAAGATATGGTTTGGAATTAGAACTTATATTTAAAAGGGAAGCAGAGCATGAAAGTCTGGAAAATTTGCAGCCTGACAATGCAATAAAAAAGAAAAACCCATTTTCTGAGGAGAAATTCCACCTGGTTGCAGGAATTTGCATAAGTAACAAGGATATAAATGTGACTCCCCAAGACCATGAGAAAATGTCTCCAGGGCATGTCAGAGATCTTCATGGCAGCCCTTCCTATCACAGGCTTGGAGGCCTAGGAGTAAAAAATGGTTTCATGGTCTGGGCCCAAGGCCTTGCTGCTTTGTGCAGTCTTGGGACTTGGTGCCTTGCATCCCAGCCATGGCTAAAAGGGGCCAATGTAGAGCTCAGGCCATTGCTTGAGAGGGTGCAAACCCCAAGGCTTGAAGGCTTACATGTGGTGTTGGGTCTGTGGGTGCACAGAAGTCAAGAATTGAGGTTTGGGAACCTCCACCTAGATTTCAGAAGATGTATGGAAATGCCTGGATGTCCAGGCAGAAATTTTCTGCAGGGGCACAGCCCTCATAGAAAACCTCTGCTGGGACAGTGTGGAAGGGAAATGTGGGGTTGAAACCCCCACACAGAGTCCCCACTGGGTCACTGCCTAGTGGAGCTGTGAGAAGACGGCCACCGCCCTCCAGACACCAGAATGGTAGATCCACCAACAGCTTGCACCATGCACATGGAAAAGCTGCAGACACTCAGTGCTAGCCCATTAAAGCAGCTGGAAAGGGAGTTGTATGCTGCAAATCCACAGGGGTGGAGCTGCCCAAGGCTGTGGGAGCCCACCTCTTGCCTCAGTGTGACCTGGATGTGAGACATGGAGCCAAAAGAGACCATTTTGGAACTTTAAGGTTTAATGACTATCCTATTGGATTTTGCCTGTAGCCTCTTTGTTTTGGCCAATTTCTCCCATTTGAAGTGAACTGGGTGTATTTTCCCAATGCCTCTACCCCCATCATATCTAGGAAGTAACTAACTTAATTTTGATTTTATAGGCTCATAGGCAGAAGGGACTCACCTTGTCTCAGATGAGACTTTGGACTGTGGACTTTTGAGTTAATGCTGAAATGAGACTTTGGGAGACTGTTGGAAAGACAGGATTGTTTTTTGAAATGCGAGGACATGATATATGGGAGGGGTTGTGGTGGAATGATATGGTTTGGCTGTGTTCCCACCCAAAATCTCATCTTGAATTTTAATAATCCCATGTGTCAAGGGCAGGGTCAGGTGGAGATAATTGAATCATGGGAATGGTTTCCCCTACACTGTTCTCATGATAGTGAGTGAGTTCTCATGAGATCTGATGGCTTTATAAGGGGCTTCCCTTTTGTTTGGCTCTCATTTTCTCTCCTGCCACCATGTGAAGAAGGATGTGTTTACTTCCCCTTCTGCTACAATTGTAAGTTTCCTGAGGCTTCCTCAACCATGCAAAACTGTGAGTCAATTAAACCTCTTTCCTTTATAAATTGCCCCGTATTTGGTATGTCTATTAGCAGTGTGAGAGTGGAAGAATACACCTTCTTTTCCTGAGCTGACAGGTTAAGCCTTTATAGGTAAGAGGGGTGTGTGTGTGTGTGTGTGTGTGTGTGTGTGTGTGTGTGCACCTGTGTGTGCAGGAAGAAGGCTGGGTGGTGGGGGTGGCAGACAGTAGAAGCACAGGAGATTAAAGCAAATAAAAAGAATCAAAAGGATTGGAGAGAGAGAAAGAAAGAGCTATAGTAGAGGTAAATCATATCCAAGTGAACAATGATAATTTACTTTAGGAAAGGGCAGCAGGCATCAACTGATAGCTAACATTGTCTGCCTATGAAAGGAGTAACCTTTCCAGAGAGCAAGAGATTCACACAGGGAAGGGAGGGAACGACGTTGTTCTTTGCAGTGCAAGATAGACTGTGGCTTTCATTAAAATAAGAAAGGTCGAAGAAAGCAGGTGTTGAAAGCTGGCAGAGTTCTAGCAAAATCATTCATGGTGCCTGGAAGCAGGGGCCATACCATCAGCAGAAATAGGCTGTTCAGCTCCATAGCTGAGCTGCTCTTCCCTGCCCTGGCCTCCTCATTGTAGATAACCAGCCTAGTGCATACTTTGTCAGAAACATGCAGCACAAAATCTCTTTGGTCTCTGTGTGAAGATAAGGTAAATTACAATTACTCAGTTTAGACAACGAGTTCCACTTGACCAAGAATCCTTACAGATATTTGTGTTGTTACAGAATTTGTTCATTTCACCAGTGCTCGGTGCACTGGTCTCATCTGTGCATTAAAAAGACTTGGTTCACGGCTCTCTTTTCTACACATGAAAGGCTGTGGGGTGGGAGACAGTGTCCCCAGCTCTACGATTCTTTGTTTTTTCCCTGAAAACAAGTCATATGTGTGTGTATATATATAGATGCGTATAATTTTTTTTTTCCATCAGGACTCATCTAGCTAGAGCCAGATCTCTTAAGGGTTTTATTGTTGACTTTTAAGGGTTAAATAAGGTACTCCACCTCCACCAGTTTATATGTTGATGTCCCAACACTTGGCATCCCAGAATCCCAGAATATGATCTTATCAGGAAATAGGGTCAGTACAGGTAACTAGCTGAGATGTGGTTATACTGGAGCAAAAGAGCCACTAATGCAATATGACTGGTGTCTTTATGAAAACAGAAAATTTGGACACAGATACATACACAAGGAGAATGCCATGTGAATATGTAGATAGCCATCTAGAAGCCAACAAATGACATCTAAGGCTGAATACAGTGGCTCATGCCTGTAATCCTAGGGATTTGGGAGCCTAAGGCAGGAGGATTACTTGAGTCCAGGAGTTGGAGATCAGCCTGGGCAACATAGTGAAACCTCCATTTCTAAACAAATTTTTTAGAATTAGCCAGGTATGGTGGTGCATGTCTGTAGTCCCAGCTACTAAGGAACCTGAAGCAGGATGATTGCATGAGCCCAGGAGTTGGAGGCGCTAGTGAGCTTTGATGGCACCACTGCACTCCAGCCTGGATGACAAAGTGAGACCCTGTCTCTCAAAAAAATTATATCTATATATAACAAAAATTGGCCAGGCGCAGTGGCTCATGCCTGTAACCCCAGCACTTTGGGAGGCTGAGGAGGGTGGATCACTTAAGGTCAGAAGTTCAAGACTAGCTCATCTCCACTAAAAAATAACAAAAATCAGCCAGGCATGGTGGCTCATGCCTGTAGTCCCAGCTACTTGGGAGGCTGAGGCATGAGAATCCTTGAACCCAGGAAGCGAAGGTTGCAGTGAGCTGAGATTGTACCACTTCACTCCAGCCTGGGTGACAGAGTGAGACACTGTCTCAAAAAAAAAAAAAGAAATGAGGCTTAGAACAGATCCTTCCCTCAGAGCCCTCAAAAAGAACCAACCCTGCTAACACCTTGACCTGGGATTTCTAATCTCCAGAACTCTGAGACAATATACTTTTTTTCCCTTCTTTTAAAAATTTTTTTTGTCGGTACATAGTAGATGTATATATTTATGGGATACATGAGATGTTTTGGTACAGGCATGCAATGCATAATAATCACATCATGGAAAATTGGATGTCCGTCCCCTCAAGCATTTACCCTTTGTATCACAGACAATATAAGTATACACTTTTAGTTATTTTAAAATGTACAATTAAACTATTACTGACTGTAGTCCTCTTGTTGTGCTACCAAATACTAGGTCTTTTCCTCCTTTCTAATGATTTTCTTTTGTACCTGTTAATCTTCTCCACCTACCCCTACCTCCTCCACCACCCTTCCCAGCCTCTGGTAACCATCCTTCTATTCTCTATTCCCATGAGTTCAATTGTTTTGATCTACAAATAAGTGAGAGCATGCAATGTTTGTCTTTCTGTGCCTGGCTTATTTCACTTATGAAAATGACCTCCAGTTCCATCCATGTTGTGGTAAATGACAGAATCTCATTCTTTTTGATGTCTTGATAGTATTCCATTGTGAATAAGTACCATATTTTCTTATCCATTCATCTGTTGATGGCCTCAGATTGCTTCCAAATTTTGGTTTTTGTGAATGGTGCTGCAACAAACATGGGAATGCAGCTATCTCTTTGATACACTGGTTTCCTTTCTTTGGGGTGTATGCCCAGCAGTGGGATTGCTGGATCATATGGCAGCTCTAGTTTTAGTTAATTTTTTTTTTTTTTTTTTTGAGACAAAGTCTCTCTCTGTCATCCAGGGTGGAGTGCAGTGGTGCAATCTTGGCTCACTGCACCCTCTGTCTCCTGGATTCAAGTGATTCTCCTGCCTCAGCCTCCCAAATAGCCGGGGTCACAGGCACACACCACCATGCCTGGCTAATTTTTGTATTTTAGTAGAGACAGGGTCATATGGTTTGGCTGTGTCCCCATTCAAATCTCAACTTCAATTGTATCTCCCAGAATTCCCATGTGTTGTGGGAGGGCCCCAGGGGGAGGTAACTGAATCATAGGGGCTGGTC
Source organism: Macaca fascicularis (assembly GCF_037993035.2). Lineage (NCBI taxonomy): Eukaryota > Metazoa > Chordata > Mammalia > Primates > Cercopithecidae > Macaca > Macaca fascicularis. The sequence continues at coordinate 36,915,858 of NC_088382.1, forward strand.
TTTCGTGTGCTATTCTCATGATAGTGAATAAGTCTCAAAAGACCTGATGGGTTTATCAGGGGTTTCCACTTTTGCTTCTTCCTCATTCTCTCTTGCTACCACCATGTAAGAAGTGCCTTTTGCCTTCCGAGATGATTATGAGACCTCCCCAGCCATGTGGAATTGTAAGTCAAATTATACCTCCTTTTCTTCCCAGTCTCAGGTATGTCTTTATCAGCAGCGTAAAAATGGACTAATACATGGGGTTTCACCACGTTGGCCAGGCTGGTCTCAAACTCCTGACCCTAAGTGATCTGCCCACTGCAGCCCCCTAAAGTGCTGGGAGTACAGGCATGAGCCACCATGCCCAGCCTCTATTTTTAGTTTTTTGAGGAGCCTCGAAACTGTTCTCCATAGTGGTTGTACTAATTTACATTCCCACCAACAGTGTACACGGTTTCCCTTTTATCCACATCCTCACCAGCATTTGTTGATGATATACTTGTGTAATTTAAGGCACCTAGTTTGTGGAATCTTGTTATGGTAGCCCTAGTAAATGAATACACTGACCACTGTGAGTATTTAATTAGAGATAACAAATGTTTGGATATTGCAAAGGTAATTATGTTTCCAGAATCTGAAAAAGTCTTCACCAGAGTGCCTTCTGGGTGTTCCTCAGCTTTTGCCTTTAATTAGATCTTTATTCCAAATAGCCTAGAAAATCTCATTTGAAATTACCCAGAGTTATTATAATAGATGATAAAATGTATTATTTGTTCAAATTATATATCCATTCTCCAACCCTGCTGTGCTTCCCTGAGGCAGGACTACACCCACTTCACTGGCTTTGAATTTGGTCTTGTGACTTGACTTGACCATAGGTGTGTGGGTGGATGGGATACACTCCACACAACAGAAGCTTCAAATGCCATTGTTTTAAATGCAGTCACTCCTTGCATGCTGCTGTCTGCCATGAGCATATGCATGTCTCAGATAGGAGCGTCTCCATTGACTTGGGTCCTGAAATGAGAAGACATGTAGAGCCCAGCCTAGCCCAGTGGAACCGAGCAAAGTAATGTGGGTGAGAAGCAAATGACAGAGGTTCATTTATTATTATGATAAAATCTGACAAATATTCAAATGAACAATCATAGTGATAGCAGCAGGAGGCAGACAAGTCCCTAGGCAGACAAGGGTGGGTCCCTGGTGAAATTGGACCTTCAAACCAAAGACAGTTTAAAGCCTGAAAACTAAGCTACAAGTCTCAGATAAATCAACGGGCTGGATTGAGAACATCTCTTACTGTTTGGCATGCTTTCCTCTGATTGATGCCACCCTTTCCCTATTTTGCATATACCTACCCTTCCCTAATTAGTTGTTTACACTGTCATGCCCATCTTTGAGTAGTGCCTTTTTTTTCAGACAGTTTTGCGTGCTTACAAACCAATCAACATGCACTTCCCCATTCTGAGCCCATAAAGGCCCTGGCTCAGCCACACTGGGGGACTACCCGCCTTTGAGGAGACCTACTTGTCTTTAGGTGGGGGACCACCCACTTCCAGTCCCCTCTCTGCTGAGAGCTGTTCTGTCGCTCAATAAAACTCTTCTCTGCTCTTCTCACCCTTCAGTTGTCAGTGTAATTTCATTGTTCTTGGACACGGGACAAGAACTTGGGACCTGTGAACCCAAATCTAATCTTGAAATGTAGCTCCCTCAATTCCCAAACGTTGTGGGAGGGACCTGGTGGGAGGTAATTGAATCATGGGATCAGGTCTTTCTCATGCTGTCCTCATGATAGCGAATGTCTCATGAGATCTGGTAGTTTTATAAAGGGGAGTTTCCCTGCACAAGCTCTCTTCTCTTGTCTGCCTCCATGTGAGATGTGCCTTTCACCTTCTGCCACAATTCTGAGTCCTCCCCAGCCACATAGAACTGTAAATCCATTAAACCCCTTTCTTTTGTAAATTGCCCAGTCTCAGGTATATCTTTATCAGCTGCATGAAAATGAACTAATACATATGGGTATGAAAAAGGATATAACACTGTAGCCCCCTGTTTTCCACCAGTGCCAGGTAATCATCCCATGTGACAGGAAGCAGTGGTAGGGCTGGGCCAGCCCTGGAGCTGGGGGCTGGAGTGGGGTAGTGAGACCAAACAAGCTGTAACACAAACAGGCTGAAGCAAGTGCAGCCACATGGCTGAGTGGGTGGGGTACCTCCAGTGGTGAGCTCAGAGCTGAGTGGGGCCTGGGTAGGGGCATCGCCAGCTGTGTAGGTCTCCAGCTGGTGAAACAGCACCGAAAAAGTCCTGCATCAATAGTTTTCATTTGTGTGTCAGATTCTGTGCTAGGAATTCCCATATGTTATCTTTGACATGGGTGGAGACTTTATATGGTTTGGATGTTTTGCCCCCTGCAAATCTTACGTTGAAATGTGACCTCCAAGGCCAAGCATGGTGGTGCATGCCTGTAATCCCAGCACTTTCAGAGGCAGAGGTGGGTGGATCGCTTGAGGCCAGGAGTTTGAGACCAGCCTGGTCAATGTGGTAAAACCCTGTCTCTACTAAAAATACAAAAATTAGCCAGGCGTGGTAGTGAGCGCCTGTAGTCCTAGCTCCTCCAGAGGCTGTGGTGTGAGGATTGCTTGAACCCAGGAGGTGGAGGTTACAGTGAGCTGAGATGGACTCCAGTTTGGGGGACAGAGTGAGACCCTGTCTGAAAAAAATAACAAAAAAGGAAATATGACCTCCAGTGCTGGAGGTGGGTCCTAGTAGGAGGAGTTTGGGTCATGGGGGTGGATCCCTCATGAATGGCTCATGGTTGGTAATGATTGAGTTCTTGCTCTGGGTTCACATGAGATCTGGTTGTTTAAAAGAGTGTGGCCCTTCCCTGATCCTCTCTTGCTCCCACTCTCACTACGTGACACCCCAAGTCCTCCTTCACCTTCTGCCATAATTGAAAGCTTCCTGCGCCTCACCAGAAGCCAAGCAGATGCTGGCACCATGCTTCTTGAACAGCCTGCAGAACCGTGAGCCAAACAAACCTCTTTTCTTTCTAAATTACCCAGCCTTAGGCATTTCTTTATAGTAACGCACAAAATGGCCTAACGCAGGCCTCTACACCCCTGATGTATTTCTATTCCATGTTGAGGAAAAAGGCTCAGGGAGGTTAAGTAACTTTCTAACTCAAGCAGTGGCAGAGTTGGGAAATGAATCCAGATGATGTAGACTCTAAAATCAGTTTTCTTTCCTCCCTGCCAGGAAGCCTCCTGTCTCAGTCATTTCTATTGTTCTTCATGTTGCTAAAGAATTCTCACTGAGGCCAGGCACAGTGGCTCATGCCTGTCATCCTAGCACTTTGAGACGCTGAGGTGAGTGGATTGCTTGAGCCCAGGAGTTTGAGACCAGCCTGGGCAACATGGTGAAACATTGTCTCTACAAAAAATACAAAAATTAGCCAGGTGTGTTGGCACATGCCTGTAATCTCAGCTGTTTGGGAGGCTGAGGCAGGAGGATCTCCTGAGCCTGGGAGGTCGAGGCTACAGTGAGCTGTGATTGTGCCACTGCACTCCAGCCTGGGTGACAGAGCAAGACCTTATCTCAAAAAAGAGAAAACAAAAAATTCTCATTGGAATTGGTTATATTACAGTATCTTTCGTCAAAAGTCTGTTGGAACCCAGAACCCCTTATGTCCAGACCTGGCACTGGTTGCTGTAGGAGTTTGGTGAGATTTTACTCCGGGTGGTCTTTCACATATTCTCAACAAATCTCTCTTTTTCTTCTCATAGATCTTTCAAACTTTTACATTCCCTTAAGTCTTTTGCTCCTCATGTCCTCCTTAATTTTTTTTCTCTCTTTTTTTTTTTTTTTTGAGATGAAGTCTCACTCTGTTGCCCAGGCTGGAGTGCAGTGGTACAGTCCTGGTTCATTGCAACCTCCACCTCCTGAGTTTAAGCCATTCTCCCGCCTCAGCCTCCTGAGTAGCTGGGACTACAGGCATGTGCCACCAGCCCAGCTAATTTTTGTATTTTTAGGAGTTATGGGGTTTCACCGTGTTGGCCACACTGGTCTTGAACTCCTGACCTCAGGTGATTCGCCCACTTTGGCCTCCCAAAGTGCTGGGATTACAGGCATGAGCCACCATGCCTGGCTCTCCTTATTCTTAGCAAATGATTTTGTCTTTCATTTTAGGAGTGATTTTTAAACTTGAGCAAGTATCAGAATTACTGGGGGGTGATTCTAGATTTTTTTTCTTCTTTTTTTGGAGATGGGGTGTCATTCTCTTGCCCAACCTAGAGTGCAGTGGCACTGTCATAGCTCACTGCTGCCTCCAACTCCTGGGCTTAGATGAGCCCCCCTCCTCAGCCTCCTGAGTAGCTGGGACTACAGGCAAATGCCACCATGCCTGGCTAATTAAAAACAATTTTTTAGAGATGGGGTATTGCTATGCTGACCAGGCTGGTCATGAACTCCTGGCCTCTAGTGATCCTCCTGCCTTTGCCTCCCAAAGTTTTGGGATCGCAGGTGTACACCACCATGCCGTGCTGGGTGATTCTGTTAAGCACAGAGTGCTGGACCTCACCCCCAGAGTTTCTGATTAAGTAGGTCTGGGGCAGGGACTTAGCTTTACTTTTCTCACAAGTTCTCTGCTGATGCTGATGTTGCTGGCCCAGGGATGACACTCTGAGAACTACTGGTTTAGAGAAAATAATAGTTATTAAAAGAGAACTTCCTCAGTGACTTGCCACTGCTGCCACTTCTTGACACTTAACATGTTTCTACGCTTCCCTCCTTTCTACCTGCAATGTTAAAGTGAAGGCTAGCTGCTTCCACTCGTGATCTGGATCCTAATGCTGTCTGTCTCCTCAGACATGGTTCAATCAATTTTCCACTTTTTCTTTTTCTGAGATGGAGTCTTGCTCTATTGCCCAGACTGGAGTGCAGTGGTGCCATCTCGGCTCACTGTAACCTCCCCATCGTGGGTTCAAGTGATTCTCCTGTCTCAGCCTCCTGAATAGCTGGGATTACAGGCATGCACCACCACACCTGGCTAATTTTTGTATTTTTAGTAGAGACAGGGTTTCACAATGTTGGCCAGGCTGGTCTCAAACTCCTGACCTCAGATTATCTGCCTGCCATGGCCTCCCACAGTGCTGGGGGCATGAGCCACCATGTCTGGCCTCCTCTGATTTCTCAATCACTGTTGTGGAGGGCCTTTGCAGATGAAATTGAGTTTACTAGTCAGCTGAATTTAAACATAGAGAGATTATTCTGGATTATCTGGGTGGACTCAGTGTAATTGTATGAGCCCTTAGAAGCAGAAAAGGAAGGCAGGAGAACCAACCAGGAGACGTCCGGGAGATATGAAGTGTGATCAAGATTTGACCTTGCCAGGCAAGGTGGCTCATGCCTGTAATCCCAGGATTTTGAGAGGCTGAGGCAGGAGGATTGCCTGAGTCCTGGATTTTGAGACCAGCCTGGGCAACATAGTGAAACTCCATCTGTACAAATAATTTAAAAATTGGCTGGGTGCAGTGGTTCACACCTGTAATCTCAGCACTTCGGGAGGCCTAGGTGAGCACATCACGAGGTCAAGAGATTGAGAACATTCTGGCCAACACGGTGAAACCCCGTCTCCACTAAAAATACAAAAATTAGATGGGCGTGGTGGTGTGCGCCTGCAGTCTCAGCTACTGGGGAGGCTGAAGCAGGAGAATTGCTTGAAACCAAGAGGCAGAGGTTGCAGTGAGCTGAGATTGCACCACTGCACTCCAGCCTGGCAACAGAGTGAGTCTCCATCTCAAAAAAAAAAAAAAAAAAAAAAAGAAAAAAAATTAACCCAGCATTGTAGCATGTGTTTGTAGTCCAAGTCACTTGGGAGGTTGAAGTGGGAGAATCCCTGGAACCTGGGAGCTTGAGACTGCAGTGAGCCATGATTGCACTGTTGAATTCCAGCCTGGGCAACAGAGTAAGATCCTGTCTAAAACAAACAAACAAAATATTTGACCTGACCTGCCATTTCTGGCTTTGATAATGAAGCCAAGGATTGTAGGCAGCCTCTAGAAGGTAAGAATAATTTCCAGCTGGCAGCCAGCAAGGAAATGGGGATCTTAGTCCAATAATCGCATGGAATTGAATTCTTCCAACAGCCGGAAAGAGATGATTCTTCCCTAGAGCCTCCAGATAAAAGCCCAGCCAGTCCACACTTTGATTTAGCCCAGTGAGACCTGAAGTGACTGTAACTGTCCAACGGGTTCTTCCTGCTCACTGCACAAACAAAATTAATTCATGGAGATCATGACATTGCAGTAAAGAGAGAGTTTAGTTGACATGAGGTCAGCCATGCCATGGGGGAGACAGAGTTATTACTCAAATAAATCTCCCTGAGCATTTGGGGACTAGGTTTTTTCAAGGATAGTTTAGGGGGAAGAGATGGGGGTGGCTCGGCAATGGGTGCTTGCTGCTGATTGCTTGGGGGTGAAATTATAGGGGTTTGGAAAAGTCTTCCTGCATGCTGAGCTGCTTCTGAGTGGGGCCACGGGAGCTGGTCAGCAGGTGTCAGACATACAAAAAACCTGAAAGCATATCTCAAAAGGCCAATCTTAGGTTCTGCAATAGTGATGTTATCTGTAGGAATAATTGGGGAAGTTGCATATCTTGATCCTGTGACCTCCAGAGTAATGACTGGCAATCATTTATTTCTACACCTTGGCAGAATTTAGCCTCCTCTATCTTCCTAGCCTGGTGTCTCTCACTAGCTTTACAAAGGTGGTTGAGCTCTGTGAAAGAGCTGTTATCATTTAAACTATAAAGTAAATGTCTCCCAAAGGTAGCTTCACCTAAGCCCAGGGAGTCTAAGAGCAGCTTGAAGGCCAAAGGCATGATGGAGGTTTGGCCAGATCAGATCTTCTTCACTGCCATGATTTTCTTACCATTATAAATTTTGCAAAAGCAGTTTTGCAATCTGCTTGGCTTCTGAACTACAGAACCATGGGATAATAAGCATGTGAGTTTTAAGGCATTAAGTTTGTGCTTATTTGTTACAGCACCATTAGGAAACTAATACAACACTTTCTCGTCTTTCATTCACTCTTTTGGCAATTGATTTCAGTTTTCTCCTCCATCACTCTACTGAAACAATTATGATCAAGTTTTCAGAGGTATTTTATGGCATAATCCTACAGATGCATTTCAGGCCTATCTAACTTGATACCTTTGTAGTATTTGATGGTGCCTGTCACGACTCTCACCTCCTTTGAGTTTCATGACACCATGCTGTAGGTTTTTCTGTTTTCTCTCTGGTACTTCTCACTTTCCTTCAATGGCTTCTTTTCCCTTTGCTGTCACTTTTACCTTTGCTGAATGACATATTTGCATTCCCCAGAGTTCTAGCTTCTCTTCTCATTTTATGACCTCTCCTTGAGTGAGCTCATTTTTTCCCATGACTTCTACTAAATAATGATGAAAGAACTTTCTGGGGTTGGATGTGGTGGCTCACATCTGTAATCTCAGCACTTTGGGAGGCCAAGGTGGGAGGACTGCTTGAGGCCAGGAGGTAGAGACCAGCCTGGGAAACATAGGGAGATTCTATCTCTATAAAAAATAAAAATAAGTTGTGAGGGGAGGAAAAACTTTTCCTCTACCCTTGTTATGTTCAGTGCCTGGGGCCTGTGTATTAAACTAATATAAGACAGATTAACAGGAAAAAGACATATAGTTTGTATTACTAGTTATGTGCACAAGAGTTCACAGACATAAAACTCAAAGAATTAGTTAGACTTGGGTGATTACATACAATTTTAAACAAAGGAAAAGTGGGTTTGGGCTTTGAGAGATGATAAATCATGGAAAAATAATTAGGAAATATATGGAAGGAACTAGTGACGGTAAGGATCACTGTGGCAAGGTTTGTTTACCTTACTAAACAGGAGTTGGGATAGCAAGCTCTCCACCTCCAGGGATAACAGTCAGTCTCCCCTTCCTGGTTCAGAAGAGGGAGGCACCTTCATGAAACAAATGTATGCCCTACTTTTAGTTGGATAACGGGCGGGTAGAGAACTCTTCCAGCACCTGCTGATCCTCAGTTACCTTCACCTCAAAATAATTCCTGTGCTGAAGTGGCATATTCCATTGGCAAAGCCAGAAATCTAGAGTTATCTTTAGCTCCTGCTCATCATTTGCATAGAATCAGTCATCAACTTTGGTCATTTTTATTCTCACTTTCTTTACTTTATGGTTTCCTCATTTTTAAGCTATGGTGACATTGACAATGATAATGTGAATAACTAACATTTATTGGACTGTTACCATGTATAACTATGAAAAGTGCTTTATATGTATTTTCTTTCTCTTTTCTCTTTTTTTTTTTGTTTTGAAATAGGGGCTTGCTCTGCCACCTGGGTTGGGGTACAGTGGTGCAATCATAACTCACTGCAGCCTTAACCTCCTAGACTCAAGCAATCCTCCTGCCTCAGCCTCCCAAATAGCTGGGAATACAGGCATGTACCACTGCGCCTGGCTAATTTTCTTATGTTATTCTCACAATAACTCCATAACTGTACCTGATGAGCATTATTATTAAATCCATATGCCAGATTATGAAACTGAACCTTATGAGATTAAAAAAGTGCTCAAAGTCCTATGATTAGCAAGTGGCAGAAATTGAACCGATCCTAGGTCTTTCTACCCCACATTTACTACCTCATCCTACCCTCATATAGAAAGTCTGCGGTAGCACTCACAGGAATGGGCCCGCATGTTGGAATTCAATCCCAAACAATGCTCGATTTCAGGTATGCCTCCTTCCAGGACATTCTCCACAGCGAGTGGTCACAGAGTGATCTTTCTTAAATACACATCTGATTCTCCTTCTTGCCTGATTACTGCTTTCAATGGATTTCTAAATCTTTCAGAATAAATTCTGAAGCCCTTTCTCAGTCCTTCAGCCCTTGACAGTTTCCTATAAATAGACTATGCCTAACTATACGGCAACACTGTATTTCCTGGCATGCAATATGCTTTGCTTGGGCTTCAGCACTCATTATTCCCTCTGCTGGGAACATTTTCTGTTTCCCCTCCCACCCACTTCATCTGGACTCAATTTGTACATTACCTCTTCTAAGAAATGCTTCCTGACCTTCTCCTTCACTCAGTTTAGGCTAATTTTCCTCCCTCTGAGCTCCCTAGGCAACCTGCATAGACTTCTAAACTAAATGGCAGTAAGCACACTGTATTAGTCCATCTTCATGCTGCCAGTAAAGACATACCCAAGACTGGGTAATTTGTGAAGAAAAAGAGGTTTAATGGACTCACAGTTCCACATGGCTGGGGAGGCCTCACCGTCATGGCAGAAGGTGAAGGAGGAGCAAAATCTCATCTTACATAGTGGTAGGAAAGAGAGTGTGTGCAGGGGAACTCTCTTTTTTAAAACCGTCAGATCTCGTGAGACCTATTCACTATGATGAAAACAGCACCAGAAAGACCCGCCACCATGATTCAATTGCCTCCCACCGGGTCCCACCCACGACATGTGGGAATTATGAGAGCTACAATTCAAGATGAGATTTGGGTGGGTTAAAATCAAGATGATGATTCAAGCCAAACCATATCACACACTAATTCATAATTGTCTATTTCTCTCTGTTTTCCAGTAGTCTGCAGCTTCTTGAGGGACTGGACCTTGTCTTAATTATCTTTTTTGCATCTCTAGGACCTAATAGGGTGCTTGGATCTTTTTTCTGTTTTTTTTTTTTTTTTTTTTTTCTGACATGAAGTCTCACTCTGTCACCAGGCTGAAGTACAGTGGCATGATCTTGGCTTGCTGCAACCTCCATCTCCTGAGTTCAAGCGATTCTCCTGACTCAGCCTCCCGAGTAGCTGGGACTACAGGCATGCACCACCATGCCCAGCTAATTTTTGTATTTTTAGTGGAGACAGGGTTTCACCATGTTGGCCAGGCTGGTCTTGAACTCCTGATCTCCAGTGATCTGCTCCCGTCAGCCTCCCCAAGTGTTGGGATTACAGGCATGAACCACTGCACCTGGCTGGTACGTGGCTCTTAGTAAATGTTGAGTTAATGAACACATGTGCTGAATAAAGTAGATTCTAAATAAACATCTATTGCTCTTTGATTAAATCATACATCAATATTTCTAAATTTTTTAAAACTAAGAGAAAATGAGCACAATGTCTTTTTTTCTTTTAAATGCCAGATCTGATCTACAAGAATAATTATGAGCCCTTTATCACAAACAAACACACACTCAGGGCTAGGTGCGGTGGTTCTCTCCTGTAATCCCAGCCACTCAGGATGCTGAGGTGGGAGGATCCTTTGAGGCCATGAGTTTGAGGCTACAGTGAGCTATGTCACACCACCACACTCCAGCCTGGGTAACAGAGTGATATTCAGTTTTTAAATAAATAAATAAAATATACACTCAGGCTTCTGGTGCATTTGAGTGGAGAGAGGATCTACCTTCTGAACTGTTGTAAAGAATAAGATAAAGTATAACATGAGAGGCCTAATTTAATACTTGCCTTATGCACAAAAAAATCCCACCATACCTAGGAGTGCATATAACCAACGAGGTGAAAGATCTCTACAAGGAGAACTACAAAACACAGCTAAAAGAGATCAGAGATGACACAAACAAATGAAAAAACATCCCATGCTCATGGATTAGAAGAATCAATATTGCTAAAATAGCCATACTGTCCAAAGCAATCTACAGATTCAATACTATTCCTATCAAATTACCAATGTCATTTTTCACAGACCTTGAAAAATCTATTATAAAGTTCATATGGAACCAAAAAGAACTCGAATAGCCAAAGCAAAGCAAGAAGAACAAAGCTGAAGGTATCACATTACTGGACTTCAAACTATACTAGAAGGCTACAGTAACCAAAACAGCGTAATACTAGTACAAAAACAGACATAGAGCAATGGATCAGAATAGAGGGAACCATAAATAAAGCCACACACCTACAGCCATCTGATCTTTGACAAAGTTGACAATGACAAGCAACTGGAAAGGACTCCCTATTCAATCAATGGTGCTGGGATAGCTGCCTAGCCACATGCAGAATAATGAAACTAGAAGCCTCATTTCACCATATGCAAAAATTAATTCAAGATGGATTAAAAATTTAAATGTAAGACCTCAGACTGTAAGAATTTTCAAACAAGACCTGGGAAACACCATTTTGGATACCGGCATTGTGAAAGAATTTATTACTAAGTCCTTAAAAGATCTGTAACACAAACAAAAATTGACAAGTGGGACCTAATTAAACTAAAGAGCTTCTGCACAGCAAAAGAAACTACCAACAGAGAAAACAGACAAGCTACAGAATGGAAGAAAATATTCACAAACTACGCATCTGACAAAGTTCTATTATTTAGAATCTATAAGGAATTTAAACAATAAGGCTGGGCATGATGGCTCATGTCTGTAATCCCAGCCCTTTGGGAGGCTGAGGTGGGAGAATTGCTTGAGGCCAGGAGTTCGAGACCAGCTGGCCAACATGGCTAAACCCCGTCTCTACTAAAAATACAAAAATTAGTCAGGTATGGTGGTGCGCACCTCAAATCTCAGCTACTTGAGAAGCTGAAGCATAAGAATTGCTTGAACCTGGGAGGCAGAGGTTGCAGTGAGGCAGTATCACATCCCTGCCCTCCAGCCTGGGTAACAGAGTGATACTCGGTCTCATAAAACAAACAAACAAACAAATTCAGCAAGCAAAAGCCAAATAACCCCATTAAAAATAGGCAAAAGACATGGACAGATACTTTTCTCAAAAGAAGATATACAAGCGGCCAACAAAAATAAGAAAAAATGCCCCATATCACTAATCATCAGAGAAATGCAAATCAAACCCACACTGAGATACCATCTCCCACCAGTCAGAATGGCTATTATTAAAAAGTCAAAACACAACAGATGCTGGTGAGGCTACAAAGAAAAGAGAACACTTATAAACTGTAGTTGGTGGGAATGTAAATTAGTTCAGCCACTGTGGAAAGCACTTTGGAGATTTCTCAAATAATTTAAAACAAAGCTACCATTTGACCCAGCAATCCTATTACTGGGAGTATACCCAAAGGAAAATAGATAGTTATACCAAAAAGACACATGCACTTGTATGTTTATCACCATGCTATTCATAATTGCAAAGATGTGGCATCAACCTAGGTGCCTCTCAATGGTAGATTGGATAAAGAAAATGTGGAATACTTCCCAAAGGTGGCATGTGAATTAGTTAAAAATATTAAAAAAGAAAATGTGGAATTCTGTGTAGCTATAAGAAAGAATGAAATTATGTTCTTTGCATCAACACGGATGCAGCTGGAGGTCTTTATCGTAAGTGAACTAACATAGAAACAGAAAACCAAATACTTGATGTTCTCACTTAAAAGTGGGAGCTAAACACTGGATATTCATGAACATAAAGATGGGAATGATAGACACTGGAGACTGTTAGAGGAGGAAGGGAGAGAGGGTGTCATGGGTAGAAAAAGTAACTACTGGGTACTATGCTCAGTACCTGGGTGATGGGATCATTCTTATTACAAACCTCAACATCACACAATATACCCAGGTAACAAAGCTGTACATGTACGCCCTGAATCTAAAATAAAGGTTAGAAAAAAAAATACTTGCTTCATATAAGAAAACTAACAAAAAATTCCACACTGATTTCTCCTCCCCACATTCTCTTTCTCTGCTTGATTCTTCTTTTCTTTCCCCTTTTCCATCTCAGATGGACGACATGTTACTGGAATAAAGAACTCTGTATGCAAATATGGGAGTTTGAATCTCAGCCCTGCTGCTGACTGTGGTGTTTTTTGTTTGCTTGTTTTGAGGCGGAGTTTCCCTCTTGTGGCCCAGGCTAGAGTGCAATGGTGGATCTTGGCTCACTGCAACCTCCGTCTCCCTGATTCAAGCGATTCTCCTGCCTCAGCCTCCCAAGCAGCTGGGCACCTGGCTAATTTTTGTATATTTTTAGTAGAGATGGGGTTTTGCCATGTTGGCCAGGCTGATCTTGAACTCCTGACCTCAGGTGATCCACCCACCTTGGCCTCCCAAAGTCCTGGGATTACAGGTGTGAGCCACCATGCCCGGCCTGTTAGTCTTCAATTGTATAGGCTCTTGGGGATCTTGAGAGAGTCCCCATCAGAAGGAAGGCCCTCACTAGATGGGGCCCCATAGTCGCCATAAGAAATACATTCCTTTTCTTTATAAATTAAAAAAATTAGTTTTTAAAATTTTATTCTTTGAGTTACATTTTTTTTTGGTTTTGCCTCCAGTCCCTAATATAGTGCTAGGCACAGAGTTTATGCAGTAACATTTATTCCTTCAGGAAATATCTATGGGGTCTCTATGATTCCTAGTTAAAGAGCCTGTGCAGGAAGAAGGATTTCTGTAGTTAGGGAGGGATGACAAGTTCTGAATTCCAGGGTGAGGGCTGCAGCTGCTGACCTGGACAGCCAGGACTGGCTCCAAGCCATCTGCTTGGCCAGCACGTGATTGGTTGGACATAGAAAGGAAGAAAAACCAATCAAGAAAGATGACCTTTAGTGGAATTAAGCAATTTGCAAGCAGCTGCAGAGATCCTAGGACCCCTATAAGAGCAAGCAGATTTGCCTGCCTTTTATGTTGGACTCCCATCAAACTCATTAATGTCAATAAGAAAGAAATTGAGCTTGTCTTTGTTGTGAGCCTAATGTAAGCCTTTGCTGGTTGCACTAAATTTCTCTCTTTGATTTCCCTCTCTTTGCCTTTTTCTGTTCCATTTATTTAGTGTCCCTTTTGGTAGTGGCTCCTTTAGCCTTCACTTTCAAACAAAGGACGGGAGAGAGAAAGAGAAAAAGAGAAGTTTAAAGACCAGGAAGAAACTTTAGAGTGAGTGGTTAGCCTTTCTCCAAGGTGATATGCTTAGATCCTCCCAGTTCAACTCCGGGGAAATTCTACTATAGAATGATGGGTGCTTAGGTGATGCTGGGGTACAGCTATGGAATAGGTTGGAATTCCTACCAAAGGAGAGCTGATTGCCTCCATCCCTGCTGAACCACTACTCAATATGAAACATTTCATTTGGAAAGATTGGTAACTTAGGCCTCTAACTTACTTCTAAGTAGTAAATTAGGTTGTAGATAACACAAAACTCATTTCAAACTGAGTTAAGCAAAAGGGAGAATTCATTAGCACATATGGTACAGCAGAAGAATCCCAGGGGAAAGCTGGCTTCAAGTACTGTCATCTGAAATTAGTTTCTCTCCATCTCTTGTTTTTATGTTTTATTTTTTGTAGAGACGAAGTCTTGCTATGTTGCCCAGGCTGGTCTTGAATTCCTGGCCTCAAGGAATCTACCCACCTTGCCTCCCAAAGTGCTGAAATTGCAGGTGTGAGCCACTGCGCCTGGCCCCATCTCTTGGTTTTATAGTCAGCTTCATCCACAGGCTTCATGTGAGGCCTCCAGCAATGGTAGGATATTATCTTCCTAAATCTAAGTTCAACAGAAAAAAAAAATTGTTTCTTTCCTATAGCTCCTGCATAAATCCTGGGATTAACTATGATTGGACCAATTTGATATTACTGAACCAATCACTGTAGACAGGGAATGAAGTTTGCCAGTTGATCAGACCTAGGTCACATGTTCACATTGACCAGTCCCTGGACTAGAGAATGTTGGGGCCACGACTGTCAAGCTGAAGTTACATATTCCACTCCTAATTGGGGTGGACACCCTCCAAATCACGTAGCCTGAGAATAAAAAAAGCTTGTATTCCTGAGATGAGTAAGGGAGATTGGGATACTATTGCCATTAAAATAAATCATTAAAGAAATGGATGCAAGGCAACCAAACCAAATAATTATTAATATCCACAAAAACTGGGTAGTGGGCAGAAACAGAATTTCTCCTAAGTAAAATAATGCCATTCAAAGCCATAGTTAGACAACCACCCCTGAGGTCTCTGGGCTGAATGCTTTATTCTAATAATTATCATAATCATATGAAGCATTTTATTTTACTTTATTTTGAGACGGAGTTTCATTTACTCTGCTGCCCAGGCTTGAGTACAGTGATGCAGTCTCTGCTCACTGAAACCACTGCCCGCCAGGTTCAAGTGATTCTCCTGCCTCAGCCTCCCGAGTAGCTGGGATTAAAGGTGCACACCATCACGCCTGGCTAATTTTTATATTTTTTGTGGAGACAGGGTTTCACCATGTTGCCAGGCTGGTCTCGAACTCTTGACCTCAAGTTATTTGCCCGCCTTGGCCTCCCAAAGTGCGGGGATTACAGGCACGAGCCACAGTGTCCAGCCTGCAGCATTTTAATAATAGGTGCAGTGATGTAGAATAGACTATTGTGTGATGTATTGTCTCATTTTATATATATTAGTGCTTTTTAAAAATTGTATTTTATTGTGGTAAGAGCACTCAACATGAGATCCGATCTCTTTGCAACTTTTTCAGTGTACAATGCAGTATCGTTACCTGTAGGTTACAATACTGTTATAGATTATAATCTACACATAATAGGCTATAATGTTGCACGGTAGATCTCCAGAACTTCATCTTGCTTGACTGAAACTGTGTGCTGTTGATTAGCAACACCCCATTTCCCTCTCCCCAGACCTGGCAACCACCATTCATTCCACTCTTTGATTCTACGTGTTCGATTATTTGAGATACTCCCTATTGGTGGCATCAAGCAGTATTTGTTCTTCCGTGACTAGACCTGTTTCACTTAGCGTAATATCTTCAAGGTTTATCTAAGATTAATGTTGTTGCATATTGCAGAACTTCATTTTTTAAGGTAGAATAATATTCCATTGCATGCATATACCACATTTTCTTTATCCATTCATCTACCAATAAATGTTTAGATTGTTTCCACATCTTGGCTATTGTGAACAGTGCTGTAATGAATATGAGAATGCTAATATCTCTTTGAAGTCCTGATTTCAATGCTTGTGGATTTATGCCCAGAAGCGGGATTGCTGGATTATATAGTACTTCTACTTTTTTGTTTTGTTTTGTTTTTTTTGAGACAGGGTCTCTGTCACCCAGGCTGGAGTGCAGTGGCACTATCTCAGCTCCCTGAAACCTCTGCCTCCCGGGCTCAAGCAATTCTCCTCTCTCAGCATCCTGAGTAGCTAGGATGACAGGTGCATGCCACCGGGCCCGACTAATTTTTTTTTTTGAGATGAAGTCTCTCTCTGTCACCCTGACTGGAGTGCAGTAGCACGATCTTGGCTCACTGCAACCTCTGTCTCCCAGGTTCAAGTCGTTCTCCCGCCTCAGCCTCCCAAGTAGCTGGAATTGCAGGTGTCCGCCACCATGCCCGGCTAATATTTTTGTATTTTTAGTAGAGGTGGGGTTTCACCATGTTGGCCAGGCTGGTCTCAAACTCCTCACCTCAAGTGATCCACCTGCCTCGGCCTCCCAAAATGCTGGGATTACAGGCATGAGTGAGCACACCTGGCCACCTGCTACTTTTTTAAAACAAAAAGGATTGATTTAAAATAAAGCCTAAAAAAAGGTTTGCTGATTTTCGAGTTACAAGTAATACTGATTCACATTCGAATGTTTATGTTATTGGTAAGGGTTCCAGTCAACAGTAGGCTATTAGTAAAGTTTTGGGGGAGACAAAAGGTGTACACAAATTTTCAACTGCATGGGGTGCCCTTAATCACCACATTGTTCAAGGGCCAACTGTATTCATTGAGCATTGAGAATATACTTTGTCTGAACATTAGTAATAAAAAAAATAAACTTTTTTGGAATTTTAGACTCTACTTGCCATTATGTACAAATGAAGTAACAAAGTTGGCAAGGTCCCTTGCACTGCACTTGCTTATCTAACTATGTGCTTGCTTATACATTATAGGGGCTACTCTTGAAATAAACCAGGCATGGAGACCCAGCTGCAGAATCCTCCCCATCTAGAGATTACCTCAAGGCAGTTGATCTACAACCCAGCTATTGTCACCTCGAGATGGCACCAGCCCACACTCCAGGTGGGCAATAACTCAAGACGGCCATCAGAACAAGACATACAGACCCTGCACCCTGCACCACTCCCACATGCTTCCCATGCCAACTTCTCTTCTTGAACACATTCACTTGCCTAAAGTTTTGAGATGGTTTCTTTGAGGCTTGAGCCCAACCATCTCCTAGCTACTAGCCTTTGAATAAAATTTCTTTGTTTTCACAGCATTTTGCTTCTTTAATTTTGGTTTTCCAGTGGCAAGCGGCTGGACCTGAGTTTGGTTACATTGGCAAGTAGAGTCTAAAAATCCAAAAATGTTTATATTTATTATTACTAATGTTCAGACAAAGTATATTCTCAATGCTCAATGAATACAGTTGGCCCTTAAACAATGTGGTGATTATGGGCACCCCATGCAGTTGAAAATTTGTGTATACCTTTTGTCTCCCCTAAAACTTGACTAATAGCCTACTGTTGACTGGAAACCTTACCAATAACATAAATAGTCGATTATACATATTTTGTGTTATATGCAGTATGTACTGTATTCTTACAATAAAGTAAACTAGTGAAAAGAAAAAGTTATTAAGAAAATCATACAGAAGAGAAAATACATTTACTACTCATTAAGTGGAAGTGGATCATCATAAAGGTCTTCATCTTCATTGTCTTCACATTGAGGAGGCAGAGGAAGAGGAGGAAGAGAAAGATTTGATTGGTTTTGTTGTCTCAGGTGTGGCAGAGGAAAAGGAAAACTCACCTATATGTGGACCCTTGAAATTCAAACCGATATTATTCAAGGATCAGTTGTACTTCTTAATTTACCCAGTCTTTTGTGATGAGTGACAGCTTTTTATTAGTTTGAGGAGTAAAGAGAATGTTACCAAAGTAATCATATAGGCCATGATAAAAACAAAATACAATAAAAACAAAAATTAAAAAAAAATTTAGATTTTATTTTAGAGATACAACTTTTAGAATGCAAAATATTTGTTTTAAAAAGCCTAAAAAAGGCTTGATAATTTTTGAGTAACAAGGAATGTTGATTCACTTATGTACAAATGAAGTAACAAAGTTGATAAGATTATAGAAATTGAGTTAATTGTCACAAGGTAGGTGTTAAAATAAGTCTTCTGTGACAAAAATAGTTTACACTCTTAGTGAACTAATAATTTGCTATAGCACACATTTTAACAAATGTAATTTCCTATAACAAACATTCATAGTATCAGAGTTATAAATCAGCAATCATTGGCACTATTAAAACAAATCAATATTACAGGAAAGCTCTTTGCCATTCTTGGTAAACATTCTTAGACAGAAACAACTTTATGCTGACAAGATACAGATAAGTCTCCATTTAATGTAAATTTTATGGCAGGTAAGTTGTATGTAAATGTTCACTAAGCTTTTTCTCAACTTTAACAAGATAATCATCTAGTTGAATACTTTGTCTTCTCAGAGTTCCTATTCAACAGTCCTCCCAGTTCTCCAGTTCTTTTCAAGGGGTCCTTACTCAGCTGCCAATTAGGTTTTACAGCTTTTGACTTCAGTTATATTTTCTATATTTTCTTTCCTTTTTTTTTTTTGACACAGTTTCACTCTGTCGTTCAGGCTGGACTGCAGTGGCATGATCTTGGCTCACTGCAACCTCCACCTCTTGGGTTCAACGGATTCTTGTGCCTCAGCTTCATGAGTAGCTGGGATTACAGGTGGTGTGCCACTATGTTAGGCTAATTTCTTCTTCTTTTTTTTTTTTTTTTGTATTACTAGTAGAGATGGGGTTTCACCATGTTGACCAGGCTGGTCTCGAACTTCCTGACCTCAAGTGATCCGCACGCTTTGGCCTCTCAAAGTGCTGGGATTACAGGAGTGAGCCAACACACCCAGCCAAGTTATATTTTCTAGTCAAGGCCGAATTTTAAAAGATGAGGCACTCCTGAAGGAGAAGTGTTATCAGTGGGCTGTGATTTCTCTGGTGGGCCCATGATTCACCATTCACCACCACTGTGACCTGTGATTCTGGAATTTTACATCTCAGCCTGATGGGGACTGGGGAAATAGCTTACCACACTCAGGTTAAATGCTTTAAGATCAAGGATTCCCATCCTTTTTTGGGGGGCTCCCCGCATGAAATGCAGATGTATAACAAATGCATATGCATTGAAATGGATTCTCCTGCTCTCATCAAATCCAGGAGCAAAACCAAAGAGAATGTAATAGCAACTAAATAATGTAACAGGTTACGACCCATGTCTACACCTTGGGCTTTACATTTTTCTTGTTAATACTGTTGTTGTCTGAAGTGTTTCTGCCCACAGAGTGATGCTTTCTTCTGGGCTTCATGGTCAAAGCTCAGAGCCCATGATTTTATTTTAACCCCATAACCAACCTTATATCAATCCTATCCTTATCTATTCCAAGTTGGTGAGCAAAAGGTTACTCACCAGGAGAAAATATTAAGTGCCAATATGCCAGTAAGATCAAACTCAGTTTAGGAGAGCAAATTCTGTTTTTAAAATTTATTATTATTATTATTATTATTGAGACAGAGTCTTTCTCTCTCTGCTCCCTGCAACCTCTGCTTCCTCAGTTCAAGCAATTCTTGTGCCTCACCTCCCAAATAGCTGGGACTAGAAGTGTGTACCACCATGCCCAGCTAATTTTTGTATTTTTAGTAGATATGGGTTTTCACCATGTTGGCCAGGCTGGTCTTGAACTCCTGGCCTTATGTGATCCACCCACCTTGGCCTCCTGAGGTGGATCATATTCTCTTTACTCCTCAACACTGAAGTGTTGGGACTACAGGCGTAAGCCACTGTGCCGGCAACATTTTATTATTATTTTTTATAGAGATGGGGTATTCCTATGTTGCCCAGGCTGGTCTCCAAGTCCTGCACTTAAGCGATCCTCCTATCTTGGCCTCCCAAAGTGCTGGGATTACAGGCATGAGCCACCACACCCTGCCCAAGTTCTAAAATAGCCACCACAGTATGATTTTAATAAGAGATACCATTTTATGAAATTTTACCAGAGCTGCAAGGAAAAATCCTCCGGCAAAGGGTCCTTCTACCATAGTTATCCTATTAAAGTTTGGATTTCTTTTCTTGTAGAGGTTGCTACAATGAGGTGGGATAAGTCTTTCAAATGGAGCCATGTTGATATCTAGGAACAACCTCCTGCTTTCAGCATGGAACCTCAGAGAAAAGGTTATGGCATATGAACCCACGATGATGAAAGCACTCACCTGATATTTCATGCCAGGAATGATTTATGTTTCCCTTGAACTCTGCCCACTTTGCTCCCTGAGCCTCTTGTGAGTGTAAGGTGGTGATAAAGTTGTGGAAAGAACATGTGAACTCTAGATCTGACCCTGCTTGCCATCTTCAGGTATGTGATTGGTGTCTGGAGACACTTAGGATGTGAGTTTATGGGAGGGTGACATTTTCTCTCCTTGGAGGAGACTTTGTGTGTGCAAAGGTGTGTGTGTGTGTGTTTAGGAAGTCCTAGACACGGGTAAAACAGCTGGCTGCTAATAATATAATATTATTTAAAGATTGTCACTGAAAGTTTTCCCTCATCTGAACCATCTAAATATTTCCCTGCTGGCTCTGTCAATATTCATGGTGCCTACAATTCTGCCAGTTATTCATGTTTTTAATTATGTTAGGGGCTGACAGAGGCCTTGGTCAACATGCAAACATTTGAAGGTAGTTAATATATTAAATAATTAGCTGCAGCAACTTGACTTTCTCAGCTTATGTGACTTGCCACAAAAATTAACCAGATCATCCAAGAGTGGAACACTGGCATAGTAAGTTTTGCCGAGGTGGTGGTGTGCGGTGGTTGAGGAGGAATCAGGAAAGCTGTCGAGTCTGGGAGGACCCAGGTGTCGCAGTATGCTTCACTGGGTATCTCAAAGGGTAACCGGGACAACTAAGCCTCCTCAAAAGGTTTTGGCCATGCCATAGTCACCAGAACAGTGTGGTACTGGTATAAAAATAGGCACATAGACCAATGGAACAGAATAGAGAATCCAGAAATAAACCCAAAAGCTTACAGCCAACTGATCTTTGACAAAGCAAACAAAAACATAAAATGGGGAAAGGACACCCTTTTCAACAAACGGTGCTGGGATAATTGGCTAGCCATATGTAGAAGAATGAAACTGAATCTTCATCTCTCACCTTATACAAAAATCAACTCAGGATGGATTAAGGACTTAAACCTAAGACATGAAACTATAAAATTTCTAGAAGGTAACATTGGAAAAACCCTTCTAGAAATTGGCTTAGGCAAGGATTTCATGACCAAAAACCCAAAAGCGATTGTAATAAAAACAAAGATAGATAACTGGGACCTAATTAAACTAAAGAACTTTTGCACAGCAAAAGGAACAGTCAGCAGAGTAAACAGACAACCCACAGAGTGGGAGAAAAATCTTCACAATCTATACATTTGACAAAGGACTAATATCCAGAATCTACAACGAACTCAAACAAATCAATAAGAAATAAACAAACAATCCCATCCAAAAGTGGGCTAAGGACATGAATAGACAATTCTCGAGAGAAGATATACAAATGGCCAACAAACATGAAAAAATGCTCAACATCACTAATGATCAGGGAAATGCAAATCAAAACCACAGAGTGATACCACCTTACTCCTGCAAGAATGGCCATAATCAAAGAAAAAACAGTAGATGTTGGCATGGACGCAGTGATCAGGGAAAACTTCTACACTGCTGATGGGAATGTAAAGTAGTACAGCTACTATGGAAAACAGCATGGAGATTCCTTGAAGAACTAAAAGTAGAACTACCATTTGATCCAGCGATCACACTACTGAGTGTCTACTCAGAGGAAAATAAGTCATTATTTGAAAAAGATAATGGTGGCTGGGCATGGTGGCTCACACCTGTAATTCTTGCACTTTGGGAAGCTGAGGCGGGTGGATCACCTGGGGTCAGGAGTTCGAGATCAGCCTGCCCAACATGGTGAAACGCCGTCTCTACCAAAAATACAAAAATTAGCCTGGTGTGGTGGCAGACGCCTGAATTTCCAGCTACTTGGGAGGCTGGGGCAGAAGAATCACTTGAACCTGGGAGCCGGAGGTTGCAGTGAGCCAAGATCATGCCACTGTACTCCAGCCTGGGCTACAGAGAGAGACTCCATCTAAAACAAACAAACAAACAAGCAAAACAAAAAAAGAAAAAGAAAAAGATACTTGCACACACATGTTTATAGCAGCACAATTCACAATTGCAAAATTGTGGAACCAACCCAAATGCCCATCAATCAACAAGTGGATAAATAAACTGTGGTATACATATATGATGCAATACCACTCAGCCATAAAAAGGGATGAATTAAAAGCATTTGTAATGACCTGGATGAGATTGGAGACTATTATTCTAAGTGAAGTAAGTCAGGAATGGAAAACCAAACATCGTACGTTCTCACTGATATGTGGGAGCTTAGCTATGAGAACGCAAAGGCATAAGAATGATATAATGGGCTTAGGGGACTTGGGGAGAAGAGTGGGAGGGGGTGAGGGATAAAAGACAACATATACAGTGCAGTGTACACTGCTCAGGTGATGGGTGCACCAGGATCTCAGAAATCACTGCTAAAGAACTTACTCATGTAACCAAATATCACCTGTACACCAATAACTTATGGAAAAATAAAATAATAAAAACACAAATAAATAATAAGGGTTTTGGCCATGGAAAGTAGGAGAGAAAGGAAAGTGCATCTCCAAAAGGTTAACAAAAGGCTAAAGATCAACTTTGTTTATGTCATGCATTTTCCAAAATCTGGCTCCATCTCTCTTTTGCTTAATTGCACTTGGGGTGTGGGTGTATATTTTGGGTGCAAAAGAGTCTAGGCATGTCTGTATTTAACTGAATTTTTTTGTGTGTCTACATTTTTTTGAAAGACCGGGTCTCCAGGCTAGAGTGCAGTGGAGCAATCATAGCTCACTGCAGCCTCAAATTCCTGGGCTCAAGTGATGGATCCTCTTGCCTCAGTCCCTGAGTAGCTGAGACTACAGCAGTGCCACTGCTCCCAGCTAATTTTATGTTTTCTTTTTGTAGAGACGGGGTCTTGCTTGTTGACCAGGCTGGCCTCAAGCTCCTGGCCTCAGGCAATCCTCCTACCTCGGTCTCCCAAAGTGCTGGAATTACAGGTGTGAGCCACCACGTTGGCCTAATTTATATATAAAAGTCTCCTAGTCAGTATGCCTGGGTATGTACATGGTATAAAACATGAAAGGGAGTATGTGATATGTGCACATTTATGTTCCCAGAAAAAAAGGAAATTTGCTAAGCATTTATTATATCGTGTCCTTGTATACAGGCTGTCCTGAGAAACGAGACCTTGGGTTCACTATTAAAAAATGTGATGCTGAAAACGATGTTTCAACGTTAAGTAATTCATCTTGAATAAATGAAAGAAAACAGAAAGCCAAGTTGCTGTATGATAGGGCAAGACAGTGAAACTGTAAATAAAGGATTAAGTTAGCCAGAAAACCAGGTGAGTTAGCTAAGTAGAGGGGTAACTACTTCCATAATGTACTGAGCTACTAGGATAATAGAGCAATTTACCTAAACAGAGCAGCACCGATTTGTCAAGGCATTGATTTTTTTTTGTTTAATTTCCTCCCTCTAAGGCCAGCAACTCCACTTCCATACGGCAGGTGGCAGCATTGCTGGCCGCAATCCCTGCTCAGCCATGGCCGGCTGCGTTCTGTGATGAATCTGTCAGGGCAGAAATGCTTGTTTGCATTGCGGGAGACCGTAACCTTTTAGAATTTCATTAAGAAAAGAAAGGCCACTCTGATTACTATTAGAATCATTTTACACTTCTGATATGTCTCTAGAGCAGGCAAATACAGTAGCAGTGTTAAAGTGCCTGGGTGGCTATTTCAAAAACAGATGTAAGAATTTGTTCAATTCCTGCCCACAGTGAAAATAAATCTACGGCTTTTAATCTTGCCGAGATTACAGTCTGGGAATGTGCATTGTGTTGACTATAACCACACTCTCAGTTTTCAGCTGGATTTAATTTATTTATTTATTTTTGAGATGGAGTCTCGCTCTGTCACCTAGGCTGTGCAGTGGAGCCATCTTGGCTCACTGCAACCTTTGCCTCCCAGGTTCAAGCGATTCTCCTGCCTCAGCCTCCCGAGTAGCTGGGATTACAGGCATCTGCCACCATGCCCAGCTAATTTTTGTATTTTTAGTGGAGACGGGGTTTCTCATGTTGGCCAGGCTGATCTCCAACTCCTGACCTCAGGTGATCTGCCCGCTTCGGCCTCCCAAAGTGCTGGGATTACTGCCATGAGCCACCACGCCCATCCTGGATATTATTTTATATATTTTATTTTCTTGATTCTATCTGTTGAATAATACACCTTATTATGCAGTAATAATTGGCAAGGTTCTACCATGAGTTTTGTGCAGAACATATAAATTCTTAGATATGGGCTCCTTGATAGTAGCCATTGTGTTTTAATTATAGTGTGGTCCTTTTACTGATAGAATACATGTACAAATAATAATATTTAAAATTCATTCAGTACTTACTTTATGCCTGCCACTGTTCCAAATTCTTTACGTGAACTAATGTATTTAATTTTCATCACAGGTCGGCTGCTGTGGCTCACGCCTGGAATCCTAGCACTTTGGGAGGCCGAGGTGGGCAGGAGGATCACTTGAGGTTGGGAGTTCGAGACCAGCCCAGCCAACATGGTGAAACCCTGTCTCTACGAAAAATACAAAAAAACTAGCTGGGTGTGGTGGCGGGCACCTGTAATCCCAGCTACTCGGGAGGCTGAGGCAGGAGAATCGTTTGAACCCAGGAGGGGGAGGCTGCAATGAGCCGAGAATGCACCATTGCACTCTAGTCTGGGGGACAAGAGTGAAATTCCGCTTCAAAAAAAAAAAAAAAAAAATTATCATCACAATGCTCTGAGGACTGTACTATTGCTATCCCCATTTTATAGATGAATAAATTGAGGCATAGAGAGATTAAGCAACCTCTAGAAAAATTTCAGGCTATGATAATCCTTGTTTTTATATAATTTACTTTTTAGTTCCTGATTTTTTTTGTGGGGGAGGAGTTGTAGCCCTCAAAATGTCAAATGTGTGAGTTTCTGAAAAGTTGATGCAAAACAACATTTCACATATTTTAGAAACTCATATTTTGTCATTATGCAAATAGTGCATGATCCCATTTATTTTTTTATTTTTATTTTTTTTAATTTATTTATTATTATTATACTTTAAGTTGTAGGGTACATGTGCATAACGTGCAGGTTTGTTACATATGTATACTTGTGCCATGTTGGTGTGCTGCACCCATCAACTCATCATTTACATCAGGTATAACTCCCAATGCAATCCCTCCCCCCTTCGCCCTCCCCATGATAGGCCCCTGTGTGTGATGTTCCCCTTCCTGAGTCCAAGTGATCTTATTGTTCAGTTCCCACCTATGAGTGAGAACATGCGGTGTTTGGTTTTCTGTTCTTGTGATAGTTTGCTAAGAATGATGGTTTCCAGCTGCATCCATGTCCCTACAAAGGACGCAAACTCATCCTTTTTGATGGCTGCATAGTATTCCATGGTGTATATGTGCCACGTTTTCTTAATCCAATCTGTCACTGATGGACATTTGGGTTGATTCCAAGTCTTTGCTATTGTGAATAGTGCTGCAATAAACATACGTGTGCATGTGTCTTTATAGCAGCATAATTTATAATCCTTTGGGTATATACCCAGTAATGGGATGGCTGGGTCATATGGTACATCTAGTTCTAGATCCTTGAGGAATCGCCATACTGTTTTCCATAATGGTTGAACTAGTTTACAATCCCACCAACAGTGTAAAAGTGTTCCTATTTCTCCACATCCTCTCCAGCACCTGTTGTTTCCTGACTTTTTAATGATCGCCATTCTAACTGGTGTGAGATGGTATCTCATTGTGGTTTTGATTTGCATTTCTCTGATGGCCAGTGATGATGAGCATTTTTTCATGTGTCTGTTGGCTGTATGAATGTCTTCTTTTGAGAAATGTCTGTTCATATCCTTTGCCCACTTTTTGATGGGGTTGTTTGTTTTTTTCTTGTAAATTTGTTTGAGTTCTTTGTAGGTTCTGGATATTAGCCCTTTGTCAGATGAGTAGATTGCAAAAATTTTCTCCCATTCTGTAGGTTGCCTGTTCACTCTGATGGTAGTTTCTTTTGCTGTGCAGAAGCTCTTTAATTTAATGAGATCCCATTTGTCAATATTGGCTTTTGCTGTCGTTGCTTTTGGTGTTTTAGACATGAAGTCTTTGCCCATGCCTATGTCCTGAATGGTACTACCTAGGTTTTCCTCTAGGATTTTTATGGTATTAGGTCTAACATTTAAGTCTCTAATCCATCTTGAATTAATTTTCGTATAAGGAGTAAGGAAAGGATCCAGTTTCAGCTTTCTACTTATGGCTAGCCAATTTTCCCAGCACCATTTATTAAATAGGGAATCCTTTCCCCATTTCTTGTTTCTCTCAGGTTTGTCAAAGATCAGATGGCTGTAGATGTGTGGTATTATTTCTGAGGACTCTGTTCTGTTCCATTGGTCTATATCTCTGTTTTGGTACCAGTACCATGCTGTTTTGGTTACTGTAGCCTTGTAGTATAGTTTGAAGTCAGGTAGCGTGATGCCTCCAGCTTTGTTCTTTTGACTTAGGATTGTCTTGGAGATGCGGGCTCTTTTTTGGTTCCATATGAGCTTTAAAGCAGTTTTTTCCAATTCTGTGAAGAAACTCATTGGTAGCTTGATGGGGATGGCATTGAATCTATAAATTACCTTGGGCAGTATGGCCATTTTCACGATATTGATTCTTCCTATCCATGAGCATGGTATGTTCTTCCATTTGTCTGTGTCCTCTTTTATTTCACTGAGCAGTGGTTTGTAGTTCTCCTTGAAGAGGTCCTTTACATCCCTTGTAAGTTGGATTCCTAGGTATTTGATTCTCTTTGAAGCAATTGTGAATGGAAGTTCATTCCTGATTTGGCTCTCTGTTTGTCTGTTACTGGTGTATAAGAATGCTTGTGATTTTTGCACATTAATTTTGTATCCTGAGACTTTGCTGAAGTTGCTTATCAGCTTAAGGAGATTTTGGGCTGAGACAATGGGGTTTTCTAAATATACAATCATGTCATCTGCAAACAGGGACAGTTTGACTTCTTCTTTTCCTAACTGAATACCCTTGATTTCTTTCTCTTGACTAATTGCCCTAGCCAGAACTTCCAACACTATGTTGAATAGGAGTGGTGAGAGAGGGCATCCCTGTCTTGTGCCAGTTTTCAAAGGGAATTTTTCCAGTTTTTGCCCATTCAGTATGATATTGGCTGTGGGTTTGTCATAAATAGCTCTTATTATTTTGAGGTACGTTCCATCAATACCGAATTTATTGAGCGTTTTTAGCATGAAGGGCTGTTGAATTTTGTCAAAAGCCTTTTCTGCATCTATTGAGATAATCATGTGGTTCTTGTCTTTGGTTCTGTTTATATGCTGGATTATGTTTATTGATTTGCGAATGTTGAACCAGCCTTGCATCCCAGGGATGAAGCCCACTTGATCATGGTGGATAAGCTTTTTGATGTGTTGCTGAATCCGGTTTGCCAGTATTTTATTGAGGATTTTTGCATCGATGTTCATCAGGGATATTGGTCTAAAATTCTCTTTTTTTGTTGTGTCTCTGCCAGGCTTTGGTATCAGGATGATGTTGGCCTCATAAAATGAGTTAGGGAGGATTCCCTCTTTTTCTATTGATTGGAATAGTTTCAGAAGGAATGGTACCAACTCCTCCTTGTACCTCTGGTAGAATTCAGCTGTGAATCCATCTGGTCCTGGACTTTTTTTGGTTGGTAGGCTATTAATTATTGCCTCAATTTCCGAGCCTGCTATTGGTCTATTCAGGGATTCAACTTCTTCCTGGTTTAGTCTTGGAAGAGTGTAAGTGTCCAGGAAATTATCCATTTCTTCTAGATTTTCCAGTTTATTTGCGTAGAGGTGTTTATAGTATTCTCTGATGGTAGTTTGTATTTCTGTGGGGTCGGTGGTGATATCCCCTTTATCATTTTTAATTGCATCGATTTGATTCTTCTCTCTTTTCTTCTTTATTAGTCTTGCTAGTGGTCTGTCAATTTTGTTGATCTTTTCAAAACACCAACTCCTGGATTCATTGATTTTTTGGAGAGTTTTTTGTGTCTCTATCTCCTTCAGTTCTGCTCTGATCTTAGTTATTTCTAGCCTTCTGCTAGCTTTCGAATGTGTTTGCTCTTGCTTCTCTAGTTCTTTTAATTGTGATGTTAGAG
Source organism: Macaca fascicularis (assembly GCF_037993035.2). Lineage (NCBI taxonomy): Eukaryota > Metazoa > Chordata > Mammalia > Primates > Cercopithecidae > Macaca > Macaca fascicularis. Next base: position 36,944,199 of record NC_088382.1, read on the forward strand.
TGTCAATTTTAGATCTTTCCTGCTTTCTCTTGTGGGCATTTAGTGCTATAAATTTCCCTCTACACACTGCTTTAAATGTGTCCCAGAGATTCTGGTATGTTGTATCTTTGTTCTCATTGGTTTCAAAGAACATCTTTATTTCTGCCTTCATTTCGTTATGTACCCAGTAGTCATTCAGGAGCAGGTTGTTCAGTTTCCATGTAGTTGAGCGGTTTTGATTGAGTTTCTTAGTCCTGAGTTCTAGTTTGATTGCACTGTGGTCTGAGAGACAGTTTGTTATAATTTCTGTTCTTGTACATTTGCTGAGGAGTGCTTTACTTCCAATTACGTGGTCGATTTTGGAGTAAGTACCATGTGGTGCTGAGAAGAATGTATATTCTGTTGATTTGGGGTGGAGAGTTCTATAGATGTCTATTAGGTCTGCTTGCTGCAGAGATGAGTTCAATTCCTGGATATCCTTGTTAACTTTCTGTCTCGTTGATCTGTCTAATGTTGACAGTGGAGTGTTGAAGTCTCCCATTATTATTGTATGGGAGTCTAAGTCTCTTTTTAAGTCTCTAAGGACTTGCTTGATGAATCTGGGTGCTCCTGTATTGGGTGCATATATATTTAGGATAGTTAGCTCTTCCTGTTGAATTGATCCCTTTACCATTATGTAATGGCCTTCTTTGTCTCTTTTGATCTTTGATGGTTTAAAGTCTGTTTTATCAGAGACTAGTATTGCAACCCCTGCTTTTTTTTGTTCTCCATTTGCTTGGTAAATCTTCCTCCATCCCTTTATTTTGAGCCTATGTATATCTCTGCGTGTGAGATGGGTCTCCTGAATACAGCAGACTGATGGGTCTTGACTCTTTATCCAGTTTGCCAGTCTGTGTCTTTTAATTGGAGCATTTAGTCCATTTACATTTAAGGTTAAGATTGTTATGTGTGAACTTGATCCTGCCATTATGATATTAACTGGTTATTTTGCTCGTTAGTTGATGCAGTTTCTTCCTAGCCTCGATGGTCTTTACATTTTGGCATGTTTTTGCAATGGCTGGTACTGGTTGTTCCTTTCCATGTTTAGTGCTTCCTTCAGGGTCTCTTGTAAGGCAGGCCTAGTGGTGACAAAATCTCTAAGCATTTGCTTATCTGTAAAGGATTTTATTTCTCCTTCACTTATGAAACTTAGTTTGGCTGGATATGAAATTCTGGGTTTAAAATTCTTTTCTTTAAGAATGTTGAATATTGGCCCCCACTCTCTTCTGGCTTGGAGAGTTTCTGCCGAGAGATCTGCTGTTAGTCTGATGGGCTTCCCTTTGTGGGTAACCCGACCTTTCTCTCTGGCTGCCCTTAAGATTTTTTCCTTCATTTCAACTTTGGTGAATCTGGCAATTATGTGTCTTGGAGTTGCTCTTCTCGAGGAGTATCTTTGTGGCGTTCTCTGTATTTCCTGGATTTGAATGTTGGCCTGCCCTACTAGGTTGGGGAAGTTCTCCTGGATGATATCCTGAAGAGTGTTTTCCAACTTGGTTCCATTTTCCCCCTCACTTTCAGGCATCCCAATCAGACGTAGATTTGGTCTTTTTACATAATCCCATACTTCTTGCAGGCTTTGTTCATTTCTTTTTCTTCTTTTTTCTTTTGGTTTCTCTCTCGCTTCATTTCATTCATTTGATCCTCAATCGCTGATACTCTTTCTTCCAGTTGATCGAGTCGGTTACTGAAGCTTGTGCATTTGTCACGTATTTCTCGTGTCACGGTTTTCATCTCTTTCATTTCGTTTATGACCTTCTCTGCATTAATTACTCTAGCCAGCATGATCCCATTTATATGAGATATCTAGAATTGCCAAATTCATAGAAACAGAAAGTAGAATGGTGGTTGCTAGAGGAACGGTGGTTGCTAGGAGATACAGGCGGGGGAAATTGAGAGTGGTTTAATGGGTATAAGGTTTCAGTTCTGCTAGATGTAAAGGTTCTGGAGATCTGTTGCATATCAATGTGAATATACTTAACACTACTGAACTGTACACTTTAAAAATGGTTGGTTGGGTGAGGTGGCTCATACCTGTAATCCCAGCACTTTGGGAGGCCGAGGTGGGTGGATTACCTGAGGTCAGGAATTCGAGACCAGCCTGACCACCATGGTAAAACCCCGTCTCTACTAAAACTACAAAAATTAGCCAGGCGTGGAGGCAGGTGCCTGTAATCCCAGCTACTTGGGAGGTGGAGGCAGAATTGCTTGAACCCAGGAGGCGGAGGTTGCAGTGAACCAAGATCATAGCATTGCACTCCAGCTTGGGCAACAAGAGGAGGTTCCATATCAAAAAAAAAAAAAAAAAGTGGTTACAATGGTAAATTTATGTTATGGAATTTCTAACCACTATTAAAAATTGAAAAAAGAAATTCGTCAAAGAGAAACAAACCAAAAAATCCTATTCTGTCATTAAGGAATGAATTCAGTTTGTAGTTAATTAAAATTGTATTTGAGCCTCTTAGCACATTAAAATAATATTTGTTGAAACAAGAAGCAAAGTAGTATGTTTGCTTGCTTTTTTATTGTTCCTAAGAGTGAACTCTGAAAAACATAGACATCCATTTGAAATTCCAAAACCTACTGCTAAGGAGAGTTACTGATAAGCAAACAGTTTTTAACTGGAGGAGAAATGTATCAATACAGACAAAATATGCTAATTTGTTAAAAATTTGTAAGATTTTGTCATAAACATGGTACTGTAGGAAGAGTCCTAGACTTTGAAATACAAGACTTAGGTTTAAAGAATTACCTTGCCGTGTGACCTCATGCAAGTCACTCCATATGTCTGAACCATAGTTTCCTCATTTTAAATGAAGATAATTTCTGTGTGTCTCTTAGAATTCTTAAATGGATTGAATGAGTTAATGGCAAGAGAGCATTTAGGAATGTTAATGACTATAATTATAAATTATGATCAATATTATTAATGCTTTATATTTGTATGGCAAATTATATAGAAAGTCTATGCTTTATGTCAGAGTAGACTCTTTGAACTCAAGAAATCCTAGAAGGCAAGTAGCAGTTCTTGGTTAGCTTTTGTATGTGTCATGTAGAATCACAAACAAGAAATTAACGGGCAAACTTTTTGGTGGTGCTGACAGTGATAGTTCAGCTATCATTCCTGAACAGCAAAGGGCAGTTTTTACTTAGGAAACAGGGATATTCTATAGTTTGACTCTCTCAAATAAGTTGACCCAAATCGATTTCTTATTTGGCTCTTATTATAGGCCTGAACTTTTAGGAAAGTAGAGTTTCTTTCTTTGTTCTCTTCTTATTGTTTTGCTTATCTCACCATTCAGAGATCTAAGATCTAGAGCTACTGCTGTTAACAATATGGGACACCCTTCCTGTTCTTTTTATACATTTTTTCATAGCTGAGCTCACATTGTACATGTTATTAATATTTATATACATATATATATATTTAGAGATGGAATCTTGCTATGTCAGGCTGGAGTGCAGTGGTTATTCACAGGTGTGATCATGGTGCACTGCAATCTCAAGTTCCTGGCTTCAAGCAATCCTCCTGCTTCAGCCTCCCAAGTATCTGGGACTACGTGCGTGCATCATCTTGCCTGATTTGTACATGTAATTTAGCGTCCTGCTTTTTTTTTTTTTGAGATGGCGTCTCACTCTGATGCCCAGGCTGGAGTGCAATGGTGCGATTTCAGCTCACTGCAACCTCCGTCTCCCAAGCTCAAGCGATCCTCTCACCTCAGCCTCCCAAGTAGCTGGGATTATCAGGCACATGCCACCTCGCCCAGGTAACTTTTTGTATTTTTGGTAGAGATGGGGCTTTGTCATGTTGGCCAGGTTGGTCTCGAACTCCTGACCTCAGGTGATCTGCCCACCTTGGCCTCTCAAAGTGCTGGGATTATAGGCACGAGCCACTGTGCCCAGCCAGCATCCTACTTCTTACACTAAAAACATATCATAGCCATTGCTTATGTCTTTAACTGTCTATAAAATCATATTGATAGCTATAGAACGTTGTATGATTTGGATTTATACTAATTGATTTAACTGATGGCCGATTGTTGGACTTTTAATATTATTCATTTTATTCATATACCTATTTTTTGAGGCTGAATCTTGCTCTTTCACCTGAGCTGAATGCAGTGGTGTGATCTTGGCTCACTGTAACCTCCGCCTCCCATTTCAAGCAATTCTCCTGCCTCAGGCTCCCGAGTAGCTGGGACTACAGGCGCGCACCACCACGCTGGGCTAGTTTTTGTATTTTTAGTAGAGTCAGGGTTTCACCATCTTGGCCAGGCTGGTCTCAAACTTCTGACCTCAAGTAATCTGCCTGCCTTGGCCTCCCAAAGTTCTGGGATTACAGGCATGAGCCACCATGCTCAGCTGACTTAATTTTATTCAATTTTTGACATTAATACTAAGATTTTATTGCCTCCACTGTGAAACTGCTAATCTAGATCCAATTTTATTTCTTTGTTAGGAGAAAGAGCTAGACTTTCTGGGTTTCAGAACTGTGGTTCCTATGAGAATTTTTAGTCAACACAAAAATGCCAAGGAAGATGTAGAGGTCTCTCTGAGACTCAACAGGGTCTTCATGAGTTCTCTGAAATATCTGTAACCATGTCAGTCCCCCAAGTTTCTTTTGTGAAGATGGGAGCAGCATGTGGTGTTACCATTTCCTCTGTTTAAAACTATCACCGGGCTGTCATTTCAGCAACATCTTAACAAATGAAAATCCTCCTCTGAGTCAATAGTAATTATAGGAATTTATCACAATTGCCAATCAAGGTGTTCTGAAGAGACTCATCTTTCTTGTTAAATTAGCTTTCACTGCACGCAAACAGTGAGTTATCTTTAGGAAATCAATTGCAGGGAAATTACAGCTTTCATGGAGTGATATAACCTTGCCAACCGTCTTGTTATACATAATTCCTCTACCAAGAAATTCAGCTGGGCTCACACGACTTATTTTTTGGGATCGTATTTCAATGCAGTGGATGTGGAAAAGGCAACTTCTGAAGGCGCAGGAAGGAGAGAGAGGCAAGGACCTTGGAAATGTCTCAAGACACTTGCAGCCAATTAAACCATCACCCCAGAAGAGGTCAGTAGGCTGAGGTTTGTCATTTCAAAAGACTTTGATCCAAGGGATTTGGAGATAGATGTCATAGCTGGTAGATGTCACTGCTAGTCTTTACATACCCACACTAGAAGAAACTTTAGTTAGAGGATACTTTGGGTTAATTATTGAGTTCTTTAAAGCAGCAGTAACATAGGAGTTTTCTGAGAAGACTTGTTGATATGGTGTGAGCAAGGATCACTTTCTGCAGCAGTTGGGGAAAGTCTCTTTTAGCATTTAATCTCTGCTGTAGGTTCCCACATCAAATGTATGGCTCATTGATGCTATAACAAGATGGTAATTAATATGCAATTAACCCAGAATTACTAGGGAATTACCATGTGGTTTTTAAATGAACTTGATTTAGCAATTTTTATGTTTATTGGCCATGCCCAGTGCATGTTTTCCTCCTGAAGCATTTGTGAATACACTAGATGATGCCAGCTATTGTGAAAACCAGACAGAATCCTGACTCTCACTTTAGCATGACTCACCTGAGCATGGCATGTATGTAAAGTTGATATGTTTCAGGAGGTCATTAGTGGAACTGGCAGAAGTATCACTTTTAAGTGTCAAGTACTGTGTTAAACATCTCTTCTGTAAGTTACCTCATTTGATCCTCATCTCAACCTTATAGGGTTGAGCTATTATTGTTTCCATTTTACAGATCATGAGACTGAAGTACTTGTGAAATTTCCTTATCACAGTCTCTTGGGTATTGCCTCTCTTGAGAACATCAGGGACAACTTCTCTGTACAGAATTCTGAATTCAGACAGACAGCCTGGGGAGGGCCCACGATGACACTGTTATCAAGGGGTCACTAAAGCTAGAGGAAGGTGCTAGGCATGGAGCACTGAGAGAGAGTGGCCGATGAAGTAGCATCTGAACAGGATGGCCAGGGAGAGGGAAGTGGCGGGGGAGGGGGTGGCATTTGTCAAGGATCGAACACAGTGGAAAGGACCATTTATTGTGGGAACTAAAAGGAAAACTTGGTCTGAAAGTTAGATGGGGCCTAGGTAGTCTTTCAGCACCTAAAACACTTATTTTTTTAAACAAATTAACTAATTATTATTTTCTTAGAGACAGGGTCTTGCTCTGTCACCGAGGTTGGAGTGCAATGGTGGGATCATAGCTCACTGCAGTCTCAACTTCTGAGCTCAAGTGATCCTCCTGTCTCACCCTCCTGAGTAGTTGGGACTATAGGCATGCATCACCATATCACCATGCTTGGCTAATTTTTAAATTATTTTTTTGAGACATGGTCTTGTTGTGTTGCCCAGGTTGGTCTTGAACTCCTGACCTCAAGCCATCCTCCCACTTCATCCTCCTAAAGTGCTGGGATTACAGGTGTGAGACACCTCACTCAGTCATAAGGAACCTTTTATAAGAAAATAACATAAAATGCTTGGCTTCCCTACTTGGGTATTGGATGCACAGTTTACAGGCAGGTTTCTGTGTTATTCAGATGCAAGATACCCAGGCACCTACAGGATGGCTTTCTCAGTTTGCTCAGGTTGGGCCATTGCTAGTGGATACTGTGCTTTGTGTGAATTAGAAAAGGGTACCCCACAGGGCAGGCAGTGCGCCCCTTAGCAGTGCATCCTGGGGAGCAGATCACACCATAGTGAAAAAGGCACTCCTTCCTCCAGGCAGCTGTCCCTGGGCCAGGAACATGACAGGTCTCATGTGCCTTGTGCTGGTCAGTCCCCACTGCTTCTAGCCAGGAACCCTGTGTACAGACAGGCAGCACAGCCACACACAGTCCTTTTGACATCGGAGTGAGGCAGGGAAGTGCTGGGTACAGGTCTGGGTCTTTGGTGGGGGCTCCACCCTCAAGCCTGTGCCTCTGGACCTAAATGAGAACAGGAACTCTTGTTTTCACACCCAAATGTTGCATTTTCTAAGATCACTGTGGCCCCCACCACCGGAGCCCCCATCCTATGACCATATAAACATGAGCCCTTATTGGGCACAAGCACAAGTGGGTGAATATTAGAACTAGCAGACAAGTGATGACAGAACAACGGGGCAGAGAAAGAGAGAAGAAAAAGGACGTCTGGACATTGAGGGGGTTTCAGCGGGGGCGGTCAAAGAAGAGTCCAGCCGCTGGGCAGCACCACTCCAGGGGAAGATCACTTTCCCATTCCATCCCCACTTCCAGCTCCCCATCCATCTTGCTGAGAGCCACCTCCACCACTCAACAAAACCTTGCATTCATGCTTTGAGCCAATTCTTCTGATACACTGGGAGCGAGCTCGGGATACAGAAAGCTGTCACATTGGCCTTCTGCCCTTGCAATAAGGCAGAGGGTCTACTGAGCTGATTAACACAAGCCTTCTGCAGCTGGCAAAACTGAAAGAGCACACTGTAACATATGCCCACTTGGGATTCAGGAGTTGCAGACACCCACCCTTAGATGCTGCCGTGGGACTGGAGCCCCAAAGAACTCCCCAGGGCCGCTGCACCTGCCTGTCTGCATGCTCCCATTAGAGGCTTGAGCAGCGGGGCAAGTGAAGGAGCAAGCCACATCCCTGTTGCACATCCTGCGAGGGGGATAAGGGAACTCTCCCGTTTCACTTCCACTTTGGGAATGGGGGCCCTAATGCTGGCAGAATCAAAGCTGTGGCTGAAGAGAGTAGCTATGTAGTTACAGGGTTAAGTTATCTCTCTCTGTGAGAGTGGCCTTCCATCTGCAGAGTGAAATTGAGATATCCTGCTGATTCTCTTTCTCCTGTTTATAGGCTGCGGCTTCTGATGTATGAGAGGGGTGCTAATACATATGGGTTCTACATGTTGATAGACTGGAGAGACAGCACGAGGGTATAAAATCAACCTGCCATTCCTAGTTTCTCTCCTTGATCTTGTTATGAGTTTAGCAGCTGAAATAGTTTATGGCTCACTCCCATCTAGAGAGGCAGTTGGGGAGAGCCCTGCTCTGAGAAATAATGCCTTGCACTAATTCACAGCATCTGAAGAAAATGAACGTTGCAAGCTTTCAGAGTCAGCACCTTGTCTTTCAGAATGGGAAGGGCAAGGGCCTTGGAAGCTGCAGCCTTTGAATCAGAGCCCAAGGCCAAACACGATGTGATGGCTTTTCCTGTGCCCTCAGTGTCCCCAGGAGCCCAGAGTCATAAATCTATAGAAGGCGGCAGCTCTTTACCCTGAAGGGGCCTTGGAGCATCCTCCAGTTGTTCTGTGCAAACTTCTGTCATTGCTAGAAGCAAATGCTACCCTCTAGGCCCCCAGGGTTTAAAGGTACTGGGCCTTGGATCACCTTGGAAGTCAGTAGTGACAGAGATTGTGGGCAAGTATTCAGCAAGAAACTAGCTGATAAACATTTAAAAAGGGAATAGAATGCTTATTCTCTTGTCCTCATATGTTATCGCAAAAATAATAAAACAATATCAAATGAAATTAAAAGAAAAATGTGACCCCTTTGTTTCACTTTTGCATATTGACTTTCAGTTCTTGTTTTTGTATCTGTATATTTACACAGTTATAAATCAGAGTGGTGATTTATAATATATTAGGGGAAGGAAGCAGAATGCTCAATGCCTATCTATATTTCTTCTCCACATTTTCCTGTTTCTCAATTTTAGTGGCTACATGACATTCCTACACTAAAATAAGAATATACTTTCAAAATCTTGCTGTTTAACTCCTGTTCCTTATCTGCTCTTTCCTAACTTCATTCAGGCTGGGACAGGGAGGGAGTGAAGCATGTCCTGTTTAGAGTTTAGAGAATATCCTGGGCTGAACAATATGGATACAATGTCTAAAGGTCTTTCCTGCCATCATTTTACTTTATATCACTTGTCAGTGAATCCTCCTATCATTTATAAATCATTTTCAGACATGTTATCTCATCACCACAACTGTATGGTATATCTCTTCCCACCTTTATAGATGAGGAAAAAAGAGCCACGTATCAGTAAGTGGCAGCCCCAGAACTTAAAGTCAGACTTCTGACTCATCATCTAGCACATTTCTATTCACCCTTCAGAGCCCAGTTCGAAAGTCATGACTTCTAAGTAACTTTTACTATCAGTTCCCTCCTGATATGGTTTGGATCTGTGTCCCCACCAAATCTCATTTGGAATTGTAATCCCCAATGTTGGAGGTGAGGCCTGGTGGGAAGTGATTGGATTATGGGGGTGGATTTGTCCTGAATGGCTTAGCACCTTCCCTCTTGGTACTGTCCTCGTGATAATGAGTGAGTGCTCTTGAGATCTGGTTGTTTAAAAGTGACTGGCACTTCCCTGCTCTCTCTCTTCCTCCTGGCTCTAGCTGTGTGTGGGCTCCCCCTTTGCCTTCTGCCATGATTATAGGTTTCCTGAGGCCTTCTCAGAAGCCAAGCAGATGCCAGCACCATGCTTCCTATACAGGCTGCATAACCATGAGCCAATTAAACCTCCTTTCCCAGACTGAGGTATTTCTATCAGTGTGAGAATCCCATCCTCATTAAATATAAATTGTTCTTGGTTGTTGTTTTTAAAGTTGTGGTAAAATACACATAACAAAGTTTACTATCTTAACCACTTTTAAATGTACAGTTCAGTGACATTAGGTATATTTGTATTGCTGTGAAACCATAACCACCATTCATTTCCGGAGCTGCTTCATCATCCCAAAGAGAAACTCTGTACCCACAAACAATAGCTTCCCATTCCTCTCTCCCTACAGTCCCTGGATAACTCCATTCTACTTTCTGTCTCTACAGATTTGCTTAATCTAGGTACCTCATATAAGTGGAATCATATAAGATTTGTCCTTTTGTATCTGGCTTATTTCAAGTTTTATTCATTTTGTAGCATGCATCAGAGTGTCTTTCCTTTTTAAGGCTGAATACTTTTCTAGTATGTGTATATGTATATTTTGTTTATCCATTCATCTATTGAGGGACACTTGGGTTGTTTCCATCTTTTGACAACTGTGAATAATGCTGCTATGAGTATTGGTGACATGGGAAAAGTTCTCTTGTCCCCCTCACAGGGCAAGCCACAGGGGTGTAGCTTGCTTCTTCAGTGCTCCACTGCTTAAACCTCTAGGGGAGCATATAGACAGGCAGGCTGTGGGGCTCTGACCTCACAGCAGTGTCTGGGGTGAATGTTCACAGCTGTAGCCCCAGTAGGCATGTGCTACAGGGTGCTCTTTTAGTTTAGCTATCCGTAGGCAGCTTGTGTTAGTCAGCTCAGTTAGACTTCTGCCTTATCACAAGGACAGAAGGCTTTCTGTATCCTGGGGTTCTTGCCTTGGTGTACCGGAAGAATCAGATCACATGTGGGCTTGGAGAATGAGTGCAAGGTTTTATTGAGTAGAAGTAGCTCTTAGCAGATGGGGGAGCCAGAATGGAGGAGCTGGGCCACTCGGTGTCCCGGACTCTCCTCTGACTGCCCCAGCCAAACTCTGCCTCATTCTGCTGGTCAATGGCCTGCTAGCATGCTTTCCTTGATGTCCTTTAGATGTCCAGCCACTTGTGTCTTCTTCTGCCAATGTGTTCCTCTCAATGTCCAGCTGCTTGTGTGTCTGCCTGCTAGAGTCTTGGGGGTTTTTACAGGCACAGGATGGGGGTGTGGCAGGCCAGGGTGGTCTTGGGAAATGCAACATTTGGGCACAAAGGCAGGAGAGTCTGTCCTCACCTAGGTCAACAGGCACAGGCCTGGGGGTGGAGCCCTAGCCAGGGACCACACTCTTCCCTTCCCAGGATTTCCCTGCCCACCTCCTGTATCATTGGTATACAAACGATAGTGACGGGAGTCAAAGAAATTCTAGGCAGGCAGGGGCGGGTCCCTGGCAAAACCCCACCTTCAAATAGAAAATCCTGAAACCCATGGCCCAAGGTGAGAACTTCCATCCCTGTGTGCTCACTCTCTCTCGATTGTTTTTTTCTGAATAATGTCTTTTTACCAATTGAATATTGCCTTTTCCAAAACTACCTATGGCCCACCCTGCCCCCATCATGTGCCTATAAAGACCCCAGACTCAACTGGCAGAGAGAAGCAGAGCTTGGACATCAGGAAGAAGTGGTTGGACGTTGGGAAGAGGCGACGTCCTCTTCAAGACAGTGGCTGGATAAGGCAACTTGACTTTGGGAGAGAGAGGCAGAGAGGTGGCTTGACTTTCCTTCTTGTCCCCTCTCCAGCTCCCCTCTCTATTGAGAGCCACTTCCATCACTCAATAAAATTCTCCACTTTCACCATCCTTCAGTTTATCCATGTGATCTCATTCCTCTTGGGCACTGGACAAGAATTCGGGATGTACCACATGCAGGTACCCCAAAAGGCTGTCACACTGGCCCTTTGTCCTCACTAGTGGAGGGCAGCTGCTCCATGTGATGAGGCAAACAGCCCACCGAGTTGATAATACACTGCTGTCTGCAGATGGCAGAGCTAAGAGAGCATTATAACATGCCCTCTGGGGCCTTGGAGTCACAGACATCCCATCTGGATGCTGCCACAGGGCCCACACAGATTTCGCTCCTGCTGATGCCAAAGCGGCCCATTCCTGTGGATGTTCACTCACATGCTCCCTCCTGCAAGGGGTTGAATGGGGTGGGCTGAGTAAACAAGGCACCCCTGTAGCGAGTCCCACAAAGGGGTCAAGAAAATATCCAGCATCACAAGTATTTGTTTAAATCTCTGCTTTCAACTCTTTTGGGTTTTCACCTAGCCATGGAATTGATGGATCATATGGTCAATCTATGTTTAACTTTTTGAGGAGCCACTAAATGGTTTTTCACAGTGGGGACATCATTTTGTATTCCCAGCAGCAATGCATAAGGGTTCCAATTTCTCTACATCCTCACCAATATTTGTTTTTGATAATAGCCATCCTAATGGGTGTGAAGTGGTACTTTCATTGCCTTTTAAACAAGTATTAAATATGATTCTATTGCCCAGATCAGCGCCAGCACAATGATGTGTGGTTTCTGAATCCTGCTACAGACTGTGAGGTGTTTGAAGATAGGGACTGTGTATCCACAGTCCCTGGTACAGTGCCTTGCAGAGTATAGGTGCTCAGGAAATGCCTTTGAATCCTGACTGTTTACTATCTCCTCATTGTGGCTTACTGACATTCTTTTTCAAAATGCCCTTTCATTGTTTTGGCACATTTTGGAGAGAAAAGGCTAAAAAAAGGTCTTTGTCCCCTGAGAGGTCTGTATGGAAGAATGAACTGTGCTGGGCACAATTTGGTCTTTCCATTTCATCACAGATATCAAAATCCTTCACAGCTTAACAGCATTTTTCCTGGCTTTTCTTTAATAGAATGCTTAAGAGCACCTTTTAAGCAGACAATGGATTGGTGATAAGTATCCAAAATCGAACAAGACAGTGCCTGCACTTGAGAAGTTCCTGGCTTATTGGGGAAATATCTACAAACAGCAACAAAACAATGTGGAAAGAACATTGTATTGTTGTGGGAGGGATCTGGTGGGAGATGACTGAATCATGGGGGCGGGTCTTTCTCATGCTGTTCTTGTGATAGTGAATGGGTCTCATGAGATCTGATGACTTCAAAATGGGAGTTTCCCTGCACAAGCTGTCTTCCCTTGTCTGCTGCCATGTGAGATGTGCCTTTCACCTTCTGCCATGATTGTGAGGCCTCCCCAGCCACATGGAACTGTAAGTCCAATAAACCTCTTTCTTTTGTAAACTGCCCAGTCTCAGGTAGGTCTTTATCAGCAGTGTGAAAATGGGCTAATACACAAGGGGAGAGAGGTAATCCCAGAAAGGAGGACTGGTCTGTGTAAAGTCAGGGAGAGAGATGAGAAGAAACATTTTGGAGTAATGAGACATTGGGCAAGATTGTAGGTCAAAGAGAACCATTAAAGAATTTTAAATGAGGAAATGAAGGGTGGATTGGAGGGGGCTGAGGTAGAAGGCAAGGAGATCCATCAGGAAGTTCTTGTCATACACAGACTTGGAGAGGGAAGATGAAGACCTGAGCCATGTCATTGGCAGTAGGGATAGACAGGCAGAGAAAGGCCCTGCAGATATATACAGGGTTGGAATGGCAAGACGTAAGTAGTGACCAGTTGAATATAGGAAGTGAGAGATAGGAAAGAGCCAAGTATAGGCATACCTTGGAGATATTGCAGGTTTGGCTCTGTGCAGTGGGCAAGAAGAACCCATTGGGCTGTAACAATTTATCTTAGCATGTGATGCTCTTTGATAGCATTTTACCCATAGTACAATGTATTTCAAAATTATAGTCCATCCTCTCAAACCCTGCTATAGCTCTATCAACTAAGTTTATGTAACATTCTAAATCCTTTGTTGCCATTTCAGCAATGTTCATGCCATGTTCATGGCACCACCAGCAGTAGAGTCCATCTCAAGAAACCATTTTATTTTTTGCTCATCCATGGAAGAAGCTCCTCAGCTGTTGAAGTTTTATTATGAGATTGCAACAATGCAGTCACATATGCAGCTCCATGTTTAATTCTAGTTCTCTCATTATTTCCACTACATCTGCAGTGACTTCCTTCATTGAACTCTTGAACCCCACAAAGTCATTCATAAGAGGTGGAATCAACTTCTCTCAAACTATCATTAATGTTGGCATTTTTACCTTTTCCCATGAATGTAAATGTTCTTTATAGCATCTAGAATGGTCAATCCTTTCCAGGGTTTCAATATACTTTTCTCAGATCCATCAGGAGAATCACTCTGTATGGCAGCTGTAGCCCTAAAAAATGTATTTCTTAAATAAGAAGACTTGAGAGTCAAAATTACTCCTTGATCCATAGACTGCAGAACATATGTCATTTTAGCAGGCATGGAAACAACATCAATCTCCTTGTACATCTCCATCAGAGCTGTTGGGTGACCAGATGCATTGTCAGTGTGCAGTAATATTTTGAAAGGAATCTTTTTTCTAGACAGTAGATCTGAACAGTGGGCTTAAAATATTCAGTTATGATGCTGTAAACAGATGTGCTGTCATTCCAGGATTTGTTTTTTGATTTGTCGAGCACAGGCAGAGAAGATTTAGCATAAATCTTTTTCTTTTTTGAGACAGGATCCTGCTCTGTTGCACAGGCTGGAGTTCACTGGCTCAATCATGGCTCACTGCAGCCTTGACCTCCCAGGTTCAAATGATCCTCTCACTTCAGCCTTCTAACTAGCTGGGATGACAGACACACCACCATGCCTGAAAATTTTTTTGTTGTATTTTTTGTAGAGATGGGGTTTCACTATGTTGCACAGGCTGGTCTTGAACTCCTGGGTTCAAGCAATCCTCCTGCCTTGGCTTCCCAAAGTGCTGTGACTACAAACATGAGCCACCACACCCTGCTGACTCAGCATAATTTTTAAAGACCGTAGGCTTTTTGGAATGGTAAATGAGCATTGGCTTTAGCTTAAAGTCACCAGCTTCCTGAGCCCCTAACAAGAGAGTTAGCCTGTCCTGTCCATTAAAGCTTTAAAGACAAGCATCGAATTCACTCTATGAAAGTCCTGGATGACATCTTCTTCCAATAGAAGGCTGTTTTGTCTACACTGACAGTCTGTTCTTAGTGTAGCCACTTTCATCAATGATCTTAGCTAGATTTTCTGGATAACTTGCCACAGTCTCTATATCAGCACTTGCTGCTTCATCTTGCACTTTTATGTCATGGAGATGACTTATTTCTTTAAATCTCACGAACCAAAGTCTGCTAGCTTCCAACTTTTCTTCTGCAGCTTCCTCACCTCTCTCAGGCTTCATATAATTGAAAGGAATTAGGGCCTTGCTCTGGACTTGGCTTTGGCTTAAGATAATGGTGCATCTGGTTTGATCTTCTCTATCCAGACCACTCCAACTTTCTCCATATCAGCAATAAGACTGTTTCTCTTTCTTATCATTTGTAGGTTCGCTGGATTAGCACTTTTCATTTCCTTTCAGAACTTTTCATTTGCATTCCCAAGTTTGCTAGCTGTTGACATGCCTTCCTTAATAAGCCTAATCATTTATTTCTAGTTTCTGATTTAAAGTGAGAGATGTGAAACTCTTCCTTTCATTTGAACACTTTGAGGCCATTGTAGGGTTATCAATTAACCTAATTTTAATATTGTTATGTCTCAGGGAATAAGGAGGCCTGAAGAGATGGAGAGGATGGGAGAATGGCTGGTCAGTGGAGCTGTCAAAGCACGCAAAGTATTTATGGATTAAGTTAGATGTCTTCAATTGACATGGTTTGTAGTGCCCCAAAACAACTACGATAGTAACATCAAAGATCAATGATCACAGATCACCCTAATAGATATAACAACAAGAAAGTACGAAATATTGTGAGAATTATCACAACATGACACAGAAACATGAAATGGGCACATGCTGTTAGAAAAATGGCGCTCATTAACTTGCTTAATGCAGGATGGCCACAAACCTTCAATATTTAAAAACTCTTATTATCTGTGAAGTGTACGTAATACAGTGAAGCACAATCAAATGAGATGTGCCTGTAGAGGACTCCAGATTTCTACATTGAGTGATTCCTTTCTATTCTTTAGTCTTTTAAGAGTATTTAAAACTGAACATTGTATGATGAGTCTTTTACCAGACCTTTAGGTGTGGCTCAAAAAATACCAAAAGTACACATAGCATTTATTCATTTATTTTTAGCTCTTTAGAGGTTACTGTTTGCAAGTTTTTGATCCATCAGTGATATCTTTATGTATCAATATCAAATATTATGAGCCTATTATGTGTCAGATACTTTGCACATATCCATCCTTCCTAAATCCACACATCTTAGTTATTATTATTCCCATGTAGTGGATATGTCATAGACAGGGGTGCTAAAGATGTCATATATGTATTTTTTAAATCAAATCAATCTGACTCCATGTACTCTTGTCCCGCTAAGTCAATCTGTCATCATTAGGATTCTCTTTTCAACCCCTTCCCTATGACAGTACAAATGTCAGAAGGGTCTTACTCAAACAGAGGCTTTGGAGAAAGCCATTTGGTTTTCTGCCCATCCTGGTCACAGCTCATTTGCTCATTCTATAAGTCCACATTTTTTTTTTTTTTTTTGAGGCACAGTCTTGCTCTGTTGTCCAGGATCCAGTGCAGTGGCACCATCTGGGCTTACTGCAACCTCTGCCTTTTGAGTTCAAGCGATTCTCCTCCCTCAGCCTCCTGAGTAGCTGGGATTACAGGCACATACCACCATGCCTAGCTAACTTTTGTATTTTTAGTAGAGATGGGGTTTTGACATGTTGGCCAGGCTAATCTTGAACTCCTGGCTTCAAGTGATCCTTCTGCTTTGGCCTCCCAAAGGGCTCGGATTACAGTCCTGAGCCACTGTCCCTGGCCCCATATGTTTTTTTTTTTTTTTTCTTTTTTTTTTAACGGCATCCTTGTCAAGACTGAGAACAAAAGTACTTAAGGTCACTTCTCTCTGTGATATCATCCAGCCATCACCTTTTTTACACTGCAGTCTCCTAGGGATCCTGCCAGGTTAGTTTTTTATGAAAACAAAGCCAAGAAGAAAAGCTGTCTTCAGGTATCATAAATAAGGTCAGGGAGACCTTGCCACCTTCTTTGAATGGGAAGAATAAAATGCAATGATAAAACAAAACAAAAAAGTGAAAGCATCCTGCCACATCCCATTTAGAGTAGTTACTCTACCCTTTTAGAGTCATCAGATAATTTGCCAAAGTCATTGTGGTGGGAATGATCATGATTCCCTGAAGATGTCCACATTGGAATCCCCAGAAGCTGTGATTTTTACTTTACGTGACATGAAGGAACTCGTGGATATGCTTGATGGAAGAATATCCTGAATTATTTGAGTGGATTCAATTTCATCTCATGAGTTCTTAAAAGTAGAACATGGCTCGGATATGAGTGAGGACTAAACCATCCATGTGGCTGGCTTTGAAGATGCAGGGAGGGAGCTATGAGTCAAAGAATGTGGCAGCCTCCAGAAGCTGTGAACAGTCCTTAGCTACAGTCAACAAGAAAACTGGGACCTACAACCACAAAGAAGTGAGCTCTGCCAACGATCTGAATGAGGAAGAAAATGGATCCTCCCCTTGAACTCTCAGAAAAGAAAACAGCTTTGCCGATACCTTAATTTTAGCTCAGTGAGTCTGTAGGTATGACCCGAAGAACTGTAAGCTTATACATTTGTGTTGTTTAAACTGCGGAGTTTGTGATAATTTGTTACGGCAGCAATAGCCAATATAGTCACAAAGTTAATAAAAGCCAAGCTTGCACTCCAGATCTGTTATAGTCTAAAGTCCATGCTCTCTGTATGATGTTATATTTCTTCTATTTAAAGTATTCCCAGGTCCAGCGCTATCCTACACAAAGTTAAATTAGAAAATGGAAAATGTGGATTTTTTCTTCTGAAAATGACCTATTGTTGTAAAAGCAATAGATCTTATTCAGAGTCAGATAATACATACAAATACAAAAAGAAAGTAAAAGTCCCCAGAAATCCAGAATCTAAAAATCAAGGTTAACAATATTTTCACAAACATCCTTCCAGAAAATTTGCTTCATGTGTATATACGATAAATATTTATACTTTTATATATGTTTCTGTAATTGCTTTTTTGATGAGACAATTTTTCATAGATATCATTGTGTCAGTAAATATAGATCAACACCATTATTTTAGGTGACTGAGTAATATTCTATTGTACGGATGATTCATAATTGATTTAAGCAATTCTTATAAATGGACACTAATGTTGTTTCCAATACTTAGCTCTTATAAACAAAACTGTGATTAATGTCTTTTTATCTTACCTTTCTTGTTTGAATATCACATTAAGGTAATTGCAAAATGGGGATATTCACAGTATGCATAAATTACACTTTTATATATTTTGAAAAAACTGACTTCCAGGCAGGTTTTATAACTTACATTCTCAGCAATACTGTGCAAGTGAGTCAATGTTTTCACAAGCTCATCAATGTTAGGTTCTGTTAATCTTTGTGATGTTTGTCTACCTGATAAGCAAATAAATAATAAATTATTTTTTTTGACTTTTTTGTTATTTAACAATTGACTTTAAAAAATGTTTATTGGTTATTTGTGTGTCTTCCTTTGTGGGCTTATTATGAGAAATTGATATAGCATAGTGTAAAAGTGTAGACTTTTTTGAATGACTGTTCCATTTGCTAGTTGTGCAATTTTTGAACAAGTTATTTAAATGATCCGAACCTCAGTTTTTCTACCTATGATATAGGCATAATATTATATACTTCCTAAAGTTACTGAAAAAAATGAAAATAGATAATTTAGGTAAAACTCTTAGCCTGGGATGCAATGAGGTGTTTCATAAATATTTGTTATTGTTAATGAGATATTTTGTTTTATACATTTTAATTTGCAAAAATTTAAGAGCTCTTTAATTATTAAGGCTATTTATTCTTTGATATTAACGTTGCAAAATGTTTTGTGTGAGTCTATTTTAAACCACTAGAAATGGAGAAGAAAATATGGATACAGTCCTAGAAATACAGGTACTTAAATTCTTTCAAAAAAATGAATCAGTGGCAGGGCATGGTGGTTCACACCTGTAATCCCAGCACTTTGGGAGGCTGAGGTGGGTGGATCACCTGAGGTCAGGAGGTCAAGACCAGCCTGGCCAATATGGTGAAATCCCATCTCTACTAAAAATACAAAAATTAGCCGGGTGTGGTGGTGTGTGCCTGTAGTCCCAGCTACTTGGGAGGCTGAGAGGCAGGAGAATCACTTGAACCTGGGAGGCGGAGGTTGTAGTGAGCCGAGATTGTGCCATTGCACTCTGGCCTGGGTGACAGAGTGAGATTCTGTCTCAAAAAAAAAAAAAAAAAAAAAAAAATCAGTGTATTATGGCTCCGATCTAGTCCTATAGAAGGCATTTCATCTGAAAAAAACTGTAGAGAATCTCCAAAAGGTCCAGTTGTACTTGGCTGTTCTGATTTCTATGTTGTCATTTGCCAATGGCTGAGGTTGTTCAATCTCAGGGACTGACTACAGCTGTAGGGTTTTTAGCTTATAACAAAGACAGGAATGGGGAACTCACAGTTAATTTCAGCCCCCATTTGGCCAGTGCTTCTTTTGCTAGCAAGGCCCTGACCAACTTTTCCAAACCTGGTGTTGGGGGTTGCACACTGTCATCACTTAATTTTGTTTGTTTTTTGAGACAGGGTTGGCTTTGTTGTTCAAGCTGGAGTACAGTGGCGTGATCATAGTTCACTGTGGCTTCAACCTCCTGGGCTCAAGTGGTTTTCCTGCCTCAGCCTCTCAAGTAGCTGGGACTACAGAAGCATGCTGCCACACCTGGCTAATTTTAAATTTTTTGTAGAGACAGAGTCTTGCCATGTTGCCCAGGCTGGTCTTGAACTCCTGGGCTTAAGCCATCCTCCCAATTTGGCTTTCCAAAATGCTGGCATTATAGGCTTGAGCCACTGCACCCGGCCACTGATGTCACTTAAGCTCTATTTAAAAATCAACCCTTACTCTTAACTCCTCCCCAGCCTCGTGGGACCCTTTCATGAGCATTGATATCGCAGCCCTAAATTCTAGGTTTTTAGTAGGGAGGAGCCCTGCCTCTGACAGCCCCTCCCTCAGCCATACAGAGGGGCGTGGAGTTCTGGTTAACATTTATTTCTCTTTGCTATGATCTGGCTCCCTCTCCCTCCTCAGAGGGGTCAATGCCCCGCCCCCTTCCCTTGCTCAGACTTTTCCTGGAATCATCAGCTTTCTTCCCCTTGACTGACTGATTTGGGGCCCAGCCTGCCAGCTGCTGACGGAGGAGTGATTCGTTGATTCATGTTAACAACTATTAATAGGGCTCATTATTTCCCAGGAAACCGACAAGATGATGCTCCTCCTTGTCTTCTGTTTTGGGGGTACAATTGATTCCTCCTCACCACGTTAAGTGGCAGCCATTTAAATCATATTGATGTCTACCGTTCAAAGTGATGCCTCTGATGTCTTGCGTGGTAACAAATTAAATATGGGAGCTGGAATCCTGAACATGCCATTTACCTATTTTCAGGCACAAGGTGGAGCTTATTGCAAAGAGTGAGGCACTGGGGTTTTTTATTTTGAGGCATAGATGTGTGAATATAGTCTGTGTGGAGTTTCACAGATAAGTGTCTATGTGTCTGACTTCTGCCTGGGTATGCATTTATTTTTCCCCCTTGTCAGTCACTAAAGTCTGAATTTCTCTGTTTATCACTAACTTTAAAATATATCCCCAGTGCCTCAATGGAGTTAATCAGAGGACCTTATAAGTTCTGGTGATTTCTGGACTCTTCCAGAAGAATGCTGAACTGTTTTAAGTGTATGCATTGGGTGGGTAGGATTGACAGGCAGGTGAGTGAGAATAGGAAATTAACATGGACTTGGGAGGAGACAACATAAGATTCAAGATTAATTACCTCTGGCTGGGCAAAGTGGTTCATGCCTGTAATCTCAGCACTTTGGGAGGATGAGGAGGGAGAATTGCTTGAGGCTAGGAGTTCAAGGTCAGCCTGGGCAACATAGCAAGACCCTGTCTGTACTAAAAATTTTAAAATTACCCAAGCTTGGTGGCACATGCCTATAGGCCAAGCTACTAGGGAAGCTGGGGTGGGAGGATTGCTTGAGCTCAGGAGTTCGAGGTTGCAGTGAGCTATGATTGCACCAGTGTACTCCAGCCTGGGTGACAGCATGAGACCCTGTCTCTTACCAAAAAATAAGATCAGTTACCTCCAAAAAGAGATGGGACTAACATGAAGCAAGCCACCTTGTAGATAGCAGTGCAGAACTAGTGGGATGTTGGACTATTGTGGTTTGCCTGTTGTTTCTTTTTTATTAAAAACAAAACAAAACAAAAAAACCCATTGTTCTTTTCTTCCACCCTGGCCAGTATGCTTGTAAGAGGGGACATTGGTGGTGGATCTTCTCTTCTGATACTGTGACTCCTCAAGTCTCCCACTGGGATCCTGAGCCCTGTGACTGGTCAGAAAGACTGCGTGGAAACCGGTGGTCCTGCCCTAGGATGTGCATGTCTTTCTGTGTGTCTGCTGGAGGATGCTTGCTTGTCTGTGTGTGCATGTGTATTTCTGTGCAGGTGCATTTCAGAATGTTTGCGGCTTGTCTGGGAGTTGCTGATTTGCTAAGTGTGGTGCAAAGCCACAAGGGAGAAAAAACTTTCCTAAGGACGGATTTGTAATGGCTTCACAAAGTGGACGGGAGTGAAATAAGACAGCTGGGAGAAGCAGCTTATGCAGTGATTGCTTCCCGCGCACCCCTTAAGTGAGTTGGCAGCCCGAGCTTCAGCGAGTGGCGCATCTGATTGATTGATTTAACATTACAGCCTCCGAAAATTGTGGAGGAGCTGTAATTGTTGCTGGAGGTGGCTGTCAGCTTCACGCTGAATGAGTGACTGGTGTCTGAGAGATCCCTGGGGCCCTCTCGCTGGCCCTGTGTGAGGGGTTCCCTTCAAGCTTCACCGGCACTACTGTTGCTTGGCGGACTCGTTGGCGACCACTGGGTTTAAGGGCTTTGGAGGCTGATGTGCAGGCAACACACACACAAACACACGTGGGTGCACACAATCACACAGGCACAGGCACATCACATCTGTTTGAGTTTTTGTTAAAATGACCTGGAAAATGGTCTCATTAGACATCTACCTTTACTGCCTCTTACCTTTATTTCCCTGGCCATAGGGAAATTGGGTCATAGGGTCACAGGGAAGTTAGGTCAAGCCCCATACTTGAGCACAGCAAGATGATGACTTTTTGTTGTTGTTG
The DNA here is from genome assembly GCF_037993035.2 of Macaca fascicularis. NCBI lineage: Eukaryota > Metazoa > Chordata > Mammalia > Primates > Cercopithecidae > Macaca > Macaca fascicularis. Next base: position 36,966,041 of record NC_088382.1, read on the forward strand.
TTGTTGGTTTTTTTTGTTTTTTGTTTTTTTTTTTTTTGAGATAAGGTCTCACTCTGTTGTCCAGGTTGGAGTGCAGTGGCATGATCACAGCTCACTGTATCCTCAAGGCTCAGGTGATCCTCCCATCTCAGCCTCCTGAGTAGTTGGGACCACAGATGCACACCTCCGTGCTTGGCAAATTTTTAATTTTCTTGCAGAGACAGGGTCTTGACATGTTGCCTGGGCTGATCTCAAACTCCTGGGCTCAAGTAATCCTCCTGCCTCGGCCTTCCAAAATGCTAGGATTATAGGCATGAACCACTGGCACCGACTAGATCTTGGCCATCTGTATAGTTTGGCACATTTGGAGTTGACTCACAGTGTAGGAGCAAGGATAAGGACACCATTTGTTTAGCTATCTATTTATTTGAGCAGAGTCACAGAAAGAGTCCCTGACACAGGGACTAGCAGGGAGGGAGCAAAGGGTGTTCCACACAAAGGAATGAGGTGCAGACAAGCAGGAAGTGTATGCACCTGCAGAGGACCTTACAGGACAGATAAAGGTGGGACAGTCAAGGAAGCCATTTTGAATTGTTCCTGGAGTCCCACTATTTTCTCAGGAAGTAGCTGCTGAGTAATGTGAATCCAAGACCATTGGTCCTTAAACTCCCTTAAGCTGATGAAAGATATTCCATTATTTTGCCTCTTGGTTTAGGGTTTTGGATACTTTAAAATTCAAATATCCCAGGGGGAGGAAGTATTTTCATTTTTTTCCCCACTCATTTACACTTTTCTGGAAGTTGGCTTATTAGATCTTCTCCCTAGAACATGTTTTGAGTGGGTGAGGACAAGTGGGTGGTGGATGTAAGGAGGAATCTGCAGGAGTGAATTAGCTTCTCTAGGGGGATTGATAGGGTAATCCATCATCTAACTGACTGTGTTTTCTGGTAACTATGGCTGTTCTCTGGAGGGGTAGCAAATGTGGTTGAGTGGACATGGGATGGATGACCCTCATAAAGAGTAACCAACCGGACATGGTGGCTCATGTCTATAATCCCGACACTTTGGAAGGCTCAGGCAGGAGGATTGCTCGAGTCCAGGAGTTCAAGATCAGCTTGGGCAACAAAGTGAGACCCCCATCTCCACAAAAAATTTACAAATTAGCTGGGTGTAGTGGTTCGTGCCTATAGTCCCAGCTACTTGGGAGGCTGAGGTGGGAGGATCCCTTGAGCTGTGATCCCAGGAGTTTTTGAGGCCGCAGTGCGCTGTGATCACACCTCTTCACTCCAACCTGGGTGACAGAGTGAGACCCTGTCTCAAAAAAAAAAAAAAAAAAAAAAAGAAGTAACAAAATACATATATACTTCCTTTAATCTCAATTTCTTTTGGATTTGTTCCATTGCATGGGGAAACTGAGGGCCTAGGAACTGCTTCAGAATGACTCTTGCTAAACATGGCCTGAACAATTTCAGGCCAATGACATTGATAAATGACACATTCCTCAGGGCAGGCTCATCCTCAGGGCAGGGTCCCAGGTCGCACGTGAGATGTGTGGTCTGTGCTTTCAGCATGCCATCTACTCCCCCTCCTCCTCCTATGCCACTTTCCTGCAAACCCCTGATCTTCTCCAAACCTCCTTCAGTGGCAGCCTTCCCTACTTCCCTAGCTAATGTGATAGCGATTTCATCCTTTAAGTTGGTCAAGACCAACACCTGGACATTCACTGCTTCAGGAGGTCCTGGGATATACACTTCCAGAGGACCTTGGGGTTCTACCCTCAGCCTCCAGACACACGGTGTCTGAAGACCACACCTCCACCATGGTCACCATGATTCATCTACTGTCAGCTCTTGCCTGGATCACTACAAAGGCTTCTGAGAAGTTCTCCTGCTTCTTCCACCCCTGTCCCCATAGACTAGCATCTGTTCTTAGCACCACAGCCAGAGTGATCTGTGTAAATCATAATCTGGGTTGTGCCACTCCTCTGGCTCCCAACCTGGCAACAGTTCCCTATTTCAAGGGTGAAACCAGGTCCTTAGAGTGGCCCGCAAGGCTCTACACGATCGAACCCTTAAACCTAGTTCCTCCTTCCTTCCATTCAATTTTCCTTGCGTACTCAGCTCCCTGTTCTTCCTGGAGCAGCTCAGGATGTGTTTCTATGCTCCTACCCTGGATCCTTTGCTGTAGCTGTACCCTTCGCCTAGAAATTTCTCCAAGACATCTGCTTGGCTCCCTCCCTCACTCCTTCCACTCCGCTCAGATGCTATCTTCTTGGTTAACATTTCCCTGACCATCCTATTTAAGACGCATTCTCCCCTCCTATCCACACCCCTGCCGTGCCTCACCTTTTCTTTCTCTTTCTTCCTTTTCTTTCCTTTCTTTTCCTCCCTTTGCCTTTCCCCTTCCTTCCTTCCTTGCTTCCTCCTTCCTTCCATCCTTTTTTTTTTTTTTTTTCCAGCCTCTCGCTCTGTTGCCCAGGCTGGAGTGCAGTGCTGCGATCTGGGCTCACTGCAACTTCTGCTTCCTGGGTTCAAGCAAATCTCCTGCCTCAGCCTCCCCAGTAGGTGGGACTACAGGCGCACATCACCACACCTGGGTATTTTTTTTTCTTTTGTATTTTTAGTACAAATAGGGTTTCCCCATGTTGGCCAGGCTGGTCTTGAACTCCTGACTTCAAGTGATCTGCCCACCTCGGCCTCCCAAAGTGTTGGAATTACAGGCGTGAGTCACTGCGCCATGGAATGTGTTACCTTTTAATGCATAACTTACCTAATTAGTATGTTAATATTTCATTATCTGTCTCCCTCCACCAGAATGGAAGTTCTATGAACTCCTCCTTTGGTCAGTAATGTACTCTGAATACCTTGAAGAGCAGTTGGCATACCATAGGTGCTCAGCGTATATTTGTTGCTTGCTTTTTGATAAATTCTCTCTCTTAGTTAACTGCCCCTGTCTTAAAAAATTTTCATCTGGCCGAGTGCGATGGCTCACACCTGTAACCCTAACACCTTGGGAGGCTGAGGCAGGCAGATCTCTTGAGCCTGGAGGTTCAAGACCAGTCTAAGCAACATAGTGATACCTCATCTCTACAAAATATTTAAAAAAAAATTAGCTGGGTGTGGTAACACACACCTCTAGTCCCAGCTACTCAGCAGGCTGAGGTGGGAGGATCACTTGAACTCAGGAGTTTGAGGCTGCAGTGAGCCACGATTGTGCCACTGCACTCAAGCTTGGGCAAGAGAGTGAGACCCTGTCTCAGAAAAAAAAAAAAAAAAAAGAAAAGAAAAGAAAAGAGAAATTCTCATATGACAACTCATTCTGGCCTTCCAAATGAAACCTGCCTTCCCAGGCAGTGCCTTATTCTTCTAGGTATTTTCAGTTTCTATCAATCCTTTTAGAAAAACTGACACTGCTGTGTTTTGTTCTCTTAGGACTCTGTTTCTAAGTAGATTGTGTAACTCAGTCTATGCTAAACTGTTATTATTTATTTTTTCCCTTGGACATATTTATAGTACAATATAGTTTGGCCCTAAAAACAAATGTTCTCTTCCTAGGAGTCATTTACCATTTGACTCTCAGGTTTCTAGCAGGCCATGGGGCAGACAATTTTCAAGGGTGAAAGAGCGAGCTTATATCTCAAGTAGGTAGCATGGGTGGTGTGGTCTGGGTTAGCCCTGTCTGCCTCAGAACAGCAGTCAAGAATCCTTGTCCCCAGTCACTGCCCCAAATTCTATATGCTATTTTTCTATTATTAATTAAAGAAACATGGACTATGTGTCTCTATGTATTACTTCATTTTAACCAATGCCACATTTCCGTGTGGGAGATATTATCATCCTCATTTTATAGATAGTATCCCCAAGGGCCAGAGAAGCCAAGTAACTTGTCCAAGTGTGCTAGCAGGTGACCAAGACTGTGATAGGGATTACAGTTCATATTATATCTTTTCAGTCCAAGTTTAATGCTCTCAAAAAAAAAAAAGCATCCCCCCTTTTTTTTCTTTAAGAGACAGGGTCTTGCTTTGTCGCTCAGGCTGGAATGCAGTGGTATGATCATGGGGGTCACTATAACTTCAAACTCCTGCTTTGGTCTCTTGGGAATCCTCCTGCTTTGTTGTCTTGGGAAGCCAGGACTACAGGTGTGCACTACTATGCCTGTGATTTAAAAAATTTTTTGTAGGGATAGGGTCTTGCCACGTTGCCCAGGCTGGTCTCCAACTCCTGGCCTCAAGTGATCCTCCCACCTCAGCCTCCCAAAATATTTGGATTACAGGCATGAGCCACTGTGCCTGGCCAAGACTTCATTTTTTAGGGCAGTTGTAGGTTCATAGCAAAAGTGAGTGGAAAGTACTGAGAGTTCCCATAGTCGTCGCACACCCACAACCTCCCTTACTATCACCATCCTTCACCAGAATGGTGCCTGTGACAGGGATGAACCTAACTATTATTATTGCCCAGAGTCCATAGTTCACATAAGGGCTTGCTCTTGGTGTCATTCATTCTATGGGCTTTAACACATGTACAGTGATATCCATCCATCACTGTAGTATCATACGGGGTAGTTTCACTGTCCTAAAAATCCTCTGTGCTCTGCCTATTCATTCTCCCTCTCCCCTAACCCTGTGAAACCACTGAGCTTTTTACTGTCTCCATAGCTTTTCCTTTTTCAGAAAGTGATATAGCTGGAATCATACAGTACACAGACTTTTCAGATTCACTTTCTTCACTTAGTCATATGCATTTAATGCACATTTTAGTACAGCAGATTCCTCTTGGGTTCAAAAAAATTACCCTCTATGATCCAGAATCAGAATGCAATTAAACATTACTAATTTTATTATTATAATGTATTTGTTTAACGGACATTTATAAGATGCCTAATTATAGCTGATATATATAATACATAGCTGCACATATAATATGATTCCATTCATTCTGACTTCCCTCCCCCAGCCCTCAACCTTTTGTAAAGATGGACCCCCTCCTAAGTCCATAGCAACAGGACTCTGAGCTGGTGACTCCCTTATAAGTAATGAGGGGTAAATGTAAGATAAACAAGATGGGGAAAAGAAGCCAGAGAGAGGGAGGGGACTGCAGACACAGGGACATGGTGACCTCCGATTATCCAAAGCTGTTTCTCTAACACAATTTCGTGCTACGACCGCCTGCTGTCTACAGTCTGCACACTGCCTTCACTCCTCCTAATTAAAGCCAGCAGGCTAGGATGGAAAAAATAATCTGAAGCCAAGAGGGTGGGGTAGGGAGAAAGCAATAGCTTCTTTTCTTTTTTGGGGGGAGATTCTGAGCTTGTTCTAGGCTAGGTGAAGCTGCCCCAAAGGACATACCCAGGAAATTAAAACCCAGGGTGGTCAAAGGTATCATTTGAATTTACTGCATTCCATTTTGCTGAGGCCTCTGGACTGTGGCTCAGCATGCTGGAAGAAAGGGAATGACAGATGAGGGAAACTTAGACTTTGTCAGGCTGACATGAGACATGAGAGTCTGCATGACATGAGACTCTGCATGACTCTCTCCTGGCCCTAACTATTCGTGGAGTCTCAATGGGAGGAAATAGGTATTCAGGAATAACTGCATTTGCCATTACTCTCCTTTCTTTTGTCTACTAGACTACTCGGTGGTCTTAAATTTTGGTGGACATCCAATCACCTGTGTATTAGTACATTCTCTCACTGCTATAAAGAACTACCTGAAACTGGGTAATTTATAAAGAGATGAGGTATAATTGACTCACAGTTCTGCAGGCTGTATAGGAGGCCTGGTTGGGGAGGCCTCAGGAAACTTACAATTATGGCACAAAGGCGAAGGGGATGCAAGCACATCTTCACATGGCAGCAGGAGAGAGAATGAAGGGGTAAGTGCTACACACTTTTAAACAACCAGATCTTGTGACAACTTACTCACTATCATGAGAACAGCAAGGGGGAAAACTGCCCCTGTGAGTCAATCACCTCCCACCAGGCCCCTTTCACAACACTGGGGATTACAATTCAACATGAGATTTGGGTAGGGACACAGACCCAAACCATATCAACCTGGAAGACTGATTAAAACACAGATGGTCAGGACCCACCCCAGAGTTTCTTTTTTTTTCTTTTTTTTTTAGATGGAGTCTCACTCAGTCACACCCAGGCTGGAGTGCAAAGACGCGATCTCAGCTCACTGCAACCTCTACCTCCTGGGTTCAAGTGATTCTCCTGCCTCAGCCTCCTGAATAGCCAGGATTACAGGCACCTGCCATCATGCCTGGCTAATTTTTGTATTTTTGTAGAGATGGGGTTTCACCATGTTGTCCAGGCTGGTCTTGATCAGGTCTGAGGTCTGAGGTCAAGATCTCCTGACCTCAGGATCCACCCGCCATGGCTTCCCAAAGTGCTGGGATTACAGGCATGAGCCACTGCACCCGGCTTCACCCCAGGGTTTCTGATTCAGTAGAATCAGGGTGGGTTTCAAGAATGTGCATTTCTAACAAGCTCCCAGGCGATGCTGACGCCGGCGGTCTGGGACCACACTTTGAGAACCAGTGCTCTGGTTCACACTTTGAGAACCAGCTGTTCCCAAACCTTCCCATGTATGGGCCTTCAGAATCATCCATTATTTGATTTTCTTGGTTGGCATTCACAATACATGTAGCTGAAGTGTGCTTGCAAGAGAGAGAAGGTTTTCAGTGCAGGGCATTCTGAGCTAACATGATCCCTCTGTCAGCAGGCAGTGATACATCCATCCACAAAGCCCTGGGTGAGGGAGTTAAGCTCCTTTTAAATAATGTTGGATTGGGACGGGCGTGGTGGCCCATGCCTATAGTTCCAGCTACTTGGGAGGCTGAGGCAGGAGGATGGCTTGAGCTCAGGAGTTCGGGGCTGTAGTGCACTATGCCTAATGGGTGCCCATACTAAGTTTGACATTAATATGGTGATCTCCTGGGAGTGGGGGGCCACCAGGTTGCCTAAGGAAGGGTGAACTGGCTCAAGCTGAAAACGGAGCAGGTGAAAACTCCCACGCTGATCAGTAGTGGGATCACACATGTAAATAGCCACCCCACCCCAGCCTGGGCAAGCCACAAAAAACCAGAAAAACACAAAATGTTGGATTGGGCAACGAGGAGATTGGGATTGAACCTATTTCCACTATGGGATAGCAGAAAGAGCGTGTGTGGTTAGAGAGTTAGTCAGGTTTGTTCCATTCAATTCCTAGTTCTGCCTCTTATGGTGAAGTAGCATTGAATGTGTTATTTAACTCATTTGTGCTTCCATTTCCTATTCGTAATTTTTTTTTTTTTTTTTTTTTTGAGACAGAGTCTCGCTCTGTCGCCCAGGCTGGAGTGCAGTGGTGCGATCTCGGCTCACTGCAAGCTCCACCTCCCGGGCTCATGCCATTCTCCTGCCTCAGCCTCCCGAGTAGTTGGGACTACAGGCACCCAACACGATGCCCGGCTAATTTTTTGTATTTTTAGCAGAGATGGGGTTTCACCGTGTTAGCCAGGATGGTCTTGATCTCCTGACCTTGTGATCCACCCACCTCGGCCTCCTAAAGTGCTGGGATTACAGGCTTGAGCCACCGCGCCCGGCCCCTATTTGTAAATTTTATTTCTTCCACAAATATTTATTAAGCACATACTGTCTTTCCAGCTTCTGGGGATACAGTGGGTAAGAGCACACAGTCTCTGCCTCATGGAACTTATACTGTGGTCCCAGCTGCTTGGGAGGCTTAAGCAAGAGGATTGTTTGAGCCTAGGAGTTTGAAGCTGCAGTGAGCCATGATTGCACCATTGCACTCCAGCCTGGGTGACAGTGAGACCTTGTCTCAAAAACAAACAAATAAACAAACAAATCCTCCCTGCATTTGTATCCCCTAAATCTACAACAAACAAACAAAAACTAAAAGTACCTTAAAAAAAGAATATCTTACCATAATTTATGAGATTTTTAAGGGAATGGTTTGTCTTTTCTCCCTCAGCTGTTCATGGTCTCATCTCTAAGGTATAAATGACACATCATTTGACTCTTTCCTTTGACCAGATTTGATGGAGAGAACAAGGTAAAAGCATTGAGGGGAGGGTGGAAGAAGAAAACAGTTCCATACTTTGCACACTCATAGGGAAAGGGCATGGATTTTGCTGCAAACAGGCTCAAGGTTGAATTCTAGTAACTCCACTTAAACTTTGAGCAAATTGTTTAAGCTTTCTTTGTCATCCATGAAATGAAAATACCACTACTACTAATACCTATTTTGTAGGCCAGGAATGGTGGTTCATGTCTGTAATCCCAACACTTTGAGAGGTTTGAGGTGGGAGGATTACTTGAGGTCAGGAGTTCAAGACCAGTCTGGCCAACATGGTGAAACCCTGTCTCTACAAAAATTACTAAAATTAGCTGGGCATGGTGGCAGGTGCCTGTAATCCCAGCTACTTGGGAGGCTGAGGCAAGAGACTCACTTGAATTCGACAGGTGGACGTTGCAGTGAGCTGAGATCGTGCCACTGTACAATCTGGGTGACAGAGTGAGACTCTTTTCTCCAAAATACACCCCAAAAAACAAAAAACACAAAAACCTATTTTACAAAGCCATAGTAGAAGAATGAATAAGTTCTGGTCTGAAGTATCTACTCAATAAATACTTATTATTTGGCATGTTGTTTAGTGCCTTTTTCTTACCACTTTCCTCTCTGTTGATTCCTCTCTGCTCAGGTGAAAAATTTCTCTGCTGTCTGGGCTTCACCTTTTAGGGAAGAAAGATATAAGATATTATGCTAATTTGCATTAATGTTTGGGGCACAATAAGTCACACAGTACCTTTCCCATGAATGTTGCATTTTAAAAGGGAGTATCCCATGGAGAAGGCGAGGTTTAATACGCAAGCTGGAATTTCAGGCTTCTACAGCAAAACTAATTTGAAGTGATGGTGGGCAGAGGAGCTTTACTAGTATAGGTCAAAACACCTCTCAAGATCACTGATTTTGTTCTCATTCTTCTCATTCCTGGATCCTAGGTGGTGGGTATTTGCACTGTCTTTAATTGCCATACTCATAGGTCAAGGGAGGCCTTTTTATCTGGGGAGTCAGGCAGGCAAACCTCTTCCTGGGCCTTAACAGGTTTTATTAGTTTCTGCCCAGTCATTTGGTGGTGTCGGTGCTGGAGGCAGTATGTGTATGTGTGTGGATTTGTAGTTGTTTATTACTCTAGTGGTAGAAATGGGGGCTATGGGCCATGGTGAAGTGGTTGGGCAGGGAAGGCTCCAGAAAGGAGACATTTGGGCTGTCTTTGAAGGAAGAACTGGAGTCCAGCAGGCTGGAAGGACATTTCGGGCAGAAGGAGGAGCACGAACAAAGGCATTTACTAAGAAAGCATCCCTTGGGATGGAGGGGAGGGCTGGAGTGTCTGCAAAGCTGCTGACCTCTGGCCCTGGGGGGTTCCCATCCCCACCCCGTCCATTTCATGGCCTTCCAAACCACTGTGCGGTCAGCAATTCATTGTCTTGAAGGACAAACGCATTGCCCTTTCTTTACTTTAATGCTGCATTCTTTAGGTGTCGGGTCCCACACAGCCAAGGCTTGGGGACTCTGTCTGTCCACGCACACCTTTTTCAGAGGCAAACGTAACCTTTTTGGTCCCTGGGTGACTAACCTCTGTGATTGTTTTGCTCATTTGCTATAAATGACTATCTCTACCACTTGGTTAATTATGTGATTACAGCAGCCAGTGACAAGGAGAAAATTAAAAATCCATGCTGCATTTTCCATAACACTTTATTGCTCTATGCAAAAGAGGGCAAATGCAATTTAGCTGAGCTGCGGTGAACAAGAGCTGTTTCCTTCCCCTCGTTTCAGCCCCTCCCTCATCCTCCCCTGGAGAGAAGCTGTGTTAGCAGATGACTAAAGCTGGGAAGAGAGCAGGTGTGGAAGGAAACATAAATTACCATTATCCCTGACAATTCTGGACAGTGCCACCCACTGAGCAGCAACTCAGCCAGACATTTTCCCCTGATTTCAGGAAAGGCCAGTGAGTTGTGGGCTTCTGCTAAGTGCATTAGTATAGAACAAGGTTTCAGCTTGGGCTCCATATTTGATCTTTATTTCTTTATCATGTCCTGCTATAGTTGTGCCTCTTCTGAAAAATCCAAGATACAGAAAGGGGAGGCACTGCTAATACGGAGTGAGTACAGTTCTTGGAGCCAAGACACCTGAGTTCTTGGAGTCAAGATATTCTGCCACTACACCAACATTCAAATTCAGGAAATACAGAGAATGCCACAAAGATACTCCTCGAGAAGAGCAACTCCAAGACACATAATTGTCAGATTCACCAAAGTTGAAATGGAGGAAAAAATGTTAAGGGCAGCCAGAGAGAAAGGTCGGTTACACACAAAGGGAAGCCTATCAGACTAACAGCAGAACAGCAGAACTCTCGGCAGAAACTCTCCAAGCCAGAAGAGAGTGGGGGACAATGTTCAACATTCTCAAAGAAAAGAATTTTCAACCCAGAATTTCATACCCAGCCAAACTAAGTTTCATCAGTGAAGGAGAAATAAAATCCTTTACAGACAAACAAATGCTTAGAGATTTTGTCACCACCAGGCCTGCCCTAGAAGAGATCCTGAAGGAAGCACTAAACATTGAAAGGAACAACAGGTACCAGCCATTGCAAAAACATGTCAAAATGTAAAGTCCATCGATGCTAGGAAGAAACTGCATCAACTAGCGAGCAAAATAACCAGCTAATATCAAATGACAGAATCAAGTTCACACGTAACAATATTAACCTTAAATGTAAATGGACTAAATGGTCCAATTAAAAGACACAGACTGGCAAATTGGATAAAGAGTCAAGACCCATCAGTTTGCTGTATTCAGGAGACCCATCTCACATGCAGAGACACACATAGGCTCAAAGTAAAGGGATGGAGGAAGATCTACCAAGCAAATGGAAAACAAAAAAAAAAAGCAGGGGTTGCAATCTTAGTCTCTGATAAAACAGACTTTAAACCATCAAAGATCAAAAGAGACAAAGAAGGCCATTACATAATGGTAAAGGGATCAATTCATCAGGAAGAGCTAACTATCCTAAATATATATACACCCAATACAGGAGCACCCAGATTCATAAATCAAGTCCTTAGAGACGTACAAAGAGACTTAGACTCCCATACAATAATAATGGGAGACTTTAACACCCCACTGTCAACATTAGACAGATCAACGAGACAGAAAGTTAACAAGGATATCCAGGAATTGAACTCAACTCTGCACCAAGCAGACCTAATAGACATCTACAGAACTCTCCACCCCAAATCAACAGAATATACATTCTTCTCAGCAACACATTGCACTTATTCCAAAATTGACCACATAGTTGAAGTAAAGCACTCCTCAGCAAATGTACAAGAACAGAAATTATAACAAACTGTCTCTCAGACCACAATGCAATCAAACTAGAACTCAGGACTAAGAAAATCAACCAAAACTGCTCAACTACATGGAAACTGAACAACCTGCTCCTGAATGACTACTGGGTACATAACGAAATGAAGGCAGAAATAAAGATGTTCTTTGAAACCAATGAGAACAAAGATACAACATACCAGAATCTCTGGAACACATTTAAAGCAGTGTGTACAGGGAAATTTATAGCACTAAATGCCCACAAGAGAAAGCAGGAAAGATCTAAAATTGACACCCTAACATCACAATTAAAAGAACTAGAGAAGCAAGAGCAAACACATTCAAAAGCTAGCAGAAGGCAAGAAATAACTAAAATCAGAGCAGAACTGAAGGAGCTAGAGACACAAAAAACCCTCCAAAAAATCAATGAATCCAGGAGTTGGTGTTTTGAAAAGATCAACAAAATTGATAGATCACTAGCAAGACTAATAAAGAAGAAAAGAGAGAAGAATCAAATAGACACAATAAAAAATGATAAAGCGGATATCACTACTGACCCCACAGAAATACAAACTACCATCAGAGAATACTATAAACACCTCTATGCAAATAAACTAGAAAACCTAGAAGAAATAGATAATTTCCTGGACAATTACACTCTCCCAAGACTAAACCAGGAAGAAGTTGAATCCCTGAATAGACCAATAGCAGGTTCTGAAATCGAGGCAATAATTAATAACCTACCAACCAAAAAAAGTCCAGGACCAGACAGATTCACAGCTGAATTATACCAGAGGTACAAGGAGGAGTTGGTACCATTCCTTCTGAAACTATTCCAATCCCAATAGAAAAAGAGGGAATCCTCCCTAACTCATTTTACAAGGCCAACATCATCCTGATACCAAAGCCTGACAGAGATACAACAAAAAAAGAGAATTTTAGACCAATATCCCTGAAGAACATCAATGCAAAAATCTTCAATAAAATACTGGCAAACCGAATCCAGCAGCATATCAAAAAGCTTATCCACCATGATCAAGTGGGCTTCATCCCTGGGACGCAAGGCTGGTTCAACATATGTAAATCAGTAAACGTAGTCCAGCATATACACAGAACCAAAGACAAAAACCACATGATTATCTCAATAGATGCAGAAAAGGCCTTTGACAAAATTCAACAGCCCTTCATGCTAAAAACTCTCAATAAATTCGGTATTGATGGAACATATCTCAAAATAATAAGAGCTATTTATGACAAACCCACAGCCAATATCATACTGAATGGGCAAAAACTGGAAGCATTCCCTTTGAAAACTGGCACAAGATAGGGATGCCCTCTCTCACCACTCCTATTCAACATAGTGTTGGAAGTTCTGGCTAGGGCAATCAGGCAAGAGAAAAAAATAAAGCGTATTCAGTTAGGAAAAGAAGAAGTCAAATTGTCCCTGTTTGCAGATGACATGATTGTATATTTAGAAAACCCCACTGTCTCAGCCCCAAATCTCCTTAAGCTGATAAGCAACTTCAGCAAAGTCTCAGGATACAAAATTAATGTGCAAAAATCACAAGCATTCTTATACACCAGTAACAGACAAATAGAGAGTCAAATCATGAATGAACTCCCATTCACAATAGCTTCAAAGGGAATCAAACACCTAGGAATCCAACTTACAAGGGATGTAAAGGAACTCTTCAAGGAGAACTACAAACCACTGCTCAGTGAAATAAAAGAGGACACAAACAAATGGAAGAACATACCATGCTCATGGATAGGAAGAATCAATATCGTGAAAATGGCCATACTGCCCAAGGTAAACTATAGATTCAATGCCATCCCCATTAAGCTACCAATGACTTTCTTCACAGTATTGGAAAAACTGCTTTAAAGTTCATATGGAACCGAAAAAGACCCTGCATTGCCAAGACAATCCTAAGCCAAAAGAACAAAGCTGGAAGCATCACACTACCTGACTTCAAACTATACTACAAGGCTACAGAAACCAAAACAGCATGGTACGGGTACCAAAACAGAGATATAGACTAATGGAACAGAACAGAGTCCTCAGAAATAATACCACACATCTACAGCCATCTGATCTTTGACAAACCTGAGAAAAACAAGAAATGGCGGAAGGGTTCCCTATTTAATAAATGGTGCTGGGAAAATTGGCTAGCCGTAAGTAGAAAGCTGAAACTGGATCCTTTCCTTACTCCTTATACGAAAATTAATTCAAGATGGATTAGAGACTTAAATGTTAGACCTAAAACCATAAAAACCCTAGAAGAAAACCTAGGTAATACCATTCAGGACATAGGCCTGGGCAAGGACTTCATGTCTAAAACACCAAAAGCAACGGCAACAAAAGCCAAAATTGACAAATGGGATCTCATTAAACTAAAGAAAACTAAAGAGCTTCTGCACAGCAAAAGAGACTACCATCAGAGTGAACAGGCAACCTACAGAATGGGAGAACATTTTTGCAATCTACTCATTTGACAAAGGGCTAATATCCAGAACCTATAAAGAACTCAATCAATTTACAAGAAAAAAACAAACAACCCCATCAAAAAGTGGGCAAAGGATATGAACAGACACTTCTCAAAAGAAGACATTCATACAGCCAACAGGCACATGAAAAAATGCTCATCATCACTGGCCATCAGAGAAATGCAAATCAAAACCACAATGAGATACCATCTCACACCAGTGAGAATGGCATTCATTAAAAAGTCAGGAAACAACAGGTGCTGGAGAGGACGTGGAGAAATAGGAACACTTTACACTGTTGGTGGGACTGTGAAGTAGTTCAACCATTGTGGAAAACAGTGTGGCGATTCCTCAAGGATCTAGAACTAGAAATACCATTTGACCCAGCCATCCCATTACTGGGGATATACTCAAAGGATTATAAGTCATGCTATAAAGACACATGCACACGTATGTTTATTGCGGCACTATTCACAACAGCAATAACTTGGAATCAACCCAAATGTCCATCAGTGACAGACTGGATTAAGAAAATGTGGCACATATACACCATGGAATACTATGCAGCCATAAAAAAGGATGAGTTCGTGTCCTTTGTAGGGACATGGATGCAGCTGGAAACCATCATTCTCAGCAAACTATCACAAGAACAGAAAACCAAGCACCGCATGTTCTCACTCATAGGTGAGAACTGAACAATGAGATCACTTGGACACAGGAAGGGGAACATCACACACTGGGTCCTATTGTGGTGGGGGGGGGAGGGATAGCATTAGGAGAGATACCTAATGTAAATGATGAATTAATGGGTGCAGCACACCAACATGGCACATATATACATATGTAACAAGCCTGCACGTTGTGCACATGTACCCTAGAACTTAAATTAAAAAAAAAAAAAAAAGATATTCTGCCACTTACCTCGTGTCTGAGGTGGGGCCGTTGCTTATTCTAAGCCTCCGTTTTCTCACTTATAAAGTAGGGATTTTAAAGCACCCTTTCTATTCTCTCACATTTAACATCTCTGAAATCAGGCTACCCTGATGATGGTTGTGTTTTAGCATGCGTCAAAAGTTCAACTGACTTCACTTTTTTAAACAGTGTTCCATTAAATAATATTGGGTCTTAGAATTGGCATTTTAGACTTGATGAAATAAGGTCCTGTGCAGGCTGGTTGTAGAGATTTAAAGAAGAAATATATGTTATTTATGTGACTCTCTATGCTATTGTCAGACTCCTAGGATACAAGTTCTAATCCAGGCTCCCTTGTGTCACCTAGACAAGTTATTCAAAGTTGATCCCCTCACCTAGAAAATGAAACAACCTCCAAACTCTCCATAAGAATTAGCCTAAGGTGGCCGGGCGTGGTGGCTCAAGCCTGTAATCCCAGCACGTTGGGAGGCCGAGACAGGTGGATCACCAGGTCAGGAGATGGAGACCATCCTGGCTAACCCGGTGAAACCCCATCTCTACTAAAAAATACAAAAAGCTAGCCGGGCGAGGTGGCGGGCGCCTGTAGTCCCAGCTACTTGGGAGGCTGAGGCAGGAGAATGGCGTGAACCCAGGAGGCGGAGCTTGCAGTGAGCTGAAATCCGGCCACTGCACTCCAGCCTGGGCAACACAGCAAGACTCCGTCTCAAAAAAAAAAAAAAAAAAAAAAAAAAAAAGAATTAGCCTAAGGCAGTATAGGGCCAAGGAACTAAACAAAGCTTAGGGGTCAATAGTATCTGCACCATCCCTATCCTCGGCTACACATATTTGTGGATGCAAAGATTCCTGGTAGTTACAAAGGTCAAAGTTACAAAGCTACAAAAGTTACAAGGATTACTGGGAGTTATAAAGACCGGTCACAGATGAGGTTTAGGGTTTCTGGGTGTGAGTGGCATACATGTTTAGTTTATCTGTGTTGCTATAACAAAATGCTACAGGTTGGGTAATTTATAAGCCAGAGAAATTCATTTCTCATAGTTTTCGAGGCTGGGAAGTCCAAGATGAAGGCACTGGCAGATTCTATGTCTGCCGAGGGCTGGGTTGCTCTGCTTCCAAGATGGTGCCTTTTACCTCATGTGGTGGAAGGGACGGAAAAGGGTGAGCCCACTTCCTCAAGCCCTTTTATTTTATTTTGCTTTGTTTTTTGAGGTGGAGTCTCACTCTGTTGCTCAGGCTGGAGTGCAGTGGTGTGATCTCGGCTCACTGCAACCTCCACGTGCCGGGTTCAAGTGATCTCCTGTCTCAACCTCCCAAGTAGCTGGGATTACAGGTGTGCACCACCACGCCCAGCTATTTTTTTTTATTTTTAGTTGAGACAGGGTTTTACCATGTTGCCAAGGCTGGTCTTGAGCTCCTGACCTCAAGTGATCAGCCTGCCTTGGCATCCCAAAGTGCTGGGATTACAGGCATTAGCCACCATGCCCAGCCCCTTTTATTTTTGAGAGACAGGGTCTTGCTGTGCTGTCCAGGCTGGAGTGCAGTGGTGCAATAATAGTTCGCTCCAGCCTCGAACTCTGGGGTTTGAGCCATCCTCAGCCTCCCAGGTAACTGAGACTATAGGTATGTGCCGCCATGCCTGGCTAATTTATTTTATTTTGTAGAGACAGAGGCTCTCACTATGTAGCTTAGGCTGGTCTGGAACTCCTGGGCTCAAGTGATACTCTCACCTCAGCCTCTCCAGTAGTTGAGATTACAGGTTTGAGCCACTGCACCCAGCATAAAGTTCCTTTGTAAGAGTTCCCACCTTCATGACTTAATCACCTCCTAAAGGCCCCACCTCTCTATCAAATTGATGATTAAGTTTCAACATATGATTTTTGGGGGACACATTCAGACCATCGCATATGGCACAGTAAATTAATATAAGGTGGCTAATTGAGGTATAAAGAGGTATTGCTTGTGAATAGAAGAGGTAATTTCAGCAGACAGGTTCAGGAAATATAACACTCCTTTTGAGTCTTGAATTATGTCTGGAGTTCCAAAAAATGCAGGAATAAGGGAAATGAACAATGAAGCACATGTGAAAAGGGTAAGTTGTGCTCGAGAGGTGACAAATTATCTAGTTTGACTCTAGAGTACTTGGGGGCTAGAAGTGTTAGAAGGGGTTGGAGTGTTTTGGGGCAGAGAAAAAGCTATGATGGGAACTAGGTAACTGACATCACTATCTGCCTACTTGCTCCAGCCACACATCTTGATGTAATCTCTTAAGTCTTTCATTCTTCTTTTTCCTTTGCCTCCCACACGTGATCCTAGAGTAGATTCTGTAGAATCCTACCCCTCTTGCATATCATGCCTCCGTTCATGTCTTTCCATCTCTCTTGCTGTCACTCTGGTCCAGGCCACCTCCATATCTCACTTGAAATCTGCAGGGGCTTCCAACTGAGTTCCCTGCCTCGTCCCTTGCCCCAGTCCAATCTCTTCTTCTTAGGGTAGCTGACCCATTTAGGCTGAATATCACATTAGCTTGCTTCCTTTCTTTCCTTTTCTTTTTTTTTTTTTTTTTTCCTGGTTGTTAACACTTCCAACAAGGCAGAAATGAGTAACGGGAAAGTGGAACTTGCTGTGGACACGGCCACAGGACCACCCTTTTGTTCCTGTTGGGATGCCTGGGTCGGTTTCACAGGTCGCCTCTCAGTCCTGCAGGCTGAACCCGTCTGTCTGGGCGCCCCGCGCTGCCTGCCTCCTGGGCACTCTGGGGCGACATGCATGGATGCGTGCTTGTCTAAGGTTCGGTTCGTGCGGTGAGGAGTCTGCACCAAAAATGCTCCATCAGTGAGGGAGAGTCCTCCCCGGGAAGGGCTCCTGTGCCTCCCATTCTAGGCACTTCGAGACTTTCTGCAGGAAGTGCTGTTCTTGAGTCATTCTGTTTTGTCCCGAGGCTGCTGCGAGGAGCGGGACAGGTGGGCACATGCTGAAGAGTG
Organism: Macaca fascicularis; assembly: GCF_037993035.2. Classification (NCBI taxonomy): domain Eukaryota; kingdom Metazoa; phylum Chordata; class Mammalia; order Primates; family Cercopithecidae; genus Macaca; species Macaca fascicularis. The sequence continues at coordinate 36,983,811 of NC_088382.1, forward strand.
GGGACATGTGAGACGGCTTCAGTCCAGACACAGCCACAGGTCCCGGCCGCCCCACTTTCCCTGACCATAGAAGAGCAGCCCCCAGCAGGCTGCGGGCACAGTCCCGGCTCACTCACGGCCTAGAGCGCAATGCAGGGCCCCAGCACTCCGTCTTAATTTTCACCTTTGTTCCCTCCTGCTTTCCAGCTTTGGTGTCCTTGTCAAGAGGGATTCGAACCCCAAGGTTATAAACACGACACTTGCATTCCCTTCCAATCCTTCATGGTTTTCTGTTTTACACACAAAGCTTACAAACTTTACTTTTTCCAACTGGAAAACCAGTCTTTCCAACATTTTTTAAAAAACAAATTATCCTTTTATCATATGCTGAAAGCCTCACCCATAACAAGCCCACTTCTGCGTTTGACTCTGTTCACTGCCCCAGCATTTACTTCCTAAACGGACCCTTTTGGTAACTTACAGTGAAGAGGTGGCTTTAATAAATATATTCTCCAGAAAGCTCCAGAACCTTTGCGTGGGTCAGGGTGAGAGGTGCCGCCACGATGTAAACAAAACAGAATAGCTGAGTCCTCCAGGTCGGCGCCAGGTGCGATCTGCACAGACCGCGTGTGTGGGAAACGGAGTCAGAGGTGCATCCTCAAAATGCATCCCCCCGCCTCCGGCGGAGCACACAGGCCCTAGGGCCCGGTGGACAGGGCTGGTTCCAGCGTACGCACGCCACTTCCTGGGCTTGGGGGGGTGGTACGTCAGAGGCTACCCGTAGCAGGAAGCCCCCGCAGAGGCAGGGCATCTTCTTCCACTTGGCAGAGACCACAGAAGGGAGCCAGGGGACAGCATCAGAGCCTGGGGACCGGCAGGGTGCCCAAGGGCACAGCAGCTGCAGGCCATTGGCAAGGCCAGAAGATGGTGAGTGGAAAGCCGGGGGCGCGTGGAGAGACCCCGAGAAGGGGCTCTTCAGCTGGGAGCCCCGCATTTACTGTTTGTGTTTCATCTGGCGATTTTGAAACCAGGTTTTTGTCTGGACCTCCGAGAGCTTCATCTCCCTGGCCAGCCTCTTCCGCTCCAGAGGGCCCAGGTACTGGTGGTGCCGGAAGACGCCCTCCAAGGTGCGGACCTGCTTGGTGGTGAAGGCTGTGTGGACACAGGGGGCCCGCCAGGGGTTTGGCTTCTTAAGCCAGCCACGGCCCTCTCCAGCGCAGGCAGATTTGAGGACCGAGCCTCCTTGATGCTGACGGCCTGAGGGGGCTCTCGCGTGCTGGATGTCTGGCTCGGTCCAGGGAGGCTCCCCGGGGAGACATAAGTAGGCCTGTGGGTGTGGGTCAGCCATGGGCAGCTGCTCTGGGAGAGCCAGTCCACGGAGCCAAAGCTGGAGGCCTGCTGCCGGCCACGAGGTGGGGAGGAGGAGAGACGCATGGCGGTCAGGTGGGTCTGAGGGAAGGCCGGGCGGGGCTGGTCAGGCACAGGACCCACCACCTGCTGCCTTTCTTAAAACCTGCTAATGGTTTCTCATCATACGTGGGGTTAAAAATCCATGGGCCATAAGGCCTACGTGGTCCAGACTCTCCAATCTCGTCTCACACCATTCTCTCCCTTGTTCCTGACGCTCTACCCACCCTGCTCTTCATAGTTCCATTGGGCCTTTGCCTTGGCTGGTTCCTTTGCTTGACGTAGTCATCCCCTAGAGGGTCATGTGGCTTGCTTCTCGTTATTCAGGTCTCCGTTTAAATGTCTCATGCTCAGCTGCTCTTCCTAATCACCCATGGTAGAGTGGTCTCCCACCCCCGTCATTCTCTAGCGCTGCTTTATTTTCTTCATAGCACTTGACTCCATTTGAAATTTTCTGTTTGCTTGCTTAATTTGTCTCCCTTCTACAAAGAAATTAGGAATCTTGACTAATTTCTGATCTCTTGATTTTCCCAGTGTCTCCCATGCTTGACATTTAATTGATATTTACTGAATAAAAAGGCAAAGCTGGAGTGGCAGGCTGAGGCTAAATTTTGGAATGCTTGGGTGCATTGCTAAGGAGCCTGGACTTCACTGGATAGTTAAGAGGAGAGGCATTAAAACTCTTTGAGCAGAGGATTAATACAATTAGAAGTAAACTTTATGAGTATTGACCCAGTGGTAGAATGCCAGATGAATTGGAGAGGGAAGCGGCTAGGAATAAGAGATCTCTTAGAAGCCAGACTTCATATACTAGATGACTTGACTCTTTCTAAAATATTTGATTTTCTGGCTTCTTTCTTTGCCGCTGTGCATAAGAAACAGTGTGTGGATGCTCCTCTAATACCTTGGACATAAAATCAGTAGAGCATTATTACTTTTTTTTTTTTTTGAGACTTAGTTTCACTCTAGTTGTCCTGGCTGGAGTGCAATGGCACGATCTCTGCTCACTGCAACCTCTGCCTCCTGGGTTTAAGCGATTCTCCTGCCTCAGCCTCCCAAGTAACTGGGATTACAGGCATGTGCCACACGCCCAGCTGATTTTTTTTGTTTTTGTATTTTTAGTAGAGACGGGGTTTCTCCATGTTGGTCAGGCTGGTCTCGAACTCCCGACTTCAGGTGATCCGTCCCTCTCGGCCTCCCAAAGTGCTGGGATTACAGGCATGAGCCACTGCACCTGGCCTACTTTTTTGTTGCCCAGGCTGGAGTGTAATGATGTCATCTCAGCTTACTGTGGCCTCAAACTTCTGGGTTCAAGCAATCCTCCTGCCTCAGCCTCCTAAGTTGCTAAGACTATGTGCATGCACTAATTTTTTACATTGTTTTTTGTAGAGGAGTCTTACTCTGTTCCCCAGGTTGGTTTCGAACTCCTGAGCTCAAGGGATCGTCCTTCCTCAGCTTCCCAAAGTGCTGGGGTTACAGGTGTGAGCCACAGTACCATTTACTACTTTCAAATGTCCTTATTTGTTGATGGATTTGTTCTTTCCTCCCTTCCCGTCATCTCTGGACTGTCTTGTTCATCAAGGATGAGACCACATCTTGTTCTCTTGATCCCGGAATCTGGCACTGTATAAGGCTCTCAGCAAGTGTTTAACACTTGTTTGTGGGATACATAGATGTGGGAAGTAAATACTTTTAAGTGTTTTCAGAAGGCTGTTATCCTGAGTCATTTCAAATTGGCCCATAGGCAAGTCTTTGTGTTGTGCAAAGCAAGGAATGGCACCTTTAATGAACTGGGAGGCTGAGGTAGAGATAAGGGCATGATGAGGGAAAAGATGGTAATTCTATTCTTTATTTTGGTTTGTTCTCCAGACTTTTGTTTATTGTTACAGAGTTTTTCAGGTCATAAATGCAGAAGAGACATTGAGATCATTTTTAGGAGAACTGAGAAGGTATCTGTCGCCATAATTCAGTGTGTTTTATTTTGGGGAATGAGAGTCGTGTTTTCATTTCATTTGTTGTTGCTAAGCTCTGAAGATTGCCAATTAGCCCTTGCCCTTGCTGGATGCCTTGGTAAATTTTTAAAATTTGTGGTCCTTGAAAAAACAAAGCAAACAGCCCTATTATTTTTCTGCACTTTTGTATCTTTATTGTAGCACTTATTATAGTCTGCTTTATATTATGGTTATTGGTGTGGCTTTCTCCTCAGCTAGATTGGGAAGCCTTTAAGGCAGGAACTATGTTCATTAATCTCTTAGCTTGGTGCCAGCTACATAGAAGGAGCTTAATTGATGCAGGCTGTATGGAATTTTTTGTAATTGTACATTAAGACATAGAGAAGAGGCTGTTTTTCTTTTTCTCAGTCCCCTTGGGAACTAGATGTTGATGCCATATTTTCTGTATTTCTGTTTGATCTGAAATCATTTATACGTTGTCTTCAGGTATTTCATAAGGATTGTATTTGTATATATCAACATCTATATCTATATCTGTCAGAGGCATTTGAACCAAAGTGATTCCATCTTGAATAGGGACTGGATAAAATGAGGCTGAGACCTACTGGGCTGCACTCCCAGGAGGTTAGGCATTCCTGGCCACAGGAGGAGATAGGAGGCTGACATAAGATACAGGTCACAAAGGCCTTGCTGATAAACCAGGATGCAGTACAGAAGCTGGCCAAAACTAAGATGGTGATGAAAGTGACCTCTGGTCATCCTCACTGCTCATTATGCACTAATTATAATAATTAGCATGCTAGAAGATGCTCCCAAATGTCCCAAAGACAGTCTACAAATGTCATGGCAATGTCCAGAAGTTACCCTATATAGTCTAACATGGGGAAGAATCCTCAGTTCTGGAAAATCCCTACTCCTTTTTTGGAAAACTCATGAATAATCCACCCCTTGTTTAGCATATAATCAAGAAATAACTGTAAGTATACTCAGTTGAGTGGCCCATGACACTTCTGCCTATGGAGTAGCCATTCTTTTATTCCTTTACTTTCTTAATAAACTTGCTTTTTCACTCTATGGACTCACCCCAAATTCTTTCTTGTGTGAAGTGCAGGAACCTTCTCTTGGGGTCTGGATTGGGACTGCTTTCTGGTAACATATCCGTGTCTATGTCTGTATGCCCATCTGTCATCTGTCTGCCTGCCTATGTATGTATGTATGTATGTATGTATGTATGTATGTATGTATCTCTCTCTTTCTCTCTCTCTCTCAAGAGTACAGCTGTCTTTCCTGCAACAGACTGCTTGCTCTTCAGGAACTGGGTAGTATCCATGGGATAAAGATTGCTGCTTTGAAATTTTCCATTGGTGTGTTTCTGAGATTTTTGCATCATTTTTCAGCTTCAGGGATATAGAGCAGGAAGTATTTCCTGAGTCATTGCTAATGAAGACCTCTGTGGAGTTTTCCTAAGTAGGGAGACTCTGTTAAGAGTAGAGGGAAGAACCAGAGCTTAATGTGATTCCTCCTTAAAGAGTAGATGCCTGCAGAGGCTATTTGGGCTATCTGTGGCCTTGGGCTGATATTGAGTTGTATGGATATATTTAACCCTTGCTTGGACACTGAGAACCTCCAAGAGTTGTTGGTTTTGAATCTTGAGAGTGCCTTAGAAATCCCTAATAAGACAGCTGGAACCACAATCACTGGCAAACTTATCCCTAAAGGTCTGACCATTTACCCTTAGTCAGGGTTTGGTCAGGTGGTCCCCTTTCTGTTCTCCTTAACTCAAGAGGAAGGTAGAAAACTGGGACTGGAAAAGCCCCTTTCCAAGCAGCAGCTTAGCAGGGCCTGTGGAAGTGTAGGAAGATGCCAGTGGCAGAAGGTTCAGTTGGCTGCCTGACTATGGTCACGCTAGAAATTAGGATTCCGATGGTTCTTCCAGATGGGCATCCAGGTTACTTTATTCTATGAGACCCAGTTCCTTTTGGGATTTGGTTTCAAATGTATGTTTCATAGAGCTAATTAAAAAATCATAGTGTTGATGTTATGGATGGAATGCAGGGGGAGCCTCAGGAAAGGCATCAGAGTGACGCCAGGAGGTAGACTTGCACTCAAAAGATGCACGAAGGTGGCCGCAGCAGTTAACAGCAACTGCTGTGAGTCAGCCCCAAGTCAGGGATCTTCTAATGACAGCTCAGAAAGGAAGCTGCAAGCAGCGGTCCACTGAGTGGCTGATAGTTATTGATACCAGAGGAAGCCATGGCACTGGATATAATTGGCAGAACAGGGGGCACATTATACGAAATGATACCTTTAAGAATTAACAAGTTTCCCTTCCTCTAGAGATAAATCAGTATAAAAGATGTTTAAATAAATGGTCATGTCAATGATGGAGAAAATGATTTCTGTCAAATGAATTAAATTGATTGGGGAGATGCAAGAGAGATTTCTTCACTCTGGGATGAGTGGGCATAACATTTACAAGCCATGCCATCGTATGATTTCTTGGTTTCTGGGTTGTTTTCTAATATAGATCACTGAGGAAATGATATAAGTTCTGAAGTGCTCTACTACAGAGATGAAAACCACCAATTTATTATTATTGCCAAAGGGAGCCTCCTCTAGAAGGGACCTAGAGCATGTTATAAGTAGCTCTTCCTTGTCTGGCTGGGCTAGTGCAGGTACAGTTCTGCATGGAGGCAGCTGAATGACTATGTCAGCCTATGGCTGCATCTCCCTGGAAGAGGTTAAAGTGACCTCAGGACAGACTAAAAGTCAGCCCTGGGTCACTGCCCAGGGAGATTGGTTATGGTACCATGGTTGTGGGTTTAGGTGGTGGACATATAAATTATAGAACTTAATTTATAGAAATATATAATTCTAAATATATTATCTATTTTATCTATCACACTTCATACCTACTTCATTAACTATGAATTAAATTAGTTCTCCAGATTAATTATAACTATACTACATAATATAAAGTGTATTTGTATATTTATAGTATACTATATATATTTTTTATGTATATATAGTATATTTGTACAATAATAAGCTCTGTACAGGCCAAGTGTGGCCTAGTGCCTGTTTTTGTAAGAAAAGTTTTATTAGAACACAGACACGCTCATTGCATTGTCTGTGACTGCTGTCCTGCTCCGACGGTAGAGTTGAGAAGTTGTGAGGAGACCACAGAGCTCTCAAAGTCGAACATGTTAACTCTCTGGCCCATTGCAGGCATGGGCTGTTTTTGATCTAGTCTGGTCCTCTGATTTCACCCATGAGGAAGCTATCCTGGGAGGTAGGATGACCTTGCTGGATCACACGGCTGGACATGGAGGAGTCAGAACTGAAATTACCTCCTCAGCTTCCCTGTGTGCTTTCACACCCTGTACCAATGGTACCCTGTACCACCCAGCTTCTCCAGTCATCACCCATTTATGGCAAGAGGAAAGAGATTAAGTTTTTTTTTTTCCTTTTTTTTTGTGACAGAGTCTTGCTCTGTTGCCCAGGCTGGAGTGCAGTGGCGCAGTCTTGGCTCACTGCAACCTCTGTCTCCCAGGTTCAAGCGATTCTCCTGCCTCAGCCTACCGAGTAGGTGGGATTACAGGCACATGCCACCACACCTGGCTAATGTTTGTATTTTTAGTAGAGTCGGAGTTTCACCTTGTTGGTCAGTCTGGTCTCAAACTCCTGACCTCGTGATCTGCCCACCTTGGCCTCCCAAAGCACTGGGATTACAGGCGTGAGCCACTGTGCCTAGCCAAGAGTAAGTTTTAAGAAAGGGATGAGAGGGAAAAGTCTAGCACATGGGAGACTTTTGGGCATCACACGGAGGGAATTTGGGTAGGATTCACAGCAAGAGGGGTTCATCAGTAGGAGTGCCAGTGTTTCCCACTTGGCATTTTTCTTTTTGTTGCAGTGGGCTCAGGCCCTGTTGTGGAGCATGTACACAGGCTCTGGCTGTGTCTTTCCAAGTGTCCATCATCAATCCTTATGACAAACATATGGGGTAGGGGATGTTTTTATTCCCACGTTAAAGATGATTAGACTAAGGCCAGAGATGTTAAGTAACATGCCCTTGATCCCAAAGCTGGAATGTGGTAGAACTGAGGTTTGAACTCACGTAGATAGGCTCTAGAGCCAGCCTCATTGAAATCACACTTCATATACCATCTTCTTGCTGCTTTTCTGATGCTGGGCATGTCATTGTGGGAGAAGCCCTTTTTTCTTCTTCTTTTTGAAAGAAAGCAGAATTTACATTTATGTTGACCATATTTTCATTATCCGTGACTCAGTACAGAGAACCTTTCTGTGTCTTATAGGATGAGGTTGCTTATCCTTCAGACACTACAGAAGGAAGAAGCACAACTAAATGCATCAATAACACTTACCTCCTGGCTTCAAGGCCCTTCTTCATATAATTTACCCCAAGATACCAGAGTGCTCAAAGACATAGAGGAATAAGATTATGTCTATCAGATACTATGCATATTATCAGAGTGACAGAATTATCTATGCACCAAACCCCCACAACATGTAGTTTACCTATATAACAAACCCGAACATGTACGCCGAAACTAAAATAAAAATAAAATAAATTATTAGGTTCTAGAGAAGACAATTCTATAACTGGATACAAGTTATACCTTGATAATAATAAATAAATGTGATTAGATAATAAATGATTAGAAATAAGAATATATTTAACTTAAGAATTTAAAAAAATTTTTAAATTTTTTTATTAATTATTACAGAGTTACAGGAAATTGCAAAAAAAAAAGAAAGAAAGAAAGAAAGAAAAACATGTGCAAGGAAGACCCATTTTCCCTAATGGTACCATCTTGCACAGCTACAGTACAATATCAAAACCAGAAAGTTGACACTGATAAAATCCACAGAGCTTGTTCAAATGTCATTACTTTTACATGCACTCATTTGTGTGTATATATGTATATAGTTCTGTGCAATTTTAGCACATAGATTTGTGTAACCACCACCCATAACAATCAAGATATGGATTGTTCTATTATCACAAGACACCCTTGTGCTACTCCTTTATCACCACACTATGCCTACTTCTACTCCTCACTCCAGCAACCAGTCATCTGCTTTCTCTATCTATAATATTGTCATTTTAAGAATGTTATGCACTCAGGCCTGTAATCCCAGCACTTTGGGAGGCTGAGGTAGGAGGATCACTTGAGCCCAGGAGTTTGAAACCAGCCTGGGCAACATAGTGAGCCCTTATCTCTACAAAAAATAAAAAAATTAGCCCAGAGTGGTGGTTCATGCCTGTAGTGCCAGCTATTCAGGAGGCTGAGGTGGGAGGATGACTTGAGGCCAGGAGGTGGAGGCTGCAGTGAGTCAAGATCATGCCACTGCATTTCAGCCTGGGCCACAGAGTGAGACCTTGTCTCAACAACAACAACAACAACAACAACAACAAGAACAACAACAACGACCACCAAGAATGCTATGCAAATTTAATGATAGAGTATTTCACCTTTTGAGATTGATAGTTTTTTTACTCAGTCTAATGCTCTTGAGATGCATCCAAGTTGTTGCATGTGTCAATAGTTCATTCCTTTTCAATGCTGTGTAGTATTGCATGACAGGGGTTTCTCACTGTGTAACCATTCGCCTGTTGAAGGAAATTTTGGTTGTTTCCAGTTTCTGGCTATTACAAATAAAGCTGCTATAAACATTTATGTACAGATTGTGTGTGTATGGCCAAAAGTTTTCATTTCTCTGGGATAAATGTCTAGGAGTGCAATGTTGTGTCATACAGTAAGTACATGTTTAGTTGTGTAAGAAGCTGCCAAACTGTTTTCAGGAGGGGCCGTATCATTTTACATTACCACTGGGCATACATGAGCGATCCAGTTTCTCTGCATCTTTGTCAGCGTTGGGGATTTTCCGTTTCTCACTTGAGTGATTCAGAAAGGTATGTAGTGATTGATCATTGTGGTTTTAATTTGCATTTCCCTCATGGCTAATGTTGTTGAATGTGTTTTCATGTGCTCATCTGCCATCTGTATATCCTCTTCAGTGAAATGTGTATTCATGCATTTTACCATTTTATAATTGGATTTTGTTTTTTTAATTGTTGAGTTTTGAGAGTTCTTTATATATTTTAGATATGAGTTCTTCGTTGACTATGTCATTTGCAAATATTTTCTCCCACCCTGCAGCTTGATTCGTCATTCTCTTCACAGCTTTTTTTTTTTTTTTCAGAGTAAAGGTTTTTTTTTTTTATTTTAATGAGGTTCAATTTGTCAATTTTTCCTTTTATGGATTGTGCTTTTAGTATCAAAGTGAAGTGATCTTTTGAAACAGGGTGGACAGTGGCTGGGATGAGTGTTACCAAAAAAGTTTATGGATCTACTACAAACACTAAAAGGCCAAGTGAGACCCTTTCATTCTCTTTGCATGAAGTGTGGTCTGATACCTTGTTTTAGCATCAGGCTATTGGGAGAGTGAAAGTTAAGCAGCCATTAGTATCTGGGAAAGAGACAGAGGCGGGATGTCAGTTATGGGGGCACAGAATAAAATCCTTAAGAGTCAAGAGCTATCTCTGAGAATTAATGGACTGCTTTCCTCGAGCCTATTCAAATAATTCAGCTCATTTCATGTGAGATAAATTACAGTACGTTGTCACCCTGGCTCCCAGAGGAGGACACTTCTGTGATTCACAGTGCTCACCCCCTGGGAGCCTGAGGTGGGGGCACAGGGGCCTGTCTAGCTGATTGATGACTTGTGGCCTGTTGGTCAACCTCCCTGCAAGGAGCAGGGCAAGGGAGGGATTCAAATGAAGCCACTGCCCACAGGACAGGCCTGGACTGTAGCATGGAGAGGGAGCAATCTTAACAACCGCAGTCAGGTTCAACCTTGAAGCACCATTTGGCATTCTCTAGAGGATGCATCCCTACAGGTTGCAAGCAGAGCCAGCGTCCAGCTTTGTTGTGTGTAGCCTTTGTTATTGTTGGTGGTTTTGCTGGTTGATGCTGTTGTGTATGTGTTGAGGCTGTGGGGGGTTGTATTGCAAGGGAGAAGCAAATTCTGGGTGTAGGAGAAATAGCGCAGTGTGCCAGAAATGGAGCCTAGGGCATGATCTTATGGTGATGGGAAGTTCTGCAAGGAAGCATGGATATCTGGTCTTTTGAACTATGGAGCTCAATGGGAATTAACCGTAAAGCAACTTAAAAAAATCCTACTGCCCCTTTATTATTTATTTATTTTTACTTGTAGTATAATTACATTGGTATAAAGTTCAAGAACAGACAGAACTTGTCCATGGTAGAAATCAGAAAAGAGAGAAGTAGAAATTGACTGAAGAAGGTCACAAGGGAACTTATTGGAGTACTGGAAACATGCTATATTTTTTATTTATATATATTTTATTTGGATCCAGGCGAGTTAGATGGATAGATAATTGATGATGATGATGAAGATAGACAGAGAGATAGATAGATAGTTGGATAGATAGAAAATAGGTAGAGAGATGCTAGGTGGATAGAGATTGATAGATAATAGAAAGATAGGTGATAAATAATAGGTAATAGATCATAGATAGATGATCATGATGATAGAGAGATAGATAAATGTAGAGATACATATCACTGAGTTGTACACTTAAGATCTATACGTTTTACTTTATGTAAATCTTACCACTCATTAAAAAAATAAGTTTTTAGAAAAAGGAAACAACCTATACTGGATTTTGAAAGGGGTCCCCATTTGCTGAGTTCCCCATGTGGCCTCTACCCCATCCCCTATTCCCTCGTCAGAAGTTCTTTCTTCCTAGGCTCCAGGGCTTCTCCTGGCTACGTCTTCATGGCTGAGTACACACAGGGTTCAGAGGCTTCTTGGAAGCCTCTTGCTGGCTGGAAGGGCCCTCACTTAAGGTTTGGGTGTTCAGCTTGGCATACATCATCCCGTGGGCTTCTTCAGCTCTGGAGGCCTGGGATCCTTCATCCAGGGCAGGCGAGCAACTCTTCCCAGCTGTTGGCACGTCTGTCACTGCCTCTTTGGGTTCTTTGGAAGAATGGGAGCTTTTGGTCGCCTTGTCAGAAGCTGCCCCACTCTGGGTGTTTGTAGATGAGAAAGATGGAGAGGAGGAAGATTAAGATGATTATGACAGTGATGATACTCCCAGCTCCCAGGGGTTCCTCGTCCCCACTTTTCTGTCTGAGGAGGCTTGTTTCCTTCAGTTTTATTGATTTGTGGAAGCAAAATGTACTGAGGTTTAGTTCCACCTACTCTGCCATCTTCTCCTTAGCCATGCAGATGCTTTGTAATTACCACTGCACAGAAGATTCAGGATAGAGCAGTTTTGTTTTATTTATTTATTTTTTTCTTTCCTTCCTTTTTTTTTTTTGAGATGGAGTCTGGCTCTGTCTCCCAGGCTGGAGTGCAGTGGCATGATCTTGGCTCACTGCAACCTCTGTCTCCCGGGTTCAAGCAATTCTCCTGCCTCAGCCTCCTGAGCAGCTGGGACTACAGGCATGTACCACCATGCCCGGCTAATTTTTTTGTATTTTTAGTAGAGATGGGGTTTCGCGATGTTGGTTAGGCTGGTCTCGAACTCCTGAGCTCAAATGATCCGCTCGCCTCGGCCTCCCAAAGTGCTGGGATTACAGGCAGGAGCTACCACGCCTGGCTTTTTTCTTTTCCCTCCCTCCCTCCCTCCCTTCCCTCAACGTCTTGCTCTGTCGCCCAGGCTGGAATGCAGTGGCACAATCATGGCCCACTGCAGCTTCAACCTCCTGGGCTCAAGTAATCCTTCTGCCTCAGCCTTCTTTGTAGTTGGAATCACAGGGTCATGCCACCATGCCCAGCTAATTGCTTAATTTTTTTTTTTTATAGAGACAAGGTCTCACCATGCTGCCCAGGCCAGCCTTGAATTCCTGGCCTCAAGCAATCCTCTTGCCTTGTCCTCCCAAAGTGCTGGGATTATAGGCATGCGCCACTGCGCCCGGATGAGTGTTGTTTTCTTTAATAGATGAGCAAACTGAAGCTCAAATAGGATACCTGACGTGCTGAAGGTCACACAGCTAGTGAGTAGCAGAGCTTGGAGTTGGGGTCACCATCAGGCTTCATTAAACTCTGCTGGTGGGATTCACCACCTCACTCTCATTGCCTTCACCATCCACAACTCCTACTGCCCCTTTAAATCTATTCCCCGCATCTAGTTTTCCTGCTGCTGAATAAAATCTCAGACATTCTTCTGAATTTTCTGGTGGTTCTTATGTAGTATGAAATCTAACAATTACCTTAAATGATAAACACAGCCTAGATTCAGAAAATAGAAGATCAACTGCCTTATAATAACCAGTATGCCAATTCTAACTCACAGTGGAGACTTCTCCCACCTTCTCTAGTCCTAGCCAGGTGCCGGGAGGCCTGGAGCAAAGAAGGAGGGTGTGGTTGGCTCCTCCTGTATTTCCTGCTCTGACTAGCTGTTATTTCTGACCCTTCCAGGTTGGAGATGAGAGGCCAGATGGAAGGACGAGAGGAACAGAATGTTACTTAACAGACACTGTTGGAAGCTGGCTTCAAGCTCTCTAAGCTTGGCAGATGTTAAAAAGAGAATCTTTCTCTCTCATGATATTCCAGTTAGTTCTTTGGAGATGCCTTACCTCCCCATTACTGGAGATCCTGCACTAGCTGCTCCCCTGTTGCGGCTAATAGCATCTGTATTGCAGCTGGTCACTTTTTGCCGAGCCCTCAGGAATTTGGCAATACCTTCAGTGCAGTAGTTCTCAATGATTTTGTCTCTCACAACTGGGAAGTGGAATTGGCATCTAGTAGGTAGAAGCCAGGGATGCTACTAAATATCTTACAAGGCACAGGACAGCCCCCCACAACAAAAAATGGTCTACCTCAAAACATCAGTGGTGCCAAGGTTGAACAAACCAGCTCTAGTGCATGGAAGACTCTCATGCATCTTTTGCCTGAGCAAATTCTTGGCTTGCAGGTGGGTGTCATTGTAGTCTATCTCCTTTAGCTTACCTGTCAATAGCTAGCCAGCACGTCTCTTGTCCATATCCGCTAGACTGCACTTCTCTGGGTGGTCCTGCTAAGGTCCCCCTTCCTTGGCTTGGGGATTAGGCACACAGTACAACTCTCTTCAGAGAGACACCTATGCCCATAAATACCTTCTCTTCCTCTAGTTTTATTCCCATGGTGTGGGTGACAGGCTTAGGTTTCTAACTAATTATTGTAAATTTTACCTGCTGTTTATTGCTACAATAATTCTACGTAAAACAAAAGTGTAAAACCTCAATGGTATCCAACAAGATGTGTATTTATTGCTTGTGTGTTTGACTAAGATGATTGACTAAGGTTCTGCTGATCTGAGCTGGCTCATGTGTCTGGGGGCCAACCAGCTGTTTCCTGATCTACTAGGTAGGTGCAAAAGTAATTGTGGCTTTTGTCATTAAAAGTAATGGCAAAAACTGCAAGTACTTTTACATCTACCTAATAGAATGGGCTTGGTTGGGGTGATTGCTCTACGTGTTTTCCATCCTCCAGAAGGCTTGCTTGGCTGTGTTCTCATGGCAATGACAAACGAGCAAAGGTATAATATTAGCAAGGATCAAGAATATGACAGAGGCTAGGCATGGGGGCTCATGTAGGTATTCCCATCACTTTGGGAGGCTGAGGCTGAAGGAATGCATGAGACCAGGAGTTCAAGAGCAGCCTGGGCAACATAGTGAGACCCCATCTCTAAAAAAAAAAAAACATTTTAAAAAAGAGTATGACAGAGATCTAGTGATAACAGGAAGGTTATCATGTTAACATACGGTAAACACATATTTATCTTATACATTGTAGTATGCATAGTTGGCATGCAACACATGTATTGTCTTTATGTCTTTATTACAAAAAACAAAGAAAATAAATGAATGAATGAGTGGGTGAATAAATGGGATGGGGAACAGCTTGAAAGACAGCATCTAGGGAGGGAAAAAAACTACTGGGTCAGGAGGTAAGTGGCTCTAGCTTGACCTGCTTTCATTCACAGCCCCTAAGAAAACAGGTTATAAGTCCACACCCAATCTCACACCTTAAAAGCATAAGCCTTCATGGAGATCAAAGGTAGGAGTTCTTCTAGAAAAGACAAGAAACCCTTCTAGAAAAGGACGTGTTAGGAGCCTTGTTCTTCTTGAATTCATATAGGCACCAAAGCTGAAAAATGTAGGAAGACATGCTGGACTTTTTCTCTTTTCTATCTTTCCTTTCTTCCTTTCTTTATTGTATAGTAACCGTTATTAGAACTTACTCCGTATAAGGCACTGACATAAGTGTCTTACAAGCTTTATTTTCTCACAACAACTCAGAGAGGCATTATAATTATTATTTTACTATTGAGGAAATTGAGGCTTAGAGAGAGGTTAAATGACTTGTCTGGTATCATGGAGCTGGTAACTAGCAAAATAAAAATAAAGTTGAAGTGAGGCCTGTCTGGCTTTTTTTTTTTTTTTTTTTTTTTGAGACAGAGTCTTACTCTGTAGCCCAGGCTAGAGTATGATGGCGTGATCTTGGCTCACTTCAACCTCTGCCTCCCAGGTTCAAGTGATTCTTTTGCCTCAACCTCCCAAGTAGCTGGGATTACAGGTGTGCACCACCACGCCCAGCTAATTTTTGTACTTTCAGTAGAGACAGGGTTTCTCCATATTGGCCAGGTTAGTCTCAAACTCTTGATCTCAGGTGATCCACCTGCCTTGGCCTCCCAGGCTGCCTGGCTTTTAATTACCACACTGTTCTACCTCAGACCTCAAGTTTTGGTTTGCTTTTTTTGGAAGAAAAATCTCAAATCAGTTTGTTCTTATCTCCTTCCTTGTTTTTTTGTAGAAGAAATTGGTTGATTCATTTAAAGCACTGAGAGAGTTTTACCACTGAAAACATCAGCTCTTTACCCCCTACCTGTAACACCCAGAGATGTGTTTTCTTTGCCCCCTTTGGGCCACTTAATTATGTTCTCTCTTCTTTAGGAGGAAAGCTGACATGTAATTATTTTTATGATTAACACTCTTGTGCAGCTAATTGTAATTATGCCTTATAATCACAGTTATGATCGTCAATTACTCATTCCTGCCTCATTTGAATATTTTTCTTTATTCCAGCTTCAAAAAGTTGATGGAACTTCTTGTATGCATCCTGTGTCTCTCTCTTCTAAGTCATGTGTGGTCATTATTTTGGTCTTCTCTGTTTTCACCCTGGTTCTTTTCCCACATTCCATTACGGCATTTCATTGGCTACTCTCCATTTGGTGTTGCTTCTCATTTCTGGCTTGGCTGGCTTTAGTCTCCTATTCATCCAATTGCGGAGGGTGGAGGGGAATTCCTGTCCCCAGGAGGATGGCCCAGCACATGACACTCAGGACTGGGCAATGGAATGACAGCAATTTAGCAGCCACATATAATCATAGCCTTGGGGAAGGGACACTGTGCCAGGCAGGGCCCCAGTGCTTGCACTCAGGAGCAGAGTGAACAAATGAGGGTGGAGGGAGGAGGACTTTGTAGTACCAAGAGGGAGGGGTGCCAGCTGGTTCCTACCAGAGGAAGTGATTGGCTTGTTTAAAGAATTTGGTGGACTTGCAGAGAACAGAAACTTGCTAGTCTGGGATAGGCGTGAACTGTGACTGGTTCCTATCATAAGGAGCATTGTTGGACTGGGGGTCTCATTCATGGGAGCATAGTTGGGAGGGGAACTTGTAGTTAGGCCATTCAAGAATTTTGACATACAATAATTTTATGTGTGCTTGTAATCTCAGCTACTTGGGACACTGAAGTGGGAGGATTGCTTAAGCCCAGGAGTTCAAGACCAACCTGGCAACATAATGAAACCTCGTCTCAGAAAAAGAATTTCATCAGACGTTAAGGCAACACGTAACATAAGGCCTTATTTTACTTCTTATGCTACAGTACTCTCACCTTGAAGTTGGAACAATAATGGTATAAAATGAAGAGGCTTTCAGCACAGACCCTGGAGATGGCCATATAGGTTTGAGCTCTGGCTCCATTTCTTACTAGCTCTTTGATCATGGAAGACTTACTTACTTGACATTCCTGTGCCTTGATTTTCGATTTTCTCATATGTAAAAGGGAATAGTTTAGCAGCTACCTCATAGTTGTTGTAAATATTAATCTTGTGCTATTAAAACACTTAGCTCAGTGCCTAGCCACTGTTTTGCTCAAAGCATTTATCTAATCTTCTTAACAAGTCGTCTCTGGCTTTGATCTTTGAATTCTTGAAGGTCTAGAGGACAACTACACTTTCTCTATTTCTTTTCTTTCTGAAATGCTTGAAGAAAATGATCCGGCCTAATATGCTTCTAGATGCCAGAACTCAAATTCTGGTGCCAGGCTGCACTGTCTTTCCTAAATGAGAACCAAGTGAGGTCTAAGGGCCTGAGGCATCTCTTCTCACCAGTCTCCCGTCAGAGCCTGAGGACCACCTGACTACTTAAATCATCAACACTTCATACCATTCACTCTTCCTCAAACATACTTTGTCCTGGGCTGCAGCCTGAACCCTTCCAGGGCCCTTGTTCTATATTTTGCCCCAGGAGTTTCCAGCATAGGGAATTGAACAACCTGGAGGCCCTGACATTGTCCCTTTCTATAGGCGTAACTCTCTGTTTCAGCGATGCCTCTTTATCTTCTCTGGTTATCAAAAGCTCTAAATCCATTAATCCATTCTATTCTTCAAGTCCCAGATGTTATCTCTCCATGAACCGTTCCCTTATATCCTCAGTAAGACAAGATGTTGTCCTTTTCTAAATGCCTCTGTTTGTGTGTGTGTGTGTGTGTTTTTTTTTTTTCTTCCAATTTTGGACACTTATCTATCCTTACTGTGTCTTATCTTGCTGATTATATATACATTTAAAAGTCTTGGTCTTACTCTGTCACCCAGGCTGGAGTGCAGTGGTGTGATTATGGCTCACTGCAGCCTTGGACTCCTGGGCTCTAGTGATCCTCCTGCCCCAGTCTCCCAAATAGTTGGGATCCCAGGCAGGTGCCACAGAGTGACTACGTTTTTATAAAGCCTAACCTCATCTATCTACCTAATATGTGAGTCTGGCACAGAGTGGGCACTTGATGCATTCTTGCTGATTAACCTTCCAAAAACTGTGTGTGATGATCTCAGTCGGTCCCTGCTCTCGAGGCCTGGTGGGATAATGTAAACAGTGGGAGGAGCAGGGCCCAATGTTATTGACAGGCAAAGTCTCCTTTGCCTCATTTTGGCCTCAGGAATTAGACCATTCAAGAATTCCATCAGATAGCAATGAGTGCCCTCATTTTGGCCCAGCTGCTGATGCTCTCTTTGGCTCTTGCTATCTGATAGAAGGAAATTGATCCTGTAATTGTAATTTCTAGTCTTAAATCAGAGAGTCATACAGTAAAGGGTTCTGATCCTGGAGACTTTAATGACTTGCTTTTCTGTGAAATTGTCCTCTGGGCAAGCTGACAGGAGGAAAATAAACTAATATTCATTGAACATCTTTGAGTTGAATGCATTGTGTGACAGGCGTTATCATCCTAAGATTGCATCTCTGAGTCAAACATGCCATGCACATATGTTGCAGGCTGGATTTTCCAGGAAGCAGGCCTGAAATGGAGACTGGAAGGTGGGAGCTTTAGTAGAGAGTGTCTGACGGTTTAATACCTGTGGGGAAAGGGAAGGAAGCAGACATTGATAGAGGAAGAAGTTGGCTGCAATGTCGTTACTACAAAGATTGCAGCCATCAATGGAGTTGGGATGGCTTTTCCTCTCAGAGTGGGAGAGGGGCCCAAAAATCAGGTAGTCATTGGAGGTGTGCTGCCTCTGGGAAGGGATGTGACCTTGGACAAAGTCAGGTGGCTCTTTTTCTTCAAGGACAATTGCCAGAGAGTGATGTCAACTGAGGGCTGTCTGTAGGGAGCACCCACAGAATCAGAGGAAATGAATCATTCATTTCTGAATAGGGTGTTGTATGATGGGGTGCAGTATTCACTGTAACACATTTCAGATTTCTGTTAAACCCATGCCCTTTGTCTCTGAAAATCGCTTCTCGTTCATAGTGGCAAGCCCCAGAGGCCATATTTCACTATGATACTATTCTCCATCTGAGACCCTGGACCCATGTTGGGCCAGTCAGCTGTTCTTTCCCAGGACAGAACAACTGGATTGCAATTAATTGGAATGGTGACAGCTATTTTATGCCATATGCATGTAGATGTTAAGAAATCTAGCTCGTAAAAAGACACATACATGATAACCAGTGAGGTCTGTATTAGGCTGTTCTGGCATTTCCATAAAGAAATAGCTGAGGCTGGGTAATTTATAAAGGAAAGAGGTTTAATTGGCTCACAGTTCTGCTGGCTATACAGGAAGCATGGCACTGCATCTGCTTGGCTTCTGGGGAGGCCCCAGGGAGCTTCTACTCATGGCAAAGCCAAAGCGGGAGCAGGCATGTCACCAGGCAAGAGGGAACAAGAGAGAGAAGGGGGTGTTCCCACACACTTTAAAACAACCAGATCTCGTGTGAACACAGAGTGAGAAATCACTCATCACCAAGGAGATAGTGCTAAGCCACCTATGAGGGATCTGTACCCATGATCCAGACACCTCCCCCAGGCACCACTTCCAACATTAGAGACCACATTTCAACATGAGATTTAGAGGGGACAAACTTCCACACCATATCAAGGTCTCCAGGATATAAAGTTATAAAGTAACAGGTTGCCTGGGTTCCTAAGGATATTATATTTCCAGGTCCTCTTTGCTCATCAGGCTGGACTGCACTTCCTGTCCTTGGGTTCTGTAAAATAGCCCGATGTCCTCTTATGTCACACCTCATTTTCTTCAGTTTATTTATTTATTTTGAGACAGAGTCTCACTCTATCACCCTAGCTGGAGTTCAGTGAAGTGATCTTGGCTTACTGCAACCTCCGCCTTCCCAGTTCCAGCAATTCTCCTGCCTGAACCTCCCAAGTATCTGGGATTACAAGCGTATGCCACCAATCCTGGCTAATATTTGTATTTTTAGTAGAGAGAGGGTTTCACCATGTTGGCCAGACTGGTCTCGAACTCTTGACCTCCAGTGATCCACCTGCCTCAGCCTCCCAAAGTGTTAGGATTACAGACATGAGCCACTGTGCCTGGCCTATTTTCCTCAATTTAAAGAGGACTTCTGTTATTTTCAAAGAAAGGAGTACCAATTAAGGTCACAGATGAAGACACTGAGGTTCAGAGAAGTCAAAGAACTTATCCTAAATCACACGCAAATTAGTGACAAAACTTTTTTTTCTGACAGAGAAGTTTTTTTCTATTATGCAGTGTTACAAATTAAAAATTCCAAAAATAAAGTCCAAGTTTTAGAATTATTCATGTACATCTATTTTTTAAGATTTTAAAGTACATTCACATTCATCATTTTGTTATATTTGATTAATACAACAAACTCACAGGTGTAGGCAGAGTAGATGTAATCCCCATTTTTCAGATAAGGAAACTAAAGCCTAAGCCAGTGTGTTAGTTTGTTTCACATTGCTATGAAGAACTACCTGAGACTGGGTCATTTATAAAGAAAAAAGGTTTAATGGACTCACAGTTCTACAGGCTGTTCAGGAAGCATGGCTGGAGGTCTCAGGAAACTTACAATCATGGTGGAAGGTGAAGGGGAAGCAGGCATATCTTACTATGCGGCAGGAGAGAGTGAGGGATAGGGGAAGTGCTACACACTTTTAAACAACCGGATCTAATGAGAACTCACTCATTATCACAAGAACGGCAAGGGAGATGTCTGCCCCCATGATTCCATCACCTCTTTTCAGGCCCCTCTTCCAACACATGGGGATTACAGTTTGATATGAGATTTGGGTGGCGGGTGGTGGGGGCACAGAGCCAAACTATATCCGTCAAGGTCAAAGTCCAAGAGAGAGGGAGTAGTTGAATGTTGGAGGTGAGTCCAGTTGAGCCTCGAAGTTTCTTTTTTTTTGACGCCAACATTTTTGATGTCAACACACCCAGTTTTGGCCTGGGCAAGTGCAGATGGCTTAAAAGGAGCACTCATCAAGATAGTCTGCTAGAAGCTGGGATATGTGGAGTCAGAGTTAAGTGGAACTTTGTAGCTAAAGAATCATGAGATGCTGAGAACTGAAAGGAGAAAGAAAACTCAGGATTAAAACCCTGTGGGAATTAGGGGCACCAAATCCTGGCAGAGGGAGTCTCTAAGATCTTGCAGATCCAAGAATTTAAAGAAGAGATTGGTGCAAAAATGAGACTTCCAATCTGTCTTGCTCACTGCTGTGAAAGGTCTGTAGTGTGCTCTAAATTTAGCTTAAAAAACCAGAGACAGGCAGATAATTTACTCTCAAACATCGTGTGACACAGGGTTGGCTGGTTCTGTGTACACTTTTTTACTCAGCAACAAATTCTTTTTCAAAATGACGACAGGTATAAATAAATGATAAACAAAGGAAGAAGGAGGGCCTCAGGCTAACGCGAAGTTTAATATACTCTCTTTGACTCTGAGCTATTTTATCTTTGGAGTCTTGAAAAAAGATCTAATATGAACGATAAATGCTTGGAACCCTTTATGTACAGAATTTCAGTTTCCTTTATAAAAAAATTCCACTAGTTAAACTCATTCACTACTTATTTCAGATATAGGAGTGCTAGGGTTCAGTCGATCATATTAGAACTGTGCATGTGGATGCCCTTTTTGTCATTGACTAACAAATCCTTATATCTGCCTGGCAGAGATTCTGGTGAGCAGAGGTTTCATGGTTAACTGGCTAGGTCGGGGCTATTTTGTCCTAACATTTCCAGGTCCACTCTTTATTCTCACGTTGACCTAATAACAACAGTGTATGAGGGAGCAGAGGTTGTCCTTTCATATGGATTTTTCTGAAATATACAATGGAATCTGATACACAATTCATTTTTTTTTGAGACAGAATCTTACCGTGTTGCCCCTGCAGTGCAGTGGTGAGATCATAGCTCATTGCAGCCTTAACCTTGTGAGCTCAAGGGATCCTTCTGCTTCAGGCTTCCAAGTAGTTGGGACTACAGGGGCATGTCACTGCTCCTGGATAATTAAAAAAGAACTTCTTTTTGTAGAGATTGGGGTATTGTTATGGTGCCCAGGCTGCTGTCCAACTCCAGGGCTCAAGCAATCCTCCCACCTCTGCTTCCCAAATCACTGGGATTACAGGTATGAGCTACCAAGCCCCACCCTGATGCATACATTTTTGAGAAGGTAAGTATGCATCTTCAAGAGAGACAGTATTGAGGCAGTAGAGTGTGTGCATGTGAGTATATGTGCACATGTGTGTGCATGGTTTTATGGATAAAGATGAGGAAAACATGGGTATGGTGGGTATAGGGTGGTCAAATGCCTGCTTTAGGAAATCTTTTCATTCTTTTCACACTAAAAGCAATTAAAAAATATTACTTCTGTGATCTTAGATTTCTCCAAAACTTGGATTCTGCCCATGTTTCTCCTCATTTCACCTCTAACAGAGAGCACTGGGATGTTTATGAAACATGAAGCATCTTGGGATGTTTCATATTCTGCGTGGGCTTCTCTGCAGTTGTGCTTAGGACTGTTGCATGCCCTTGGCATCCTGCTCTTCCTCCTCAGCCATGGCGGCACTGACTCTGTCTCTCTCAGGATCCACTTTTCTAGCATCTTCACTAAATCAGGCTGCTTCTCTACCAGAAATATCTTCAATGCTTTACTGGGCTAATTAGTTAGGTCAGAATTTATAAATTAGAGTTAGAAGGCACAGTAAGGGTTTATTTTGACAAATGCAAAAACTCAGACTCATAAGGGTGAAGCCATTTAGCCAAAAGAGCACAGAACTGGCAGAGAGGAAATTAGGAACCCAGGGACATGTGACTCCCAATCCTGGGCTCTTTCCACCCTGGTGATTCTGTGGTATTTAATGATTTTATTTTATTTTTTTTAGACAGAGTCTCACTCTGTTGCCCAGGCTGGAGTGCAGTGGTGTTAACTTGGCTCACTGCAACCTCTGCCTTTTGGGTTCAAGTGATTCTCCTGCCTCAGCCTCTCGAGTATCTAAGATTACAGGTGCCCACCACCACACCTGGCTAATTTTTGTATTTTTAGTAGAGATGGGGTTTCACTATGTTGAGCAGGCTGGTTTTGAACCCCTGACCTCAAGTGATCTGCCTGCCTTGGCCTCCCAAAGTGCTGGGGTTATAGACATGAGCCACTGTGCCCAGACAGTATTTAATGATTGATTTGCTCAGACCCTTGTGCTTACCAAACAACTCTAAAGCACTCACAGAATTTTTGAACTCATACCTAATATTCTTCCCTATCCTGTTCCAGGAGACCAGGAACAGAGACTACTCCATTAATTTCACCTGGGAATATTAAACATTTAATACATTTAAATAGCAGTGCTTAAGTGGTGGTTTTCAAACACTTTGAGGGGAATGCCCTTGTACTGGGTTCTAGGCTGGAATTCCAACCCTGATATGCGTTGGGGTAGATTTGGGGAGAAGAAGTGCAAACCGAACTTGCTTTTACAATGAACTTGCTCTCACCATTCCACATGGCTGGGGAGGCCTCGCAATCATGACAGAAGATGAAGGAAGAGCAAAGGACATCTTACATGGCACCAGGCAAAAGAAACATGTGCAGGGAAACTCCTCTTTATAAAACCATCAGATCTCCTGAGACTTATTCACTATCATGAGAACAGCATGGGAAAAACCTGCCCCCATGATTCAATTACCTCCCACCGGTTCCCTCCCACAACGCATGGGAATTATGGGAGCTACAAGTTAAGATGAGATTTGGGTGGGGACACAGCCAAACCATATCATTGCATCCCTGGTCCCTCCCAAATCTCATGTTGTCACATTTCAAAACCAATCATGCCTTCCCAACAGCCCCCCAAAGTCTTAACTCATTTCAGCATTAACTCAAAAGTCCACAATCCAAACTCTCATCTGAGACAAGGCAAGTCCCTTCTGACTCTCAGCCTGTAAAATCAAAAGCAAATTAGTTACTTCCTAGGTACAGTGTGGGTACAGGCATTGGGTAAATACATCTATTTTAAATGGGAGAAAATGGCCAAAGCAAAAGGGTTACAGTCCCCATGTAAGTCTGAAATCCAATAGGGCAGTCATTAAATCTTAAAGCTCCAAAATGATTTCCTTTGACTCCATGTCTCACATCCAGGTTTCGCTGATACAAGAGGTGGGCTCCCAAAGCCTTGGGTAGCACCACCCCTGTGGCTTTGCAGGGTACAGCCCCATCTTCTGGCTGCTTTCACAGGCTGGTGTTGAGTGTCTGAGGCTTTTCCAGGTGCATGGTGCAAGATATGGGTGAATCAGAACAATGGCCCTCTTCCCGCAGCTCCACTAGGCATTCCCCCTATAGGCACTCTGTGTGGGGCCTCTGACCCCACGTTTCCATTCTGTACTGCCCTAGCAGAGGTTCTCTCTGAGGGCTCCACCCCTGCAGCAATCTTCTGCCTGGACATTCATGCCTTTTCATACATCTCTGAAATCTAGGCAGAGGTTTTCAAACCTCAGTTCTTGACTTCTGTGCACCCACTGGCTCCACACTATGTGAAAGCTGCCAAGGCCTGGGGCTTGCACCCTCTGAAGCAACTCCCTGAGCTCTATGTTGGCCCCTTTTAGCTACAGCTGGTGCTAAAGCAGCTGGGACACAGGGCACCATGTCCCAAGGCAGCATAGAGCAGAGAGGCCCTGGACCCAGCCCAAGAAACCATTTTTCCCTTCTATGTCTTCAGGCCTGTGATGGGAGGGGCTGTGTGAAGGTCTCTGACATTCCCTGGAGACATTTTCCTCATTGTCTTGGTGATTAACATTTGGCTTCTTGTTACTTATGCATATTTCTGTAGCCCCCTTGAATTTCTCCCCAGAAAGTGGGTTTTTCTTTTCTACCTCATGGTCAGGCTGCAAATGTTCCAAATTTTTATGCTTTGCTTTCTCTTGAACCCTTTGCCACTTAGAAATTTTTCCACCATATACCCTAAATCTTCTCTTTCAAGTTCAGAGTTCCACAGCTCTCTAGGACAGGGGCAAAATGATGCCAGTCTCTTTGCATAGCAAGAGTGACCTTTACTCCAGTTCCCAACAAGTTCCTCATCTGCATGTGAGACTACCTAAGCCTGGACTTTATTGTCCATATTACTATCAGCATTTTGGTGAAAGTCATTCCACAAGTCTCTAGGAAGTTTCAAACTTTCCCACATCTTACTGTCTTCTGAGCCCTCCAAGTCTCTAGGAAGTTTCAAAACTTTTCCGCATTTTCCTATCTTCTTCTGAACCCTCCAAACTATTCCAACTTCTGCCTGTTACCCGGTTTCAAAGTCACTTCCACGTTTTTGGTTATCTTTACAGCAGCACTCTACTCTACTGGTACCAGTTTACTGTATAAGTCTGTTCTCATGCTGCTAATAAAAACATATCCAAGACTGGGCAATTTATAAAGGAAAGAGGTTTAATTGACTTATAGTTCCACATGGCTGCGGAGTCCTCACAATCATGGCAGAAGATGAAGGAAGAGCAAAGGGACATCTTACATGGGAAGTGAGCTTACTGAATATTCAGTTACTGGCTGATGCTGCCTTCCTTGTTCGATGTTTTGATACATGGAATATAAAGCTTTGCAAAAATAGTTAAAGGGAATTGCTGGCCGGATGTGGTGGCTCACACTTGTAATCCCAGTGCTGTAGGAGGTGATATGGTTTGGCTCTGTATTCCCACCCAAATCTCGTCTTGAATTGTAATCCCCACATGTGGAGGGAGGGACCTGTAATCCCTACCTGTCGAGGAAGGGAAGTGATTGGATTTTGGGGGTGGTTCTCCCATGCTGTTCTCATGAGTGAATGTGATGGTTTTATAAATTGTAGTTTTTCCTGCACTCACACTGTCTCCTGCTGCCATGTGAGAAGGTCCAAGCTTGCTTTCCCCTTAGCCTTCTGCCATGATTGTAAGTTTCCTGAGGCCTCCCCAACCATGCAGAACTGTGAGTCAATTAAATATCTTTCCTTTATAAATTACCCAGTCTCAGGTATTTCTTTATAATAGTGTGAGAACAGACTAATCTAGAAGGCCAGGCAGGAGGACTGCTTGAGCCCAGGAGTTTGAGACCAACCGGGGCAACATAGTGAGACCCTGTGTTTCCAAAAAATAAAAAATAAAGTGAAAAAATTAGCCAGGCATAGTGGCACTTACCTGTAGTCCCAGCTACTCGGATGGCTGATGTGGGAAGATTTTTTGAGACCAGGAGTTCAGGTTACAATGAGCTATGATTGCACCATTTCCCCCCAGCCTGGGTACAGAGCAAGACCCTGCCTCTCTCTCTCTCTCTCAAAAGGATAAAAAAAAAAAAAAGCCATTGCTAGTGTAGAAGAGAAAGTTCTATTCTGAGGACTTACAGTGTTCCATGTGTGTGAAGACAGAAGCAGCTTCCTTGAAATTGAAGATCTAGATTTTCATTTTAATTGTAATCATTGACCATTATAATTTGGAAATGTGGGCATAATTTGTCAAAAGATTTATGTCAAAAGAGATTCCTTTTTTGGAGATAGAAAGAAGATAGCCATTTTTGTTGTTCACTTAAGAACTGACCTTTCTTAGCTGGGTGTGGTGGCCCATGCCTGTGATCCCAGCACTTTGGGAGGCGGAGGCAGGTGAATTGCTTGAGTCCAGGAGTTTGAGACCAGCCTGGGCAACATGGTGAAACTTTGTCTCTAAACATAAAATTAAAAAAAGAACCAAACTTCCTGTAAGTGGAAGGATAAAAAAAAATTATTATACTAGGTTCCAGTAGCAAAATATATTTTCTTGTCATGATACTGATTGATGTGATTGACTCATAGATGCTGACATTTAAGATATTTTCAATGTCCTCTTTCCTTAATAAGCTTTATTCTTGCCTCTCTAAGAGCATCCTTTTTCTTATTCCCGATTGTGCATCTTTTAGGCCAATTTCCAATTTATAATATAACCAGCCACTGAATTCCATGAAGCTGTGAATACCAAGAGGCAGTTTTAAAACATGAAGTGATGCAGCAGTAGGGCCCTCTTCTGGCCTCCTCCGGATCTTCTGGGAGACTGAGTACTCTCCACCAATCAGGCAATAGGTGTGACATGCTAAGAAGGCCCAATGCCTCAAATTCACTGCAATAAAAAGAATGATTTTTTTTTTTTTTTTTTTTTTTTTTTTGAGACAGAGTCTCGCTCTGTCATCCAGGTCCAGGCTGGAGTGCAGTGGTGCACTCTCTGCTCACTGCAGCCTCTACCTCTGCCTCTGGAGTTCAAGCAATTCTCCTGCCTCAGCCTCCCAAGTAGCTGGGATTACAGGCTCCTGCTACCATGCTTAGCTAATTTTTGTATTTTTAATAGAGACAGTGTTTCACTATGTTGGCCAGTCTGGTCTCAAACTCCTGACCTCAAGAAATCTACCCTCCTAGGCCTCTCGGAGTGCTGGGATTGCAGACATGAGCCACTGCACTGGCCAAAAGAATGATTCTTCTGTGAGGAGGGTGCCACTACTCAAATCTCCCCTTCTACTGGGTTAACACTATTCAGAAAACACTCAAGTGAACTCAATCCTTATTGAAGGATAAAATTGATTGAGTATATCTATATTTTTTACTTTTGATGTTTTTGTCTTGCAAACTTATAGAAGCATAGAGAAGAACAAAAATTCCTGCACCCTCAATTCCACCACTCAGAAATTTTCAGCAGTAGCATTTGGTGTTCATTATTTTATTTATATACACTGTACATGTGGATACAGGGCAAGCAGTAATTTCATAAAATAGAATCAGATCAATATGTTCCTTTTAGTATTAACTTTAGTTTTATATGAAATTAGGAAGAAAAGGAAACAAGTGAATTTATAGGAATTGTTGAACTTATATAAACGTTTCTTCACCTCAAGAGTTACTGGTTTTTAAAAGATCGTTTTAAGGTTATGAGAAAAGACTAGGAAGATATTAAGAAACTGAAATCTTTGTGTATGTTTTATAACTCCATGTCTCCATTTTTGACAGTACTGAATGACTCCTTATTATAAAGATGAAGAAATTAACACTCTGAACACCTCTCCCCACCTCTTTTCCCCTCCCCACCTCTCAACTACTATTTTTACTGTGTCAATGTTTATAACATTTACATTCTATTCGGCAACCATAATTTCCACAGTTATTTCATTCAAGTCCTATTTTTAAAAACCTTCAAACGCTAAAGATTGTAACATATTTTTAGTGATATTCCTTCTGCACCCCACTTAGGATTTTGCACTTCTGGAGCTGGTCCCTCCCAGCTGCCTTCTACACTGCCTATTCCTTTCATTATTTCTTCTTAAGTTGGTTTCAGTGTGGCCTGGACCAAAGGGCATCTTTCCTGGTCTGTCCTATGTTTTCTTTTCTTTTTTCTTCAATATTTACTCAATTAACTTCCTGAGAATTTCTTATTCTATGAGAATAGACTAATTAAACATGTTTGTAGTTTGCCATTTGGTAAAATCTATTTTTTTTTTAAATTACTCAATTAACTTCCTGACAATATCTTATTCTATAAGAATAGATTCTTTAAACATATTTATGGTTTACCATTTGGTAAATTATTTTTTCAATATTATTTAACTAACTTCCCAAGAATATATTATTTTATGAAAATAGATACTTTAAACATATTTGTGGTTTACCATTTGGTAAAATCTGACAGTTGATAATAAAAGCAGGTACCTATTTTTAAAACACTGGCATAATTGTTTGAGGAGTAGAGACATTCTTGTATTTATTTATTTTTATCTTTATTTCTCCATAAGTTATTGGGTACAGGTGGTATTTGTTTACATAACTAAGTTCTTTAGTGGTGATTTGTGAGATTTTGGTGCACCCATCACCCGAGCAGTATATACTGCATCCTGTTTGTAGTCTTTTATCTCTTGCCCAACTCCCATCCATCCCCGTAAGTCCCCAAAGTCCATTGTATCATTCTTATGCCTTTGCTTTCTCATAGCTCAGCTCCCACATTTCAGTGAGAACATACAACGTTTGGTTTTCCCTTCCTGAATTACTTCACTTAGAATAACAGTCTCCAATCTCATCCGGGTCACTGCAAATGCCGTTAATTCATTCCTTTTTATGGCTGCATAGTATCCCATTGTATGTATATACCAGAGTTTCTTTATCCACTCGTTGATTGATGGACATTTGGGTTGGTTCCATGATTTTGCAATTGCGAATTTTGCTGCTACAAACGTGCATATGCAAGTGTCTTTTTCATGTAATGTTTTCTTTTCCTCTGGGTAGATACCCAGAAGTGGGATTGCTGGATCAAATGGTAGTTCAACTTTTGGTTCTTTAAGGAATCTCCACACTGTTTTCCATAGTGGCTGTACTAGTTTACATTCCCACCAGCAGTGTAGAAATGTTCCCTGATGACTGCATTCATGCCAGCATCTACGGTTTTTTTTTTTTTTTTTTTTTTTTTGATTTTTCAATGATGGCCATTCTTGCAGGAGTTAGATGGTATCGCACTGTGATTTTGATTTGCATTTCCCTGATCATTAGTGATGTTGAGAATTTTTTAATGTTCGTTGGCCATTTGTATATCTTCTTTTGAGAATTGTCTGTTCATGTCCTTAGCCCACTTTTGGATGGGATTTTTTTCTTACTGATTTTTCAGTTTGTTGTAGATTCTGGATATTAGTCCTTTGTCAGATGTATAGATTATGAAGATCTTCTTCCACTCTGTGGGTTGTCTGTTTACTTTCCTGACTGTTCCTTTTGCAGTGAAAGAGGTCTTTAGTCCCAACAATTTATCTTTGCTTTTATACATTTGCTTTTGGGTTCTTGGTCATGAAATCCGTGCCTAAGCCAATGTCTAGAAAAAGTTTTCCAATATTATCTTCTGGAATTTTTATACTCTCAGGTCTTAGATTTAAGTCCTTAATCCATTTTGAGTTGATTTTTGTATAAGGTGACAGATGAGGATCCAGTTTCATTTTCCCACATGTGGCTAGCCAGTTATCCCAGCACCATTTGATGAAAAGGGTGTCCTTTCCCCATCTTATGTTTTTGTTTGCTTTGTTGAAGATCAGTTGGCTGTAAGCATTTGGGTTTATTTCAGGGTTCTCTATTCTGTTCTATTGGTCTATGTGGCTATTTTTATACCAGTACCATGCTATTGTACTATGTTGACTATGGCTTTATAGTATAGTTTGAAATCAGGTAAGGTGATGCCTCCGGATTTGTTCTTTTTGCTTAGTTTTGCTTTGGCTATGTAGGGTCTGTTTTGGTTCCATATGAATTTTAGAACTGTTTTTTCTAATTCTGTGAAGAATGATGGTGGTTTCTTGATCGGGATTGTGTTGAAATTTTAGATTGCCTTTGGCAGTATGGTCATTTTCACAACATTGATTCTACCCATCCATGAACACAGGATATGTTTTGATTTGTTTGTGTTGTTTCTAATTTATTTCAGCAGTTTTTTGTAGTTTTCCTTGTAGAGGTATTACCCCTCCTTGGTTAGGTATGTTTCTAAGTATTTTATTTTTTTTGCAGCTATTGTAAAAGTGGTTGAGTTCTTGATTTCATTCTCCACTTGGTCGCTGTTGGTATATAGAAGAGCTACTGATTTGTGTACATTAATCTTGTATCCAGAAAATTTGCTGAATTCTTTTATCAGTTCTAGGAGCTTTCTGGGGGAGTCGTTAGGGTTTTCCAGGTTATCGTCAGCAAACAGTGACAGTTTGACTTCCTCTTTACTGATTTGGATGCCCTTTATTTCTTTCTCTTGTCTTATTGTTCTAGCTAGGACTTCCAGTACTGTGTTGAAGAGGAGTGGTGAGAGTGGGCATCCTTGTCTTGTTCCAGTTTTCAGAGAGAATGCTTTCAACTTTTCCCTGTTCAGTATTATGTTGGCTGTGTGTTTGTCACAGATGGTTTTTATTACACTGAGGTATGTCCTTTGTATGCCGATTTTTCCGAGAGTTTTAATCATAAAGATGTTGGATTTTGTCAAATGCTTTTTCTGCATCTATTGAGATGATCATGTGATTTTTGTTTTTAATTCTTTTTATGTGTGTATCATATTGATTGACTTGCCTATGTTAAACCATCCCTGCATCCCTGGTATGAAACCTACTTGATCATGATGGGTTATCTTTTTGATATATTGTTGGTTAGCTAGTATTTTGTTAAGGATTTTAGCATCTATGTTCATCAAGGATATTGGTCTGTAGTTTTCTTTTTTGGTTATGCCCTTTCCTGGTTTTGGTATAGGGTGATGCTGGCTTCAGAGATTTAGGGAGGTTTCCCTCTTTCTCTATCTCGTAGAATGGTGTCAAAAGGATTGGTACCAATTCTTTTAATGTCTGGTAGAATTCTGCTATGAATCTGTCTGATCCTGGAATTTTTTTTTTGTTGGTAATTTTAAAATTACCATTTCAGTCTTGCTGCTTGTTATTGGTCTGTTTCGGGTATCTAACTCTTCCTAATTTAAGCTAGGAGAGTTGTATTTTTTCCAGGAATTTACCCATCTCTTCTGGATTTTCTAGTTATGTGTGTAAAGGTGTTCATAGTAGCCTTGAATAATCTTTTGTATTTCAGTGGTGTCAGTTGTAATATCTCCCATTTCGTTTCTTAATGAGGTTGTTTGGATTTTCTCTCTTCTTTTCTTGGTTAATCTTGCTAATGGTCTATCAATTTTATTTATCTTTTCAAAGAACCAGCTTTTTGTTTCGTTTAGCTTTTGTATTTTTTTTTGTTTGTTTCAATTTCATTTACTTCTGCTCAGATCTTGGTTAGTTCCTTTCTTTTGCTTAGGTTAGGTTTGGTTTGCTCTTTTTTCTCTAGTTCCTTGAGGTGTGACCTTAGAAAGTCAGATTTTGCACTTTCAGTCTTTTTCAGGTAGGCATTTGGGGCTATGAACTTTCCTCTTAGCATCACTTTTGCTGTATCCCAGAGGTTTTGATAGGGTGTATCATTATCATTGTTCAGTTTGAAGAGCTTTTAAATTTCTATCTTGATTTCATTTTTGACCCAATGTTCATTCAGGAGCAGGTTATTTAATTTCCACGTATTTGCATGGTGTTGAATATTCCTTTTGGAGTTGATTTCCAGTTTTATTCCACTGTGGTCTGAGAGAGTGCTTGATATAATTTCAATTTTCTTAAATTTATTGAGGCTCATTTTCCGGCCTATTATATGGTCTATCTGGAGAAAGTTCCATGTGCTGTTGAATAGAATGTGTATTCTGCAGTTGTTGGGTGAGATATTCTGTATATAACTGTTAAGTCCATTTGTTCCAACATACAGTTTAAATCCATTATTTCTTTATTGACTTTCTGTCTTGATGACCTGTCTAATGCTGTCAGTGGAGTATTGAAGTCCCCCACTATTATTGTGTTGCTGTCTATTTGTCTATTGTATCATTTCTTAGGTCTATTAGTAATTGTTTTATAAATTCGGGAGCTCCAGTGTTAGGTGCATATATGTTTAGGATTGTGATATTTTCCTGTTGGACAAAGCCTTTTCCTATTATATAATGTCCCTCTTTGTCTTTTTTTTTTTTTTTTTTTTTTTTTTTGAGACGGAGTCTTGCTCTGTGGCCCAGGCTGGAGTGCAGTGGCCGGATCTCAGCTCACTGCAAGCTCTGCCTCCCGGGTTTACGCCATTCTCCTGCCTCGGCCTCCCGAGTAGCTGGGACTACAGGCGCCCGCCACCTCGCCCGGCTAGTTTTTTTTTTTGTATTTTTTAGTAGAGACGGGGTTTCACCGTGTTCGCCAGGATGGTCTCGATCTCCTGACCTCGTGATCCGCCCGCCTCGGCCTCCCAAAGTGCTGGGATTACAGGCTTGAGCCACCGCGCCCGGCCCCCTCTTTGTCTTTTTAAACTGCTCTTGCTTTAAAGTTTGTTTTGTCTGATAGGCGAATATCTAACCCCTGCTCACTTTTGGTGTTCATTTGCATGAAATGCCTTTTTTCACCCCTTTATATTAAGTTTATTGAGTCCTTATGTGTTAGGTGAGTTTCCTGAAGGCAGCAGATAGTTGCTTGGTGAGTTCTTATCCATTCTGCCATTCTGTATCTTTTAAGTGGAGCATTAAGCCATTTACATTCAATGTTAGTATTGAATTATGAGGTACCGTCGCATTCATCATGTTATTTGTTGCTTCTGTACCTTTGTTTTTGCTTTTTAACTTGTATTTTTGTTTTATAGGTCCTGTGAGATTTATGCTTTAAAGAGGTTCTATTTTGATGTGTTTCCAGGATTTGTTTCAAGATTTAGAGCTCCTTTTAGCAGTTCTTGTAGTGGTGGATTGGTAGTGGCAAATTCTCTCAGCATTAGTTTGTCTGAAAAAGATTGCATCTTTCCTTCATATATGATGCTTAGTTTCACTTGATACAAAATTGTTGACTGATAATTGTTTTGTTTGAGGAGGCTGAAGATAGGGCCCCAATCCCTTCTAACTTGTAGGGTTTCTACTGAGAAATCTGCTGTTAATCTGATAGGTGTACCTTTATAGGTTACCTGGTGCTTTTGTTCACAGCCCTTAAGGTTCTTTCCTTCGTCTTAACTTTGGATAACCTGATGACAATGTGCCTAGGTGTTTTGTGATACATTTTGCAGGTGTTCTTTGTACTGTTGTATTTGGATGTCTAGATCTCTAGCAAGGCTGGGAAAGTTTTCCTCAATTACTCCCACAAATATGTTTTCCAAACTTTTATATTTCTTTTCTTTCTCAGGAACATCGCTTATTTTTTTTTTTTTTTTTTTGAGACGGAGTCTCACTCTGTCACCCAGGCTGGAGTGCAGTGGCCGGATCTCAGCTCACTGCAAGCTCTGCCTCCCAGGTTCACGCCATTCTCCTGCCTCAGCCTCCCGAGTAGCTGGGACTATTCTTAGGTTTGGTCGTTTAACATAATCCAAGACTTCTTGGAGTCTTTGTTCACATTTTCTTATTCTTTTTTCCTGTGTCTTTTTTGGATTGGGTTAATTTGAAGACCTTGTCTTTGAGCTCTGAATTTATTTCTTCTACTTGTTCAGTTCTATTGGTGAGGCTTTCCAGAGCATTTTGCATTTCTAAAGTACGTCCAATGTTTCCTGAAATTTTGATTTTTTTATTTATGTTATCTATTTCTGTGAATATTTACCCCTTCACTTCTTGTATCATTTTTTGGATTTCCTTGCATTGGATTTCGCCTTTCTCTGGTGCCTCCCTGATTAGCTTAATAACTAACATCCTGAATTCTTTTTCAGGTAAATCAGGGGGATTTCTTCTTGGTTTGGATCCATTGCTGGTGAAGTAGTGTGATTTTTGGGGGATGTTAAAGAGCCTTGTTTTGTCAAATTACCAGAGTTAGTTTTCTGGTTTCTTCTCATTTGAGTAGGCTCTGTCAGAGAGAAGGTCTAGGGCTGAAGGCTGCTGTTCAGATTCTTTAGTCCCACAAGGTGTTCCCTTGATGTAGTACTCTCTCCCTTTCTCTATGGATGTGGCTTCCTGTGAGCCAAGCTGCAGTGATTGTTATCTCCCTTCTGGGTTGAGCCCCAGAGCAAGTCTACCTGGCTCCGAGCTGGTACTGGGGTTTGTCTGCACAGAGTCCTGTGATATGAACCATCTATGGGTCTCTCAGCTGTGGATACCAGTGCCTATTTCAGTGGGGGTTGCAGAGGGGTGAAATGTACTTTGTGAGGGTTCTTAGCGTTGGTGGTTTAATGCTCTGTTTTTGTGCTGGTTGGCCTCCTGCTGGGAGGTGGTGCTTTCCAGAGAGCATCAGCTGTGATAGTATAGAGAGGAACCAGTGGTGGTCGGGGCCCTAGAACTCCCAAGATTATATGCCCTTTGTCTTCAGCTACCAGGGTGGTTAGGGAAGGCCCATCAGGTGGGAGCAGGGCTAGGCATGTCTGAACTCAGATTCTCCTTGGGCAGGTCTTGCTTTGGCTGCTGTGGGGGATGGGGTTGATGTTCCCACATCAATGGAGTTGTGAATGTAGGAGGATTATGGCTGCCTCTGTGGAGTCATGCAGGTTGTCAGGGAAGTGGGGGGAAGCTGGTGGTCATGGGCATCACCCGGCTCCCACACAAACCAAAGGGCTGGTCTCACTCCCATGGTGCTCACACTAACAGCCTCGAGTATGTTTCCAGGCAGTGGGTGAGCAGGGCCTGAGAACTTGTCCCAGGCTACCCACCACCCAGCTGTGAAAAAAAAGGGCTGGGTTCTTCCCCCACCTGTGGAGTCTGCACACCAGTTTCATGCCTTCCCCCGAGTTCTAGCCAGGAGACTTCTCATCCAGTTCAAATTTTTACAAAGTTCAGCTGGAGATTTCCTTCTCCCTGTGGCATTTTCCCCCCACTCCTCTGGCTGCCCTTTCCAAGGATCCCTGTGGTGCCAGACAGGAATGAGCTGCTTGGGGACCCATGGAGCTCCCAAGGTCTTTCCTGCTCCTTCCTCTACCCCTGTATTTCGTTCAGCTCTCTAGATTGACTCAGCTCCAGTTGAGGTCGGAAACTTCTCCCACAGACAGACCTTCAGTTTTCCCAGTGGGGGTTGTGTTCAGGAGAGGAGGAACTCCTTTTTCCACTTCCACAATTGGGACACTCACAGTATTTGGGGTGTCTCCCAGGTCCTGTAGGAGCAGTCTGCTTCCTTCACAGGGTCTGTGGGTCCTCTCAGGATTCATGATTTGTTCTTGCAGTTGATCTGGAGGTAAAACTCACAATGCGAGCCTCTGCATGCTGCTCTGTCTGACCAAGTCAGAGCTGCAATCTAGTCCTGCCTCCTGTCTGCGATGATTGTATTTTATAGTTTAAAAAATGCTTTATTTTATTTGCAAGAACAGATCCTCTTTATCTGTAGCTTAGCAAATGTAGACAAACAGAAAGAAAACAGTAAGTCTCTCCCACAATTCTATTATCCAAGGATAAGAATTCTTAAATATCTTAGACACTAGGTTATTTGGTATTCTTACAATTTTTTTCTATTCACGGAAAAATACCTATTTGTCTTTAAAAATAGCAATATGATTATACTACAATATTGTTTGTAACCTGATTTTTAAACTCAATATATTGGAAAATATTTTCATTTATTGTTTTAAAAAAGTGTAGCTTTCTATATAATTCAGAAAATGTCAGAATCAGGATGCCCTGAAAAAATAATCCCTTTTATTTTAAAAAGGATCCAAGAACTTTACCTGCATTATTAATTTTATCAAATACACACACACGCTCAAAAGCGTGAAGTAGTGAGGAGCATCGGTAACTTGTTTTATTCTTTTTTTCAGAATAAGATCTGAGACAGATAATTACTTTCATAGAAATAGTGATTGTGGGATTTTCTGACTTCAAGTGTCTCTTTCCTTAAAATACAACTCTTCCCCCCACATCAATGGTTATTTGCATATATCATGGGAAAACACTTTCTGATATTTCATAAAAGCTTCTCGATATCTCAAATGCACAGTGATAGCTAGGGAAAACTTTCTATATTTTATCTGCCCCGGTTTCACCATTGTTTAGTGAAAGCCTAATCTGTGGTATGAGAACACATTTTAGTGTAAATTAATTTCACTGACCATTCAACCCCCACAGTAGTGGTTATGCATCTATAGACCATGCTTGGAGTTGAAGACTCTGGAGTAACTCTGAGGTCCACAGGTAGAGAGACTTCTGCTGATATGGATGGAGGTTGCATAAGCATCTAGGCACTTTTATTTACTTTGGACTAACTATGTCGATCAAATGGAAAGAAAGAAATGTGTGAGTGCCTGTATTAGTTTTCCACAGCTGCCATAACAAAGTACCATAAACTGGGTGACTAACAACAATAGATGTGCATTCTTTCACAGTCCTGGATGCTGCAAGTCCAAAATCAGGTGTCAGTAAGGCCATGCTCCCTCTGAGAGTCTAAATAGAATCCTTCCTTGCCTCTTCCTAGCTTTAATGGTGGCCATTGATCTTTGGTGTTCCTCGACTTGCAGCTGCATAGTTCCAATCTCTGCCTCCATCTTCATGTGGCATGCTTCCCTTGTATCTTCACACTGTCTTCTTACATAGACAGCAGTCCTGTTGGATTAAGGACCCACCCTCCTCAAGTATGACCTTGTTTTAACTAATTACATCTGCAATGGTCCTATTTCCAAATAAGTTGCATTCTGAGGTACTGGGGTAGTTAGGACTTCAATATATCTTTTTGGAGGACAAGATTCAACCCATGACAAATAGCATAACAAATGTCCCTTAAATACTAGCTTTGGTGACACTGGAGGAATAAAATGAAAAAGAGAAAGAAATACTAGGTTTGGATGTAAAGATTCATAAAGTAATG
Organism: Macaca fascicularis; assembly: GCF_037993035.2. Classification (NCBI taxonomy): domain Eukaryota; kingdom Metazoa; phylum Chordata; class Mammalia; order Primates; family Cercopithecidae; genus Macaca; species Macaca fascicularis. The sequence goes on from NC_088382.1 coordinate 37,020,489, forward strand.
GTGAATGTCACAGCAGCCAATACTATGCTTTTCTTGCCTTTGTCCAAATCTACACTTTCTTGATGACAGTGAGGAAAAGGGCAAAGGAAATGATATGATATTTGGTTTTCTGAGAAATAATGACCCTTATAAGGTCTAGTTGTCAGAGGTCACTTTTAAAAATAACTACGAAGCTTGTCATTAGTATAGCCTTTTACAGTTTACAAAATGCTGTCACAGACAGTATCACTTTGATCCTGATAACATTCCTGTGAATTGGATAATGCAGGTATTACCATTTTCTCCATTTTACAAAAGTGGAATCAGATTAAAGCAGGTTCCACAGCTGATAAATTGTGGCCTCGTAACATCAGATTACTTTTTCATACTACCCACCATACCTCAGGAAATGCAAAAAATCACTCTCTTTTCTGTGGCGTCCCGCATTATATTTTGCAGGTATATACAGCTATTTCCTTAGGACACATCAACCTGGGACAGTTGTGGGAAAGCAATAGAATAATAAACCCATCAATTCTTGGGAATGGCTGAGAAACGTTCTCCCCAGATTTTTCAAGTGCCTAGGTGTTTCCAGATGGCTTTAGGGTTTTCTGTTCAATCAGCAAATTTAACGTGGAGCCTATGCTTTTCTTCAAGGCTTTCTCTCCACGTTTAAGGAATTATGTGCACACATTAATTTATACAGGCTGCCTTAGTCTATTTGGAGTGCTGTAACAAAAGACCTTAGACTGGGTAATTTACAAACAACAGACATTTATTGCTCACAGTTGTGGCAGCTGGGAAGATCAAGGCACCAGCAGATTCAGGGTCTAGCGACAGCTTTCTGTTTCATAGAGAGCACCTTTTTGCTGTGTCCTCACATCGTGGTAGGGAAGGAATGAGCAAGTCTCGTTAGGGCTCTTTTATAAGGACACTAATCTCATTTATGAGAGTAAAGCCTTTGTGACCTAATGACCTTTTAAAGGCCCTACCTTCTAATACCGTCACCTTGGAGGTTAGGATTTTATATTGGTCTGTTTGTGCTGTGATACAGTTTATATGTGTGACCTCTCCAAATTTCATGTTGAAATTTGATAGCGAGTGTTGGAGATGGGGCTTGGTGGGAGGTGTTGGAGTCGTGGGGGCCTATCCTTCATAAATAACTTGGTGCCTTCCCTGCAGTAATGAGTGTGTTCTCACCCTATTAGTTTACCTGAGAGCTGGTTGTTTGAAAGGCTGTGACACATCTCCTCTCTCTCTTGCTCTCTTTCTTGCCATGTGACATGCCTGCTCCTCTGTTGCCTTCCATCATAATTGGAAGCTTCCTGAAGTCCTTACCAGAAGCAGATGCCAGTGCCATGCTTCTTGTAAGCTTGGAGAATTGTGAGCCAAATAAACTTCTTTTTCTTATAAGTTATCTAGCCTCAGATATTCCTTTATAGCAACACAAAATGGACTAAAACATGCTGGTATAACAAAATACTACACACTGGGTAATTGTAAACAGATAAATGTATTTCTCACAGTTATGAAGGCTGAGAAGTCCAAGATCAGGCTGCTCATAGGTTCAGTGTCTGGTGAGGGCCTAGTCTTTGCTTCCCAGATGGTGTCTTGTACCCTGTGCCCTCACATGATGGAAAAGACAGAAGCACCAAAGGGAAGGAAGCAACTCTCTTGCGTTTGTTTTAATAAGGTCATTAATCTCATTCATGAGGGCTCTGCCCTCAGGACTTAATCCCCTCCTAAAGGCCCCACCTCTTATTGCTGTCACATGAGTGATTAAGTTTTAATGTATGAATTTTGGGGAACACATTCAGACCATAGCATTCTACCACTGACCCCTCAAATTCCTGTCCTCACACGTAGAATATATTCATTCTATCCCAATAGCCCCAATTAACTCATTCTAGCATCAACTCAAAAATTTTTATCTAAATTAGATATAGAAGACTTAAGATAGGATTCATCCAGAGACAAATTATCTTTCCAGCTGTGAACCTATAAAATTAAACAAGTTATGTTTCCAAAATACAATTGTGGTACAGGTATAGGATAGCAAAAGGAATAAACTGGAAAGAAGAAAGGAGTAACTGGCCCCAAGTAAGTCCAACATACAGCAGGGCAAACAACACTAAACCTTGAAGGAGACTCATCTTTGACTCCATGCCCTGCCTTCTGGACACACTGGGGCAGGGGCTGGGTGCCTGAGGCCCCAGGCAGCTCTGCCACCATGGCTTTGCTGAGTTTAGCTCACTCACCAGCTCTCAGGGGTTGGAGTTGGGTGCCTGCAGCTCTCCCACACTGGCACTACATGCTGGTAGTTATATAGGACTGGAGTCTTGCAGGACATCTTGCCCTCATGGCTCCACTAAGTACAGCTCTACTGGGGGCTCTCTGGGGTGGTTTCAACCCCATAGTTTTGCTAGGCATTGCCATGGCTCAGACTCTGTGGTGGCCCTGCCTCTGTGGCAGTTCTTTGACTGGGCCTCAAGACTCTTGGAGGCATTCTTTGAAATCTAGGTAGAGGTACTTACGTCTCCATAGCTTCTGTACTCTGCATGCTTGCAGAGTTAGCACTACATGGATGCTACCAAGGCTTACCTTTTGTGTCCTCTGGAGTGACAGCTGAAGCCACAGTTGGCTTTGCTTGAGCCACAGCTGGGGCAGCCAAGGGGTACTTCACCAGAATGTATGGAGCAGAGACTTGAGATAGCTCTGGACAGTGAAACTCAAGGTCCTGCCGGAGCCCGGGTCCTTCCTTTGAAACCATTCTGTTCTTAAGGCCCTGGAACTCTGGGCCTGTGATGGAAGTAGCAGTACTTATAATCTCTGAAATGCCTTCAGGGTCATTCTTCCATTGTGTTGATGAACAGCATCTGTCTTTTTTCTGTCCATACTAATTCCTTATCAAACAGTAGCTTGGCCATGCCCTTGGTATTCACTTCCAAACATACTTTGTTATTCCTCACAATCTGGCCAGGCTGAAAATTTTCCACATCTTTAAATTCTTCTTTTTTAAAAAAATTGTAAATTCTGTCTTTAATTCATTTTCTTCTGGCATTTTACTCTTAGCAGTCAAGTGAAGCCAGATAACTACTCCAATACTTTGCTTAGAATTTTTTCCACCAAATATCCTAGTTCTTTGCTCACAATTTCTGCCTTGCACAAGGCATTAGGACGTGGATACAATTCAACCCAGTTCTTTGCAACTTTATAACAGGGGTAGTCTTTCCTCTAAGAAAGACATTTCTGTTACACGTTTCTGTGTAAGACCTCATCGTAATTGTCCTCCCTTCCTTTATTCCTTCCTTTCTTCCTTCCTTTCTTTTTTGAGACTGAGTCTCACTCTGTCACCCAGGCTGGAGTGCAGTGGTGCAATCTCTGCTCACTACAACCTCCACCTCCCGGGCTCGAGTGATTTTCTTGCCTCAGCCTCCTGAGTAGCTGGGATTACATGCACCCGCCACCACGCCCAGCTAATTTTTGTATTTTTGGTAGAGATGGGGTTTCACCGTGTTGGCCAGGCTGGTCTCAAACTCCTGACCTCAAGTGATCCACCCACCTTAGCTTCCCAAAGTGCTGAGATTATGGGCATGAGCCACTGCACCTGGCCTACTGTCCATATTTCTATCAACATTCTTATCGTGACCACTTAAGTAATCTCTGAGAAGATTTAGGCACTCCCTATAACTCTCCTCTTCTTCTGAGCCCTCACCAGAATAGCTGTTTATGGTTCGGCCTCTACTCATGATCCAGTTCCAAAGATGCTGCCACATTTTTAGATATTCATCATAATAGCACAGCACTCACAGTACCAATTTTTGTCTTAGTCCATTTGTGTTGCCATAACAAAATACCACACACTGGGTGATTTATAAACAGATACACTTATTGCTCACAGTTATAGAGGCTGGAAAGTTCAAGATCAAGGTGCTGGTAGGTGCAGTGTCTGGTGAGGGCATGGTCTTTGCTTCCAAGCTGGTGGCTTGAATACTGCGTCCTTGCATAGTGGAAAGGATGTGAAGGCAAAAGGGAGGGAGACAGCTTCCTTACGCCTTTTTAATAAGGCTATTCATCTCATTCATGAGATTTCAACATGTGAATTTTGGGGGAACACAAATATTCAGCTCATAGTATCCCCTATATCTTACACAAAAGGTAGCATACATACTACAGTCTTTTGGACCTTGCTTTTTTTACTCAACAATGTATCTTGGAAGTCTTAACAGTGTATTGAGATCTTCTTCATTCTACGTTACACTACATAGTTTACTGTTATATTAATGTGCTATTAATTATTTAACTTATTCTCTATTGAAGGGCATCAGGGTTGTTCTAAGTTATTATTATACACAATGCTGGGGGGAAATCATATACACACATCATTTAGTTAAGTACTTATGCAAGTATATCTAGGACAAATTCCCAGAAATGAGATTGCTGGGTCAAAGGATAAATGCATTTGTTATTTTGATAATTCTTGCCAATTGTCCTCCATAGTAGTTGGGCAAATTTGCACTCCTTGGTGCATGGTATGTGTTTCCCCAAAACTTTTGCCAGTATGGTACATTGTCAAAATTTTAGATTATTTCCTCAACTTTCTTATGATGAATAAAGTGAGCATCTTCTCATATTTTTAAGGGCCATTTATATTTTCTTTACCATTAACTGTTAATGTCCTTTGCCATTTTCAACCAGATTATTGGTTGTTTTTACATTTAGATGCATATTATGGTATTTAATTATCTTAAGTATACAACTAGCAGAGGTTCAATGCAAAAAAAAGTTAGAAAATAAGAAATGCAAATAACTTTTGAAATATAAAATTACCCTGATAACTCTCCAAATGTAATATATGACTTTTAGGCCTAATTCTGTGTATATGCACATTCATTTTTGTAATATGGCATTATATTATACAATTGTTAATTGTTAAGTAATCCCTTTTTTCACTTAAGAAATCACGAACACCTTCCTTTTTTTTTTTTTTTTTTTTTTTAATGAGACGAAATATTGCTCTTCACCCAGGCTGGAGTGCAGTGGGCTGATCTTGGCCCACTGCAACCTCTGCCTCTCAAGTTCAAGCGATTCTCCTGCCTCAGCCTCCGAGTAGTGGGGACTACAGGTATGTGCCACCACACCTAGCTAATTTTTGTATTTTTAATAGAGATAGAATTTTGCCATGTTGGCCAGGCCAATCTCGAACTCCTGACCTTAGATGATCCGCTCACCTTGACCTCCCAAAGTGCTCGGATTGCAGGCAAGGGCCACCATGCCCAGCACATCAACTTCTTTAGCAACCTAAAATCTTTCTAGAGGCAGGGGATGCTTGATGCTGGAAGGATGCAACAAGTTCATGCCCACAGGAAACGAAATGCTTTATACACCAAGGAGACCAAGAACAAACACCAAGTTTAAGTAATGTGAAAGGAAATTAAATCTTGAGACCCCAAGCTCACATAGCCAAAGGGAAAAGTCAAGCTGGGAACTGAGTCATGCAAAGCTGCCTTCCCCTTTTGGTTCCTAAATAAGATGGCTACGAAATGAAAAGCTACACACCTCCCTCATATTTTGCCCACAAGAAAATTCCTAGTGATCTGTTACAGTTTCACCATGGCAATGTAAATTGATAGCTTATGTTTACAGGTGCAGTCACCCGGCCCACCAGACACAAATGCGTATCTGATTGTTTCCCTGCCCCATTTGGTCTATTTTTTATCTTATGTAAAATGCAGATTCTCTGCATTTTTCCTCTGCAACATTTGTTTGTGTCATCTTATGTAAAAAATGCAGATTCGCTAAGCCAAAGGCGTGAATAACTATTTTTTCCTGCCCCCCCTCCTTACATGAAAATTGTGTACTTCTCTATTTCCTGCCCTTTCCCCTTTAAATTTGGAGCCCTCAAAATCATCTTCAGAGAAAGGCATAGACTTGTCTCTTGGGCATGTCCTTAACTTTGGCGAGTATGTCTCCTAAAATGACTGAGACTTGTCTCGTCATTTTTTTCTTGATTGACAGTCAGAAGCAGGAGCAATGATAGGATCTAAAAGGTGAGGTAAGAATTCAAAGATGAGATACTGGCAGGTACAGGTTAGACCAAGAAAGGGAGAGGAGAGATCCTGGGTTGGACAATTGTCTCAGAATATGGGTTAATCAGTACTGAGCTCAGTGTGGATTCTCATCTGTGTCAGGATAGACTAGGGGCTGAGGCAGGGGTCACATTAGCTTGGTCCCAATCAAGTATTCCAATTCTGCCTTACATGTTACTGGAAAGCGGTCCTGATCCAGACCCCAAGAGAAGGTTCTTGGATTTCACACAAGAAAGAATTCAGGGCCAGTCCACAGTTCAAAGCAAAAGCAAATTATTAAGAAAGTAAAGTGGTGAAAAGGCAGCTGCTCCATTGACAGAGTAGGATGTTTCTGAAAGTAAGAGGAGGAACGCATCCACCCTAGGTACAATACTCATATATATGAGGAGATGTATTCTGCTACAAAGGTTTGTGATAAAGGATTAATATTCTTAATTACTGTATTTTGCAAGAATCAATATTATCTTTAAAGCAAAATTAGGAATGCCTTTGTTCTCCAGATATTGGGATATCTGGACACTCCCAAGTCTGGGTCTGTTTTAGTAAACATTATACATTTGTTCCCATAACCATCAACATCTAGAGGCTAGGAATGTTTAATTTTCTGGGAATGCAGCCCAGCAAGTCTCAGCCTCATTTTCCTAGCCCTCACTTAAAATGGAGTTGCTCTGGTTCGAAATCCTCTGACATAAATATTTAAAGAGTAATTTCACCAGCACTATATACCACTTCCTACAAAGAGAAGTTAAAGATAATCATTAAGTTACATATATTATCTGGGGATTTGTGATATATAATTTTCTTAGTCCGTCTCTTGTTACCTTTCATCAGTAAAGACATAAAACACATCATTCAAATATACAAGATAATTTTTATTTTAATTTTGCCTCTTGCCTTGTGGTTCGTATCAGGAAATTTATTATAGCCTTGTGCTTTTGCTCTTCTCCTATGGCTCTGTGTGTGTTGGAGTGTTCCCCTCTGCACCACACACATTCTTTTTGTATTCCCAGTGGTTTTCAAAGTGCATTCAGTGCTATCACCTGATAGAAATTCCTAGAAATGCTATCACCTGCATTTCTAGGAATTTCTTAGAAATGCAAATACTCAAGCTCCACCTCAAATCTTATGAATAAGAAACTCTGTGGGTGTCAGCAATCTGCGTTTTAACAAGCTTGCCAGGTGATCATGTGGTATAATCAGGTCTGATAATTGCTGGTGTAGAGCAATAGTCCTTCAATATTTTTGTGAGGAGAAACTACAATGAAATTTTGGATGGAAAGCAGAGAGGGGCTTTTCATTTAACCTTCTGGCAATACTGTGAGACAGGTATGTTTATTCTCAACTTCTAGCTGAGGAAACAGAGGCCAGCCCAGACTGGTAAAGTAATTTGCTCAGCTTTTAACGGCTGAAGCTGGGATTTCAACCAAGGTATGCTGCCTTCAGAAGAGAGAGGGAAGATGAGGAGGACAGAGAGAGAAATATGGATGTATGTGTTTCTGTTTGTATGTCTGTGTGTATATCAAGGAGAAAGGAAGAAGCTCTGTGTATTAATATAGCTAAGGTCCTGGCCCCTACCTCACACTATATACAAAAATTAACTGAGATCGGGAGCGGTGGCTCATGCCTGTAATTACGGTGCTTTGGGAGGCCTAGTGGGAAGGATTGCTGAGGCCAGGAGTTCAAGACTGCAGTGAACTGTGATTGTGCCACTGTACTCCAGCCTGGGCAACAGAGTAAGACCATCTGTTAAAAAAATTTAATTCAAAATGAATCTAAAATTATAAAACTCTTGGAAGAAAATAAATATAGGGGTAAGTCTTTGTGTCCTTGGATTAGGCAATGGTTTCTTGGATGTGACACAAAAAACACAACCAACAAAATAAAAAATAAATTGAATTTCATCAAAATTAAAAATTTTGTGCTGCAAACAATATTATTAAGATAGTAAAATTAGCCCACAGAGTGGGGAAAATATTTGTAAATCATATATCTGATATATGATATGATAAGGAACCTGTATCTTGAATATATAAAGAATTCTTACCATTCAACAATAAGAAACAAATAACTCATTTAAAAAATGGAGGCCGGGTTTGGTGGCTCATGCCTATAATCCCAGCATTTTGGGAGGCTGAGATGGGTGCATCACTTGAGGTCAGGAGTTTGAGATCAACCTGGCCAGCATTGTGAAACCCTGGCTCTACAAAAAATACAAAAATTAGCCAGGTGTGGTGGTGCACGCCTGTAATCCCAGCTTCTCAGGAGGGCTGAGGCCCAAGAATTGCTTGAACCTGGGAGGTGCAGATTGTAGTGAGCCGAGATTGCACCACTGCACTCCAGCCTGGGCAACATAGTGAGACCTTGTCTCAAAAAAAAAAAAAAAAAAAAGGGGAAAAAGATTTGAATAGACATTTCTCCAAAGAAGATATACAAATGGCTAATAAGCACTTAAAAAGATGCCAAACATCGTCGGTAGGAAAATGTATATGCAACCTACAATGTAACATCACTTCATACCCAGTAGGGTGACTGAAATAAAAATGATGGATAATCATAAGTGTTGGTGAGGATAAGCAGAAATTAGAAGCCTCATACATTGCTGGTAAGAATGTAAAATGATACAGCCACTTTGAAAAACAGTTTGGCAGTTTTTCAAAATGTTAAATATAGAGTTACTATTTGACCCAGCAATTCTACTCCTAGATATATACCCAAGAGAAGGGAAAACATTTTTGAAACTAAAAATAAAATCCGAAGCCCCTCACTGACTGAATGGACTCCCTTTTGGCCAAGGGGGCCCCAGAAAAACCCTAAAAACTGAATTCCTGGCAATGATTGGAAGGGAGGTCAGGCATATATCATTTTATCCCTCCACCCCATTTTTTTTTTTTTTTTGGAGACAGGTCCTTGCTCTGTTGCCCAGCACATGGCTAACTAGAGCCTCAGCCTCTTAGGCTCAAGCGATCCTCCCATCTCAGCCTCCTGAGCTGCTGGAACCACAATTATGTGCCATTATGCAAGGCTAAATTTTTGATTTTTTTTTTTTTTTTTTGTAGCGACTGGGGTCTCCTCTATTACACAGGCTGGTTTTGAACTCCTGAGCTCAAGCAGTCCTCCTGCCTTGCCGCCACACTTGGCCTATCCCTTTCTTGTGGAGTTTAGGCACAATAACAGACCACAGGGCCAGAACCTTAGCTGTATTAACACATAGATCTTCTTTCTTTCTCCTTGATACACACACAGACACACACACACACATTAATGTTAAAGAAATCCTAATTCGAATAAAACTGACCCTTTGTGGTAATAAGGTACAAAATTATAAATAAGACCTAGGGCCATGTAAGACAGGGATTAAGTCACACCCGTAGGCCAGTAATCTTGCTACATAGCCTCCTTCTCTGAACTTAAAATATTCTTCTTCTGATTCCAAGTTTTACAGAAAGCCTTGCTTCTTTAACCAATTGAAAATTAAAGAATCTTGGAATCCACTTACAACCTGTATGCTCCCCCTCAAGATACCCCATCTTTTTGGGCCAAACTCGTGTATACCTTCCACATATTGATCTGTGTCTTTGCCTGTAACTACTGCCTCCCTACACTGTATTAAACCAAACTGTAATCTGATAGCTGCAGGTGCACTTTCTCAGGACTTCTAGAGACTGTTTTCCCTGGCAAAAGTCACTCACATGGGCTCAAAATAAACCTCTTTAAAATATTTTAGAGTTTGGTTTTTCCGTAACAATATTTCCAAACAGAAACTTTTATATGAGTGTTCATGGTACTGTTACTCAAAACAGCCAAGGTGGAACAACCCAAATTCCTACCAGCTGATAAATGGGCCAAGAAATGTGGTATATCCATAAAATGGAATATTATCTGGCAATAAAAAGCAATGAAACACTGATATGTGTTAAAAAATGGATGAAACTTAAATAAAGTATGCTAAGTGAAAGAAGCCAGACACCAAAGGCCACATATTGTATGATTTCATTTACATGCAATGTCCAGAATAGGTAAATCTAAAGAGACAGAAAATAGATGATGGTTGTCAGAGGTTTGGGGCGAAGGGGAGAAAAAAAGTAATTGCTAATGGGTGTGGGCTTTCTTTTTGGGGTGATAAAAATGTTCTAAAATTAGATAGTGATAATGGTTGCATGATTCTGTGAAAATACTTAAGACCATTGAATTGTATACTTCTAAAGGGTAAATTTTATGGTAAGTGTGTTATATCTCAATAAATCTGTGACAAAAAATACAGTTAAGGTCTTGTAATATAAAAGGGCAGAGCAGGAATAATTCCTTTATCAGGCTGTGCTCACCTTCCAAGAGAGATCCCTTAGGAACCACAAGGAAGAGGAGTAACTTAGAAAGACTGTGAGGTATGTTACTAGATTCCATTATATTGCTTGGAGACCTCTGTCCTAAAATACTCGTGTCCTGAAGACTTTGCCAAATTAAATTCAGAAAATTAACTTAAACCTGAATTGGGAAAAATTGTCAGGAGGAAAGGTATTCATGTCACTCAGCCCCTTCTGACATGATAGACAGAATGAGGAACTGATACAGATGGGATGAATAGGAAGAGATGCCATCACACTAAGAATGACATGGTGGACTTTGGGGACTCAAGGGGAAAGGGTGGGAAGGGGCTGAGGGATAGAAGAGTACAAATTGGGTGTAGTGTATACTGCTTGGGAGATGGGTGCACCAAAGTCTCACAAATCACCACTAAAGAACATACTCATGTAACCAAACACCATCTGTACCCCAATAACCTATGGAAATAAGATTTTTTTTAAAAAAAGGAAGTGATGCCATCACAAAAAATTTGCAGTTTTCATGATTGGGGGTATCTTTGCTCATTATTCTGATGAAAGATGTGAGCTTCTGCCTCTCAGTTCAAATGAAGATGGACGTGTGTATCTGCTGGAAGGTAACAGCATTCCAGCTGGCTGTTAAGCTTAAGGAACTTGGAATTCAGACTTAATCAACACCAAATGCAGTTATTCACGCTCTCTGTTGCTTGTCCAGGTCACCCTGAAGAGGCCACCAGCTGGTGTTTTCAAGATTGAGCTGATGAGATATTGTTATCTGCCACTCTTCATTTTTAAGCAAAAAAAAAAGAAAAAAAACAGATTCAGATGAACACAGGGATTCTTGTTTTTGGCTCTCAAAGCATGCATGAAGGTGGAGAAACAGTTCAGAGTTTAAAAGCCAGAGGGTTAGAGAATGGAAGTGCTCACAGGACATCTGCTCCTCTACTAGGTGGAAGAAAGGTGTCTAAGAAAGGTGTGTACCCCTTCCTCTCCTTTCTATCCCCATTATCCTGGGTTAGGTTCTCCCATCTCCAATCCTGTCTCTGAAATGTCCCTTGACAAATTTATCAGGCTTCACTTTTTTGTTGCTCTACTGTAAACATTACTCTTACCATCAGTTTTTTTTTTTCTCAAGATACAAACTTGAAGCTGTTCCTCCCTTGCCGATGAAAAATCTGTGGTTACTGTTTTGAACCACAGGATAACGTATAAAGTCTTTACATAGGATTCAAGTTTCTCATCAGACCACAATATAGTTGTCCACTCTTGCTTTCCTGCCATACATCCTAAGTCCCTGACACATTTAAAGAGTTTAGGGAGTATCTGTAGTTTACTTCCTCTACCCTCTGTATTCTTATTCATCTTTGAAGGTTCAGCTCAAATATATCTCTTCTAAGAAGCCTTTTCTGATTCCTCCAAGCAGGATTAAATGCTCCTTGCCTGGGGTTCTGACAAGTCTACACTTGTTTTCCTGCACTGAATGCTTGGGAGGGTTGAGTCAATTTTCCATTCTAGGTTGAATGCCCTGAGACAGACTCTTTTTTCTTTTTTTTTTTGAGACAGAGTTTTACTCTTATTGCCCAATGGCGCGATCTTGGCTCACCACAACCTCCGCCTCCTGGGTTCAGGTGATTCTCCTGCCTCAGCCTCCTGAGTAACTGGGATTACAGGCATGCGCCACCACGCCTAACTAATTTTGTATTTTTAGTAGAGATGGGGTTTCTCCATGTTGGTCAGGCTAGTCTCGAACTCCCGACCTCAGGTGATCCACCCACCCCGACCTCCCAAAGTGTAGGCATTACAGGCGTGAGCCACTGCGCCCGGCCCTGAAACAGACTCTTACTCAGCTAGGTATTCGTGTCCAGGCCATTGCATGTTTCTTCTCTCTCTCTATCTCTACACACACACACACACACGCACAGAGAGAGAGAGAGGGGGAGACAGAGATCTATGTCTATATCTGTATCTATATCTATCTATATCTACCCATGTCTTCTTTAATGAGGAGGGTAGATACTTGGGCCAGAAATGTAAAAAAAAAAAAAAAGTAAAATTATGAAATTCAGATTGGGGAACGTTTGTGCTAAAACTGAAATTTGTACCTTTCAGTTTTCTTTCTGAAAATGAAGGGCACCAAAAATGAAGGCACCAAGAATGAAGGCAGTGAGCAATGCCAGAATCACCAGGGGCTTTTGTGATTTGAAAATGGTGCCCTTACCAGGAAATTAAACTGAGCTCATTATCTCATTAACTTTTGACTGGAGAGGGAATATTCTGCTGAAATTGTATTATCTTTCTGATATGACAAGTTGGTAACAACCTGGGATTTTGAAAGATGCTTTGTTTTCTTAGCAAGAAATTCCACCAATGCAAATGAGTATCCATGGAGAGGAATTCCATTTTAGAAAGATCCTTAGAAAGGCAGGAACCATGCATGCCTAAATTGCTTTGTGTGCATGACAAATCCCAATGGTTGATAAAGGTATCCTTCCATTAAGATTAAATCTTACCACCAACATATTGGAGTGGTTAAAAACTTTAACTGCTCTACAAGATAATTGTGCATGACCAACCTTTTTCCTTCTCCCAAGAGATACTTTGAAATGCAGATAACAATCTCAGCATGCTTATTAGCTGGCACCATTTTTAATGTCCTTCAGCTTCTAAAGGGATATTACAAATTCTATGTTTGATCAAATGGTTTACATTATGGCCTTGTTTTTCAAAGCTGGGAGGAGATATATTGGGATTCTTAAAACTGCCTTAAAACTGTTGATCAGAAAGGCACTTACTTTATGAACTAGAAGGCATCTCTGTTGTTGGGAGAAATCATTTTATTTCTAAAGGTGGGAGGCAATGTGATAGAGTGGGAGGAAAAATGGGTTTCAAGTCAGAGACATGGGTTTTCATTCCAGGTCTTCTGCAAGTTTGCTTAACTTTGATCTCAATTCTCTTAACTAGGGCATATGCCATAAAAGGTTGAGTGGGGTAGGGTGAGGGGAAGGCTACCAAATGTGATAAAAATGGTAGAGCACTGACCGGGCATGGGGGTGGCTCACGCCTGTAATCCCAGCACTTTGGGAGGATGAGGTGGGTGGATCACCTGAGGTCAGGAGTTCCAGACCAGACTGGCCAACATGGTGAAACCCTGTCTCTACTAAAATACAAAAAATTAGCGGGGCATGGTGGCGGGTGCCTGTAATCCCAGCCACTCTGGAGGCTGAGGCAGGCAATTGTTTGAACCCGGGAGGCGGAGGTTGCAGTGAGCCCAGATCGTGCCACTGCACTCTAGCCTGGGCAACAAGAGCAAGACTCTGTCTCAAAAAAAAAAAAAAAAAAAAAAGTGGAGCACTTTCCTGGCCCACAAAGGTCTTTCTGTGTTAGTCTGGCAGGGGAGATCCTATCATATGCTCAGCAAATATTATGAGGAATGATTTTACTTGATGCCTTTCAAATACACGTCTCTTTATATTCTGTTAAAACTTTTGATTAATACTGAGAGGTAAAGAGTTCAATATTTTTAAACTCCTTAATGATTATCATCACAATTTTGCAGGGTGAATACCTATAAATAGCCCACTTTGGATGTGACAGAAAAAAGCTGAGAGGGCCCCCAGAGAGGTCAGTTTCTCAAATAGCAGGTGTCTAGGTCTTTGTGAAGATAAGGTGAGGGGGTGCTACCAGGCTGGCCCTCAATTCCCTTTCGAAAATTATTTTAAATCTGCTTGGGTTCACAAAGCAATGAGCACTTATATTCGAGAAACTGAAATCATACTCTCTTTAGTAAATATAGGTTTTTCTTTCTGAATTTTTTTTTTTATAACAAGATCAGCACACAGCCAGCACAATAAAGAGGTCACAAATAAACAAGTTTAAAGAGTATAGAAAACTATACATTCTCTCTAGGATCTCTACAAAAAGTTAAATATCTGCGCTTGGAAATAAAGGACAACGGGGCTAACAAGGTTGCTAGGAAGAATGAGACATAGTTGTTCAGAGCTGTTGCAGTCATGGGTGGGGAGAGCAACTGCTCAGCATCTGCAGTTAACTTTGTACTGAGATGAAAAGGTAGCAACATCTGAACGAATGTTACAGGTGGCTGAATTAATTACCTCCAAATCCCAACACCCCAAAACATCCGGTGCTGGGATTAGGGAATCAGAGCTAGTTTACTAGTGAATCCCAAACCTCAGACCTGATTTGGATTCAAATTGGAACTGTTGCAGATGGGTTAAGATGGAAAAAGGATTGGGGAAATGTGGGGGATGGATATGTTCTTTCTCCTCTGGGAACAATGACTATCTGTCTTTTATTTCTTTTCTCTTTGTTCTCTTCCTCTTTGTCTCTTCCATTTGGCGGTCCCCTTTTTCTTTTCTTCTTCCCTCTATTCATCTGTCTCCTTATTCCATGGGATGTCTGTTGCTCATCTCTTTCTATTTCTAGAAAGGATGGCCTCCTCTTCACCCATCTCTCTGTCTCAATTCTTTTTCTACTTACTGCTTTCTTTGATTTATGGGGTTTCTATTGCTTAAAGGCACAAGTATACTGCTTGATAAGTTTCTTTCCATTTCAGACACTTTGGATTTAACTAAACAATACTGCCAAGACAAAGGTGAGAATATTACAAGTGAAAATTAACAGCCACTAAGAAGAGTGTCAAACTCATGGTAGAAGAGAGAATTTTCTTTAAAAGAATTTCTTTTGCCTTCATTTCCTGGTGACGAGAGAGATAATGTTCAAAGGCCACATTAATGTAGCACGGGTGAACCCGCTACTGGCTGAGCACATCTCAGTGGCTGGTGGGGCTTTATTTTCGAGGACTAAACACCCCAACATCAAATTGAGAATCACTGGGCATCCTCAACTTCCACGGCAATGTTTCTCATGGGGAAGGATGAGATTTAAGGGGAGAGAAAATCAGGTGAATCTGTTATATAGAGAGTTTTAGAATTAGGGATGAGATGGGGTTAAAGAGAAAAAATATTTTGGATACAGCAGAGTATGGTATTATTCCCAATTTATTTTTAGCTTGAGCCTCCCTGGGTATAGGTGTTAGATTAATAAATGATGGCATTTATAATGAACTGGATTTTAGAGTCAGACAGACCTAGGTTTGAATTTTCATTTGGCCACTTATAAGCTGTTTGACTTTGGGAATATTATTTAAATTGCCTAAGCTTTGGTCTACTTACCTAAGAAGGGGAGATAATCAAACCTCAATGGATTGCAGAGAATATTAATGAGAGAATACCCATGAAGTGCCAGGAACACAGTATGTGTTCAGTAAATAATAGTGACTGTTATTACTATTTCATGGAAAAAAGGCCTGTGTAAATGTTTTGATCACACTTAAAATACCTTGCCCCTGAAATAGTCACCTGAGTCTGCAAATTGTTTTAGAAAGAATGTTTTATATAAATATAGCCAGGCATGGTGGCTCACACCTGTAATCCCAGCACTTTGGGAGGCCGAGACTGGTGGATCACTTGAGGTCAGGAGTTTGAGACCAGCGTGGCCAACATGGTGAAACCCCGTTTCTACTAAAAATACAAAAATTAGCTGGACATTGTCGCAGGCACCTGTAATTCCAGCTACTCAGGGAGGCTGAGGTGAGAGAATTGCTTGAACTCAGGAGGTGGAGGTTTCAGTGAGCCAAGATTGTGCCACTGCATTCCAGCCTGGGTGACAGAGAAAGAATCCATCTCAAAAAAAGTTTTATATAAATAAAAATGAGGAATTATCTGGCAGGGTTTTATATTTTAATGGGGCAGCTTAGAATGATGTCTTAGACCAGGGGTCAACACATTTTTCCTGAAAATAGATACATATTTTTGGCTTTGTGGGCCATACAGTCTCCATTGCTGGTACTCAAATCTGCTGTTGTATCATGAAATCCCTTATACACACTATATAAATGAGTGGGCAGTGTAAAAACTGGCAGTTGGCTAGATTTGACCTGTGGGCAGTAGTTTGATGACCCCTATCTTACACCGGATCCTAAGACATCAGTTTACTTCCTTTTTTCAGGTCATAGAGGAGGACTTAGAAGCACAGAGACATTCTGTGACATGGCTGGAGTTATCTCTTAGCTGAGTGGCAGAGCTGGGATTAGAACCTGGATCTTGTAGCAACTAGTCTAGTGACTTTTAGTCCTGATGTCTTTCTGCTGACTTTAGTTTCTTCTTTGCCCTCAACCTTCCCTTAGTCTTGATACTCTTCATGTTGTTCGCTTCTCTTTGAATACGTTCTCAAGTCTTTTTGTGTATGGATTTCTGCAGAGACCCCACTGCTTAGCAAAGAAAGAATACTGAAATGCCTCAGGGACTAAGAAGTTAACAAGCCTCAAACAAGGCCAGATGGAGGGTAGGAGATGTGGCAAATTGGACAGCACATGCCATATCTAACAGAGAAAGATTCTGTTCAGCTGAGACGACTGTGGCCATCAGGAGTGACTCCAGGGATCCCAGGACTCCTGACTTTTATTTTTTTGAGATGGAGTCTCGCTCTGTCACCCAGGCTGGAGTGCAGTGGCACAATCTTGCCTCACTGCAACCTGTGCTTCCTGGGTTCAAGCGATTCTTCTGCCTCAGCCTCCTGAGTAGCTGGGACTACAGACGCCTGCCACCACGCCTGACTAATTATTGTATTTTTAGTAGAGATGGGGTTTCACTATGTTGACCAGTCTAGTCTTGAACTCCTGACCTCAAGTGATCCACCTGCCTTGGCCTCCCAAAGTGCTGGGATTACAGATGTGAGCTGCTGTGCCTGGCCCCAGGCCTTTTTTGGGAGATACCAGAAATACAAATTTTTATGTGGAATTTTAAGATATTAGCACAATTTTAAAAAAGCCTGTGGTGACCAAACAAAACACATCTAAGAATTACAGTCAGCCTGCGGGAGATCAGTTTGTGATCTTTATCTTAGCCTGTCATTTCTTCACGGCACACATAGATGTGATTTATAAATATTCTGAAAAGATTTTCTTGTTTCACTTAGAAATGTGTTTGATAAATAAAAATGTTTGCTCAAAAGGTGACAGTAATGATCACTGGTTTAGGACAAGCAGTTAGACTTTACCTTTTTACCTGGATGGTTTTGTATTTGAAAACAGCCTTGAGGGGCAACTCTGAAATTTTGGAGGGGGACTGAATAGAGTTTTTTGAGTTCCTCTGGGATGGGCTATACATTCTCAAATTTTAAATATATGGCTGTTTAATGCCTCCTGGAACCTTGTATTGCTTTTCTTTATCCATCCAACAAAGAGCTAACAATCATGGCAGTTATTTTGTTTATTGAAAAGCGGTGTGTTTCCTCATTTCACTGATATCCAAAGCAATAGTTTTCTCCTAAGGTGCTGCCTCTCTAAGACAGTTTAGAACTGAAGGGTAGGAAATCGTAGCTGTAATTGGTGACAGTGGGGAGGAGAGGAGCGTTCCAGCGATAGTGACAAAGCATGTGGACAGAAACCAGCTAAATTAGAAGTTTCTAGGGTGGGATGTTTAGAATAAGCCAGACTAGTTTCATGAGAATGATCTGAAAGCATGCCGATTTCTGGACTTCATCTTAATGGATCTGGGTTGGATATGGGATTACGTAATTTTTTTTTTTTTTTTTTTTTGACAGTGATTTACTCTGTTGCCCATGCAGTGGTGTGATCATAACTCACTGCAGCCTTGAATTCATGGAACTCCTGGGTTCAAGCCATCCTTCTGCCTCAGCCTCCCGAGTAGCTGGGACCACAGGCATGTGCCAACATGCTAATTTTTTAACTTTTAATTTTGTAGAGATGGGGTCTCTTTATGTTGCTCAGGCTGGTCTCCAATTCTTATGCTCAAGTAATCCTCCTGCTTTGGCCTCCCAAAGTGCTGGGATTATAGGTGTGAGACATTGGGAAATATACATTTTAACAATTTTATTTATTTATTTATTAATTATTATTATTTTGAGACAGGGTTTTACTCTTTTACCCAGGCTGGAATGCAGTGGCACCATCTTGGCTCACTGCAACTTCCACCTCCCCGGCTCAAGCCATCCTCCCACTTCAGCCTCCTGGGTAGCTAGGCCTACAGGCGTGGGCCTCCATGCCTGGCTAAATTGTTGTATTTTTTGTGAAGATGGGGTTTCATCATGTTGGCCAGGCTGGTCTTGAACTCCTGAGCTCAAAGCAATCCATCCACCTCGGCCACCCAAAGTGCTGGGATTACAGGGCTGAGCCACCACACTTGACTGGGAATATGAAATTTTAAAAGCCACACAGATGCTTCTGATGCTTGGTTCAGTTTGGGAAGCACTAGTCCACACCAGTTCTTAGTTCACAGTTTTATCAAGACTCTTTTAGAATTCCCAGGGAGACACCCTTTAGGGAGTGTTGAGCCCCAGCTAGGGGACCCTATAAAGTGTGCTCTATATTGGCATGGAAGCAATAGAAACTGCAAAAATTTAAAATGGAAATACAAGCAAAACTATAGTTTCTATAGATGGGGCAAAATCTCTATGAAGGAAGACACCAATGCGAGAGGATTCTTAGCCATCAACATGCAAGAGATTAACCTGTGGCACAGTATATTTAAACATGCACCTTCCTTTGCCCCATCAAAGATCTCTTAGTCATATTTTCTTGGGCAGATCTTGAGTATCTGTACTCAGGTTAGGATTGGTAACCACTGTACTTATGTATTTCTGGGGTTCTGTAAGGAGTTTTTTTTTTTTTTTTTTTTGAAACAGGGTCTCACTCTGTCAGCCAGGCTGGTGTGCAGTGGCACGATCTTGGCTCACTGCAACCTCGACCTCCTGCGCTCAAGTGGTCTTCCCACCTCAGCCTTCCTTGTAACTGGGACTACAGGCACACACCACCAATCCCAGCTAATGTATTTTGTATTTTTTGTAGAGATGGGGTTTCACCATGTCACGCGGGCTGGTCTTGAACTCCTGGACTCAAGTAATCCACCCACCTCGGCCTGCCAAAGTGCTGGGATTATAGAAATAAGCCACTGTTCTTGGCCAGGAGTAATTCTTAAACTTTTTCCATTTCAGGTATACTTTGAGTACTGTCATATTTCTTACCCAGCCTTTCTGTTCTCATTGACCACTTTTCTTTAAAATTAAAATTAAAAAAATATTTTAAATAAACTTAATGGTTACATCCCATGATGTAGAAACCACTGCTTCTACTTGATAGGAGTATGGTAAATGTGCCCCAAACACAGCTGTGATCAACTTTTTCCCTCCCAGCAGCATATGTTGCTTCTCACATTGAGAGGTGAAGTGTATTTCCCCTCTCCTTGAACCTGGACTAGTTTGAAATGGGCTTTGACCCATACATAGCATGCTGTGGAGTGATGTGGTGCCAGGTCTGGCACCTTCTAACTCCGTCTGCTTGGAAACCAGCCACTATATGCAATGTCTAGCTGTGTTGAGACCATTGGGCTGTGACCATAATGCCACCACCTGGAGAGGTCATATAGAGGAAGAGAGATGTCCAGGGTAGGGGGAAATAGCAAGTTTGTATAGCAAAGTTTGTATACAAACTAGTAGTTTGTATAGCAAACATCCTTGGAAGATAGAGATAGGGTCTCCCTCCTGGACAGAGGGCAGATTTGTTTCCTGATCAGGGCAATAAAGAGAAAGTCTCCTCCTGGGAGGATGGTTGGGCATCTTTGCTAGAAGCTCCCTTACAGGTTTGGGAGCCTCCTAAGCTCAGAGCTCCTCAGCAGTGGGACAATCGCACTGTGTGAGCAGCATCTGCTTGGGCCACTCTTTGTTGCTCTCATGAGACATAAGTGGGTGGGAGGTGGGGAGGAGGGGCAAGGAGAACTCATGCAAACATACAACTCATGCTGACTCCTGTGCCATGAATAATAAAAATAATAAATAATAAATAAAATAATACATAATAAAGTTCTTTGTCTCTCACATAGGACTTCTCCCAGCATCTATGAATGTGACAGACTAATTTGTTAACTTGTAAGTAGGGTATTGACCAGATCCTTCACAGTTCTTGACATCTGGTCAGCTCCTAGCTGCTGACACTAGCCTAAGGGAGACAGCGGATATATGAGTGACACAGCCATCTTGGCATTTCAGACCCAGCAGATAATACATGAATCAGAAGAACTAGGCAGCTGAGCCCAGTCCAGATTTCAAAATAATGAGAAATATAATAACTTGTTTTAAGCTGTTTGATAATCATCTATCTAGTAAATCACTGAAATGGGGAGCAGAGCTGTCATCTTCTCCTTCCAAGGGTAGCCCAAATAGCTCCCATAGTCCTTTCTGTTCATTACTCATAAATTCCTATATACCTGGCATCATACATTAACATCCAAATAGATCTGCCTGTATCCTAAATATAAAGACTTCAAAATTGAGCATTCAGGCTTCACAACTGCCAATGTCCCCCATTGCTGGCAGGACAACATATAAAATCCTCTCTGTCTGCCTCCATCCCCTCTATCTGATGTTATTATTCATAGCTTCTTCCCCATCAGAGGTTTTTGTTTGATCCTACCTTGTGCATATTATTTTCTTTCTTGATTTGAAACCTTAACTACTACTGTTTCTTTGGACTGGAATGCCCTCCCTCTGTCACTACTAATGACACCCACTCTTCCAGCTCACACCCTTTTCAATACCTTTTCTGCATCCCTGTAGTGGTTATTGTTAATATTGGATGGATTATTAATCACACAATGATTTGTATTATATTCTAAATTAAAACCAGCTTTTAAAAATATACAAAAGCAAATGTATTCATTGTAAAACAAACTCAGAACTACAGCTCTTCAAATTAAAAATAAAAAGCTTTTTCTGTCTCCCATATCTAACCCTTGATCTCTTGCCATTCTATTTTCTAACCTTTTCATATGCACATGAACACATATGCACATAAATTCACAGGTGATCATTTTATTATTATATAAGTGAATGAAAAAGCATAAATACTTTTAAGAAGTATGCAATTTATTTTAATTTTATGTGAAGTTATTGTGTTACAGGTGTCATTGATAACATTCTCAATGCTCGAATTACCTAACAAGAATGGATGTGGGTGATATCACTAAGTTTGAAGAACAGAAAATGGCTTTAACCAAAATAATTTCTTCATAGCTGATGCACTGTGACTAAAAATTAAATAATGGCAATGTAATGAATCTTTTGGGTCAAAGGGTATGCATATTTGGAAGGCTTTGGCAAATAGTGTTAAATTTCATTTTTTTTTTAAAACTTTTAGGCTCAGGGGTACATTTGCAGGTTTGTTATGTGGATAAACTGCATATCACAGGGGTTTGATGTACAGATTGTTTTATCACCCAGGTATTAGCATAGTATGCAATATGGAGTTTTTCATCCTGTCTCTCCTCCCATCCTCCACCCTCAATTAGACTCTAGTGTCTGTTCCCTTGTTTGTGTCTATGTGTTCTCAATATTTAGCTCCCACTTGTAAGTGAGAACATTCTGCATTTGGTTTTCTGTTCTTGTGTTTGTTTACATAGGAAAATGGCTTCCAGCTCCATCCATTTTACTGCAAAAGACATGATCTCATTCTTTTTTTGTGGCTGTGTAGTATTCCATGGTATGTATGTACCACATTTTCTTTATCCAGTCTACCATTGATGGGCATTTAGGTTGATTCCATATCTTTGCTGTTGGAATAGTGCTGCTATTTACATACATGTGCATGTGTCTTTATGGCAGAACAATTTATATTCCTTTGGGTGTATACTCAATAATGGGATTGCTGGGTCAAATGGTAATTCTGTTTTAAGTTCCTTGAGAAATCACCACACTGCTTTCCACAATGGTAGAATGGTACACTGCCAGCAGTGTATAAATATTCCCTTTTCTCTGCAGCCTTGCAGCACCTGTTATTTAACTTATAAATAGTAGCCATTCTGACTGGTGTGAGATGGTATCTCATTGCAGTTTTTTGATTTGCATTTCTCTGATGATTAGTGATATTGAGCATTTTTTCATATGCTTGTTAGCTGCATGTATGTCTTCTTTGGAAAAGTATCTGTGCATGTCCTTTGCCTGGTTTTTAATGGGATTTTTTTTTGTTTGTTTTTTGCTTGTTAATTTGTTTAAGTTTCTTATAGATTCTGGATTTCAGACCTTTGTCGGATGAAATTGCAAAATTTACAGCTCTTTATTTTTGTTTCTGCAGTGTAAGAGAGGGTACATTTTCCCCTACCTTGCCCAGATTGGATATGTTTCGTTTTTGGCAACTCCAAAACTCCTTTATACCACTTCTTAGTTATTATCCTCATGCTTTATGGTAGACAAAAGACCTTCACAAACATCATCTTCTTTGAGCTACACAACAGTACCAAGCGTAGAAATGACAGACATTTTTCTTCCCACCTTACAAAAGAGCAAATCAAAACTCAGAGAAATCAAATAGCTCACAGAGCTTGTGTGGTTAGTAAGGGAGCCAGATAAGAACTCAGGTCTTCTGTGTCTTTGCCAGCACTCTCGGGCTCTCCTTCGAACATTTCCCTTGGAGAGAGAACTGTGTGGGAGCCAGGGCATCCAGCATTCCTGTTATGAGAGACAGTGTGGAGCTGGGGATGTCAGCCTGGCTCAGTAGGTAGCTGCTGGCCTTTCTGATGGGAATACAGCTTAGGTTCCTGGGAACTTTCTTATCTGGAATGCCGATGAGCCCACTGATTTTTCTCTGGCTTGTAAAATCAACAGATCTTGATTTACTCCTCTTAATGAAGAGTAATATTAAGGACACTTTGAGGAAAGTGAGAAAGATCAGTCAGTTTCTTCGTTAATCACAGTAGATGCTATGACCTCAAGGTTGCGGGGGAAGTTAGAGAGGGCACAACTGAGAGCAAGAGAGGCTTGGTGTTGTGTGCATCTCAGCCACTGCCTACTCTCCCCTAAGCTGCCAACCAGCCTCAGCAGAGTGATGGTGAGGGCCCTGCCCCTCTGGCATGCCAGCAAACCTTGCTAATGTAATAGAAATTATAATTATTCCCAGTTCTGAATATTTCACTTCTTCTGGACTGCAGGGGTATTAAAGTTGATTAAACACATATGCTTCTGGTAGATAGCTTCTATAGTCACATATGGAGTGATCTGTCTTTTTCATCCTCAGGAAGAGAGGGAGACAACAAGACCACAAAGGAGGCAAGAGCAGAGCTGGGGTTAAAAAACAGGAAATGAGTGAGTCCACATTCTTTGTTACAGTCAAGACAAGGGCAAAGACCCAAAGACTTTTAAAAAAATCCACCACATTTCTATACAGAAAAAAAGCTAAAGATGCTTATTAATGTTAAAATTCAATTTTAATAATTGCAATCTCTTCCTTTCAAAAATATGTATTTGACAAAGATGAATATGTTATGCTCATTAGTCTAAGATTTGCCATTTAGGTACAAATATATGTTATGAATTATGGGTTGGAAAAACTAGTGCATTTTACAGTGTGTGAGAAATGACTCACATGTCCTCAGGATTCAATTATTTTTTAAGAATTTATTTCTTAAAAATGGCTGTTCCATTCTGCAACGTTTCTCAAAGCCAATAAGTGATGTTTGTCTCATTTGGAATTATATGTTTAATTATTCACAGCTTGACTTTCCACACCACTGGCAAGAAGAAATATTAAGAGGCTATTATAAACTTTGCTTTGGAGTAGTTGATGCTGGATCTTGAGAAAAAAGCTTTTTAATAATCCACTTCTTATTCCTCAGTCTCAACAAATCTCTTCCAGCATGGAAGCAGAGAGCAGCACTAGCCTATAGCTTCCCTGACATACACAGGAATGGAGGCTCCAAGTGCAGGCTGATGGGATATGCATTCGGGTAATAGTTGGCCTGGTTATTCTCTGGGACCATAGAGTTATTTTGTTTAGCTACATAGTGCTATGTGCAGAATAAGGAAAGTCCCTTTCCACTCTATGTATTAGAATATATGTATTTCATCTGTGAGAAGGGAATTCACATAACTGGATACACAAAAGGTTTTTTTAATCTTTAAAATCTTTTAAATATTACATTTTAAAATATTTTAACTTTAAAAAATGCTAATTTTTGCCCATATCAACACTCCTATATTTTAGCTTTTGAGAAACTATTTTTGGCAGGGTGCGGTGGCTCATGCTTGTAATCCCAGCACTTTGGGAGGTCGAGGTGGGCAGATCACTAGGTCAGGAGTTCGAGACCAGCCTGACCAACAAGGTGAAATCCCATCTCTACTAAAAATACAAAAATTAACCGACGTGGTGGTGTGCGCCTGTAATTCCAGCTACTCAGGAGGCTGAGGCAGGAGAATTGCTTGAACCTGGGTGGCAGAGGTTGCAGTGAGCCGAGATCCTGCCACTGTACTCCAGCCTGGGTGATAAGAGTAAGACTCCGTCTCAAAAAAAAAAAAAAAAAAAAAAAAAAGAAAGAAAGAAAGAAAAACTATTTTTGTTGTTTTGTTCTAATTCAGAAGAGGAAAGAATGTCACCCCGATTCTATCATTCAGAAATAATCAATGTTAATGAAATGGGAAAAGTTTCCTTGTCCCCCTCGCAGGGCGTGTGATGGGAGCGTGACTTGCTTCTTCAGTGCCCTGCTGCTCCAACCTCTAGGGGAGCATACAGACAGGCAGGCTGTGGGCCTCCGACCCCACGGCAGTGTCTAGGGGTAAATGTCTACAGCTGAAGCCTCAGTGGGCGTGTTTAACGGGGTGCTCTTTTAGTTTAGCCATCCATAGGCAGCTTCTGTTAGTCAGCTCAATCAGACCCCTGCCTTATCGCAAGGAGAGAGGACTTTCTGTATCCCAGGGTTCTTTCCTTGGTGTACCGGAAGAATCAGATCACACATGGGCTTGGAGAATGGGTGCAAGATTTTATTGAGTGGAAGTAGCTCTCAGCAGATGGGGGAGCCAGAAGGGAGGTGGTTTTCCCTTGGAGTCGGTCTGCTCAGCAGCCCGGGCTCTCCTCCGGCGGTCCTCGCCAAACTCTGCCTTGTTCCGCTGGTTGATGGCCTGCTGATGTGTGGTGTGCTCTCATGCAGGTGTGTTCCTCTCCAAGTCCAACTGCCCATGTGTTCCTCCGCTGATATGCTTCTCTAGATGTCCAGCCACCTGGGTGTCTGCCTGCTAGGGTCTCGGGTTTTTATAGGCACAGGATGGGGGTGTGGCAGGCCAGGGTGGTCTTGGGAAATGCAACATTTGGGCAGAAAAAACAAAAATGCCTGTCCTCACTGAGGTCTGTGGGCACAGGCCCAGGGGTGGAGCCCCTCCATATCATTTAAAGGGACCATACCCTTCCCTTCTCAGTGCTTCCCTTTCCCCCTTCTGTATCATTTAAAGGGATCATGCCCTTCTGTATCATTAATATTTGAATATATTTACTTCTTCTCAGCCATAACTTTTGGACAGAGTTGCAATCATAGAAATTTATTCTAATATTTTAAGATAGGCATTTTGCCCTTTCATAAAATGATTTTCAAATTTGATTTTAATAGTTTCACACACAAATTCGTTTTAAAAATAATATTCATTTTAGTGATTATAAAAGTAGCAAGTATTTTTATGAGAAAATTTGAAAGATGTAAACAAACATCAGAACATAAGAGCCCATCAACTGATAAACAATTGCTAATATTTTTGGTATATTTCTCTCCTCTGCCTTCAATCTCTCCTTCAATCTTCCTCTCTCTCTGCCTCTATACACACATACATTTTACATACATGAAGAAGTACACACAATAACGACCTGTATGTATGGATGTGCCAAAATTTGACAATGTTTGGATTAGAATGCTTTTTAACTTTTTAGAAACTTATCTTGACATTTCTATGTTGACTTTAAAAATCTTTGAAAACCTTAATTTCATGGTTGCATAATATTTCATTGAATGGATGTACTATAATTTACTTAATTAATGACATTGCTATTTAGGCTGGTTGCAACTTTTCATTATTACATATATTGAAGCAAACTGCATTCATATGTAAAAGTCTGCGAGCCCATTATTCTTACCTTATCAAGGGCAGTTTCTTAGCAGGGGTATAGTAGGGCAAAGGACACCTTCCTGAGGCCCCTGGCATGCACGGCACCTGACTCCCCAGGAAGCTTTTCTTGCCTTACATATCTTCCTAGAGGACATGAAAGGGCTTGTTTCTCTGCTCTTAGCCCCATGATCTCTCCTCTGCACCTCAAGACTGCTCATCCAGGGAGCAGTGCAAAGATCAGCCATTATTCCCATTTTTAATAGATGAAGAAACAATGGCTTACGGGTCCTCTTCAGACCCAAATGGACAAACAAGGTGTTAAGAAGGATAGTTAACAGAAGAGACAACTTTAAATATTCTTACCACAAAGAACTGATTAAGGTTTGAGGTGATGTAATTACCCTGATTTGATCATTATACAATGTCTACATGTACAGGATCACATTCTATTCCATAAATAAGAACCATGACTATGTGTCAATTAAAAGGGAAAGAAAACTTAAAAGAAGAGTAGGTAACTGTCCTGAATCTTGGCTCAGTGCTAGATCTTTAAAACAAAGTCACCCCAGATTAAAACAGTTTGTGATGCCAGGAGGCAGTGAAACTGATAAAGAGCAACAGAAGATGTACAAATCGGCCAGGCACAGTGGCTCATGCTTATAATCTCAGCAATTTGGGAGGCTGAGGTGGGTGGACCACCTGAGGCCAGCCTGACCAAAATGGTGAAACCCCGTCTCTACTAAAAATACAAAAAATTGGCTGGGCACGGTGGCTCAAGCCTGTAATCCCAGCACTTTGGGAGGCCGAGACAGGTGGATCACAAGGTCAGGAGATCGAGACCATCCTGGCTAACACGGTGAAACCCCGTCTCTACTAAAAAAATACAAAAACTGGCCGGGCGCGGTGGCTCAAGCCTGTAATCCCAGCACTTTGGGAGGCCGAGGCGGGCGGATCACGAGGTCAGGAGATCGAGACCATCCTGGCTAACACGGTGAAACCCCGTCTCTACTAAAAATACAAAAAACTAGCCGGGCGCGGTGGCGGGCGCCTGTAGTCCCAGCTACTCGGGAGGCTGAGGCAGGAGAATGGCGTAAACCTGGGAGGCGGAGCTTGCAGTGAGCTGAGATCCGGCCACTGCACTCCAGCCTGGGTGACAGAGCAAGACTCCGTCTCAAAAAAAAAAAAAAGAAAAATACAAAAACTAACCAGGCGAGGTGGCGGGCGCCTGTAGTCCCAGCTACTCGGGAGGCTGAGGCAGGAGAAAGGTGTGAACCCAGGAGGCGGAGCTTGCAGTGAGCTGAGATCTGGATACTGCATTCCAGCCTGGGTGACAGAGCGAGACTCCGTCTCAAACAAACAAACAAACAAACAAACAAAAACAACAAAAAATTAGCCAGGCTTGGTGGTGGGCACCTGTAATCCCAGCTACTTGGGAAGCTGAGGCAGGAGAATCCCTTAAACCTGGGAGGCAGACATTGCAGTGAGCTGAGGTCGTGCCATTCCACTCCAGCCTGGGCAACAAGAGTGAAACTCTGTCTCAAAAAAACAAAAAACAAAAAATGAAGATATACAAATCAACAGGTCTTCTGGCACTTTTGCCAGCCAGTTGGAGACTCAGAAGGGAGGGACAAAAATAGCTGTTGCTGTAGAATGCAATTGCCTTGGTCTGTTTAGGGAGAAAAGTGTAAGAGCTCTAATTTGTGGAAGTCACAAACTGAAGTGCTTTGAAATGTACTTAAAAATAAAAGAAAGTGCTGAGACAGCTTTGTTCCCCAATAACCACAATAGAAATTTAGCATAGTTATAGTTTTTAATCACATGTTTAGGGAATCTGTGTGGTTATTCTCTTAGTGGTGGTTGTGTTTTTTTCTTTCTTTCTTTCTTTTTTTTTTTTTTTGAAAGAGCTAGACAAAAGTTCCTTAGGATGAATGCTCCTGACCTAGATGAAACTAACAAAAGCAAAACTCAAGCTGTTAACTCTTTGATGGTTCATTGTATTTGAAAGGAAGTCTTAGAATCTCTATAACTGGATGCTGATCACTAAGTTTAGCACAGACACTGGCGTATTCTCTTCTGCAGCTGTCCTCTGATCCTGCTGTTCACATCTGGATCAATTTCCTGAGTCCTGGCAATCTGAGCTGGTGTTTGACTGAGGGATATTTACTCCCACACAGCTGTTAAGCAGTAGGAGCAGAAAATCAGCTCGGATACAATTAATACCGTGTTGTAATAAGGAGACATCACCAACGGAAACAGTTGCTGAATTGATTGTGATGATGCCGAGGAGGGTAACTATAATGATAATGGTGATTAATATAGCCATTACTGGGGACAGACTCATATAGGAGCACATTTTTATCCTATCTTTGTTTATGCTGTTGCAATCTTTCATGCTCCAGTTCCCCACATAGATCAGGTTTACACAATTGCAGATAAACTTTGTTTTGCTCTGAATCCTCTATATGATGAATAATAACACCTTTGATACAGTTCAGGTAAAGTTGGGGTGACACCCAAATGCCAGTTTGCTTTTAAAAATTTTTTTTCTATTAGACATAAGCTCTTCTGAAATTGCCGGAGTTCTCATACACCAAATCACTTAGCAGGAATGCTCAGACTGTTGAAATTGAGCTGGAGAGGGACTGACAAGGCTCTGAATGCCCAGTAGTTCTCATTGTCTTGGGACAGCACTATTAGAACTCATTAACTGACCACTGTATTTCCATTGCCTATGTGAGTTTCTCCATGAGGCTCTTGTTGCATTACAGAGGACAGTTCTGGGCGTGGGCCTGTTTGGAGTTGTAGACCCTTTAGCCACCTTGGGTTCTATACACCTTTGTCCCCCAGGCAATGTGACCACCCAAAATGTATCTGCACTTTTGCAGATTGCTTTCACCTCATAGAAATCCATTGCCTTAGGCAGTGGGTGCACCCAATTTTGTTAAGTTTACTTGACTTTCAAGGTTGGAAAGAGCAGTTGAGACCTATGAATTCAACTCTCCTTATATCACAGATGAAATGCAGGGGTTTATGACTCTCCCTTAAAACTGATGCCTAAAATTCTACCACTGGAGACAAAGTTATGTAGGGGAATATAAAAACACCCACTCTGGCATCAAATCCTGGTTTTGCCTTTGGTTAGCTGGATGACTGTGGACAAATGACTGAACCTTACGTGCTGTCATGGTTACAATGGTGACAAAATAGTACCTACCTTTTGGGATTGTTTTGATGATTAGTAAAGTAATACGTGAAAGGGACTGACACAAGATGACCTCTCCATGCACCTCAGCTGTGTGTGTGTGTGTGTGTGTGTGTGTGTGTGTGTGTGTGTATGCACACATGTGCAGTCAATATTTACTAAGAGCTGGACTTGAGTTATGTAGTGAAGATGACGGCCAGGGCTTGCCAGCTTTTGTGAATTAGCTGTGACCCAGGGGAGGTCCTGGCTGGGAGAGAACAGCAGGGAGACAGAACTGTGAGTTCTAAAGACGCCTCCAGTGTTAGCTAGAGTATCATGCTCACTGTTGCTGACTTGGAGGAGTCTCTTTTAGATTGCATATGTTCTGAAAGGAGACACACATCTTGCTAATGTCTTCCCTGAGTAGCATAGCTAGTTAGAAATAGTAGTTTTGTGTCTTGGAAATCTCCTAGGTTAGTGGTTCTCAAACTAGACTATGAAGAGACTTACAAACACAGATCTCTCTTACCCATCCTCTCAGATGCCAGCAGTCTCGGTGAGTCCAACATTGTGTGTTCGAAAGCAACTTCCCCAGGTGTTTCTGCAGTAGGTGGTTAGAAGTCCAATTTGAGAAATGTTGACCAAGAAAAAGTTTTCACTTTTAAAGACGAGAGGGCATGAGGCCCGCTGCCACTGAGCATCTTGGTGGCAGTGTGGGAGTGGAAGCTGGCTAGCCTCATACGTCCTTACGGAGCTCCCTCCAACAGCATGAATTAGGGTAAAGGAGGCCTCAGGAAAGCAAATGTCCCTGAACTTAGCATCATGCATCATGACTTCTTCTTCCTTGTTTTTTTTTTTTTTTTTTTTTGAGACAGGGTCTTGTTCTGTTGCCTAGGTTGGAGTGCAGTGGTATTATCATAGCCTGCTATAACCTGGAACTCCTGGGCTCAAGCAGTCCTTCCACCGCAGCCTCCTGAGTAGCGAAGACTACAGGCCTGTGCTAATTTTTAAATTTTTATTTTGTAGAGATGGAGGTCTTGCTATGTTGCCCAGGCTGGCCTCCAACTCCAGGCCTCAAGCAGTCCTCCTGCCTTGGCGTCTCAAAGTGCTGGGATTACAGCTGCAAGCCACAGCTCCCAGCCTTGACTTCTTTATTTCTCTAGTTCTCTGCCCTCATGATCTTTTAGCATTTTTGTTTAAGCTTCAAACTATCTAATTTGACCATCAGAGGTAAATCCTGGAGGATCATTTTGTGAGCTGATTTTTAAAAGGATCTTGAGATATTTGCTTGAATGGGTGGTGGCATTTCTGCCCACCTGGAGAGAATCAGAGAAGGCTGGAAGGAGAGAGGATGAGAAGACCTTGGGTACCGTGCCGTCCTGCTGCGGGAACTGTGGAGCCCCTTCCTCTGCCACCTGCCGGTCTCCTGTTCTGGTTACTGGGGTGTCTTCAGGGCAACCAGAGGAAGGCTCTGGCTCTCAGGATCATGTATGCCATCATGGCACCACATGTTCTTTTATATTATTTTTAAATGAACTTAACAGCAAGAAGATAGACCTCACTCCCTGACCACCTGCCAGCAAACCCACTCTGACACTGCTTGCACCTGTCAGTCAATATTCGCAGACTGGGCAACTTCTTGTTTCTTGGCATTCTCTGCAGAAACAGCCTGATTCCAGCCTCCCTCTTCAATAAAATAAGTTAATGCTAGTAACAGTATCTCCCATTTCTTACACTGTGTCAGACATGATGCCCAATGCCCTTATATGTCATTTTTCATTTAATCCACTTGAAAACTCTATAAGCATTGCTGTTACCATTTTAGGAATGTAATACTGAGGCTTAGTGATGATAAAAAAACATTTGTCCAAGGTTGTGCAGGCAGAACTTAAGTTGAGAAGACTCCTTAACTCCCAGGCCCTTATTCTTTTTCTTTTCTTTTTTTTTTAACTTTTGTTTTAAGTTCGGGGGTACATGTGCAGTTTTGTTACATAGGTAAATATATGTCATGGGGGTTTGTTGTACAGATTATTTTATCACCCAGATATTAAGCCTAATACCCCTTAGTTTTTTTTTTCCAGGCCCATATTCACGACCAGAATGTTCTAGTGCCTCTTGTAAAAACTTAGTCTGCCCTTTGAAAGCTGAACTGTCCACCTCTAGGGCCAAGAACACGCATGTCACACCTGGGGTGGGAGACAGAAAAGATGGTTTTTAGCGTTGTGGTTCATGGCTGTTCCTCCTATTAGTGACATTTCTTACCCACTCAGAAACTGCAGCTGGCTTCAGAGGCCCTTTTGTTAGAAGTGGGAGACAGTCAGGGAGGCAAAGAAACACAGCTGGCCTTGTAGAGTAGTGGAGGATCTGGGAAGGCCAAGAGAAAGACATTTGTCTGGACTTAATTGACAAGAGGATGGAAATTCCCATTTCCCAATGTATTTCACTTTACTTTAACCCTTAGATAAAAGGACTCAGGGAGCACTGGAATGTGGGGAAAGATGGAAGCTGAGGGGAGTAAGGTTTGAGCTTTGGAAGGACAGACATTTATTGGTGCTTAAACATGTCTTTTGGTGAAAACCAGCTCCCAAATACAGAGCAGGCCACAGACACAAACTCCTCCCTCCAGTGCAGTGATTCACGCACCTCCTGAGGTTGCATCCCACTGTTGTCTCACTCATCGGAGGTCCCTGTTTCTTGAAAGGTTGGGTCTGGCTCTGCCCTGTGATAAATGTCCATCATGCTGAACCATCTGTCTAGCTTTGGCATCAATTCACCTGGTGGGTGACTGCTTTCCAATCCTACATTTTTCCTCTCACCAGTGCCAGTTCACCAGCCACAGTGCATTCCATGGTCCACTCGGTGAAGGGGGGGAGAGGGAGGCGGATTCTAAAGTGGCTGAATAGCAAGACTCCCAGAAGGATTTGCTGCTCCTTCCTCCTCCATAGCACTTACTAGTCCGATCTATTATACATTTACTTATTTATTGTCTCTGTCCTCACTAGATTGTAAGCATAATAACAGGGATTGTCAGCAAACAAAAACATAAAGTGGGGAAAGGACACTTTATTTAACAAATGGTGCTGGGGTAATTGGCAAGCCACATGTAGAAGAATGAAACTGGATCCTCATCTCTCATCTTATGCAAAAATCAACTCAAGATGGATCAAGGACTTAAATCTAAGACCTGAAACCATAATAATTCTAGACGATAACATCAGAAAAACCCTTCTGGACATTGGCTTAGGCAAAGACTTCATGACGAAGAACCCAAAAGCAAATGAAAAAAAAAAAA
Source organism: Macaca fascicularis (assembly GCF_037993035.2). Lineage (NCBI taxonomy): Eukaryota > Metazoa > Chordata > Mammalia > Primates > Cercopithecidae > Macaca > Macaca fascicularis. The sequence goes on from NC_088382.1 coordinate 37,053,300, forward strand.
AAAAAAAAAACGAAATAGATGGTATTTAATTAAGCTAAAAAGCTTCTGCACAGCAAAAGAAATAATCAGCAAAGCGAACAGACAACCCACAGAGTGGGAGAAGATCTTCATAACCAATATATCCAACAAAGGACTGATATCCAGAATATACAAGGAACTCAAACAAAATCAGCAAGAAAAAAACAATCCCATCGAAAAGTGGAGTAAGGACATGAATAGACCATTCTCAAATGAAGATATACAAGTGGCCAACAAACATATGAAAAAATGCTCAAGATCACTAATGATCAGGGAAATGCACATCAAAACCACAATGTGATACCACCTTACCCCTGCAAGAATGCCCATAATCAATAATAGATGTTGGCGTGGATATGGTGAAAAGAGAACACTTTTACACTGCTGGTGGGAATGTAAACTAGTTACAACCACTATGGAAAACAGTGTGGAGATTCCTTATGAAACTAAAAGTAGAACTACCATTTGATCCAGCAATCCCACTACTGGGTATGTACCCAGAGGAAAAGAAGTCATTATACAAAAAAGATACTTGCACATGCATGTTTATTGCAGCACAATTCACAATAGCAAATCTATGGAACCAGCCCCAGCCCAAATGCCCGTCAACTAATGAGTGGATAAAAAGTTGTGGTATATAGATATGTGTGTGTGTGTATATATATATGTGTGTATATATGTGTGTGTATATATATATATATACACACACACACCATGGAATACTACTCAGCCATAAAAAGGAACAAAATAATGGCATTCACAACAACCTGGATGGAATTGGAGACCATTATTCTAAGTGAAGTAACTCAGGAATGGAAAACCATACATCGTATGTTCTCACTCATAAGTAGGAACTAAACTATGAGGATCTAAAGGCATAAGAATGATAAAATAGATTTTGGAGACTTGGGGGAAAGGGTGGGAGGGGAGTGAGGGATAAAAGACTGTATACATAGGGTACAGTGTACACTGCTCGGGTGATGGGTGTACCAAAATCTCAGAAATCACCACTAAAGAACTTACTCATGTTACCACACACCACCTGTTTCCCAAAAATCTGTTGAAATTAAAAAAAAAAAATGGGAAAAAAACAGGGATTGTCTGTTTCTTTTATATCACCAGTGCCTAGAATAGTGCATGGGAGATAGTAGGTGCTCAATAAATATGTGTTGAATAAATGAATGAATGCAGCAGGTACCCTAACCCAATATTCTCTTGAGGAGACTAGGTGTGACTAGATGATTCAGCGATTGCTAAACATCCCTACTGTTCTCCCTATGTTAGCACTTATACATCTCACAATCCCTTTCTGATGGAAACTTGCAAAAATAAATGGCCACAATTTCTTTCCCTCCCTGTATTTATATTCATGCCTTTACAATGAGACATTGTAGCTTCTTCTTCCTTCTCCTTCTTTATAAAGACAGTCTTACTCTGTCACCTAGGCTGGAGTGCAATGGCACAGCCATATCTCACTGCAGCATTTACCTCCGGGGCTCAAGTGATCCTCCCATCTCAGCCTTTCAAGTAGCTGGGACTACAGGTGTGTGCCACTGTACCTGACTAATTTTTAAACTGTTTTTGAGATGGGGTCTTTCTATATTGCCTAGGTTGGTCTTAAACTCCTAGTCTCAAGGAATCCTCTTGTCTCAGCCTCCCAAAGTGCTGGGATTACAAGCATGAGCCACTGCATCTGGCCAACTTCTTCTTTTTATTTTTTATTTTTTTGAGTCTTCCTCAACTTTTGAACTAGACTTGTGATTTGTTTTGCCTAATGGACATTAACAGACTCACAGACTAGAAAAGTGCTGGCATGCATAGTGAAATCCTAGGTCCTCACACGACCAAGACATGCGAGCCTATAGCATAATAAGAGGCAAGTGGCTCAGTTCCTCTAGTGGCCCAGCTGGCAATGAACTAATACCCAGAAGCTGAGCCACTGTCTTCAGACACATATGTGAGGCCAGCTGAGTTCAGCTGAGCCCATTCGAGAATTGCCCAAAGCAGAATCATGACCTAAATGGCTGTTGTTTTAAGCCACTAAGTTTAGAGTGGTTTCTTTCATGGCAAAAGCTAACTGATATACCTGTATATGTGGGAAAGGAGAAGGCAGGAGTTAAAGAGTGAGGAAAAAGGATTTTAGTTGGCTTTAGTGGATGTTGGTATAAGATTTCATAGTTCCAATAGCTAGGTCAAGCCCAAGGGGTAATGTTATCACTGCTGGGCCATGGAGCAGATGTACTTGGCTTTTAATGAGACTTTTTCAATGCAGAGAATGACAGTTAGTATTAATTCACATCATAGCCTTTTTCTTTCGGACATAGGAAGTCATGTTTTTGAAGCAGGTATGTCTTTATGGCTTCAGGACCTAACCATGGTGGTTCTTATCAGCAAGAGAATGATGCTGTTTTTTTCTAGTAAGTTAGGAATAAAGATTATAGAGGTCTATTTTTTTTAAAATAGAAATTAGAGTAGAGAATAAGGGGCATCAGCTATTGGCCACTATTTGCCCTGGAGTAAATCACATTGGGGGTAACTTCATCTCAAAGGAAAGGAGGAGCCAGGGAGAAGAGTCATTGAACATGAAAGGCTGGTGCAGCATTATATTGTGGGGGTTATCTGGGAAAGGCGCTCCAGCAACGTAGGAGGCATAATCTCATCTCACTGCCATTTATTGACTTTGTGACCTGGAGTGAGGTTTTTCTTATCTAGAAAGTTCAGACTTTTATCAAAAAAGTGTGAATATCTGGCTCCCTGTCGTAATCTCTGCTTGGGTGTTCTAGAGCTTGTCATTGGGCTGCCATGTGCCGGTTCAGAGAGTTCCATATAGGAGGTGTTGGAAGGAAGCGATTTGGAATTGATGCTAGTTAAGGAGTGTGCCTGGGCTAGAGTGGGATCTACCTCTTGTTCAAAGCCCAGTTTGTATTCCTGGGAGAGAGGCAGGTATTTATGGCATCATGATGGGCCAGACTGTGGGAATCTGTTGATGATTAAGCTGTGTAATATGTTGAAAGCTGCAACATACCTTTGAAATACATGCTTGTTGGCCAGGCGCGGTGGCTCATGCCTATAATCCCAGTACTATGGGAGGCCAAGGCGAGTGGATCACCTGAGGTCAGGAGTTCAAGACCAGCCTGGCCAACATGGTGAAACCCTGTCTCTACAAAAATACAAAAATTAGCCAGGCATGATGGCGCGTGCCAGTAATCCCAGCTGCTCGGGAGGCTGAGATGGGAGAATCACTTGAACCCGGGAGGCGGAGTTTGCAGTGAGCCAAGATTGCACCATTGCACTCCAGCCTAGGTGACAGAATGAAACTCCGTGTCATAAAAAAAAAAAAGAAAAAAAGAAAAAAAAGAAATACATGCTTGTTGACATGCAACAGAATTGATGGAATGTCTATAACATATCCTTAATGCATAAGTTCTCTGCATCATGTCGTGAGTGTCCTTACACAAAATAAGAAAAGGTATTGCATTAGGCTCAAGAATGAAATATCAGAGCCAAGGTAATGGATGACCCAGCTGCACACTGATTGAGGAATAATCTGTGAAGAAAAACAACAGGATAGTGATTTGTGGAAATTCAGCTGCACTGCAAGATCACTGAGATGTAAGGATGTATCCACTCATTCAAGGCCTCAAGTGTATTTCTGCCTTCACTCCTTGTTTATCAGAGAGATACCTATTTTTCTTGAAGTTTCTCAGTAATTCCAGCAGATTCTTCAGTAGATAGTAGAAAATGTATTCAGACTCTGGGAGAAACATTAATTTATTGATTCATTGCCTATTTACTGAGTGTTTATGATAGGCTAGGCACTGTTCTAGGCACTTGAAGTGCATCAGGGAGGCTGGGCGTGGTGGCTCACACCTGTAATCCCAGCACTTTGGGAGGCCGAGGTGGGCGGATCACCTGATGTCAGGAGTTCAAGACCAGCCTGGCCAACATAGTGAAACCCCGTCCCTACTAAAAATACAAAAATGAGCTGGGCGTGGTTGTGGGCACCTGTAGTCCCACCTACTTGGGAGGCTGACGCAGAAGAATGGCTTGAACCCGGGAGGTGGAGGCTGCAGTGATCCGAGATCGTGCCACTGCACTCCAACCTGGGTAACAAAGTGAGACTCCGTCTTAGAAAAAGAAAAAGAAAAAGAAAAAAAAAAAAGAAATACATCAGGGAATATAACTCACAACGATTCTCATACTGTGTGGAGATCAACAGTAAGTCATCAACATAAAAAAGCAAGTAAATATAAAGTTTATCGGAAGGAGATGTGCTATGGAATTTAAAAAGGGTATAGTAGGGGTAAGGGTTACAGGAGTGCTGAGGGTCAGTTGCAGTATTGAGAAGGTGGTCTGAGTGGACCTCATGGGGAAGGTGAACTCTAAGTGAAGACTTAAAGGAGGGAATACCCAGGCACCACCACAGAGAGACAGCAAGCACTCCTGTTTGTCTGTGTCCCTTCTCCCCAGGATCTAGTTAAATACCTTATATATAGCAGTGACTTAATTAATCTTTCTTGATATGAATTACATTGAAGATGACCACATATTTCTTCAGCATATGGCGAATGGCTTTTTCCAAGAAAAGGAGATAGATCTTTTTACCCTCGTTGTATCTCTCTTTTCTTTCCTCCCTCCTTCACTATCCTCTCACTCTTCAATCCATTGTGATCTGGATTCTGTCTTGATCACTCCAGTGAAGTGTCACTATTTTTGCCTTGGCCAAGCTAGGCTGTGAAGAAAATGCTAGAGTTGCTGTGATTTTTCTACTAGCAGCCAAGTGAGAGTGCTAGTGCCACTGTGGGAGTACAAACAGACCTTTCCTCATTCTAGTGGCCCCCTCATGCCAGGTGCCAGCCACCTAGACCACCAGGACACATTCTCTCTCCTCCTGTCATAGAATCCCTGGCAGAGAGCAAGAAGAAACTTACTTTCCTCAGCAGCCAGAGGGGGTAAGATGCTAACTTCCTTTATTCAAGGGGGAAATTGATTTGATTGACAGACTAGAGAGAGCTGCTTCTCATTTAACCCACCAAAAGATATTATATGGCTTTAAGCCGTGTTCAGGAGCACGAGAAGGTAATAAACTACGTGTATGAGCTCAGTTCTCCTGGGAGGGAGAGTTGCTGCCAAACTGACACTCAAATTGTTTCTTTCTTTTCTTTTGCAGGCCCTCTGTGCATGCCATGCTTAATAAGGTAATAAAAAGGTAAGATTATAAAGAAGGAAGAGTCCTATCAAGGAAAAAGGCTCTTTATTTGCTTTGCTGTCATGTTATTCTTCCCATTCCACTGGCGTCCAACACATATATGGTAAGTGGCTGAATGGCAGTTACCTGAATGGCGGTAATAGAAGAATGAATGAAGGTTGCATGAATTAGGAAATGAATTTGCAGTGTCCTCGATGTTGTTGTAGTCTTGTGATGAAAAGCAACCCATCTTCCTCTCAAGAGGTATTTAGCTTGTTCTTAAAAACAGAGCTGCTACTTGGTCTATAAGTGCTACTGGGGTGTGGCAGCAACCTGGGGCTGGGAGTCTTGGGCTCTACCTTGATGTATTGGGTCACGTTAGATTGGCAGCCTATAGTTTATTTGCATTCACCACTGGTTTGCATACACAACTGGGCACATTTTGGGAGCCATGTAAATATTCATGTATAAATTAGTCTCCCTATGCCTTTGATGCCTCAGTTTCCCCAGTTGTAAAATAGTATATTACACTGGAAAGATCCTCTTCAGGCCTTCTCCCAATTATGCATGAAAATACTTTGACAGGCCGGGAGTGGTGGCTCATGCCTGTAATCCCAGCACTTTGGGAGACTGAGGTGGGTGGATCATTTGAGGTCAGGAGTTCAAGACCAGCCTAGCCAACATGGTGAAACCCCATCTCTACTAAAAATACAAAAAAATTAGGTGGGTGTGGTGGCATGCACCTGTAGTCCCACCTACTTGGGAGACTGAGGTAGGAGAATCTCTTGAACCCGTGAAGCAGAGGTTGCAGTGAGCTGAGATCACGCTACTGCACTCCAGCCTGCAGAGGGAGACCAAGACTTACAACAACAACAACAACAACAACAAAACTTTGGCAGTATGCTGTTCACAAGAATGGGACCAGGCCTGTGGAGCTTTCTAACACCTTCAGGCACAATCTTTATAAACACTAGAGAGCATTACCTTGTCTTTCCTGGAAACTTCTAGGTGTTAGGAAGTCCTAGCAAGAGTCCTCAGGGGTCGTAATCATCATCTTACGGCTGAATAAGCCGGTTGCTTATTCAGCAATAATAAGTAACACTGAGTGCTATGTAAATATCAAGCCCTTTCCTAGACGCTTATGCTTACTTCATTTAATCCTCACAACATGAGGCAGGTAAGTACTATTGGTATTCCCGTCTTATAGATGAGAAAACTGAGCCCCAGTTAGATTACATTACTAAGTTTTCCAAGACTTACAGCTGACAAGTAGAAGAGCCAGGATATGAACCCAAGCAGTTAAGCTCCAGAAGTTCTCTTCTAGCCATTGAGTTGTACTGGTGGTTCTTTAGCAACTGCTAACACAGTATGAGAGTTTTACAGGAATCTTGAGCAAGCTTTGCTATTAAAGGAAATGTTCTACAGTTGTCTCTGTAATTTTTCTTGAAGAGATTCCAGTGGGAGGAAGTACATGGCTAGTAACAGTTCTATTCTTCTTGTTAAGGGCACAGGGCTGGGACATCATAGCAACATTCTTCACTACATCATAAGTCTACTTATGTTAATGTATGTAGCAGCCACTCTGAAACTCTGCATTTCTGCTTGTTAAAAAGGAGGTGAAAAATGACCAACAACACAAACTTTGAGAAACATATGCAAATAATACAGTTGTATTCAATCTCAACTTTTATTGTAGCTTCCCTATAAGCAGTTCTGAGATTATAAATACAGTTGTCTCTCTGTATTGTCAGGAGATTGATTCCAGGACACCCATGGATACCAAAATCCACAGATGCTCAAGTCTCTGATATAAAATGGTATAGTGTTTGCATATAACCTACACACATCCTCTTGTATACTATAAATCATGTCTAGATAACTTATAATACCTAATACAATGTATATGCTATGTAAACAGTTGTTATACTGTATTTTTTTCACTTGTATTCTTTTGATTGTTGTATTGTTAGTTTTAATTATTATTATTTTTCAAATATTTTCAACTCATAGTTGTTTGAATCCATGGATGTGGAACCATGGATACTGAGGGCCATCTATCATTGCTTCCAGGTGACTGTTACTTGTTTAGCAACTTTCACTTTTCTCTTCCACTGCTCTTTTTTTTTTTTTTTTCAGACAGAGTCTCACTCTGCAGCCCAGGCTGGAGTGCAATGGCACAATCTCGGCTCACTGCAACCTCCGCCTTCAGGACTCAAGCAGTTCTCCTGTCTCAGCCTCCCAAGCTGGGACTACAGGGGCCCACCACCACTCTTGGCTAATTTTTGTAATTTTAGTAGAAATTGGGTTTCACCATGTTGGCCAGGCTGGTCTCAAACTCCTGACCTCAGGTGATCCACCCACCTTGGCCTCCCAAAGTGCTGGGATTACATGTGTGAGCCACCATGCCTGGCCTCCACTGCTCATTTTTTAAACAATCTAAATTTAAGAACAGTCCATGAATTACTGGGGCGGTTGCTTTTCTTGATAGATAATAGAGCCATGGAAATGCCTTCTCAATCATTGTTCTGCTTTCTAACTCAGGCCACCGTATTTACTATAGGCTAAGGACAATGGGGGTTACATGGAAGCCACAGTGTCTGTCCTACTGGAGGTTTTCCATCCATTGGAGAAACAAGAATATGCACGTGGATAATTAAAGGATAGGATGAAGCAGCATTTGGTATGTGTCCCGGGGGTGGCACAGACACTATGCTTCACAGGAACGAGCTGATCATGGAGCTGGAGGGGTCAAGGAGAAAGTTGTAAAGGAGGGCAGCTTTACTCCTACTGACTGGGATGGAGAGGATTTTGATGGGTGCGGAGAAGCAAAATTGCATTTCTAGCCTCCTGTGTTATTGAGGGAGCATAGTTCAGGGGCTCTTAGAAGTTTCTGGAACAAGGCTGCTTGGGTTTAGATCCTGGTTCTGCTACTTTTTAGCTGTAAATTTAAAGAAAAGTAGCAATTTGACTTCTCTGAGGTTTAGTTTTCTAATCTATAAGGAGGTAGAAGGAGGAAAAGAGAATTTCAGTCAGGGTCTCAACAGGAAACAGATCGTGTCCTCTAAACAGGATGATTTATTTACAAGTATTAGTGCAGTAACCTGGAGCAGGAGTGGTGAGGGGAGAGGATAGGATATTATTATTAGATCCTTAGGATTGAGTGGGAAAGAAGGGTCCCTAGGAGCAGTAAGCCTAGTGTGGAGGAAGCCACCTCCAAGGAACAGTCCCCTTTAGGCTGGGGTCAGAACCAGCCTAAAGGAGCAGAGGGTAGGAGCCAGGACAAGCAAACACCTTCATTGCTCCATTGCTCTGATTTTTTGCCTGGCTTCATCCCTCTTTCCCTATGAACCCAGGAGCCCAGTCAGGAAGCTACCATCTTGGGAAATGGATGAAACCATCCAGGTCAGGCTATCAGGATAAGAACCTGGAAGAGGACAGGAGTCTGGGTCTAGAGAGGCAGACAGAAAGTGACCCAAAAGGGAACAGCAAAATGCAAATGATGTCTTTTGTTAAGGAAAGGCTTGCTGCTTGACTTTAAGGCAGAGGGACAATAAATGTTGGAGAGAGATGTGGTAGGTTGAGACCTTCTACTTCCCTGTTTGTCCCCTCCCCATGGTACTACACACTTTCCTTGAGGCAACTGTCACCAGCCCTCAGGAACTTCTATCCTTCTACTGCAGGCAGCAGCACCTGTCTACATCATTCTAGAGCTGCATCCCTAGAACTACTTCAGCCTCCCTAGTAGCTGGGACTACAGGCATGCACCACCAGGTGTGACTAATTTTGTACCTTTTTTTGGTAGAGACAGGATTTTACCACGTTGCCCAGGCTGGTCTCGAGCTCCTGAGCTCAAGTGATCCACCTATGTTGGCCTCCCAAAGTACTGATAGACTCTTCCTCCTTCCTTGCCTGTGGTTTTAAGAGCTGCCCTGATAACTGCAGCCTCGTTGGATTTTCTAGAAAGAAAGAGAGCTAGATTTGAAGCTGCTCCCTGAACCATAATCTCTGAGCTGTCATAGAGCCAGGCCATGGAACGCTCTGTTGCGGAAAAAAAGCTAATGTGCCTCATTACAGCCTGATGCAGAGATTCCCTCTGACAGACATATGCGGTAATGGCTTGGAATGAACACACTCCTACGAACAATTGGAAAAGAGACTTCGCATTGTTCTTTTAGCCCATAATTGGTTAGCTGTAAAAAAGGACTGCGTTGGTTGTACTACACATTTCCGCTCTGAACAATGCCTTTATCGGATCAACTTAAATATATGAGGAATGAAGTACTTTGTGAAAGAAGCAACCCAATGTCTGTATGTGGGTTTGAAAAACCAAGGTGTCCCTAGAGCCAAGGCTTTAGGGGGTGCTGCTCTATTCCCTAACAGTTGTGTATATGTTTGCCTTGCCATAAAGAGCTTGACCCTCTCTTTCTACATAATAGTTTGGGGAGTAAAAGACTGTAGGGCTTGGGGACAAGCAGAATATTACCCCTTAGCGATTGTCTCCATGAACAGATGCATTTGCCCCCTTCCCTTCGCTTCCGTTACAGACAGAGCTTCAGAGGAAGATACCCACCAAGGGAAAGCTCTCAATTACATCTGTCTGGAAGTTTTAATTCTTTTTTCTTCCAGGTGCTAGTTCTGAGCCACTAAGCCCCAAATCAGGGGTGGTACTGCTTCCTTAGAGAAACAATGACATGGCAAGACATTATATTTCTTTCTAGAAAGTCATCCATTCATGCGTCTCTTATCCAAATTGTAGGCCACTTAGAAAGCTGGCTGATTGCAAAGAGGCTGGATTTCAGGGTGGGAAGAGTGAATGGGCCTTATTTTCTGATGAACACAGATGATGTTGCAATTTGCTATCTTCAATCAACATCGTCGGGAGGCATCAGCAAAGGCCACCCACTAACTGTGTTTTTATAATAGAAATCTGAGATATGACAGTTCTCAAGGTCAGCTTTCTGTGTTTTTCCACAGTGTCCTTCACTTATAGGATGATCTCAGATGAATTTGAATTGGTCTTCAATTTTGCTTTTGGATGCACATAAAATAATTCCTTTTGAAACAATACCCTCATGATTAAAAAACCACTGCAGCTAAAAATATTTAAATCAGGAAGAATCCCAAATAAAGAACTTGGCAAAACACATAAGATATGACAAAATTTTTGCTGGCAGAATATAAAATAGATATCAAAAGACTAAACCACACATAAGGCACCATGAAGTGCTAGAGTTTTGCTTGGTATCATTTTGCCCAAGATGTTTATACATCTCTGTGTAACTTCAGCTAATCATATAAATTCTTTGTTTCAGTTTGAAATCTGTTCAGGTTGACACCTCCACTTTTGCGTTGATTGTTTTTCTCCCATCTTCTGATCTGTCTGCCTTTTTTATTTCTAAAGAATAAATTATTGGCAGAGCATGGGCTTGAGAAGCAGGGTTTTGATTTTCTTTAGTTTTTTTTCTTCTTTTCCTCATCTTCCTGTGCTTATCTCTAGCAACCCCTGATCTTAAGCTCCAGGCCCAACTCAGATTCTCTCAATAAACCCTTCTTGTTTTAATTCCCTGTCACACTGATCTTTTCCTTTCCTCCCTCCTTCTTTTCCTATTTTTTTTTCTTTCCCTAGGTGTCCTCCATTTTACTGGTCAATTATAAATTATAAACTGACACATACCATGGGTGGATTGTTCTGCTTGGTGGGCAAAGTGGTCACAACAGATTTCATGACATCAACTTTTCCACTTAAAAGGGAAAGGCTTATCCTAAAACTAGGACCATTCTTTTCTTTTTGTCAAGACTTTCTCTGCCCAATTTCAATATGGGCAAAGGAAAGTGTAAACAGTGATCATGGCTGTTGTCCTCTCTCTACCCATAACAGGGAAGCTTCACTCATGTTTTTTTTTGTTTGTTTGTTTGCTTGTTTTTTTTTGAGATAGGAGCTGAAAAGAAAACTTCAGCCCAGCCTGAAGTCCAGTGGTGCAATCATGGCTCACTGCAGCCTCAATGTCCTGGACTCAAGCCATTCTACCACTTCAGCCTCCCTAGTAGCTGGTACTACAGGCATGCAACACCAGGCCTGACCAATTTTGTATTTTTTGTAGAGACAGGATTTTGCCATGTTGCCCAGGATGGCCTCGAACTCCTGAACTCAAATGATCTGCCTGCATTGGCCTTCCAAAGTGCTGAGAATATAGGCTTGAGCCACTGTGCCTAGCTTCACCAATGGGTTTTGAGGCTTTTGGGTAGACAGAGGTGATCCGTGACAGCATTGGGAGTTTCTATAGGAAGCATTGTTTGGGAGACCAGAGGCCAGGAGCGTGCCAGGGTGTAGCAAGGGGTTCGTCTCGCTATCTTTATTCCATTCAGCGCCAGTGTCCCCCAGAGTAGTGAGAGCTGTGAGCATCTCCAGGGCATCTGTCCAGGGAGAGCTCTCCTTCCTTTCTCAGACCTCACTACCCTCTGACTCTCTACTTCCTGGCAGCTTCTGTATCGTTCTTAATGTGGGTGTGATCCCATGGTTGAGGTTTAGGGGTTTTTAGATCCCTAGATCTCACAGGGGCTGCTGTCACCTAGCAGCAGCAATGTTTTAGAATATTTTCCCTTTAGCAAAATTTATTCAGTATCCTCCCCCTATTTTTTCTTTCCCGGGGAAATAACCCTAATGTTAAAACAGTGGATCATCAGTTTCCATCTAGACCTGACTAGGTTCCTCCTTCCTGTGATTTCATATTTCACTTTTTCTGAGTGCTCAGCCCACAGTAATTTTTCTCTTTCAAAGTCCCATAGAGGATACTAGGTCTCCCTGAGAGTAGGCACTGCTTCTTGTTCTTTGTGAATCCCCAGAAGTGAGCAGAGGGCATGACACTTGACTGGAACTCCCTAGTACCTTCTGGAATTCACCATGCACTGATAGTGCAACTATTTTTTTATCACATAAATATGTTTTGCTTTTCAACTCGACTGCAACTCCCGAAGACCATTGCACCATGTAACCACCGCAGAGTGTGCTGTTCTTTGCATGGAGTTGGGTGCTTATTATAGACTTCTTTTGATAATGATGACCGAACATCACAGGTGTTTTACTGAAATCTTTTACTGTGTCAGAATGTGTGATGGGCACATAGGATAAAACATGAAAAAAACGAACCCTGTTCTTTAGGAAGTCTAATTATAGCATCATCATAATAGCAATCTAGTTTTACTTACTAGATCCATGGGGTCTGGCAGAGATACTAATCTTAATCAAATGCCCATTGATTTAATCACCGTTACGTAGACCTGATTTTGGAAGCACAGTACCGTATTGTCATCTGATCACCTGGCATGTTCATGTAAGGCTGGGATTGAATTAATTGTTTTTGAGCTGCCATGAGTCATGCCAATGAGCTGCATGCACTATTTCGTGTTTAGTATCTTGCCCATGTAAATTCAAACCAACTGTCAACACAAGCTCTGGACAGAGAGAAAGGATATATATTTGACACATTACTAGTTCTCAAGGGCTCACAACTGGGACTCACATAAACACTGCTTACCCCTACTAGGAGGCAGAATGCTAAATTCAAGAATAGAGATAAAAACGTAGCATTACCAGAGTGATTAATTTTGACTGCAGTGATTCTGGCAGACTTCACAAATAAATTGACATTTGAGTTGGCCCTTGATATTGGATTTTGACAGGCAGAGATGGAAGGAAAGAGCAACCCAGGCAGGTGAAACAGGATGAAAAAAGGCACGGAAGTGTGAAAGTTTCTTCCGTAAATAATCAGTGGAGGCAGAATACTTGGGCATGGTTTGAATATAGATTTTCTAGGGCTGCAAATGACCCAAATCAGGGGCTGCCCTGGCATTTTCCAGGTCAAATTAGTCCACTGGCCAAGATTTGTTTGGCCTACCACAAGGTTTTCCATTTTTCTGACTTGCTGCCAACATTTAAAAATCAGGAGATTTCACAGACACATTTAGATTTCTGGCTGCTCTTGAAGAAAATCTAACAATAGAGGGTCTGCATTTCCTCAAGGCAGCAGCTGGCTGGCACTGAGTAATGGCTGCTCTTTTTAAACAGGCAAGAGCTCTTCAGCTTGCAACCATCCTAACTGGCCTCAGTCAAATGACGCAGGCAGGTATTTGAATTTGTGCCCTCTGACCTAAAAGCTTTACTGACTCCTGCGTGCTGGGAGAGGTGGTGTTGATTTCAGGGAGCTTTATGCAGTAGTTGACTTAAACACACATCTGGATGACTCTTGGGAATTGGCAGACTCTTCAAGGAAGAAAAAGTATCAGGAAGTCATCCCAGCTGCTGCTCTGAGGAATCTTGCTTATCTAATTAGATCTTAGACTGGCACACCTGGTGGATTTTTAGAGGCAGGGAATAATGACCCTCACAGTTTAAAAGATCTCTTTCCATGGCAACCCACAATGCTTTAGTCAATTTGAGAGCTTGTTAGCATCACGTCTCTAGTTTATCTTTCCCTTATAAAAGTGAGTTTTCTTTCTGAATTGCAGACTGGTGACATGCCAACAAGAATCAAAATTCACTTTCAGAACAAAGGAGGAAATGTGTATGTGTTTTTTCTCTTTCATTTCCTTTGTTCAGCTCTTATGCCAATCAGATGTTCCTACTTCTTGGACCTTTATGAGCCAACCTTTTATTTCCCTTTTTCTCATGGAAAAGTGCACTTTGATTGCACTGGTGCTTATGAACCAATGCGGGATTTTTTTTTTTCTCTTTTTTTTTTTTTTTCAAGACATCTTGCTCTGTCACTCAGGCTGGAGTGCTGGAGTGCAGTGGCTTAATCTCAGCACATTGCAGCCTCTGTCCCCCCAGGTTCAAGTGATTCTCCTGCCTCAGCCTCCTGAGTAGCTGGGATTACAGGCATGCACCACTTCACCCAGCTAATTTTTGTATTTTTAGCAGAGATGGGGTTTTGTCATGTTGGCCAGGCTGGTCTCAAACTCCTGACTGCGGCCTCCCAAAGTGCTGGGATTACAGGCATAAGCCACTGTGCCTGACCAACGCAGGACTTTTAATACAAATGCATGTGAAGGCCCTCAAATGCAAACACACAGAAATATACATAACAAAATGCACTTGTTTATGTATTGTGTACACACAGAGACCTGTGAGCTCTTGCTCATACACAAACTCACTCTGTGCCTGATGCCTATTAGGAGTGAGAGATTCCTAACTGACATAACCTTCTTTTCAGAAGAATAAAATAGAAGGTTACTGAGTCTGCGAGCTAATCTGTCTAATTAGATGCCTCTGAGCAAAATGCATAAAATTTGCAAGAATTATCTTAACATGCAAATAATAGGATACAGGGAGGAAAACCCAAGAAAATTTGCATTTTAATGGGGGTGGGGGAAGTTTGGGGGCTATCATATAGAAGATCCTATCTTTTATGTTTTGGGACTCAGTTCAAGAGGAGCTGCAGTGGGCCGACTAACAGCCCATATATCCCTGGGCTCTGCAAGCAGTTACTCTAAGTCTTGTCTGCAGACTGTACAGTGGAACAGCCATCCAGCCCCAGCTGGGGAAGCTTCATTAAGCTTGAAGGACAATCCCTTCTTAGCTGTAGGTGGCACTGTTGTATCTATTGTAAGAAGCGCTGTACTTTGGCTAGCTACATCACTGCTATTTAAAATGGAGGAAAAAGAGAGGAAAAAAAAAATCCAACTCCCTCTCCCTCCTGTCCCCCTCCATCTCCTAATATGCACTGTACACCCTACCTGGGCACACCTCCTCCATGCCACCCAGTGGACATTATATGTTGTTTAACCTTATATATTTTGTTTAAAATCAGTGGTTCTCTTAGGCCCTTTGCAGTGTATGTGCAATTTAGCTCTGGGATGATTCATTTGAAGCTCAGCTGCCTAAGATGATACTTGCTTCGCCCCATTCTCCTCCCTGCAACCCTCCCTATTCTTCCTTTCCCTGCTATAACTGACATTCACATAGTGATGGGTGATATTGGAAGACGGACTGGGGAATAGTCTGTGCCTTGGACTCTGGAAGAGGCACTGGTTAGTAATAGAAACAAAAACCGCAGGAGCTGAGTGGCAGTGTGTGCTGGGGAGATGGCAAACTGACAGAAATGGGAGCGTGGGAAGAGCCGACTGTTGCTTCTCCTATTTCATTCTTTCTGGCAGTCCAGAAAACTGGCTTCCCCCGGGTTGACAGGTTTGGGCCAAATATGAGAATTCTGACATCTAGTTAGAGGTAGTGAGGTTGAGGTAATGGAAGAAGAACCACTCCTTAGGAGTGCCTCAGCTTCCCCAGTGCTGAGATGGAATGTTGTACCGACTCATCAGGCAAAGCCTTATGGACAATATTAAAAGGATGTGTATGGGAAAAGAAAGTGATAGGTTCAAGAGATAGAAGCTAATTCTCGAAACATCATAGTATATAATGAATAGACAGAAAAAATACAAGAAAAATAGGTAATATTTGGATAGCAATTTAAAGTTTGCAAAGTTCCCCCACCCTCGATATGAAGCATCTTATTTCCTCTCTCAGCATTGCTATCGCTGTTTCACATAGGAAGGCACTGGGTCCATTCAGTGATTTGCTCAGGGTCATAGAGGGAGAAGCAGAGTCAGTTTCTAAAACCAGGTTGTCTAACTCCAAGTTCTGCCATCTCTAGGTATTTGTTTTATTTTTTATTCCCAAATAAATACTGCAGTTGAGAAGCAATACCCAAGTCTAAAAAATCAATGTTTGATTCTTGCCACCCAAGAATCAAATCAAGATATTATGCTTAAAGCAAAGCAATAAAAAGAGGCATCCAGTCTTTTTTCATTTGTTTGTTTTTAATGAAAATTCTGACTTTACATTGACTTCAGAAGCAGTGACCTTAGGGTATCCTCTCTGTTCCTTTGTTAATTTTGCTGTAGTTTCTTTAGCTTATCATTTTATCTCTTTGAGCCTCAGTAGTATCCTCTGTCAAATAGGTTGAATAAACTTTTTCTAAGCTTTGAGCATCTAGGGAAAATAAATTAATGCTTTATGTGTCACTCAGGGTTCTTTGAATGAAAAATTCAAGATGAGCATTAGTTTTTATCATTGTTTTAATAGCAGTTTATTAAGCCAAAACCTTAGGGAATCATGTAAGAATATATGATTTCCTCTGCCTGATTACATCTTTATCTGTGAGTTTTGTAAAAGTTTATAATGGATGAAATAGTACTTAACAGCTTCATAAACCAAACTGTTATGCACATTTAAATGGTCTTCACTCTTATTATCTTAACTAATGAATTTTGCCAGGCACCTCCATTATAGCTGTATGATTTATAAAGATTATATTTACTTTTTCTCCTTATAAGAATCTAATAAGACCAAATTGGTTGCATGTAATCAGACACTGGCCTTTTTCATCTCTTTGGGTTTTATTTACGAAAGCTTATTAGAGCAAACGTACTGAGTAATATGCAGTGATAGCTAGGTTTTGCTTAATGATCCCAAACAGCCAACATGGAATTCAGATAATGAAATGACAGGCTGATTACAAATGTGAGGAGAAAAGTAAATGCACTCAGGCCCCATTTCTACAGTCCTTACCTAGGCAGAACACCCATTAACATGTTTCAACCTAAGAACATGTACTTCTACAGAGGCCTAAGATGAGACTGTAACACATATCTCAGGAACGGAGGGTTGAGTTGTTTCCCAGCAGGGCAGGATTGGGCTGAAGTACTATGTACAAGTGGTTTATGTGGTATGATGATGCAATGGCACCAAAGGTTTGATGAGCTCCAGTTCATGAAGACAAGCTGCAGGAGATAGTTCATGGAGCTGCATTCAACAGCCACTACTAAAATAAATAATAATTTGGACTAATACAAGTATTTTCCCTCTTAGACTCTCTTTTAGTGCCAATACCTAATACAATCTGGATTGATATTATCCAAGTTAGAATTAATCACATGACAATCTTCTCTCAAAGATACAAGCAGAGTACATTAAGACATTGCTGGACTGTCTTAGTCCATTTTGTGTTGCTATAACGGAATACCTGAGACTGGGTAATTTATAAAGAAAAGAGGTTTATTTAGCTCATGGTTCTTGCAGGCTAGGAAAGTATGAGAAGCATGGTGCCAGCATCTGCTTGGCTTCTGTTGAGGGCTTTTGTGTTGCTCCATAACATGGCGCAGAAGGTAAAATGAGAAGCAGACATGTGTAAAGAAGCAAAATCATAGGGGGATTCTGCTTTTATAAGTACCTACTTCTGAAGGAACACTCCGGCAGGAACTAATCCAGCCTTGTGAGAGCAAGAACTCACTCAACTACTGCAAGAATGGCTGAAAGCCATTCATGAGGGATCTGTCTTCATGACCCAAACATGTCCCAGCAGGCCCTGCCTCTCAACAGTGTCATATTGGTAATCAAATTTCAACATGGGTGTGGGTGGGGACAAACTCAAACCACAGCGTAAACCAAGTGCCTAACTTCAGTGCTGTTATGGCTTTACCTGTTGGAAGCTCTTAATCCACAATCTCTTCTTCCTTTCCTTACTGTGATGTTCCCTTCATTTTAATAAAGCAAAGATTTACTGTACTTTTAGCAGTAGAACATGGAGGAGATTTTTTCTGATTTGACTTAGAAGGCCCTGAAGGATGAGGGACAGTCTTATTGTTTTCCCAGATGTCACTCTTAAATATTTCCATTGTTCTGTAATATTTGACTTTGTAATGACTTGGCCATTCATAAAACTTTCCCAAGTCATGTTTGAACCCATTTATACATTTATATCCTCTCTGTACCACCTGCTGGTATAATGCATTTGATAAGTTTATTACTCTTTGGGTGAACAACCTCCTCTATAAAGTTTCAAAGGGCGTCCTCTCATACTAGTATTTTGAGATTTGGTGAATAAATCAAAACAGAATAAATCAAAACCTTATTCATTTTATTGAAGCTTTTGTAGTTTAAGACGATATTCCCAATCTGGTCTTGACATTTACAGGCAACTGATACCTCTAGACCTTGGACTTCCAGTTGTTTTGTGTAACATTCTCTGCAGAATATCCCACTAGGAGAACACTATATGGGGATTTTCTTATCCAGGCCCTGTTCTTTATGTTTGTTTCCTTCGTCTAGACTAGACTGCACTAGTCTAGAGTAACCTGAAGTAGATGGGGAAAACAATTATGGGATTAGAGAATGCTATAGGCCACTGTTATTGTAGAACGAAGAAAGTCAAGCTCAAAGAATTAAGTTGATTTGCCCAAGATCACACGGCTAGTTAAAAAGAGACTTGGATTAGAACTGTACTCTCAGATAGATATTCTTTCCAAGGACTTGCTAAAGGTCAAACTGCTAACTGTTTTTTTGTTACCCTCATGTGGTCAAAAGTTCCCATTCACAAAAAGTACTGCGATTAGAATCTTGAAGTAGGCTGTTGTTTCTCCAGTGCTCCCTCATTCCCCATCGTGTCTTTCATTCTGGTGAACGTGTTCTTGGTCACTCTTGCCAGAGACCCAGTGTCTTGGTGCTACTTCCTACCTGCCTATGGCTCACCATGTCCACCATGGTGACCTTTATGATCTGCGCTTCTGGCAGTCCCCATTTGACTTCTCTGCTACTTGCTCCTCTCCTCAATTCCATTATCCCACCATATGGCCCCTGCATCAAGACCTCCTACTCTGGTTTCACTACCATGGCCTTGATACCCTAAGGACAACAGTCAAACTGGATATACCATTCCCAGTGGAAATCCCCAGGATTTCAAATTCTTAAATGCTTTTATCCGCTCTCCTTTTCTTATTAAAATCAAACAAAGAGTAAATGTAAGGGCTGCGTGTGGTGGCTCACTCCTGTAATCTCAGCACTTTGGGAGGCTGAGGTGGGAGGATTGCTCGAGGCCAGGAGTCTGAGACCAGCCTGGGCAACATAACATAGTGAGACCTCATCTGTACCTATATATATATATAGACCTCATCTGTACCTTATATATATATAAGCCAGGTGTGGTGGTGGCATGTGCCTGTAGTCCCAGCTACTCAGGAGGCTGAGGTAGGAGCATTGCCTTAGCAGTGCTTGAACCCAGGAATTTGAAGCTGTAGTGAGCTATGGTCACACCACTGCATTCCAGCCTAGGCAACAGAGTGAGATCCTTTGTCTCAAAAAAAAAAAAAAAAAAAAAAAAAGGTAAATGTTGAAAATGTTGTAGATCTCCAGGAATCACGATCAGTCTAGGAGGAAGATTAGATCTTTTCTTTTCACTATCCATTGCTTTCTGGTGTTGGCCTGGTCTGGACCTATCTTTTGCATAGAGGAGACAGTGCCATCATTTTGATGATGTCTTTTCCTCCCAGAGGAATGCATGGGGTTTGAAAATGACCATCTGTATGACAAGACAAGAGCACTCAAGGAAGGGGAATGCAGAAAACAGAGAAAAGGAAAGGACTACAGAAGGCTGGCTTTTCCTGGTACCACCTTGTATTTCTCCTCCCAGTTTTGTCTCATTTTGTTTTGTTTCATAGCTTTTAAATCTCTTCTGTGTTTCTCCTTTTCTTCTTACTGTAATACCTTCCTAGGCACATTTCTTCTTGAGCCGAAACACAATTTTTCTGGGTTACACTGTCCCAGAGAAGTTTCTCCTGGTGAACCCCCTCCAATTCTCCACCGATTTTAGCTGTCTTGATACGTTCTTCCCATTTGCCAGTACTGTTTGGGATTTTGAATTTGAGTCAAACATTTATACCTTTTGCGTTTAGAGTATATAAGATGTTATTTCAGGGCTTGGTGTCCTATTATTTTCATCTGAAGCATTGGAGCCTAAAAGAATTTATTCTCCAAACTTCTTTATCCACATTTATGAGCATCTTGCAATAACAATGGTAGATGTTATCATTTTTATGTTACTTTGTAGATTGCAAAATGCATCTGCAGGCTTGCCTCATGTAGCTGCTTGACTTGCCTGCTCTGTGTAAAGGTTCCAAGTATCTATCAGATGGTTCTATCTTTCTTCTTTTGTAAGCTCATGGCTAGAGATGCCATTAATTCCTTCCACCCTGTTGTCTAGAAATACTCTGCACACAATGGACCCTCAATTTTCTGGATAGGTTTGTAAATCTCAGTTGTTAATTCAAATGTCCCCACTACAGATTTATTCTAATTTAAGAAAACCCAACACAAAACACTAGAATTTACAGACACATATATTATTTGTATTACACAATGATTTATCACAGGACTTTCTCTAATAGCAAACTTCTTTAGCGTATTCAAGCTATTTTTATTTTAGAAGGCAATTTAATTTGTATGGAAAAATGCATGAACTGGAGTCAGTCGCATTGATTGGATGTAATAAGAACACTTGATTCTTAGAGACAAATGGCCTGGTAGTATGTCTTTTGATCATATAGTTATGTCATACCTGAAGGTGACTTTGAGAGTATTATGAATGGTAAGTTCTCAATTTACAGAAATGAAAAGTATGTAAGGATGGATAATATAGAAGGAAGGAACAGTATTCTCCTGGGTTTCAGTCCAGAGCCTAAAATCTAGAATCTATCCTAAAATGGATACATTGGAAAAGAATTGCCGACACACACACATACACATACACACACACACAATTCTACCCTCCTCTCCTCTACCTCGTGGTGACTTAGCTTGAGGACCTTGCTCAACCCTGCTCGGATCACTTCCTAGTCTTCGTGAGACTCCATCTTTGCCCCAGTGGGTTTCACTTTCGCTGTGACCAAGCCACACCCGTTCCCCAGGGCTGGACAAGGAAGCTGTCAGGCCTTCCTGAGCCGACCCGGCTCCTGGTTCAGCTCAGCCATGTGGAACCCTCCACGACTCACTTTCCTCTAACTGAAACAGCCAACCTCTCAGTCCCCTCATTCTCTCTCTCCCACTCTTGAAAGCCAATTTCCTGCTTCAATCTTATTCTTATGAATAGAAACACGAGCTTGCATGGAGAATGAGAAACTACTGTATCATAGGAAGCAATCACACAGAACACAAAAAGCCATTCAAAGTAATTAAACTACTCCCATCCCCTTTTCTATATTTCTTTTCAGCTCGGCACTGATGGGCTGTTTATCTTTGCCACCACAACTGTGGCAGCGGCAGAGGAAACAGCAAGCCATTTTCTGCAAGGGCACATGCCGAGAGGGCAGAATTAAGACAAACACTTTCATTCTTGGCTGCCAAAGCATTTTAGCTTCTGAAAAGCAAGGGAAGCAACACCATCACCCTGTGAAGAAATAAATAAATAAATAGAGGCCTGGTGGCAAGAGAAGCTTCTGGGTGATTTTCCACTTGTCAGCGGAAAAGGGAGATGGGGCCAGTGAGGATGGGGGTGAGAGGGAAGGGGGCGCTCATTATCTTCCAGCCCCTGGAAGCTTTTGTTCTCTTCAGCTGTGCTAAGGAGGCTGCAGCTCTGCTCCCAGCTGTGCAGAATCTTGCAAGCGATCTAAGAAGAATGTCTGAGACCAGCAATGTGACTCCAGCAGGCATCCCTCCAGAGAGATGACAGCTGGGCAAGAAAGTAGAGCCCCCAGATTCCCAGTTAGCAATACTGAGCTAACAGGGCTCTCCATGTTAATACCTGCATGGATGCTTTTCTAGTACAGCTGCTGAAAGAGACTGCTGAGAGGTTTGCCTGAGGGCTGTTTGCAGTTTTTTCCCTTTTGTCCTGGCCCCAGACTGTCCATAGCAGCTGCCGCACCTTGGAGAGCATCATGGGGGAGTTTAGAGTTAGAGAAAAAGGGAGGATCTCAGAGTGGCTCAGTCGCATCTACTGCTCAATATCACAAACACATCTTGAATGTGTTTGTTCTGTTGTGAAAATCAATGCTTCTTCAGAATAGCTGGTGTTGGGACTTCAGTAAGAGAGCTTGAGGAAGTTTGCCTAAAGAAGGGCTTCTGGGCTGTCAGTAAGTCAGGCAGTCAGTCCACAGCTCTTTCTAGGTGGAAACTGAGAGGTGTTTCAAAGGACCTACATAAAAAACCTAATAGCCGGTTCTCTGTGGAGAAGGCTGGATTGCTTAGAAACATACACCCCTTAGAGGTGGACTCTCACCTGCTACTACTGCAGTCTACCAGACCTGCTGCTACCTTTTTTGGGGTTTCAGGCAACTTTCCGTCTAATAGACAACCTAACCCAGCTTGAAGATTTTTGCAGAGGTTGGTCCATAAAATGCCAAATCAAGCTACATGGACCATCTCAGGTTTATTTGAGGACTAAGTAGCTTGCATTCCACTCCTGGGGGCTGCCCCACTCTCCACTGCACCCATAGATTTACCACGGTAGATTTAACTTCCTGGTTGAGGAAAACACCAATTTCAGAGTAGCCCCAGAAGCCCTGCCTCCTCTCCCTCCCCAGTCCCCGTGGTCTTGCAGGGAGCTGCCTGTTTGATTTAATCTGGGGACCTGGCACCTCTCCCATTCCCTACTGTCAGGCTTGCACTGTTCAGCATTCTTGTTTTTGTGTCTGTCATTATCTTTTGTATGCAAAGAGGTTTAATGTGCAATAAATGTAAATGGCCAGTGTATATTCTGTATTTTATTAACTTCCATTTGAGCCTGTTGTCAGTGACTACTCTGCCTTGCCAGGATTCATCAGTAAGACCTCTGGCACTTGGTTTCTGCAACCGCCCATTGGGTTCCTCTTGCCTACTTCCCAGACAGAGTAGATTTATCAAGACAGGGGAATTGCAATAGAGAAAGTGTTTTACACATGTACAGCTGGCTAAATGGAAGACTGGAGTTTTATTATTACTCAGATCAGCTTCCTCCAAAATTTGGAGGCTAGAGTTTTTCAAAGATAGTTTGGAGAGGGAGTTGGCTAGGCAATCGGTGCTGCTGATTGGTTGGAGGTGCAATCATGGGGTTGTGGAAGATGGTTGTCGTGCACCGAATCTGCTTCTGGGTGGGGCCACAAGACAGGTTTTTGGGTCCTTGTTGGGGCTATTCATCATCAGAAATGCAAAACCCCGGAAAGACATTTCAAGTGGCCAGTCATAGGTTCTGCAATTGTGATGTTATCTGCAGGAGTAACTGGGGAAGCTGCAAACCTTGTGGCCTCCAGAGTAATGGCTGGTAATTGTTTAAGTCTATACCTTAGCATAATTCAGGCTCCTCATCCTCCTAACCTGGTGGTCTCTCATTAGCTTTATAAACAGTTTAGTTTTGGGGAAGGGCTATTGTTTAAACTATAAACTAAATGTCCCCCAAAGTTAACTTGGTCCAAGTCCAGGAATGAGGGCAGTTTAGAGGTTAAAGACAAGATGGGGGTAGATTAGATCAGATCTATTTCACTGTCATAATTTTCTTTCTACTATAATTTTGCAAAGCGGGTTTTATTTCCTTTGCTTGCCCTGTCTCATTTCCAAAAGCTGCTTTGCCCAAGTTCTATTTCTGCAGAGCCTACTGTGCCCTCCTCTAGCTTTCAGGGTGAAGGGTACACATACACTTTCCATGACACAGTCTTTCTGGGATGGTTTACTTCAACCATTACCCAGACTTGACCTATCTTATGTGTGACTGTGACGGCAGGTGGAGAACTACTGAAACTATTTCCTAAATTTAGGTAAAATCAAATGTTGCTACCTAGACATGAACATCAATCTTTTCTCCCCTACTTAAATATTTTTCAAAGATCTGGTCTTGTAGTAATTTCACCTGCTTTGCGAAAGTGTTCAATATGGTAAGTAAAAATGATAATTCAATTTATTCTCTCAGTAGGAATCCTTGTAAGGTACAGGGGAGATGGGGTAATGCCTACCGAAAAAGAAATTGAGTCTGTGGGGGTAATGGCAAAAGATCTTGGGATTCTTGACTCTCAGGGCAAGTGCATTGACACTCAAATGTCATTGGGTTTAATGTGCCTCCTTAAGTACTTACCTGACTACTTAGGATTGATTCAAGTAATGTGGAGACATTTTAATTCTGACTTTTGGGTGAGAATTCAGAGTAGCACATTCACGGAAAATGTATTTTTGTAATATCCCCTAAGAGGCTTACCCAGTAAACATTTCTAATTTGAGAACCAGAGAACAGTTGCAAGTCAGACACTGGGGTGGATGGGGGAAGCACTGTACTGAAAGAGTGCAGCCATCACAATCATGGAGGGTTGGCGATGACTATGACTGCTCCAAGGCTGCCAGTATACACTCGGGGACATGCCGGTATATGCTAGGGGACACAGAGAATTCACTGCCACAGAGTGCAAATGTCTTCCTTCCCAGACCTGGCATGGCTTCAAGTAAGGGATTTCAAGTTTTCCTGGGTGGATTCCTTTATCTGCTATTGTATAAATGATTCTAAACTTTTCTGAGTGAATATTAAGGAGGAAAAATGGGTTAGAGATATCAGAAGTGTATGCAGTGCTACAAACTTCCACAAATGCTGCCTCAAAAATACTGCAGGCCTCACTGTGGTACTTCTCCAACTCACAATTCAAGTGAGTACACACAGAGTAATGGAGTTCCTGCTTCAGAGTTGACCAAAAAGCAACAAAACAACAACAACAACAAAAAACCCCACACGCTTAATATTGAGATATAAATCACGTAGTGTATTAGCCTGTTCTCATGCTGCTAATAGAGACATACCCAAGACTGGGTAATTTATAAAGAGAAGAGGTTTAATGGAATCACAGTTCCACATGGCTGCGGAGGCCTCACAATCATGGCGGACGGCAAGGAGAAGCAAACTCATGTCTTACATGGATGGTGGCAGGGAAGAGAAGAGAACTTGTACAGGGGAACTCCCCTTTATAAAACCATCAGATCTCATGAGACTTATTCACTATCATGAGAACAGCATTGGAAAGACCTGCCCTCATGATTCAGTTACCTCTCTCCCTGGGTCTCTCCCATGACCCATGGGAGTTGTGAGAGCTACAATTCAAGATGAGATTGAGGTGAGGACACAGCCAAACCACATCACATAGCATATACACTGCAACCATTTAAAGTATACAATTAGTTGGTTTTTAGTATACTCACAGAGTTGGGCAACCATTATCCAGCAATTCTAGAACATTTTCATTTGCTACTTGTATCTGGTAGCAGTTACTCCTCAGCCCTTGGCAACTGCTAATCTATTTTCTGTCTCTATAGATTTGCCTATTCTAGACATTTCATATAAATAGAAAAATTTAATATGCAGTCTTTTCTGACTGATTTCTTTTACTTAGCATAATGTTTTCAGGGTTCATTCGTGCTGCAGCACATATTGATACTTCATTCTTTTTATTGCCAAATATTCTATATAATGGATAAACATTTTATTTATCCATTTATCAGTTGGTGGACACTTGGTTTGTTTACACTTTTTGGCTATCATAAAAATGCTACTATGGGGCAGGCATGGTGGCTCACACCTGTAATCTCAGCGCTTTGGGAGCCTGAGGTGGGAGGATTGCTTGAGACCAGAAGTTTGAGACCAGCCTGGGCAACATAGCAATACCCCTGTTTCTACAAAAAATAATAATAATACAAAGTAAAAATAAAAACATAATGATTCTACTATAAATATTTATGTACAAGTTTTTGTAGGGACATGTGTTTCCATATCTATTGGGTATAATGCCTAGGAGTGAAATTACTGGTTCAAATAGTAACTCTAGCATTTTGAGAACTGCCAAACTGTTTATCAAAGTAACTGTACTACATTTCATTTTTACCAGTAATTCATGAGGGTTCCAGTTTCTTCACATCTCACCAATGGTTTTTTTTTTCTTTTTGTTTTTCTTTTTTGAGATGGAGTCTCACTCTGTCACCCAGGCTGGAGTGTAGTGGCGCGATCGCGGCTCACTGTAACCTCCTCCTGCTGGGTTCAAGTGATTCTATGCCTCAGCCTCCCGAGTAGCACCAGAGGTGCACCATCACGTCTGGCTAATTTTTGTATTTTTAGCAGAGATGGGGTTTCACCATACTGGCCAGGGTGGCCTCGAACTCCTGACCTCAAGTAATGCACCCGCCTCAGCCTCCCAAAGTGCTGGGATTATAGGCGTGAGCCACAGCACCCGGCCTAATGCTTGTTTCTGTCTGTCTTCTTTGTCCTAGCCATTTTTGTGGGCATCAAGTGACACTGCTCTGTGGTTTTCATTTACATTCCTCTAATGGCTAATGATGCCAAGCGTCTTTTCATGCGCTTATTCATTTGTGTGTTTGCTTTTGAGAAATGTTTGTTTAGATTCTTTGTCTATTTTAAAATTGGATTATCTTTTTATTGCTGAGTTGTAAGAGTTCTTTACATGTTCTGGATAAAGTTCCTTATGTAAAAGATTTGCAAATATTTTCTCCCATTCTGAGGTTGGATTTTGCACTTTCTTAAGGATATTATTTCTAGCACGAAGGCTTTTAAATTTTAATAAAGCTCAATCTATCTTTTTTTTTCTTTGTTTCTTGTGCTTTGGGTGATGTATTCCAGAGATAACATTACAGTATAAAAAACAAAGAGCTCCCAGGTATAGCAGGGGGTACATTGACATACATTTGAGGCAAAAAGAAGGGCAAGGCTACATGACCAATTAAACCAATCCACTTTATCATGTAGATCTGTTTTTACTGATTTTATTTTTATTTATTTATTTATTTAGAGCCAGAGTTTCACTCTTGCCCAGGTTGGAGTGTATTGGCGCGATCTCAGCTCACTGCAACCTCTGCCTCCCAGATTCAAGCGATTCTCCTGCCTCAGCCTCTTGAGTAGCTGGGATTACAGATGCGCAGCACCACGCCCAGCTAATTTTTGTATTTTTAGTAGAGAAGGGGTTTTACCATGTTGGTCAGGCTGATCTCGAACTTCTGACCTCAGGTGATCCACCCACCTTGGCCTTCCAAAGTGCTGGAATTACAGGCATGAGCCACCCCACCCAGACTACTGATTTTATTTTTAAAAGACTTCTATGGTTACACATATTTTAAATTTATGCAAATATTTTGTTTGTAAATATTTAATCTTCATTCGAGGAGAAAGAGAAGTGTTACTAATGCTATTTTATAGACTTAAAAGCGTGCTCTAAATTAACTGTGATTTAAACAGGGCTTCCCTGTGTAGAACTTAAAGTCCTTCCCTCATTTTTGTTTTTGTTTCATAATATTCTTATACATGAGGATGTTGATCTACCGCTTGTCCAAACTGTCCTTGGTGGTAAGCTCGCTGAGAGGGCCTAGCCCTGTCACTTATAGGTGACCATAAGTGCTCAACTTCTTCATGATTTGTAGAAGTGGATTAGACTAGGCAAGATCAAGACTTGTGCAAATTAAATGGGAAAATTAACATAAAAATTAAGCTCTTAAACACTCAAGAGATTTGCTTTAATAAGATTGAGGGCTACCTATTTTGTTTGCGTCAATGATCCTGTGAGACTAGGCAACTGAATGAGGTTGTTTCCCATTCTTTATACTAGAGTACATATGTTACCCAGTAGCAACTATCAAGGCAAAAATATTATTTTTTTCTGAATAAATAAGAAATTAAGGCTGGGAGTGGTGCCTCATGCCTGCAATCCCAGCATTTTGGGAGGCTAAGGTGGGCAGATCACTTGAGGCCAGGAGTTTGAGACCAGCCTGGCCACCATGGCGAAACTCTGACTCAACTAAAAATATAAAAATCAGCCAGGCGTGGTAGCACATGCCTGTAATCCCAGCTACTCAGGAGGCTGAGGCAGGAGAATTGCTTGGACCTGGGAGACGGAGGTTGTGGCGAGCCAAGATTGTGCCACTGCACTCCAGCCTGAGTGACAGAGTCAAACCCTGTTTCTAAGAAAGAAATCAGTGGTTGTTTAGAGTTTGAAAGTTATGATCTCCTGTTGCTGAATAGACATGTGAAAGTCTGCACTATCAGAAAGCGAGTCTGTATTCAAAAATAGTGGGAATAAGGGCTATCATTTCAGGCTGTATTCTGTTGCTTTAACAGAATATCACAGAATGGGTAATTTTTAATGAACATAAATGTATATGGCTTATAGTTCTGGAGGCTGGAAGGTCCAAGAGCATGGCACTGGCATCTGGCAAGGGTCACCCCCCTGCCAGAAGGTGAGAGAGAGGCAGAAGCAAGGACATGAGACAGAGAGAAAATCAGGCTGAACTCATTACTTTGTCAGGAAACCAATCCCACAATAATGAACCTACTCCTGCAATAATGGCATTCATCCATTCATGAGAGTGGGGCCCTCATGACCTAATCACGTCTTAGAGGCCCCACCTCTTAGTACTATTACAATGGCAATTAAATCTCCAACACATGAACTTTTGGGGGATGCATTCAAACAACAGCAGCTGTATTAGTCTGGATTCTACAGAGAAAAAGAACCAATAGACAATATGTAAAATAGGGAATTGGCTCACATGGTTATAGAGGCAGAGAATTCCCAAGATCTGCAGTTGGCAAGCTAGAGATCCAGGAGAGCTGTTGGTATAGTTCCAGTCTGGGTCCAAGTGCCTGAAAACCAGGTGAGATGATGATGTTAGTTCCAGTCTGAGTCCAAGTCTGAAAGCAGAAGACTGATAGCTTAGCTTGAAAACAGGCAGACAGAGAAAGAATTTTCTCTTACTTTGAATTTTTGTTTTATTTGGACTTTTATTAGATTGGAAGAGGCCCACCCATATTGAGGAGTGCAGTCTACTTCACTTAGTTTATGAATTCAGATATTAACCTTATCCAGAAACACCCTCATAGACTCACCTAGAATAATGTTAACCAAGTATCTAGATACCTCATGGCCCAGTCAAGTTGACACATGCAATTAACCATCACAAGGGTGTTGTAATGGCTTAGCTCCATGTGCCTACTTTGCAGTCTGTACTAAATTTCCTAGAAAATAATTTCTTAAAGCTATAACCTTAAGGTACACAGTGAGGTGATGTGATTCCCATAAATTGCAATCTCGTAAAATTTATTACTTAGGATACAAAAATATTCTAAAGAAAGAACTGTTTCAAAGAGGCAGGATAAATTTTAATCAGCTCTTGCTTTCATACCTACTCTGCCAACCTCTCAGACCACTTCTTATTATAAATTCACATAATTGGAGAAGGTTGAAACAGTGCCCAGGATTCAGGATAGTATGTGAAGCTACTAATCCTTTCAGTGAGCAATTGGGCTTTCCTTCTGTACACATTTGGGAGACAAGGTTCTCGTGGCAGCAAGTGCTAGTGGGCCTGAATTTAATTATTACAAACTCTTGCATTAATAAGTGCAAATGCAGCTCCAGCAGGCCAAGAATACAGCCTTCAATCTGTGCTCATGCTTAAAAATCACCAGCACCTTCAGACATGAAGAACTCTTCATATTATTAGTGTTGCCATTTTGGAAATGTCAATGATTGCTTAGAGTGTCCCATGGAAGGTTTTGGCTTAGGGATCTGAAGTGAGAAAAATGACATTAGCTGTGTAAGCCCCCTTGTATAGCATGCATGCTCTTTCTGCCTTCATGTCCATATCTCTTAGGAATATTTTAAGCTCCTCTGGCAACTGAACACACCTTCTATTGACTGTAGGATATTAACAGGTTATGCAAACATAGAACCAGTGAAAGTAATTGAAAGTAGAAAAGTTTAGTCAAACAATTGTTTAGAGTCCAGGAGAGGGGGCTGGGAGGGCATGGACAGCAGGAAATAGGCATCACAATATCAGATCATAAGTTTTAAAATGTGTTCTCCTCGGAGAAGTTATTGGTGGTATGAACAGGTTTCTATGAAACCAAAGCAGCCAACTGACATGGTCGATTCGAGTCAATTAGCACTGGCTTCTTTTCAGGCTTGTTCTCTGAGGTAAATGTAAATTATGCAGGGTTCACTGCAGGATTTTGGGCAGGTAAAAACATTGCAGAGAGCAGTCTCTTTGCCCACTTGGCAGAATTAGGATCTGCAAATCCTAAGATTGTGTAGTCTTAATAATTGCAAATATAGTAAATAATTCCCAACTTTGTCATGGGAGGGTTGGAATAGAGATGAAATTGTTTTTGGTTTTGAAAACCCCAAACTGACACAATATGGAGCCAAAAGAGAATGGGCTCAATGATCATGAATCCAGTTGTTAGCCTCTTTCAGCCAGACAGAAACCTAGAATATGAGTAAAAAGGCTGAAACACACATTTTCTTGCATGTGTTTAAACCATGAGGTGATGATTTGTGACTATCCCCAGTCTTCTGCCTCCTTCAGTCACATGTCAACTCATCTGCTGTGGAATTCCCTTGTCATTTTGTGCTTATCATTATTACATCTACTCTTTTAATCAGACAGTATAGTTATTTGAGCACTTGTCTTACTTCATTTTACTTTATATATTCTTTTTGTATGCAAGAATGTTAATATTTATCTTCTTATATTTTCTATTCCCCATATGGTAAATTATGCATATATTTTGCAAAAAAGATGAATGAATGTATACCCAGTTCCATTTGAACTATAGTACCCTGCATGTAGAGCAAAAGGAATGACCACAGCTCATAAAGAAACAGTATATTCAAGAATGCTAGTAAATTTAAAAATTAAAAAATCATTAAAATTAAAAAAAAAATTTTAGGTTCAGGGGTACATGTACAGGTTAGTTATATAGGTAATTAATTTTGTGTCACATAGGTTCATTGTGCAGATTATTTTGTCACCCCAGTATTAAGCCTAGTACCCAGTAGTTGTTTTTTCTGCTCCTTTTACTCCTCCCACCCTCCCCCTACAGGTAGGATCCAGTGTCTTGTTTCCCTCTTTGTGTCCATGTGTTTTCATCATTTAGCTTCCACTTATAAGTGAGAACATGTGGTATTTGGTTTTCTGTTCCTATGTTAGTTTGCTAAGGATGATGGCCTCCAGCTCCACCCATTTTCCTGCAAAGGACACGATCTTATTCTTTTCTGTGGCTGCATAGTATTCCATGGCGTATATGTGCCACATTTTCTTTATCCTGTCTATCATTCATGGGCATTTAGGTTGACTTCAAGTCATTGCTATTACGCATGGTGCTGCAGTGAACATATGTGTGCATATGTCTTTATGATAGAATGAAACAATCATTTTTTTTAAACAAAGACTTTCACCATGATACATAGAAGGACATAGTTATTCTTGGAAATATTGGGCTAACAGTTCATTATGTGCAAGTTTTTATGATGGGAAGAAAAATTCAAATCAATTGTTCCAAATCAATTGGCTTGGCAAATATCTCCTTTATTGCATGTCTTACATTTTGTCTTATGAAACATGCCATGTGAACAAAAGGGTATATACACTATATATGTCCAGTTTGAAGAATGATGATAAAATAAACATCCATATTCCCACCACCCTGAATAAGACATAAATGATTACCATAGAAGCGTCTTCATGCTTTCTCTTCAGACAACCCATCACACGCCCCTTCTCCCAGGCTCACAGACATTATTTCTACTTTTAACAAGGATATATCTATGAATAGGTAATAAATAAGGTATTGTTTAGTGTTTTCTAGATTGTATAGGATAATTTTTTTGGATGGAAAGGTTTAATATTATAAAGATGTCAGTTATTTCCAGATTAAACTAGAGATTTAGTAAGTTTCAGAAACAGTCTCAAGTATTTTTATGGAGTTTGAAAATATGATTATAAAATTTATATAGATAGAAAAGGGCCAGAAAGAGCCAAGTCACTTTTGAAAAAGTGAAATAAGATATGTGTGGGTTGTGTGGGGAGCTTGCCCTACCGGATATCAAGACTTATTGCAAAGCTAGAGTAGTTAAGACCTTGTAGCACTGGGTGCAGAGATGGACAAGAAGACCCACAGGACAACAGAAACAGAAACAGAGCCATAATTATATGGAAACTTGATATACAACAGAAGCTGCATTGCAGACAACAAGGAAATCATTATTCATATGAACAAAAATGAAATTGCATCTCTACTTCAAACTATATGTAAGACTACATTCCTATTAAATTAAGGGTAAATATGAACATTAAGAAAGTCAAAACCATAAACATTGAGAAGAAAATACAGGAGAATATCTTTATGAGGTCTGGTTGTGAATGACTTTTTCCACAAGATTGATAAAAAAGGATAAATATAAAGGAAAAGGTTAATACATTCAACTGCATTAAAAAATAAGAACTTCTGTTCATTGGAAGACACCATAAGGAGAGTAAAAAGACAAACCATAAACTGAGAAAAGATATCTGCCAAAAAAATGTAATCAACAAAGATTTAGTAGCCTGAACGTATAAAGACCTCCTAGAAATCATTAGGCAAAAGTTAAACAACTCAATTTAAAGATGGGTGAAAATCATGAATATAAATTTCAAAGAAGGAATCTATAACCCATAACAGATGAAAAGATGCTTAGGCCAGGCGTGGTGGTTCATGCCTGTAATCCCAGCACTTTGGGTGGCCAAGGCACACGGATCACCTGAGGTCAGGAGTTGAGACAGGCCTGGCCAACACGGGGAAACCTTGTCTCTATAAAAATACAAAAATTATTTGGGCGTGGTGGTGCATGCCTGTAGTCCCACCTACTCAGGAAGCTGAGGCTGGAGAATTGCTTGAACCTGGGAGGTGGAGGTTACAGTTAACCGAGATCGTGCTACTGCACTCCAGGCTGGGAGACAGAGCCAGACCCTGTCTCAAAAAAAAACAAAAACAAAAAAAACCCCCCCAAAAACAAAAAAACTATTGAAAAGAAAAGAAAAGATGCTCAATTTAGTATTCAATGAAATGCAAATTGAAATCACGATGAGACTTCATTTCATCTCTACTAGATTGGCAAAAGTTAATAGAAGGTTTCCCTGTACCAAGCTTTTGTAAAATTGTGGAGAAACAAAACAGGATCTCTCATCCACTTCTGGTAGAGTATAAACTGGTTCAAAACAATGTGACACTGCTTAATCAATTTAAAAGCATAATATTGCTTTTTCTTTATCAATAGAAATAGATGGCAGGGAAGTCCTTGGAATTATCATTAGATGTTCGTAGAAGTAAGACTGTCCTGAGAAGGAAGAGAGGAATATCAGGGTTCATTCTTTGCTGGGAGAATTCTCAATAGCTTCTCTGAAGCTTGGCATTTTTGCGTGGATCAACTTGTTTCTTAGGGAGATGTGAAACTTCATCATGGCTGAGAAATCTTTGGTGCTAAGAGCTTATTTATAGAATTCAAGTAAACAACTTATTTTAAATGTTAAGTCTTCCACAGCATAGATCCGCACACCTTTTGCAGGAGCTGTATTTGTGGTTTTGTGGTTTTAGGGGTGTATAAAGTTAGAAGCAGCAGGGATCTCATAGGTTGTGCTGTCGTGCTGTCTAAAAGCTCTGATCACTTGTCCCAAATGGGTGAGGAATTGCAGGCCTTGTCTAGTGGATTATAGATAACCTTTGGTACCGTAGTTTGGAGTCAACTCTTCTGTCCCACTGCCTGAGTTAGAATTTGAGCTCTTTCAAAAGACCTTAAAACAGCAGCTTGGTTCTACATTTCTAGTAGCAAATGGAGGAACAAAAAGAACCACCAAAAACAACAACAAAAAAATCTTAAAGTGATCATCATACTCATATGATCAGCAATAGTTTTGGTACTGTCATTCTTGTAACTATTGTGTATAGGGTAGAGTAAATTAAAAAAGTGACTGTGTGATTGGCGGATTCTTTCCTTGCTGGTGTCATTGAGAACAAAAACCACTAAGGGTTTATCAAAAGGTTTCAGGAGACAACTTGAGTTTAGCCAAATATATAACACATGAACATCAACAAGGATAACTGTAATAAATTTAAATACACATATAATGAAATCCGTGAATTTACCATGAAACTGTTTATAACAGTTCTGAGAAAACAAACACATCTGCTCACCACAGAAGAATGCTAGTTCACTTGTCACTTTGAAAACTGATACATAAAGGGAAAGGATCAATATTTATTTTGACATTCCCATGAACTGTATCACTGGATAATTGAATAATAGATATAGGTAAACAATCTTTATAGAAATATATCTGCTAATAAAACAAGAATGATGCGATTAGAATATTATCATATGGCCTCTCCTGATAAACTGCTGGATCTAGGCACTGAACATAATGCAGTTAACATTACAAAAAGAGAAATAACCAGCAATTACATACCACTAACTGAAGAGCACACCACTGCTTCTAAAGTAGTCTTGCTAAAAAATCAAGCCTGGTCTGATCAATTCCCTACAACTGCCTGGCAATACAGGAAATTCAAAGGATGAAGGAATATATTTAAAAACAGCAAGGAGATGTAATCAGTGGAATCCAGACTATTGGAAATTGCACAAGGCAAGTGACCTAGTTTCCTTAAAAATAAATTACGAGAAAAAAAATAGAGAAAGAGGGCACTTACAAATTCAAGAGAAATCAACCAATTGGAAAATGTGGACCTCATTTAGATCCTGATTCAAACAAGCAGGCTCTAAACGCCAAACAAAAGCACTAGCTTTCCTGTGGCTAATTAGACACCTATTTTAAAATGTACATTTACTTATTCCCTCTAAGCCTCAGTTTCCTTATCTATATAGTGGGGACAATAAATATACCTTCTTTATGGGGCTTAATTGAAATGAAATGAAATCGTGTTTGTAAAACACAATGCCTAGTACTTTGTAAGGACTCAATAAATACTATTATTATCACCAAAGTTGGTGTTAGAAGCTTGATAAGCAGTTTAGTATATGATTATCATATTGAAAATTGAAAAATTAAAAAAGACAAGTTGGAAAGTCAGATTGGCAAGGGGGTAGCTGGTGTATAAGCAAGATAAATGTAAGTTGTAAGAAAGTGAGAATGAGGAACACTTGTCCAGAGTTCTTGAATTGTCCACAGCCTTCTAAACAAGTGCTCAGAGACTCTGGTGTGGGTTTGCCAAGAGTAGAGAACATGACTACCGAGGAGTGAACACACCCTGCAACATATTACTCACTAAGGCTGGGATTTGCTCAAGGCCTTGCTTCAAGACTGTGGCAGAGCTGGGACTCAAATCCAGATTTCTTGGCTGCTGAGTTCGGTGCTCTTTTTCTCCACCACACCCCATCATCGCATACATATTTTATTAAGGTTAAAATGACAAAGAAAGTAGAGGTTTGGGTATGAAGAACAAATTCTGATTTGTTTGCAATATTGTAAGAAATGCTCCTGGAATAGGAAAACATAGTAAAGGATGCAAAAAGAGGGAATAGACAATTTTGTATTTTTCTCCTATACTACTTTTATATCTTTGAAGATATAAAAGACCAGATGAAAGTTGCCAATTGAAACTCTATATATCTAATTGATGCAATAGGAATAAAATCGCACACATTATCCTCAAAATAGTCTTGTGAATATAATAATAATATTATTATGATCATCTTTCAGTTGAGGAAACGGGATTAGAAAAGTTAGATATTGGCTGAAGTCACACAACCAGAAGTGGGCAGAGCTAGGACTCAAACCCAGCCAGCTGTCCGTTCTACCATCACTGAGATAACATATAGCCCTATAAAAGGGGAGGGGTTCTGGTATTTTCATGAATAGAGAAGTAAAATATTACTCATCCTTAAAAGAAACCAGAGGTTTTTTTAGGTATTTCTCCTTGATTTCCTTTGAAAGTATGATTTTTCAACCATGAAATAAAATATTCCTTAAGGGCAAAGTAATGGTTTCAATAAGATTTTAGTTACTCCTGCTTTAAGTGCTCTGTGCACCTATTATTTCTTTATTTAAGGCCCTACGCATTAAATAAATCTCATTAAACACACTACCAGTATTACAATTACTTTTTCTCTTATTATTTGCTGTTATTACCATTATGGAAATCATATATAAAAACTCTAGAAAATTGTATTTTCTGGTTGTTAAAATAAAACATTGATTTTAGGGATGTCATTTTGTGTTTGAAACTTGATTTTGAGCTACATTTGAGTTAAGAAGCTAGAAGGGATGAAGTCTAGACTGACCAGTGTTCAGAAACACAGAAATAATTTTACCATGACTGCTAAGTCTTGGTCTCAAGATAAGTAATTTTATTCTCACTTGTGGTTAAAAAGAACTTTACAGAGAAATACTGTAGACAGACTATAGATATTACATCTCTCAAGGCATTTCTTCTCATTGTCTTTTTCTTAGAAGACCATCAAATAGCGAAGTCATGGAATCAACCTAGGTACCCATCAACAGTGGATTGGATAAAGAAAATGGGGTGCATGCGCAATGGAATGCTTTGTAGTCACAGAAAAGAATGAAATCATGTTCTTTGCAGGAACATGAATGCATCTGGAGGCCATTATCTTAAGTGAATTAACACAGGAACAGAAAACAAAATACTGTATGTCCTCACTTAAAACCGAGAGCTAAGCATTGGGTACTCATGAACATAAAGATGGCAACAACAGACACTGGGGACTTCTAATGGTGGGAAGGGAGGTGAGTATTAAAAAACAGTTGGTTAATATGCTCAGTACCTGGGTGACAGGATCATTTGTACCCCAAACCTCAGCATCATGCAGTATACCCAGGTAACAAATGGGCATACGTACCCCCTAAATCTAAAATAAAAGTTGGAAAAAAAAAAGACCATCAAAACTTTAAGAGACTTTTTTGGCTTTGCTTTTTTGCTTTGGCCTGTTGATGTTACAGAATCCCCCAGAGTGCAAGAGAAAAACCTTAATTATAGAATGAGAATTAGAGAAGATTGTTTTTATGTATTTATTTATTTAGAGGTGGAGTTTCACTTTTGTTGCCCAGGCTGGAGTGCAGTAGCGCATTCTCGCCTAACTACAACCTCTGCCTCCCGTGTTCAAGCGATTCTCCTGCCTTAGCCTCCTGAGTAACTGGGATTACAAGTGCCCGCCGCCACCTCACCTGGCTAATTTTGTATTTTTAGTAGAAACGGGGTTTCTCCATGCTGATCACACTGGTCTTGAACTCCTGATCTCAGGTGATCTGCCTGCCTCGGCCTCCCAAAGTGCTGGGATTACAGGCATGAGCCACTGTGCCCGGCCAAGAAGATTGTTTACATGGGAGAGAAACTCTTCTAAGATTCTTTTTGATAGCTCATAGGTCACTGCTATTTAAAAAAAAAACAAAAAAAAAAACGAAACTCATTTTTTGTCTCTTACTTTTGTATGTCTTCATGCTATCTAATAAGCCTTTTTTTTCTTTTTTTTTTTTTTTTGAGATAAAGTTTAGTTCTCGTCCCCCAGGCTGGAGTGCAATGGTGCAGTCTTGGCTCACTG
Source organism: Macaca fascicularis (assembly GCF_037993035.2). Lineage (NCBI taxonomy): Eukaryota > Metazoa > Chordata > Mammalia > Primates > Cercopithecidae > Macaca > Macaca fascicularis. The sequence goes on from NC_088382.1 coordinate 37,090,663, forward strand.
CAACCTCTGCCTCCCAGGTTCAAGTGATTCTCTAGTCTCAGCCTTCCGAGTAGCTGAGATTACAGGCATGCGCCACCATGCCTAGCTAATCTTTGTATTTTTAGTAGAGATGGGGGTTTCACCATGTTGGTCAGGCTGGTCTGGAACTCCTGACCTCAAGTGATCCACCTGCCTTGGTCTCCCAAAGTGTTAGAATTACAGGTGTGAGCCACCGTGCCCCGCCAAACCATTTTTTATGCTAAATATTTCTAGAGATTGATGTAGACTGAATCCTCAAGTCTTGGCACCTCTGAACGATTGAGTTTTCTCATGGATGGTTCAGAAATAATTTAAAAACATTAACCTATCTCATATTGGGATCAATTTTATGAAAGGGATCTGTGGATGTGAATGAAAAGAACTTTAATTTTATCATGATTAAATATCTTTAACTCCCAGATTGTTGTCACTTCGGCCTAAAAAGTCAACGTAGGACTTTTCACAAAATAACGTTACTCACAGAATTCCAACTTGTCATAGGTATTACAAGTATCACTGAATCTTCTGGGTAATAAGACCTAGGACCAGAGCCACTAGCACTGCAGCCTGTACCGGCTACAGATGTTCTTTAATTCTGGACTCCAGTGAAAAGTTTCATCCTTGATAAATGAATCAGAGCAACATACTCAAATGTGCCGTCTGTTGATTTCAAAATTGGCTCACTCAAGTATCAGGCCTCTTCTGTATTAAATTTTTAAAAAAATGCTTTCATTTTTATAGATTCGGGGGTACATGTGCAGGTTTGTTATATGGATATATTGCATAGCGGGGGTGGGGTTTGGGCTTCTAGTGTATTCATCAACTGAATAGTAAACATTGTACCCAATAACTAATTTTTCAACCCTCACCCTCCTCCCACCTTATCCCCTTTTGGAGTCCCCAGTGTCTATTATTTCCCTCGGTAGATCCATGTGCACACAATGTTTAGCTCCCACTTACAAATGAGAACGTGCGATGTTTGATTTTCTGTTTCTGAGTTATTTCACTTAGGATAATGGCCTCCTGTTCCCTCCATATTGCTACAAAAGGCATGATTAAATTTTTATGGGTGTGTCATATCCCATGGTGTATTATGTAAGGTGTATTTTCTTTATTTAATCCACTGTTGATGGATACTTGAGTTGATTCCATGACTTTGCTAATGTGAATAGTGTTGTGATAAACATACAAGTGTAGGTGTCTTTTTGATATAACAGTTGATTTTCCTTTGGATAGTACCCAGTAGTGGGATTGCTGGATCAAATGGTAGCTCTATTGTTAGTTCTTGGAGAAATCTCTACACTGTTTTCCATATAGGTTATACTAATTTACATTAGCACTAGCAGTGTCTAAGTGTTTCCTTTTCTTGCTAGTATCTGCTATTTTTTTGTCTTTTTAATAATAGCCATTCTGACTGGCATGAGATGGTATCTCATTATGGTTTTAATTTGCATTCCTCTGATTATTAGTGAGGTTGAGCATTTTTTCATATGTTTGTTTTGGGCCTCTTTTGTACTGATAGGGGGTATATGGTAGAGCAACTTGTCTTTCACTTTGGAGACGATATCCAGCCCACACTACTGGATTTCCAGAAAGTTCACCGAGTTGAATCTTCTTAGAGTTTATTGCCCATCCTCTATTACAACTATGTCTTACCAAGGCATTTGGGCGGCCTGCTACTTCTTACTCAGCAGGTTCTATTAGTATTATGTAATCAGTGGAGCAGTCCAGCATGACATTCTATGAGATGGTAAGACAACTGAGGTCCCTGTGAACAAAATTATAGCCAAAGATTGAATAGCTGATGTGGCCCTGAAGCAAGAGAGTGAAATTATACTCCTGACTGAAAAGTGCAAGGAAACCACTTCTGACAATTTCTGCTTCATACTTTAGAAAACAAAACATTTTCGAGATGAGCACTGCATGCCAGGTGCTTCCGTATGTATTGATTTGCTCAAGTAAAAAGACTACATCTGGCCAGTGCAGTGGTTCCTACCTGTAATCCCAGCACTTTGGAAGGCCAATGTGGAAGGATCTCATGAGGCCAGGAGTTCAAGACCAGCCTGGGCAACATAGCAAAATCCACTCCATAAATACAAATTAAAAACTTAGCTGAGTGTAGTGGCACATGTCTATAGTGCCAGCTGCTTGGGAGGCTGGGGTAGGAGGATCACTTGAATTCAGCAGTTTGAGACTGCAGTGAGCCATAATCACACCACTGCTCCAGCCTGGGTGACAGAGTGAGACCCTATCTCAAAAAGAAAAATATAAAAGAGACTACATCTGGAATAAAATATAAATTTTCTGACTGAGTTTGTGATAATTTACCATTCTTCTTCAAGACCTTTCTGTCTTTTTATTATTTTTTATTGTTTTTTGAGACAGAGTCTCGCTCTGTCACCCAGGCTGGAGTGTAGTGGTGCCATCTCGGCTCACTGCAACCTCTGCCTCCCAGATTGAAGTGATTCTCCTGCCTCAGCCTCCCATGTAGCTGGGATTACAGGTGCCTGCCACCATGCCTGGCTAATTTTTGTTTTTTTTTTTTTAGTAGAGATAGAGTTTCACCATGCTGGCCAGGGTGGTCTCGAACTCCTGATCTTGAGTGATCTGCCTACCTTGGGCTCCCAAAGTGCTGGGATTACATATGTGAGCTACTGTGTCTGGCCAAGACCTTTCTGTCTTTTGTGAAAGCCAACCCAAGAGTCAAATGGGGATGCTAAGAATGATCATTTCTGCGTCTTTCAAGTTTTTGATGATAGCGGTAATCTCTGCAGCTCCCCAGGAATGTGGTTTTGGTTCCAGCTTACTATTGTCATAGGGATATGGGGCTTCACAGGCCTCCTTTAGGCTCTGCCTGCACACTAGTCATCATGCCATAGGCCAGGAACCCATGTAGAAACCCATGTAGATGTTCCAGTGGTTGCTGGGCATATATAGTTCAACTATCTATTCTCAGAGAAAATAACCACAGAAAGGATTTGCAGACTAAGTGAGCTCTTTATGAAGCAGACTGAGGCAAAAATTTATTATACAACCTACATAAGCACTGGTAGACATCAGGATATTCTTGGGGATACAAAATAGCTCTGAACCAGTGTCCAGTAATCCCTGAAAGGTCTGGTTGTATTACCTAGCAAAAGGGGCTCACTGCTCGATGTACTAGCCTGTACTCTGACACCGTGTTTTTGAGAAAAGAAAAGCTTTTTATTGCAAGTCGACTCACAAAGAGACAGGAGTCAAGCTCAAATCTATCTCCCTGTGCTGGTTTCATGGCAGTCATTTTATTAGAAAAGGTTTAGGGGCTGGATTCTGGGATGAGCAGGTGATTGGTGGAAGGAAAAAGGTCTAGAAAGTCCTCAGGCATGTACAGCCATCTCTTCATGCCTCCTCATTGGTCTCATGTGTAAATTTGGAGGGAGCTGGTATGAAGCATGGAAATTCAGGCTATGATGTCAGCAGGTTTGTTTTGTGCAAACTTATGCAGCTATAGTGGTTTCAACTGATTTCAGCCAGTTTGTTATCTTACAAAGGAGAGAAGTTTCAGTGTTTCAGCAAGATGTTTCTTTTCTTATCTGCTATCCTGCAAACTCAAGAATTTCTACTAGTTTTTTTTTTTTTTTTTAAACTCTTTGGGGCACAGTTTCAGTCATTCCCTTTTCTCCTGGGTATAGTCATTCCAGGAAGTGGTGGCATTTTCCTTTGGGGAAGACCAGACAATTTACAAAACATAATATTGCATGGACCTTCCTCTATGGTGCAATCTTCTCTTTATTCATGTGCCTCTGGGAAATGATTACTTCTGGAATTAGATGAAGATCTCAAATCATCTATTTTCCTGGTTTACAGTTTCAGTTCAGTTCTAGAAATCAATTAGGATGTTAGAGGATAGGCCATTTATTTGGACTCTAGGGACCTTGTAATCAGTTATCCACTGCCAAAATACCATGTGTCAAACCATTCTGATTACCATGAGCCTTGCTGCCTGGTATGATGACTATGTCTGCTCTACTTCTGGCAGTTAGGTAGTGATATTTATCCTCTGCCTGGTCTCAATTCCATCATCTCCATAGAAATAAGAGAGCTCATTACAATGCCAGTATCTCTCAACCTTATCCGTGGCCAATGGAGTGAAGCCAACATAGCATTTTTCAGGAATCTCAGGGCTTCCCAACTATGTATTTCTCAAAACTGAGGTGAATAGACAGTTCTCAAAAGAAGATATACAAATGGCCAACAAACGTATGAAAAAATGCTGAACATCACTAATGATCAGGGAAATTGAAATCAAAACCGGTATGATACAACCTTACTCCTGCAAGAATGGCCATAATAAAAAAGTCAAAAAACAGTAGATGTTAGCATTGATGCAGTGATCAGGGAACACTTCTACACTGCTGGACAGAATGTAAACTAGTATAGCAACTATGGGAAACAGTGTGGAGATTCTTAAAGAACTAAAAGTAGAACTACCATTTGATCCAGCAATTCCAACTATTGGGTATCTACACAGAGGAAAATAAGTCATTATACAAAAAAGATACTTGCACATGCATGTTTGTAGCAGCACAATTCACAACTGCAATAATTCTGAAAGGTCTGGTTGTATTACTTTGTATTACTGAGCAAAAGGGACTCACTGCCCAATGCTCTAGAAGCATGGAACCAACCCAAATGCCCATCAATCAACAACTGGATAAAGAAACTCTATTATATATATATACACATACATATGTATATATGATATATATATGATACACATGAATGGTACAAGGGAATCTGGGGACTTGGCATGAAGGGAGGGAGGGGGCGAGGGATAAAAGAATACAAATACGGTGGAGTGGATACTGCTTGGGTGATGGGTGGACCAAAATCTCACAGATCACCACTAAAGAACTTACTCATGTAATGAAACACCACCTGTACCCCAATAACCTATGGGGAAAAAAAAACTGTGATGAAAGGAGAGCCTGCTGGCCCTACTAGGATGGGTAAGCGAGTCACTTGTGATAAATCCATTTCTGTACATTTGCTCCCTCTTTATCATGTCCAGGAATTTCTAGTATCTTAATATTATTTTGTGTAGACCACACTGAGTCTGTGTTTCAGCTAACTGGAACATACATATGATAGGAGTAGATAACAAGGAAAATTGCCATCCATTTGTTGGTAGCTGCCACACAGGCAATGTTGTTTTAGGGTATTTGAGCAAGGCATGGCCAGACAGTTCTCTCACCAGACTGGGAAAACTCACGTTTTCTACTGATAAGGGGGCTCATTAGTCCTTCGAATTTATAGAAAATGAAGTTATAAAATTCTGCCAAATATTGTCATTTAAATTCTCGGGTGCCACACTTTTACAGTCTTTCATATAGGAAATGTCTTGAAACTGGAATTTAAACCGTGGAATATCTAGCATCCTGTGGGATAAGTGTCAGTTTGATTTGAGCTTATGTAAAGCCCATGGCCAGAAGACATGAGATACGTTTAGGGCATAGAAGCTGTAGGTGTTTTGGTCATGCTTTGAAAATGATACCCAGGAGGGCCTGGAATAACATCATTTTGTTCAATGTTCTGTACAAAGTTGTATCATTATAATGTTGTTGAAAGAAAGTTGGTTACATTTTATGGTATTTTTATGATACGTTTTATGATATTATATTGCAAGTTCCAAGAACCTATTGATGACCACAAGTGAAGGCTTACTGTATATGTATATTACATTATTATTTTGTCCATTGCCCAACTCCAACCCACTAATGCGAGAATAAGAACTTTTTATCTCTTTTCTTCACTGCTGTGTACTCTGCTCAGAAAAGCACTTGGATCACAGTAGCTACTCAATAAATAGTTGTTGAAATAATGAATAAATAGTCCTTGTTTTTATGATGTTTATGTCAAATGGAGGAGAAAGACATTCATATGTAATCTCTCAACTGAAATCTAAATTTGAATCTGTTCTAAGTTGTGTTGAATTGTTCTATTGTCAATTTGATTAACCTGGAAATTATTTTTTCCAGAATTCTTTTCTCTGTGGGTTGTGGGCCCACAGAGGCAAGCTCCCCTTTGCTGTCACTTTAGCAGCTTAACTTATTTGGTTTCTTGGATTTCCTTGGAGGCTCTTTCTCACAAATGCCATTGCTTAAGGGGAACTAATTAATAACTTTTTTTTTTCGATAGAGTCTCACTCTATTGCCCAGGTTGGAGTGCAATGGCGTGATCTCGGCTCACTTCACCCTCTGCCTTCTGGGTTCAAGTGATTCTCTTGCCTCAGCCTCCCGAGTAGCTGGGATTATAGGCACCTGCCACCATGCCTGGCTAATTTTTGTATTTTTAGTAGAGACAGGGTTTCACCATGTTGGCCAGGCTGGTTTCAAACTCCTGACCTCAAATGACCGTCCCACCTCGGCCTCCCAAAGTGCTAGGATTATGGGTGTGAGCCACCATGCCTGGCCAATAACTCTTTTTTAATCCTCCAATTACCCACTTCCAGAATTCACATAAGTCCCTCTTTTAATTATGTAATGTCTAATTCCTATTCTAAATGCTTTATCCTATAACACTCATAGCCAACTCTTTCAGGAGATAAACTAAGAAATCAGCAATCTTTCAAATCCTCTGTAGAAAATAGTCTGTGTTGAATTGTTTGCGAGTGGCATGTCTGTCTCAAGTGTAGCAATTCCTGAAATATTTTCTTGGGTACTTTTGACTATTTGCCTTTTTTGCCTGACAGACTGATACTAGATATTAATCTCCATGGAAGAGGGAAAATGTGATGTAGCTGAGTGGATGAGATCATTTATGAAAAAGAATATTGGGAGAAATGAGATCCTCTATGACAAATCCTTGAGACATTCCAAAACTTCTTTACCAGACAAAGAAGAATAAATTTGAAAAGTAGGTACAGTCAGAGTGGCTATAGAGGCAGAAGGAGAGCCAGGAAGGTGTTGTGTCTTGAAAGTCAAGGAAATGTTGTGAAGGATGGTGTAGAAACTTATGCTTCAGTAATTTCGACATATTAGATATTTTTTGCGAGAGTGCACCTTCAAATTAAAAAAGATAAGAGTTTTCATTAAAAAAGTTTTGTTCCATAGTTGGACTCTCATAAAGTGAGGAAATCTTAAAGGTTCAAAGAAAAGAAAAAGAAGAAAACAATGCAAGCTGAAAGGAAAACGGTGAACAATGAACACATTTAAAAAGATCTCCCGCAGGGCTTTTACACAACGTGTATAGCTTTTCTTTGTAAATATGTTTCCCTGAGAAATGTTAATGTATCCTTATGCTTGTAGAAAAAGTTCTTCAGGCAGGTGACAAAATAAGGGAATGGAACTCAAGACTTCCAGATGTAACCCATGAAATTGGGAATGAACTGGAATGATCTCAGAAAGGTAGAACCCTTGGCTTTAGCAGAAGCAAAATGAAATACTATCCAGAGAAATTATATTCTCAATGGAGACTCCAGGTTTTCCACAAGTTAAAATCAACCATTGTAATTGTAATTGTTAATCCCCTTAGCCCAACTTGACTGGTCTAAAAGATACCCAGGTAGTTGGTAAAACATTTTATCTGGATACATCCGTGAGGATATCTCCAGAAGAGATTGACATGTCAATCAGTAGACTAAGTAAAGAATATCTGCATTCACTAATGTGAGCAGGAATCATCCAAACTTTTAGGAGCCCAAATAGAACAAAAAAGGTGGAGGAAGGGCAAATTTTTTATTGGCTTGAGCTGAGAAATCCATCTTCTCCTGCCCTTGGACACCAGTGCTCCTGGTTCTTGGGCTTTCAGACATAGATTGGGATCTACACCACTGGCCTCCTGATTTTCAGGCCTTCAGACTTGGACTGAATTACACTACTAGCTTTCCTGGTTCTCAATTTGCAGTCAGCAGATTGTAGAACTTTCTGGCATCTGTAACTAATATGTTTTGGCTGTGTCCCCACCCAAATCTCATCTTGAATTGTAATCTGAATTGTAATCCCCACCTGTCAAGGGAGGGAGCTGGTGAGAGGTGATTGGATCAAGGGGGCGGTTTTCCTCCATGCTATTCTCATGATAGTGAGTATGTTTTCGTGAGATCTGGTTGTTTGATAAGTATCTAGAACTTCCCCTTCTCTCTCTCTCTCCTGGCACCTTGTGAATAATGTACTTACTTCTCCTTTGCCTTCTGCCATGATTTTAAGTTTCCTGTAGCCTTCCCAGTCATGCAGAACTGTGAGTCAATTAAACCTCTTTCCTTTTAAATTACCCAGTCTCAGGCAGTTCTTTATAGCAGTGTGAAAACAGACTAATGCAGAAACTGTGTGAACCAGTTTCTATAATAACATTCCTTATGTGTGTGTGTGTGTGTTCACAGACACAGATATGCCCCATTGTATCCCATTGGTTGTGTTTCTCTAGAGAATCCTGAATAAACAATCGTCATGAGCTCAGAAATCATCTTGAGGGAGAGAAACAACAGATTTAATTCCTCAAGGATTTTAGATAATAAAACTATTATATGTGGCTGTGAGATAACTATACATATTAGCTTTCTGTTGCTGCTATATTACTGCAATATTCTCTTACAGTTCTAGACTTCAGAAGTCTAAAATTAAGATATTATATGGGATATACTTAGAGGAAAATATATTTCTTTGCCTCTTCTAGCTTCTAAAATCTACTTACTTTTCTTGGTTTATGGCTCCCTCCTCCATTTTCTAAATGTATGACTAAAACTTCTGACTCCCTTGTCACATTTCTTTATTCTGAATTTGCTTTCTTACCTTCTTATAAGAACCCTCATGATTATATTGGAATATAAATATAGATAATACCAGATGATACAGGATAGTCTCCAATTTCAAGATCCTTAGTGACATCTACAAAGTCTCTTTTGCCATGTAAGGTAGCATATTTAAAATTTCTGGGGGATTTGAATGAGGACATCATTGGCGGTGGAAGCATTATTTTGTCTTCCACTCTATGCATGAATGTTTAAAGAATTTTTTTTAAATGCAAAAAAAAAAGACAAACATGATGACATTATATACAAGTAATCATATAGTTGTAAAAAGAAGCAGATAAAAATTTAAAATAAAGTATAATAATCAATTAAAAAAAAAACCTTAAGGGATGGACCAAACAAGAGAGTAGATGTGGCTGAGTGATCTACTAATTCTACTAAAAGAATTAGTGAACTGAAAGAGCTGAAGACTTTCAGAATGTCACACAGAAAGCTGAAATGGAAAATGTGAGAGAGGTTAATAGATATGGAGAAGAGAATGAGAATGCCTAACATACTTCCGTTTGAAGCCCTAGGAAGAAAAAATAAAAATGTTGAAGGAGAGACAATATTTGAAAGCATAAATTTGAGAATTTTCTGGAACCAATACTATATAAACCACAGATACAAACAGGATAATTTTTTTTTTGCCTATTTTTTTTTTTATTATACTTTAAGTTCTAGGGTACATGTGTACAATGTGCAGGTTTGTTACATATGTATACATGTGCCATGTTGGTGTGCTGCACCCATCAACTCGTCAGCACCCATCAACTCATCATTTACATCAGTTATAACTCCCAATGCCGTCCCTCCCCCCTCCCCCTTCCCCATAATAGGGGCCGGTGTGTGACGTTCCCCTTCCCATGTCCAAGTGATCTCACTGTTCAATTCCCACCTATGAGTGAGAACATGTGGTGTTTGGTTTTCTGTTCTTGCGATAGTTTGCTGAGAATGATGGTTTCCAGCTGCATCCATGTCCCTATAAAGGACACAAACTCATCCTTTTTTATGGCTGCATAGTATTCCATGGTGTATATGTGCCACATTTTCTTAATCCAGTCTGTCACTGATGGACATTTGGGTTGATTTCAAGTCTTTGCTATTGTGAATAGTGCTGCAATAAACATACGTGTGCATGTGTCTTTATAGCAGCATGATTTATAATCCTTTGGGTATATACCCAGTAATGTGATGGCTGGGTCATATGGTATTTCTAGTTCTAGATCATTGAGGAATCACCATAATGTTTTCCACAATGGCTGAACTAGTTTACAATCCCACCAACAGTGTAAAAGTGTTCCTATTTCTCCACATCCTCTCCAGCACCTGTTGTTTCCTGACTTTTTAATGATTGCCATTCTAACTGGTGTGAGATGGTATCTCATTGTGGTTTTGATTTGCATTTCTCTGATGGCCAGAGATGACGAGCATTTTTTCATGTGTCTGTTGGCTGTATGAATGTCTTCTTTTGAGAAGTGTCTGTTCATATCCTTTGCCCACTTTTTGATGGGGTTGTTTGTTTTTCCTTGTAAATTTGTTTGAGTTCTTTGTAGGTTCTGAGTATTAGCCCTTTGTCAGATAAGTAGATTGCAAAAATGTTCTCCCATTCTGTAGGTTGCCTGTTCACTCTGATGGTAGTTTCTTTTGCTGTGCAGAAGCTCTTTAATTTAATGAGATCCCATTTGTCAATTTTGGCTTTTGTTGCCGTTGCTTTTGATGTTTTAGACATGAAGTCCTTACCCATGCCTATGTCCTGAATGGTATTACCTAGGTTTTCTTCTAGGGTTTTTATGGTATGAGGTCTAACATTTAAGTCTCTAATCCATCTTGAATTAATTTTCATATAAGGAGTAAGGAAAGGATCCAGTTTCAGCTTTCTACTTATGGCTAGCCAATTTTCCCAGCACCATTTATTAAATAGGGAATCCTTCCCCCATTTCTTGTTTTTCTGAGGTTTGTCAAAGATCAGATGGCTGTAGATGTGTGGTATTATTTCTGAGGGCTCATAAGCAGGATAATGTTTACCAAGAAGAATAAAGTGAAAAGAAATCTACCCCTAGTTATAAGGTTGAGCAACTGCAGAACATCAGTGACAAAGAGATCTAAGATGTAGCCATGTAGAAAAGACAAATTATAACCTTCTTTCCCCTCCAAAAGACTTAGAATAGGCCTTTGAAAACCTGAAAAAATGGAAGTCAGAATAATTGCATATGTTAATAAAATATATATTAAATTCAGAGAGAAAATATTGGTCTAGAATTGTCTCTATCTCAAAAATTGGAGAAATATACAGGAATTTTCACGTAATTATATATTGACTACATACTGAGTGTTAATCACTAATAGATCTGCACAAAAGAAACTTCTGAAACATGTACTTCAGGAGGAAGTAAAATTGCTTTGAAAAGGCCTAAGATGCAGAATAAAATTGTGAGCAAATAAATTCTTAAATGTAGATAAGTGAGCAATGTCTATATAATGATAATGAATAACTTGTTGTGGCTAATAAAGACACAATTAAAATACTGAGGAGCAATAGTATATAAGCCAGAATTGAGGTGATCAGACTTAAAATGTTCTAAGAATTCTTGAATGGATAAGAGAGAAAAACTCCTAATTTTAGGTTTGTTACACGTAGATGCTAAATTTCAAAGGTAACTGTTAAACCAATAGAAATAGAGTGCATAATTTCCAAACAGGTAGAGAAAAATGTGGAATAAAGAGTTATTCAAACAAGAAAAATCTATACAAAGAAAGTGAAGAGAACAAAAAGAGAGAAAAAATCAAAAGGAAAAAGTGAGATAAAACCGAGTCCAAATATATCTGTGATCACAGTAAATTAAAAAGAAACAAGTTTGATGATTGAAATGCAGTTTGTCAAATTAGATTAAGAACAAAAATAAATGCAGCCATCTAATCTTTTAAAGACAACCTAAAGCATATAAACCATGATCAGGTTGAAAATAAAGGAAAGAAAAAATATAGGCAAATCCAAACCAACGTTAACTGAAACTGAGTTTAGTGAAAAACTGACTTTTGGGTAAAAAGTATGAGAAGTATAATGGTGTTCATTACATAATGATTAAAAGTTTAATTTATTAGGATAATATAATAGTTCTAAACTTGCTTCTAACTAATAATCTAGTCAATAACATATGAAGCAAAACTTGATAGAACTTCAGGGAGAAATTAACAAATACACCACCCAAATAGGAAATTTTCACATCTTTCCCCTTATTAATAGATCCAAGAAACAAATTATTAGTGTAGAAATAAAATACATCAATGACAAAATTAACATGCTTTATACATTGGACATATATAGAACTCTGCTTGCAATAATGAGAAAGCATGCATTCTTGCTAAGCACACATGAAATATTTATAAAAATTGACCATATATTAAACCACAAAGCAAGGCTCAGCAAATTTCAATGATTTAATATTCTAGAGACCACATTCTCTGATCACAGTTTTTTTAAATTTATAGCAAAAATTCAATCCATATATTTATTAAAATTTTTTTTGTTTTTGAGGTAAAACTAACATACCATAAAATTCATTTCAACCATGCTAAAGTGTATAATTTAATGACTTACAATACATTCGCAGTTGCACAGCCTTCATCAATATCTAATTACAGAACATTTTCATTACCTCCACCAAAGAGACTCCATATCCATTAACAAGTATTCTCCATTCCACTCCAACCGCAGTCCCTGGAAGCCACTAGTCTACTTTCTGTCTCTATGGGTTTTTCTATTCTGGACATTCACATGAATGGAATTATGCCAGGTGTGGTCTTTTGTGCCTGGCTTCTATCTCTTAGCATAATGTTTTCCAGGTTGATCCAGGTACTAGCACGTATCAGTAATTTGTTCTTTTGTTGCAGAATAATATTCCGTTGTATGACTATGCAATATTTTATTTATCCATTCATCAGTTGATGAACATTTTAGTTGTTTCTACTTTTTAGCAATTACAAATACTGCTGCTATGAACAGTCATATATTCAGTTTTAATGTGAACATATGTTTTCATTTCTTTTAGGCAAATACCTAAGAGCAGAATTGCTGGGTCACATGATAATTCTATGTTTAACTTTTTGAGAAGCCACCACATTTTTTTTTTTTTTTTGAAGTGACTGCACCATTTTACGTTCCCACCAGTGATGTATGTAGGTTCCAATTTCTCCACATCCTTGTCAATATTATTTTACATTAAAAATATAATCATCCTAGTGGGTACGAAGTAGTATTTGCTATGTCATTGTGATTTTGATTTGAATTTTTCTAATGTCTAATGATGGGAATAATTTTTTTCATGTGCTTATTGATCATTAGTATATTTTCATTATTTTATTTTTTATTTTTATTTTATTTTTTGGGACGGAGTCTTGCTCTGTCACCCAGGCTATAGTGCAGTGGCATGATCTCAGCTCACTGCAACCTCTGCCTCTGGGTTCAAACAATTCTCTTGCCTCAGCCTCCCAAGTAGCTGGGATTACAGGCACATACCTGGCTAATTTTTGTGTTTTTAGTAGAGATGGGGTTTCAGCATCTTGGCCAGGCTGGTCTTGAACTCCTGACCTCGTGATCCACCCGTCTCAGCCTCCCAAAGTGCTGGGATTACAGCCATGAGCCACTGCTCCCAGCCCATTGTGAGTATATTTTCTTTGGAAAAATATCTATTCAAGATCTTTGTCCATTTTTTAATTCGGTTGTCTTTTTGCTGATAAGTTGTAAGAGTTCTTTAAATATTCTGGATGCTAAACTCTTAACAGATATATGATTTGCAAATATTTTTCCCATACTGTGGGTTGTCTTTTCATTCTTTTGATGGCATCCTTTGATACATAAAAGTGTTTAATTTTAATGAAGTCCAATTCATTTTTTTCTTTTGTTGCTTATGCTTTTTGTGTCATAGATCTAAGAATCCATTGCCAAATCTATATGAAGATTTATACTTTTTTTTGGAAGATTTATGAGAGTTTTATAGTTTTAGCTCTTAATATTTAGGTCTTTGATCCATTTTGAGCCAATTTTTGTATACGGTATGCAGTAAGAGTCTAATTTCATTCTTTTGTTGTGGATATTCACTCGTCCTAGTAGCATTTGTTGAGAAGATTTTTCTTTCCCCTTTCAATGGTCTTAGTACTCTTGTTGATGTCAGTTGACCATATACATATGGACTTAATTTCTATATTTTTGAGAAACACTTGTAAACAACTTATGTCATTTCATTCTTTTGTTGTGTATATTCACTCGTCCTAGTAGCATTTGTTGAGAAGACTTTTCTTTCCCCTTTCAATGATCTTAGTACTCTTGTTGATGTCGGTTGACCATATACATATGGACTTAATTTCTATATTTTTGAGAAATACTTTTCTAAACAACTTATATGTCATAGAAAAATTTTGATGAAAACTCAAAATACTTAAATCTGAAAAATAACGAAAATAGAACACAATAGTACTGTGAGAATTCTGCTGCAAGTAATGACAAACTATGTTGTTTCATCTAACCCTCCTGCCAAGAACTGGAAAAGTCAGAAAAAATTAAAATTAATCAGTTTGAAAATCGTGGAGAGCCATTGAGACATTAAGGACTTGTAAACCCTAGATCCTAGATAGGAGGAAAGCCCTGAGAGAGGAATCGCACATGATATTAATGCTCCCCTCAAAGCATTTGCCACATCAAAAGCAATGGCTGAAAGGTTGACAACTGAAAAGTAGGAGAGATAAAAGAAAGAAAATACAGAAAAGACATAAGAGGTATATGGGACAAGGTGAAAACTTCTAACATACATGTAAAGTCCCAGAAAAAGAAAGAAATCAGTCAGAAGCAATCTTTGAAGAGAGAACAGCCTTAAATTTCTCAAAAATTAAAGACATCAAGCAACAAATACAAGCAGGATAAATGCAAAGAAAATCACAGGTAGTCATACACACACCACACGGAAACTGCTGAAAACAAAAGACGAGATCATAAAACAGACGGAGAAAAATGATATATTATCTTGGAAAAAACAACAGTAAGGCTGAAAGCATTACTAGATATAAAGTGGAACATTTCATGATAATAAAGGAAGCATTCCACTAGAAATGTGTAATAATTATAAACTTGTATCAGTAATAATATATATGGTAAGATAAATTAAGCAAAAATTGATAGAACTAAAAGGATAAATTTATAACTATAGGAGACAGTAGGAAATTTTAATACACTTCCCTCAATAACTGATAAACCAAGTAGAAAAACAAAATGTCAGTAAAGCTGTGAAATTTAACAGATTATTATTACACTGGCTTAATTTACATTGTAGAACACTGCACAACAATATTTTTTCTATTTTCAATTTTTTTCAGTTACACACAGAACTGCAAAAATTAAGCTAGACATCAACAGCAAAATATAAGTGAAAAAGTCTCAAATATTTTCAAATTATAAAGTAAACATTTAAGTAATTCCTGGATCAAACAAGAATCACAATAAAAATGAGAAAATATTCTGAATTGACAGAGGATGAATATGTAAGAGATAAAAATGTGTGCGGTATAGCTAAAATTCTGTTTAAGGGAGGTATATAGCTTGTATGTATGTATGTATGTATATAGAAAAGCTAAAAACAAACGATGTATGTCCTCATATCAAGAAGTTAGAAAAAACAATAAATTTAGCCCATAGAAAGTAAAATAAATATAAAGGCAGGAATTAATAAAATTAGCCAAATCATACAAAAGAGTGTACCATCAGAATCAAATGAATAAGTTGCTTCCTTGAAAACATCAATAAATCAATATAATTCTGGGAAGACCGATTAAGGATAAAAAGAAAAAAATAGAAAACTGATAATGTCAAGAATGAAAAAAAGGACATTGTTACATATTTGAGAGTCATTAAAAATAATATGAAGATATTATAAGGTTATAAATAAATATTTTAAAATAAGTAGTTAATATTTTGAAAAATAGAACTTGTCAAAACTGACAAGACACAAGAATTAAGTATGAATTTTTATGATTATAAACAAACTTAAGTCCACTATTATTCACAAGGAAAATTCTTGGCCTAGGTTGTTATATCTGTGATTTCTACCAAATAGATACTTCAAAAGCCCAACATAACACAAATTTGCCTTTTTTATGGGTTATTAAGCTAATGTGCCTCACCTCCAAGTTCATTCTTTTATGCTTTACTTTCTGATGCTGGGGCTGGGACTTTGCAATTCCCAGGTGTTTTTTGTTGACTGGCTTCCTGTTGGGCTCTGCAGAAAAGGAGGATCAGAGGGAGACTGAGACAAAAGAAGTGGGAGGTAGATGATATTCTGTGTTACCAAATACAAAAATTATATGCTAATTAAAAAACAGATTATAAAACCAAAAGAAAAAGAGAACAATGATCAACTGAGAGCTCAAAGAAGATGAAGACCATCTTTGAATTTTGTAATTCATTTAGGGAGAGCTGCCAAGGAGAAGTGATAAGGGCAGAAGCCAGATTACAGTGCATTTACAAGTGAGTAGGAAGTAAGAATGGAGACCTATGGCCTGAGCTTGTTGCTGTTTCTGGGCCCAGATTGTATGAGAGCTTTCAGGTCTTTAGAAGCTATACTTTGGCATGGCTGGGATAGGCTTGGATGGACAGCAAGGACTCCAATATGTAAATATTATGAGGCTTAAGGATAGATTAGATTTCATTCAGGGCATTATCTAGCTTTGGCTCCATACACCATAACTGGTATTGGAGGGCTAAAATATTTGGCTGGATTGATTCACCTTAGTTCCTATAATGCCAAACCTCAAAGCCCAACAAAGCTATCCTTGGTGGTCTGGACCACCTGAGAATTTTCCATTCCAATCTGGTTTTCTTATTGATACAGAGATTTAGTCTCATACCATAGAAGGCATTTATGCCCCTAAAGGAGTCTAACTTTATTTTAATAATTAATAGTGAATAGGATCTAGTTATAAGATTAGATCGCCCAATCCGTTAAAACAGATTTTAAGACCAAACTCCTGGCTCTAGCGGTTTGTGTTTGGGATCTGAGATTTGGCAGGCAGGAAAGTTTTGGTCCTTCCGGCAGTTTCCTGAACTTTCAACTGAAATATATTCATGGCAGTTTTCCTTGGTGTCCCCTCTCTAGAGCTGTAGGGTTTTGGTTTTACAGAACAACTACAGCAGTGTTCTGTATGAGTTGCAGAGAAGGTCATGGCAGGAGCCTGTTAATGAGGTAACCTCAAACATTTAGTCAAGGAAAACTTCCCCTCCTGGGGTTAGTACTAAAAATTTTATAAGGAATGTCCACATGTGCATAAAAATGAAGGTGTTTGGTTCTATTTATGAGGTTTATTTTTTTGAATAAAATTCAAGTAACTTGTGAGACCATGGAACTTCCCTTGGTCCTCAGGGAACAACCAAAAGGGACCAAGAAGTACAAAGCAATTTACACACACCTCTTGAGGAATACCTCAGGCAGACATCATCTAATAAGATGCCCACCTGCTTCTTCAAGAGCTCCCCCAGATACCACTAGATTACTTGATTCTCTCAGGGTTAGTTTCCTCTTTCCTGAGAAACTGGAGCTTCATTAGCCTGTTTTTCTTGTTCTCAGAGGTTCTTCTTCTCAATAACAATTTGTTCCACACTCCAGGGTAAGGACACTGGATATAGAGAAAAAAATTAAAGCAAGACACTTGCTAATCTAATACCAGTCTATACTGAGTTGGACTTGTTGATGCATGGTCATAGAAACACACGTGCACAGGAAATGTCTGCTGAAAAGAGAAAGGAATCCACCCTGAAGTGACTCAGTCACATTTCTCCTGTTCTCTCTCATTCTTGTTCATGGTAAGAAGTATGCATGTCTTGTGTTAAAGAGGCTATCAATTGTTTTGAATAACCCAGGGATGTTTTTCATTTATTGAGCCTGTCTTCAAGGTAAATCATTCCCTAGAACACACATACAAAGAAATGTTTTTAGATTGTTTGTATTCAGATACCTCATCCTTCATATGAAGAGTCGATGTCCGATAGCTTTGGACGACTGTATGATATTGGGCCATATGGAAAGTTGTTAGAGTAATGACTTCCAGTAAGTCACACCTTCCAATATCCGAGCACTTATATATTCCTCTCCCACCTTGACTCTGGCCTTGGTCACTGACTTGCTTTGGTTAACGGAACATCACAAATGTGGCCAATAGGGACTTGTTAAACATTCCCCTATTGGGGCTTCCCTCTTGGAATGTCACCCTGAGCTGTTGCCATGTCAACACCCAGAATGAAAGGTCACAAGAGGGAAACTGCACCATCCCCGTTATCTCAGCTGAGCCTGACAGTCGTCCTGCCAGCTGAATGCAGCAACATGAGTAGTCCCTAGAGAGAGTGCCAGAAGAACTACCCCGTCAACTTACAGGATCATGAAAATTAAGTCACTTTTTAAAAAGCAAGTGTTGGGATGATTGTTGCACAATGATAGATAACTAAAACAAGCCAGGTTCTTGTAGTTTGTGTATTTCATTTTTTTGCATCTGTTTGACAATAATTGTGATATTCCACAACAAATTACTATGTGTAAAACTGTAAATATCCCTGTGCATATACAGTAAGATATGATTATCCAGAAATGGGACTGCTTTCCACAAGGCCTACCCAGAATCTATCTGTTCTATGTTCAGGGGTCGATGTGCATGTATTGTAGAATTACAGGTGGTAAGAGATTACAGAGACTGGGTGGGAGAAAATGCATAATTGGGAAACTAGAGGAGATGTGGTGTGTGTATGTGTGTGCATGTGTGTACATATGCACATATGGGTTGAGAGAGAAAGATCAGGGACATGATCAGGGAAAGAGAGTTAAATGGAAATGGTTCTCAGTGGGTGGTGATGTACTAAACAGCACAGGTGGTAGAAACATGTTAACTTCCAAGTTCAAGACCTAATCATTAAAACAATCTACATGTGGTGCCTATGCATTGGCTCATAATTAAGAATCAGATTAATAAAAACATGGGTGTTCCAGTGAATTCATTCCTAGGGTTTTTTTGTATTTTTTCTTTATATTGCTTGAAATTCTTTGCAAATTAAATATGTAATACTGAAGCCACAGAGAAAAAAGGGATATTAAAAAAGCAAATAATCTTTTGATACCAACTTGCCTATGGAATGTCTTATGATAGTCTGTATTGCTTTTTTAACCACACAGAACATCAAAAAATATATTTCCCAATGAATAGGAAAAGACTGTATGGTAAAGGATATTCACAATTAGAATTATGTTTGGCAAGTAATGCTTAGCCTTATTTAATACATTCTAACTTGTGTGAGTGCTAAGGAGTTCTCCAAGCTGAGGTTCTATGGCCGTGATTCTGGCATTGAGGGCACTGAAGCTGAGTAGTAGGGAAGTCTATAGGTTACTGCTGTTGTCCGAATAACTTCTTTCTGGGTATGCATGTAATGCCCACTTGCAATGAAACAAAATTAATCCTCTTCTGATAAACACTTTCCCCAGATCTGCAAAACAGTGAGGAAACTATGTATAAATATATATCCGAT
This sequence comes from Macaca fascicularis, assembly GCF_037993035.2. Lineage (NCBI taxonomy): Eukaryota > Metazoa > Chordata > Mammalia > Primates > Cercopithecidae > Macaca > Macaca fascicularis. The sequence continues at coordinate 37,110,000 of NC_088382.1, forward strand.
TACTTTTGATTTATAGTAAGCAATTAAAATGTACACACACATACACTACCATACATATTAAAAGATATCAAAAGCTGGGCATGGTGGTACATGCCTGTAGTCCTAGCTACTCAGGAGGCTGAGGCAGGAGGATTGCTTGAGCCCAGGAGTTCAAGGCTGTGGTAAGCTATTACCACGCCTGTGAATAGTCACTGCATTCCAATCTGGGCAACATAGCAAGACTCCATCACCCTATCTGTGAAAAAATAATTAAAAAAAAAGATACCACCACTGTGTCTGTGCACCCATTTGGGATCTAAACTTCTTTACTGTTCTGGCATAAATATCCACATTCTGGTTAAATAGGAAAAATCAGAAGCAGTATTAATCAAATCCTTCTCACTGCTCCTCTAATTGTCTTGCTGTTATAACAGGGATGATTTCTTAGGAAGAAATCACTTATGTGAAGCAAAATACCATTTGCTGAATGCCCCATTCAGAGTCATCAGGTTAGACAGCTTTCTTCCTCCCCAGAAAGTGATGGGAACACAAATGGGATGAAAACAGATGTGGTTGCTTGGTGCATTGTTGTGTCAAAAGTTCCTTGGGGTTTAATGATCCCTAGCATTGCAGGGAAGGAATATAAAGGAGAACTTAATGGCTTTATTTTTAAATAATTAGCTGAAGGACTCTTCTTTGTGCTCACAAAAAATTTTTAAATTACAGTATTACCTCTTCCCCCTTCTTGTCACTTGACACTCTCTCACCTCCATCCTGGGACTCCACCGCCCACAGTAAATTAAGAAATCAGTAATCCAGTAGTGTCAATGGTGAGATTGTTTAAAGAGAGTTTTCTTTCTTTCTTTCTTTTTGAGACAGAGTCTCACTGTGTTGCCCAGTCTGGGGTGCAGTAGTGTGCTCTCAGCTCACTGTAGCCTCTGTCTCCCAGGTTCAAGTGATTCTCCTGCCTCAGCCTCCCAAATGGCTCGGATTACAGGTGCCCACCACCACGACTGGCTAATTTTGTGTTTTTAGTAGTGACTTGGTTTCACCATGTGGGCCAGGCTGGTCTCGAACTCCTGACCTGAGGTGATCCATCTTCCTTGGCCTCCCAAAGTGCTGGGATTACAGACGTGAATTACTGTGCCTGGCCAGAGTTCTCAATGAGATTAGGTTAAATGACTATACTTTTATTTTAAGGCAGTGTTTCTTAAAGTGTGGTCTGAAGACCAGTGCTTTAGCAGAGGGTAAATGGCACCCTAGGGGCAATGTAACTTGTTTGTACTTGCTCTCTCAAGGCTGTGCTGGTATTTTCCTGAGAAATAAATAAACACATAGGCCAAACAAAAGTGTTTCTACATTCTTAGAGAAACAAATCTGAAGACGATGAATCAAATTCTTGTATATTAGCATCTTTGTAATAGCTCCAGTTATGCGCTGCCTTCCTTTTCTCATTCTCACTCTTCCAGAGACCAGCCTCTTCACAATTACTTATTAAAGTAACTTGTGAAAATGAAGATTCCTGACAGCTGCTGGGAAAAAAATTCGGATTAATAGGTCCCTAGGTTCATAATATTGTTATGAAGTCATCCTTACATCTTGGACTATATACTGCTAGAGTTTTATCTGCGAGAAAAATCCATTTCTGCGAAGTTTAAATCCCTATTCAATAACTTGCGGGCTACATCATCTCTAATGTTTATGGTGGGTTAAATAGAAGGCCCTTCCTGTTGAATCATTCTTCCCAAAACAAAACCCTTCTTGTCTATGTTCTTGCCTTAGTAAGTTCAGTATCATAAACAAATTGAATCTTTGCAAACTGAAGTTGTTCACAGGCTCAGAATCATCAATACGATCATCAGTGAATACTTTAAGGTGGAGTTGGCGTAGATAGGCTATCAAGTAGCCTATCTATCAGTTACAGTATTACTGTGGAAGTTGGGTTTTGGAGGAATAATTCACATTAGTTAATAAAAGTTGAGGCGGAGACTACTTACTGGTTGTTCCCAATTATCTGGTTTTCATTTTTCCCTTACCCTACCCATCTACAATACAACTAGACCCCCAGTTTTCAACTGGGCACATGGCCTTATAAAATAAAGTTTGTGGCCAGGCATGGTGGCTCACGCCTGTAACCTGAGCACTTTGGGAGGCTGAGGTGGGTGGATCACTTGAGGTCAGGAGTTCAAGACCAGCCTGGCCAACATGGTGAAACCTGTCTCTACAAAAAATACAAAAATTAGCTGGGTGTGATGGCATGCGCTTGTAATCCCAGCTACTCAGGAGGCTGAGGTAGGAGAATTGCTTGAACCTGGGAGGCAGAGGTTGCAGTGAGCCAAGATTGCATCATTGCACTCCAGCCTAGGCAACAGAGTGAGACTCCATCTCAAAAAAAAAAAAAAAAAAAAAAAGTGTATTTCTTAGCCTTATTTACAACTAGGGGCCATCATGTTATTAAGTCTGAACAATGGAAAGTAAATGGAAGAGGTGTATATCATTTAAGGGAAGTGTTTGTAGGATTTGTTCTTTTACTTCTTCATCCTCATCTGACAGGCTGCGATGCAGAGGTAATGACTCGAGTTTGAGCTGCCTTCTGGGATCATGATATAAAAAAGCAAATTTGACAATACAAAACAATACAGAGAGCAATAGAAAATTTAAAAGTAAAACAAAACACACAAAACAACAAAATAACTATAATCCATATGCTTATTATACAAAAGCAGATATTGTATCCATAAAACAATAAGATAGCCTTATCAAAAGCAAGAATAATAAAAACCAACAACAAAAGCCAACAACAACAAATAAACAAAAAGCAACATGAGAGAACCGGGCAGAACTCTCTGAATGCAAAAATATACAGCAGAAATGAGAAGAAGATCAGGTGAAAAGTCGGAAGCTAAAGTTGAAGAAATCTCCCAGAAAGATTGAAATGACAAAAGGGTGTAAAACTGGAGAGGAGACTCAATTTAAGAGCCTTGACTCTTAATTTGAGAATTTTAGAATGAAATAAAAGAGGCAATGGGAGGAGACATCAGGGAAATAATTTAATAAAACTTTTCAGAATGGAAAAGCATGCATTTTCTCTTGGTTTTGTTATTCAATAATTTCAACTTTTATTTTAGATTGAGGGGATACATGTGCCGGTTTATTACCTGAGTATATTGTATGAATCTGAGGTTGGAGGTATGATTGATCCCTTCACTCAGGTACTGAGCTTAGTACCCAACGGTTAGTTTTTCAACCCTCGTTCCCTTCTCTCCTTCCCCTCTCTGGGAGGTCCAGTGTCTATTGTTGCCATCTTTATGTCCATGAATACCCACTGTTTAGCTCCCACTTATAAGTAAGAACATGTGGTATTTGGTTTTCTGTTTTTGCATTAATTCACTAATGATGATGGCCTCCAGCTTCATCCATGTTGTTGCAAAGGACATGATATTGTCCTTCTTTATGGCTGTGTAGTGTTCCATATTATATACCTATATGTGTATATATATATATCACATTTTCTTTATTCAGTCCACAGTTGATGGACACAAATGTCTTTGCTATTGTGAATAGCTCTGCAATGAACAGACAAGTGTATGTGTCCTTTTGGTAGAACAATTTATTTTCCTTTGGGTATATACCCAGTAATGGGATTGCTGGGTTGAATGGTAGTTCAACTCTTAGTTCTTTGAGAAATCTCAAAACTGCATTCCGTCGTAGCTGAACTAATTTACATTCCTACCAACAATGCATAAATGTTCCCTTTTCTCCACAGCCTCACCAGCATCTGTTGCTTTTTGGCTTTTTAATAATAGCTATTCTGACTCTCGTGAGATGGCATCTCATGGTTTTGATTTGCATTTCTTTGATGCTTAGTGATGTGGAGCATTTTTTCATGTTTTTTGGCTACTTGTATGTCTTCTTTTGAGAAGTGTTCATGTTTTTTGCCCCTTTATTGATGGGGTTATTTGTTTTTTTGTTTGTTCAATTGTTTTATGTCTTTATAGATTCTGGATATTAGACCTCTGTCAGATGCACAGTTTGCAAATATTTTCTCCCATTCTGTAGGTTGTTGTTGATAATTTCTTTTGTTGTGCAGAAGCTCTTTAGTTTAACTGGGTCCCACTTGCCAATTTTTGTTATAATTGCAATTAAAAGCATGAGTTTTCATATATTAAGAGCTAAGTACTCATTATAATTAATGTAAAAGTCTTGTACCCAGACATTCATTGTAGCTTGAAGTTTCTGAAAGTTACATTGAGAGGTGAAAAATCAGGTCACATTTACAAAATAAGGAAACGTATTGGCCCTATGCTCCTCCAGGGCAGCCCAGGATGGTAAAAACACAGTAAATCAATGTCTTCAAAATTCTGAGGACTGTGAGAAAATGTGTATCTGAAAGAACCAGTTCTTCAAGTTCTTCAAGATTGATCCTAAGTGAATAACTGGGCCTAAATTTAAAATAGAACCAAGTGGTCATTTGCTGACTAGGGATCACACACATACTCTGAGTTCCCTGAAAACCAGAAACTTTTTATCTTTAGAACTTTCAGAGCTCAACTGTACCAACCAACCAGGGCTCAGCTATATTGACCAATCAGACCTAAACAAGTTTGAATTCTTCGTTTGCATAAATGGACCTGATTAGGAACCTGGGTGGGAACTTTTGCTGTAAAACCTGAGCCTTCCCTTTGTTCTCTGGAACTCACTTTGGTTTTACATGAAGAATGTGTAGAACTCCTGTTTGCAAATTATTTACTGGAATAAAATCTCTTTCCTCCAAATTTCTTTTCAGGGAACTTTTGTTGACAATATGAATGGTTTCCAAACGAAAATTCCAAACTCTGGAGAAGAGGACTAGAAATGGGTTGATAGAGGAAAGGGCCATAAGCCAAAGAATGTAGGTGCTTTCTCAAAGCATTCTCAAAAATGGGCAAGGAAATGAATTCTCCCTGGATCGTCCAGAAGGAACTTAGCCTTGCAGACATATTTTAGAGTCTGATCTCAAGAACTGTCCAATAAATGTAGATTTTAAGACACTACGTCTGTGGTAATTTGTTTCAGCCACAAGAGAAAATACACTGACCAAATATATTAATTGTGCAGGCAAAGGAAAGACATTTTACATATTCATGCCCCCAAAACTTTACCTCCCTTTCCCTTATATAGGGAATTTACTATGGAAGGTGTTTTAATAAACAAGGATCAGGCATGAGGAAGAGTGTGAGGTTCAGGAAAGAAGAGATCCAAAGGACAGGGATGAGAGGAAGTCCTATGAGATTGGGGATGTTCCGAGCAGATAACTGTGTAGACTGCGAGAAAGCAACTGCTCCAGGCTGGAGCAGTCCCAGGCAGGGGCACAAAAGACTGACTGCTTATCACTCATTTTACTGTCTTGGGTGATGGTTTAGAGCTCTGCTTCAAGAACACTGAATACCTGGTTTTCATTACTTACTAACCAGGCAGATACATTTAACTCACTTTTATTTTTATTTTTGCAAAGTGGAAATAATGGTAGTGCTACCACATAGGGTTGTCTTGAGGGTGAAATTAATATGTACAGCATGCTTAAAACAGAAAAATTTATCGATAGGCACATGGAATATTGACTAAATATTCCCCTCCTTGAGACAGTTACAAATTGTATTATATACAAGTTTCAGCTGTCAAAAATATTTACCATCATAATTATATAACCATTAAGTATTGATTTAATCAACTTGTGGCTTAAGTATTTTGGGAAGCTGGGAGAGGGATTTGAAGTGTGTGCGTAGCGGGGGGATGAGTTGGATGGATAGAAAATCAAATGATGGGGTATCAATTGTAAAATCAAGACATAGCAGTATAAGCATGTTGTTTAGAAATAGAAAAGTTAATATTGATTATCTCTAGGGATTATAACTTCACACTGGGGCAAAGTAAAGCAGGGAACTATTGATTTCCATTATAAGCCTCATAGAACTATTTTACGTTTTCAAGTATGTTCCTGTGTTCTTTGATAAAATTTAAAAACTTGAATAATGAAGTTAATGTAGGTGATAGAACACATTTAGCAAGGTGGAGCAAGCCACATACGCTTCATTACCAAGAGTGTGAAAACTGGCATTCTTGACTCTATTGTCCAAACATATGAGCAAAAATTAACTTTAGAGTTTTGGAAATTGCAAACATCCAGCAAACTTTAGGTCTAATTTCCGATGATGCTTCAGAATCAGTGGTGCCCAACCTGAGTTGCAAATAAAAATGGTCGAGGCTATACATTGTAGCCACCCGGGGGACTTTTAGACCTTCCAGTGACCCAGCTCCACCCCAGACCAATTAAATCAGAAACTCTGGGGTTAGGATCCAGAGTACTAAACATCAGTACTGAAAGGTTTCCAGGTGACTACAATATGTGGCCAAGATTGAGAATAACTGTATGAAAACATTTTGGGCAGTGCTTGGTCAGATTTCCTTTTACTTATTGGCATTTTAGTATGTAACACTACATTTATCAGCTTGGTAGGAACGGACATGGAACTGATAGTAGTTTGGAAAAAAATAAAGTATGTGTCACACACCTCCTAAACATTGAAAAACATGTATGTTTCCTAAATATTATAATTTGGATTAGAACCATGTTTGATCACTTTGGTTAATTTCATCAAACCATAAATAGCTTTACACTAGTTTTTGAATTATTGAATGCATGAGTCAGACTCCTAAGCCTTAGTTATTTAAACACTGATTGTTATGGCTTAAACACACTGATCTCTGTGAATGCAGAATTTCCTAAAGAAATGAATGAATAATAACTAAATTACACCAGGAAGAACCAGTATTAATTACCACATAATTCATATGGCAGTTTATAAATCAGATACAAAATCCAATAATTATAGGACAATTGCTGTGTAATTTCCTTGACTCTATATAGTAATTACAGTGTAATTTTGTCAATAGTTCACATCACATAACCATAAAGAGAACTGCTATTACTTTGTATCCTGGAGTTGAAAATAACTAGCTAGATTATTCTAGCATCAGTTTGGAGAGGAATCAATAGAAGATCTTCCCTCTAGATTAGGATCCAGAAATAATGTAAGCTTTTGCTTCTAATCTGCTCAGTATTTGGGACCATACTAATTGATATGAGAGATATTTAATATGTAATGCAGTTGGTGCAGGAAGAATTTAAGCATTCTACCTGGTATTCTGAAATTGCCAACATTTAAGTTAAATCATATATAACTAAGCAGGTGAAAGCAGATATTCATGAGGAGGAATGTACTTTGATTAAAAACAAATTAGAACATAGTAGAAAATGCTGCTTTTTCTGTGGAGATATAGCTTAAATAGTTTTATGCTAGTTGAACTTGAGTTGGTCAATGCTTTCTTTAGCAAGGGTATAAACTATCATTTGCTTAGCTCCCCTCAGAAGTATCTTTTGTTTGTTTTGTTTTTGTTTTCACTTTTAAAAATATATGTTAGCTTCATTGGAAGCACACTATACTGGAGAGGTAAGAACACTCCACTGGGGAGGAGGAAAATGACTAGAATTACCATGTAATGGGTGAAGACCTTATATCATCTTTTGGCCAGCACAGGGGTTTACAGTCTAAGACCAAATCTAAAGAAAGACAAAAGTCTGCCCATGTTCAAGTAGAGATGGGATTGATACTGGGAGAATGAGATGTGGGTGAATTTCCTATGGTTCCTTACAGAGAGAATGCATGGTGCCAATAGCTTAGCAGAGTCATTTCATGGATTTCATGAACATGGCAAAGAATTGGTGATAAGACACTGGGGTATTTACCAGACCTTCACCACCCACAAAAGTGATTATTCTCTGACTGTCAGCTCCCTGAAGAAGAGATAAATCCCAAGCAGGATGGGATCCCAGAAATGTCCAGGAAAGCTTGTCTTTTCGATAGAGTCGTAGAGGTCCTCAGGCAGAGTACAGTCCCTTCTGATACTCTAGACTGAGATTGTAGATATCCTGGGCTTGAAATATTATATTCTCATTGTTTATAGTTGTGAAAGTGACAGCCACAATACTATTTGGAATGTTATAAAAATGAAGCTCAACTAAATAGTGAAACTCAGTCTATTGACTCTGAAAGTTTTTCTGCCAGGTAAGGATGGCCAACTTCACTGGTAGCTAAGCTGCTGAACATTTATAATTGGAAACCATAGAAAGGATCAAAGGATCATTTTAAAAAATAGAGATAGGGTCTTGAGCTCCTGGGCTCAAGCAATCCACCTGCCTCGGTCTCCCAAAGTGCTGGGATTGTAGGTGTGAGCCACAGTGCCCAGCCAGAATCAACTTCTAATGACTCCAAAAGATAGGATGCCAACTCTCTGATTCCTGTCTACCCAAACATACTGAGGTAATTGCTAGCTAATCAATAAAGCAACAAAACTACACACAGGATGCACACCCCACTGAGGCAAGGTCTTGTAAATGGAATGAGTGGTTCCATGAATGTATTGTACCCTTTGTGTAGCCTGCAGTGACCACCACATCAGGTAAAAAGGAAAGAACACCAAAGCTTGGCCTTTAATACCCTCTACAAAGTGTCTTCAGTATTAACTGGAGTCTTTCCTTCTACTGTGCACTTTTATGTATCCTATACTTAGTCATCAAGGATACTCATCTTTTGTTAAACATTGCCTGTAATTTCCTGCTACCAGATTCTTTCTTCCCTTTATCTGAAATGACCCATCCATCAACATGTCTCCTGTCCAGACCTCACTCATTATTTAAGGGCTCCATTTTCTTAGTCAAGAGACTCCTTTTGCATCTTGGAAACTCTACTCTTGTACTACATATATTTTTATATGTATTTTCTCTATTGGCTTATAAATTCCTGGAGGCAAGTGCCATGATTTACACGTTTTTAGATTATTTCCAAGTAGTTATTATTGAATTTCACAATACAATAAAAACTAGAATGAATGTACCTGTTGATATTTCCTTTGTTAAATTTAAGCATTTGTAGGCTATATTAATTATTAGACCCCAGGATTACTGATCTATGGAGTAAGCATTTTTGATGCAGGTTTTTGAACCCTCTCCTTCCCCTGAAAATGTTTCTTTTATCCTAATATGACTATTAACTTGCTTTTTGAAGGACACCGAAGATTTGATGTAGGAATTCAAAGTGATCTCTCTGATAGTAACAGAAAACCTCATTCTGTTATTAGAGATAGATGACACTCTTTGAAGATATTAAAGCTTAGCTCCTCTAAGACTTTAAGTCACAACAGATTTGAAAAAGGAAACAGTGGAGAAGAGCTCCTGTGTACTGTTGGAAGAGCCCCAGATGGGGGTTCAGGAGAATGAGGGGCTGCCTCTTTCCTTCAGTAACTGGGCTGTATGAGTTGGGGTATGCCACAGAACACCTGAAAAATGAGTGGTTTCAGTTATATGAGCTTGAAGACACCATGAGTCTTAAGAAATCATGCTGTGAGTACATTTCTTGGAGAAAAATATTGTGATGAAAATAAAACAGCAGGCTGGGATAAAAATCTTGAACTATTGGAAAAGGTAATTATGAAGAAATAATAATTTTTCTCCCAAAGCTTGGCCTTAGGAAAATTATGGCGAATTTATGTATTTATTTATTTTTTTGAGACAGGGTCTCACTCTGTTTCCCAGGCTAGATTGCAGTGGGGTCATAACATCTCACTACAGCCTCAAACTCCTGGGCTCAAGTGATCCTCTCGCCTCAGCCTCCAGAGTAGCTGGGACCACAGGTACATGCCACAACACCCAGCTAACTTAAAAACAAAAATTTATTTATTTTTGGTAGGGACAGAGTCTCACTATGCTGTCCAGGCTGGTCTCCGACTCTTGGGCTCAGGCAATCCTCCTGCCTTGGCTCAGCCTCTCAAAGTGCTGGGATTATAGGCATGAGCCACTGTGCCTGGGCAGCTCATTTAATTTTAATTATCTCTGTTTCTTCCCTCCCCTCAGTTATTTATCCTAGTTTCAATTCCAAGGGCATTGCTTCAGATTTCTTGATTGATTACAATGAAGGTATTTAGAAAAGCAGTTTAAGGTATTGTCTTCCTTTAGAACTCTTCGTAGAAGGCACAAGAATCCTGGTAAGTTTTCAAGGTGTAAAGAGATTCTAGTGTTGGGATTTATAGGAATTCTCTCAGGTGCTGAAGCCCTCAAAAGTTTTCCCGCTTCCCCCATCCCCATCTCCGGAAAGATTTGAACAATTAGGAGAAATCATTGATTCTCATTATTAGACAGAGATGTCTATGATTAAGATTTCAATCATACTGACACCTGAGGAGCTTGGCTCTTGGTTAAAAACCAGTGGTGATTTTCTTTCTTGAGGCTTGACTATCAGCAATTACAAAGGTTTTCCCTGGCAGGCTCTTGGGAGAAGCTGCTCTTCCCACACCAGACTCCTTGCACAGCCAGTGTATTCCAGTCTCTGCAGGGAGCTGCACTCAAGCCCTCAGGCCCCTCTGGCAGGTCATGCTCTTCCCTATTTGCATTCCTGTTGCTGGCACCTTCATTCCTGAGGTTTCCCAGGCTGGATTGTAGTGTTGTCATCATGGCTCACTGTAGCCTCAAACTCCTGGGCTCAGGTGATCCTCTTGCCTCAGTCTCCAGAATAGCTGGGACCGCAGGTGCATGCCACTACACCAAGCTAACTTAAGAACAAAATTTGAGGCCTTAGGCAGGGGGCTTCTTCAGGCTCCTCTGCTGAGGCCTCCCTATGCGGGGAGGAAGGGGAAGACTTGAAGACTCAGTCCATGTCCACTCCTAGCCCTCCCTCCTTGCCCTCCTCCCCCAACCTCAGAGTCCATGCAGCTGTTTGGGGCTCCCTCAACAGTGAGACAGCCCCGCAGTCTGTGTTGATTCATCTGACCCACTGTCAGTGTGCTGTTCTCTGGGGGAAGATGGAATAAGGGGAGTTGGTACAGGTTTCTCTGGTTTTAGCCTCTTATAAGTGATTGCAGTAAGTGATTGAAGGTTTAATCCTTTCATTTTTGGCTTGTTGCTTTAATCGGCTCCTCTAACACCTGGAGGCTCAGCTCTCTCTCCCTGCTCAGCTGAGCTCCTGCTAGCACCTCTGCTTTCCAAACAACTGAAATATTTGAGCTCAGGTCAGCTTCCCAGAGCATGTGGAATGAAAATGTTTCAATAATCAATACACGACAGGGCCTAGCAACAAGCTGAGGATGACAGGAGCTCAGCCGCCTTTCAGTCCAGTCACTTATATCTGAGCACGAAGCTGTCTGTCACAAAGGTTCTGCACCGCACATTCCATGACCATGAAGACTTATTGCATGAGCATCAATTTTCCCTACAGCCTAATGCAATACCCAGCATGTAATTAGATGTTAATATATATTAATTTAAAAGCAATCATGATGTGTCAAGTAATTACTGAATATGTTGCGCAAACATTTTTATCAGGCTGTTACTCTTTCTGTCTCATGGGGGCAATTAACAAATAGAATAAATCCACCATAATACTCATATAAGATGAATTAGAATATAATTATTTGGAAAGTTTAGATTATTAAGGAAAATAATTCAAAGCAATATATTCTTAGAAACACACATAGGCTAGCAGTTATCTGGGAATATATATGTTACTAGAGTTCTTCTGTCTTTAAGAATGTTGAGGTCCCCAAATTGACCCAGTTACCTGTCTGAGCTAAATACACATTCACTTTTGCTTCCTAGTTCTGAGTATTGAGGTTGCAATTGACTTTCTCTTCTCTTGACCAAGATTTACTTGAAATAAACCTAGAGGTGGTTTCTAAAATCATAATATGATTTTGTGAGGGATTGCAGTATGGGGATGAAATAGGTATGTTTTACAAAGTATAAATCTTTGGGGCAGAATGAAATTCAGATTTTTGTTTGTGGGTTCAGGGAAATTGTAGCAGGCTAGGTTGGTGCTTATTGGCTTCTGAAAACATTTGATTTAACTGGATGAAGAAAATGCAGACAATATCCATTTGTCTATCTAATAGAAAAGTAGAAGGTTGTTTATTTAGGGTCCTGCTGCAAAGACAGAGGCCACTCTGGTGAGTGTACTTCAAGACCATTTGTAAATATGCTAAACAATAAGACAAAATTTCAAAGTATCATGGTTACATGTTCTAGAGAAATTTAGAACATCATCATTGTTCTAAGGAATGTCCCTACATACAAAATAAAGTCGCTTTATACAAAATGAAGTGACTTCTCCTCAAACTGCCTAGTAAAAGTAGCCAACAATAGTGTAGGTGACACCCTCAAATAATACAAAGATTATTTTACATGCTGAACTGATTTGTTTTCCTAATCATGTTTTTTTTTTTTTAGATCATTTAATTAGGTTCTTCTTAAGACATTTAGAACACCAATTTGTGAGGATGAATTCCATTTGTAAGGGCAAACACAGATCGCAGGTAGCCCTGAAGCTGAGGAATAGCTTTAATTTTTGGTAAAATCTGGGAGTCAACAGCTTTCTGATCAATCTTGCACCGTCTGTAATCTCGTATTTCTCTTTTCCTGTGTCAAAGATCTCACCTTCCTGGTGTCTGGGCTTCTGCAGCTGCTTCTTCCTAAAGTTAGGCCTCAGTAAGATGTTTTGGGATTTTTACATTGCTGATATCAAGTTTGGTTGAGGTGGCAATGATAAATTTCCAGTGTGTTCTTTGTAGAGGAACTCAACTGAGGACCAGAGATCCAGTCACAAATAACAAGCCACTAGCCAGCTGCTTCAGGAAAACCACACTCTTGACGCTGTGGTGTCCAGTGAGGATAATCAGAAGGGTCCTGGAGGCAATGCTGGCTCACAGTTTTCTCACGCTGCTGATTGAAGGGTTTTATGCCATGATTCAACAGCTTTCCAGGCACATCTTCAGTAGAATAATATCTGGGCGTTTCATGAAGTTTAACCACCTGGGTACCACCATTCTTGTCACCACCAACTGGTTTTGTAACAGTTGCAAGAACTTTCTCCTTTGTTTTCTTTTCAACCTTGGATTTAGTGGCTGAGTACTTCCTCTTGTACATGGCCTTTCAGGAATATATAGCAGATCGAGAATACCTGCCAATTCCTCTGACAGGGACAGGATTGTGGCTGCAGTGGGGCTTCCCCTTCTTGGGCATTTTAGCCTTGAGGTTACCCTTTTCCACCTTGCCACCAGCATCAGCTTCAGGTTTCTTCTCTTTAGTATTGGCTTCTCAACTTTTTCACCTGCCATCTTGCAAGATGGGAAAGAACCCTAATCATATTTTATATCATTTGATGCCTGATAATTTTCCTAGTGTTCAAGGTTCATTTAATAATCATTTCATTAAAAAACCCAACATTTATAGTATGCAAAGTAGTTTTAAATAAAAGATTGTCAGATTTTGAAGGAAAAGAACCACTGAAATACAGCCCTAAATGTCATTCACAGCTGCTGAAAGTAAATTATATAATCTTCTGGGGAGTAATTTGGTATTATGAATGAAAATTATATGACGTATATTTTTTCAATACTGCAATTCCCATTCTAGAAATTTACCATAAAGAAATAATGTTGTATGCACAGATATGTATACCAAGAATATTTAACACAGTCTGGTTTATATTACTGAAGAAATAGAGCCAAATGAAATGTTCAGCAACCAAGAGTCTTGGTAGCATAAATGAGCAGTCCTCAAAAGTGACGATGCAGATCTATGTATTTTTAGAACATATTGCTAAGTGGAAAGTAGTTCCAAAACAAAATGTATAGTATAAAACATTTTTCTAACTTAAAAAATGGTTTGTTCACCTATAGTAAAAAGCTGGTGAATTAGTTTTCAGTTGTGGTCATGTTTCAATGGTGGAATTATGGGTGATTTTTTACTCATCTGTATCTTCTGTTGTTTTCCCATAAGGAAAATAAATTCCTTATCTACTCTAGGTATTATTCCTGTAAGGAGTTAGGAAATAATTTCACCAATATTTTTTAGACAATAGAGTCTTATGATTATGTAAAACATGCCACATTAAAAAAATTTTATTTAACAGACATTTTTATAGTACTTACTATGTTCCAGACATTGTTTCTCTCTGATTTTTCCTTCCCATTCTCCCTTTCGTTCTTCCTGTCTCTTTTTCCTTCTCTTACTTAATTTCTTCCTCTCCCTTTCCTCCTTTATATAATTTTTATTGTGGTAAAATGTAGCATTTTTGGTGTATAGGTCTATGAATTTTGTTAAATACATATAATAGTATAGCATATTGACTGCAGTCAATACACAGAACAGTTTCATCCCTCCATCCTCCCAATTCCTTTAAATTCCTTTGTAGTAAACACTGATTATCCTAGCCCTGGGCAACCACCGATCTCTTTTCTCTTCTTGTTTTACTTAAGTGTTATATAATTGCAATTATGCAGTATGTAACCTTCAGAGTCTAGCTTATTTTATTTAGCATAATGCACTTGAAACTTATTCATGTTAAGTATATCAAGAGCTTGTTCCTTTTTGTTGCTGACTAGTATTCAATTACATGGATATAGTACAGTTTGTTTATCCATTCATCAGCTGAAGGACATTTGGGTTATGTTCAGTGTTTTGTAATAATGCATAAAGTAGGTTGAATATTTGCATATAGTTCTTAGGTGAACATTGTTTTCATTTCCCTTGAGTAAATACCTAGGAGTGAAATTGCTGGATCGTATTGTTAGTATGTCTTTAACTTTATAAGAAACTGCCACAGTGTTTTCCAAAGGGGCTGTACCATTTTGCATTCTTGCCAGTAATGTATGAGAGTTCCAGTTGCTCTGTCTCCTTGACAACATTTGGCATTGTCAGAGATTTTTTTAATGTAGCAGCTTCATTTAAATATTTATAAATATTAATTCATTTAACTCTGTGAGATGAATAGTATTACTATCTCAATTTTATGAATGAAAAAATTGATATGGACATCAGATTCCTGTCTCAAATTCACACAGTCTGTAAGTGGTAGAGCTGAATTGGTACCCAAACAACCTAAGGTCAGAATATACATTCTTAATATACTATACTATACTTCTCTTTCTGTCAATATGGGAAAGAAAGGCTTGCTATAATTCCAGTGCAAACTTGAAAGTTCATCATTTCTACTCTTGGAAAGTTGGCTAAAATTTATTGAGTCTCAAATTAATTTGCCAAACATGTGCAGTGTGGCTCCATCTAGAACTATTCTGTCAGCTAGTTGAAGGATGTCAGTGGGCCGGCTCCTGAGAGATCTTTCAGAATGCTGTAACTTGTTGGGTTCCCTGTGGTTCAGAGTCTTGCTCTCAGCCCTGCAAACCTAGAAATGTAATCCTTTTGTTATCCAAGAAATGACTGAACTCCAGTCATGCTGGAGGACGTGAGATAAAGTTCACAAGACAATGATATGTTAAACAAAATGGAAATTTATTAATTTACCATGAGAAATATAATGACCAAAGGGAACAAATATTCATTTATATTTGACAGCACATCTTCCTGTAGAAAAACTTCATGGGAGCCAAATTATAATTAGAAGGTTTCTAGGTATGCCTACAAATATAACTGGGAGAGTTCTCTGATTTTAATAGCCTGAAGCCTTTAAACATTCAATCATAAAACTAACTCCTGGAAGTTTGTGCCTGAAATATCCTCATTTGTTCATTTCCACAGTATGATTTAGTCTGCCCAGGGGTCACAGAGAATTATGAAGTGTCTTCCTTTCTGCTGCTGTAGCTCTGATCAACCCAACTTCTCACTGATGTCTTTGTTCCTTAGACATGGATCTTCTAATTACAATCAATTCATATTCATCTTCAGTAACCCAATATTTGTTGATCATCTATCATGTGCCAAGGCTGTTCTATGAGTATGGGGTAGAGCTCATTTCAGGAATCATTCTGTCTTTCTAAAATTTTGAAGTATCTCTTCTTGTCTTTTTTTGGATCCATTTTATGTTGAGATTGTCTGTCTGTCTATCTATCTATCTATCTATCTATCTATCTATCTATCTATCTATCACCTCTAAGGAGAAACTCATTAATGAGGTCTTGATGGTGACCTCACTGTGGTTCCCATGTACTGACTTAGAACATGTATTTTTGAATTTGTGTGATTATTATTCATTTTTGTCTTTCTCCACAAACCCTCATTTCAACTCTAACCAACGTGTGAATATTTTAAAAGTCTAGATCCTTTGTACAACACATTTGCTCTCCTAAGCTGAATCCATGAATTTCAATTGGCTAAATGTCACTGTCTGGACATTTTTCTAGCTTCTCAAACTCAATGACTCACATCAAACCTGCCATTTTCTTCTAACAAACCAGCTTTTATTTTTTTAAAAATCTGCACTTAAAATTGTGTTTTAAATGAATACAATCAGCATCGTCCAGCCATTCCATATTTTAGTTCTGCTCCCATTTTTCCTGCACCCAGTGTCATGTCAATGAGTTGACAAATTGGATGAAAAGCATTTTGTAAACCAAACTCTTTCTTTCATTTATCTGCTTATTTTCGATATGTCCAACCAACTAGTGACATATATCATTAGACACTGACATTGGTGTGTGTTGTACTGCAAGTTTCTTGAGCAGTGGATCATTCTTTTTTCTTGCCGTTGTCTCAGGGAACTTCTCTGGGCTCCTTCTGTTTGAAATTTTGGGTCCCAACCACATTTTGCCTCAACACCACTTGCAATGGACTGAATCAAAGTGTCTGTGTTAAAGTCCAACCCTTAAGATGATGGTATTAGGAGGTGGGGCCTTTGGGGGGTGATTGGTGCCCCATAAAAGAGGCCCTAGAAAGATCCCTTGCCTCTTCTACCATGTGAGGAAACTGCCAAAAGATGGACATCTATGAATAGGAAGCAGGTCCTCACCAGACACTGAATCTGTTGGTGATTTGATCTTGAACTTCCCAGTCTCTAGACTTGTGGGAAATAAATTTCTGTTGTTTATAAACCACCCAGTCTGTGACATTTTGTTATAGCGGCCTGAACAGTCTAAGACAGACAGCCTAGAGCTTTGGTTTTGTGTGCCATTTCTTTCTTTGGTTGACTATTTCCTTTAGACCTTTTTCTGAGCTGCCATGTATCTATACTCCTCTTCCTGTTGCCCCAAGTTAGCCGTATTTCATTCCTACCCTTCCTACCACTCTCCTCTTCTATGTTTCTCTTCTTTTTTCATCATGAATCCAGCCGCATTTGACCTCCTTTTCCCTTGCTTTCCTCATTTACCATTCCCTTCCATCCTGTCTTATTCCTTCTATTCTCTGCCTGCCTTGGGTGGAGACTGAAACAATGCCATCACTTCCTTGGCCAAAATGAAACCAGCCCATAGAAGACAGTTTTTGAGACAAATAAAAATGGATCCTCCTGGTCTTAAAGCTTGAAATTTACATTTGTCTTATCTGAATTCCTTCTTAGGAAACTGACTCTCAGGCCTCCCAGATGTTATTAAGGAAGTGAAACTCATCTTCCTTACCTCTCCCTAATTCCTGTTTTACCAACTGACTGCCTGCTTTCTGTTGACCAACTCCTCTTTCTTACCCTCCTAATTCCTGTTTTCTCACACATACTACATTCCTTCTCTGCTATGTAAACCCCAAATTTTAGTTGGTTTGAGAGATGCTTTTCAGACTGATCTCCCATCTCTGCAGCTGAAGCACTTAAATAAAGCCTTCTTCTTTGGCAATACTTGTTGTCTCTGTGATTGGGTTTCTGTGCAGTGAGTAATGGGACCTAGACCAAATGGCTGGTGTTTTCATATCAAAAACATTCAATATCTCTCAATGCAAGAAAACATTTCTCATTCACATTTACGAACACTTCAACCATATTAGCCAAGTTTGTACTTTCAGGCTTAATATTTATTATTTTCCTACAAAGAGCCTTGTTCCATTTAACATAGGGGTCCTTGTTTTTTCCTAGTATTCCCTAACATGTCTGCATCCCTTTTCCCAATCTTCAATTCATATTGATTGCTAAACTTATAAAGTTATTGTATTTCTCCTAATAGATGGAAGTCCTACTCCTTATGCAAATTCATGTTTTCTTTAAGTCTTTTCTAGTATCATTGATCAGAAAAGTATCCTTTGCAGCCTTCAAATTAGGAAAGAACTTTGTTTTTAGGTCAATTTTACTGTACTTAAAAGTTATTTGTATACATTTGTCCTACTCTGCCAGATTATACATTTAATGAAGGTTGAAGAATATTAGCTTTCAAATACTCATCCACGGACTAGTGGGTACTTTACCATTCGAGGAGCTTAATGACATAAATCTACCGTGTGAAAGAATGAGAAGATGAGTCACCGCAGTCTTAAACATGATTTCATTTGTTCTCCATTCATGTCATCATCTACTATGTAATTTTCTTCTTTAACCAGAGACATGTAGATTTCAGGCAAAGCTTGTACTTCGTTCTCTTCTGCCCCTTAAAACCTTCATTGTGCACCACAGACCTAGGTTGCCCATCTTTCCTTGAATTTCTGCTTTTCTGGATCTAGTTACAAGTGTGCAGGCTGCAGCCCGCCACTGTCCACTGGCTATGTGGGAATTTCCTGATATAATAGTCTGACCTGAAATGTCACCAAGGCAGGTTTGGGCTGGCTTCCAGCCCACTGCAAACAGCAGGTATAAACAGCAGTGTTCTGCTCAACACTTCACCAGTTAAGCTGTCATTAAAAGGGAAACACCTGCTACCCAGAGAGTCTTTATATTTTCACTTTACCGCAGGGGTCTTCTCTGGACTTGTCAACTGATTGCTTTGGGGCTAAGCTGGAAAAAAATACATTATCTCTCCATGTAACTATCAAGTAAGAAGTGTCCTCTGTGTGATTAGACCCATCCACAAAACAGGCCCATGGAGAGTCTGGAAGCACATACTATACCTTAGAAAAGCAGAAATACACTATGTCTGCTGTTATATGGAAGATGAGAACAGGAACATACAAAATCATTGTGCAGTTAGAATCCTGCAGTCAGTTGGAGTCCCTGTTCCACAGCAGCTTCCTCTGTAATTCCAAAATTATTTGTTACAGAATAAAAGCAACATAAGGTGCTCGATCTGCAATCTTTTGAATTAGTATAGTTTGGGAGGTAGGAGGCACAAAGGTTCAAGTCCTAATTCTACATATCATTGCTTTACTTTGGGCAAAATTTTTAACTTTCCCAAGACTGCTTTATCAGTATAATGTGGTGATGAGGCCAAGTAATCTTAGAATTTACTTATTTAGTTCCAGTAGTCTAAGATTCTGTGACTAGTTGACGCTTCTTGACTCTGTACTTAAGCAACTTAAAGTGCGAATTGGTAGCATTTTATAAGGCAGAGCATTTTCTCAAGATTTACAGTGAAATCTCTGTGGTTTGTGCTTACAGAGGGGGCAGTGAATAGTTTGAATTATGGGATACTTTTTCAGAAATGCCATCTTTATTACTTTTAAATGGGTGCAGTAAATATGCTGGGCTAAGAAAACGTTGCCAGGATGTTTTGCCAAATATAGATCTTTTTGTGAATGTATCAGAATGATATGTAATTAACTTTTATTGTTTATACATCAGTGTGAGCTTTTAAAGTGCTTAAAAACAGTTTGTTGCCTTAAATGGTTTTGTGAGTACCTTCATTGCCAGACTTTTATTTACATGATGCCCTATAAGATGGTTAATTTTATGTGTCAACTTGACTAGGCTAGGGGATGGCCAGACGGCTGTGAAAACATTATTTCTGGGTGTATCTGTGAGGGTATTTCTGGAAGAGATGAGCATTTGAATTGGTAGACTGAGTAAAGAAAATGGCCCTCACCAATGTGGGTGGGCATCATCTAACCTGTTAAAGGGCATCAATACAACAAAATGGCAGAGGAAGGGCAAGTTTACTCTATCTGTTTGAGCTGGGGCATCTGTCTTCTTCTGCTCTTGGACATCCGCATTCCTGGTTCTCAGGCTTTGGGACTTGGATTGAATTTCATCATTGACTTTCTTATTTCTCCATCTTGCAGGTGGCAGATAATGGAATTTTTCAGCCTCCATAACTGTTTGAGCTAGTTCCTACAATAAATCTCCCTTTATATATAATATATATCTATATCCTATTAGTCTGTTTCTCTGGAGAACTCCGACTCATTCATTCTATGTAAAATTTGTTGGTGCAAAGGTTAAAACTTACATTTTCTTATTATTAAAACTTCAAGATAAGTGATGTTTAGGATGTTTTGAATGATGATGAGTTGGGATTACAACATAGCCCTAGATACACACTTCTTTCAAGTAAGCATTCATTACTAAGCCTTGAAACCATGAAGTCTTTGCAGGCTTTGTCTTCACAGTCTTCACAGTTACCCCATTGTTTCAGAAGTTTTGCTTCCTCATTTTGTTCTAGCTTGAGGTACAAGTTGATGCTGAAAAATAAAAGAGATTCTTTGAGGTTCAAGCTCTTTGACTCAGTGAGCCACTGGCTGTCTCTCCTGCTCTTACCCTCTTACCCTTTGTCTTACATGTCCTAGTACCTAGTAGAACCTTAGACCCCTTCTTGTCTTACTGCCCCATTGGACCTGCCAACTCCAAGGCTCCTAAGTACAGTTCAGGAAATATCAGTTCCTATGGGGTAAAGCATCGCAGTTTAGGAAATGATAACTGATGGTCACTGACAACCAGGGTTCCCATCAAAGTCTTTAAATTCTTTATAAAGTCAGTAACTGTTGAATACCTGCCATGAATAAGCTATAGGGGTTGTACAAAGATGAATAAGATACAGCCACAGTCTCAGGAAAGTTGTTTGCAACTTGGTAGAGGAGGCTAATTTAATCATAATTGTATTTCTAATTTCTAGGAGAATGGATTTTTTTTTGTCCTCAGGCTTTAATATCCACAGCACTATGCAGAAAGTATCACCTTCTCAGCACTGGTGCGGTCACCTTTTTCATTATGCTTACACTATGCCAAGGGAGAAGATGACATCAACACATTATTACTTGGCTTAATTGCAGCTTCCATAAAACAAATAATATGCACAATTATGTGAAACCACAAAGCAGCCTAATGACATATTGAAAATCCCAGAACAAGTGAATAGGGAGAAAGAATATGGAATTTTTTTCAAAACAAAAATTAAACTGATTTTTTGGGGGTAGGTTGGGGTGGGTGAGGATTTTGGCCTAGGCCAGCATGAACTGATAGAACATGTGAAGGCAGAAAAAATAATGAACTAGGATCTTTCTACCATCCTCCATCAAGACGGAATCTTTGCTGACCTCTCTGTATTACTTCAATGCTTCTAATAGTGTTGGAAAGTAATAGCACAAAAGCTTGCTTTATCTGGTGATGGAGAAGCAAAGCCAGACCTGCTCTTTGTGTGGTGTGACCCAGGATACCTCAAGGCCAAGATGACTTCCAATAGTTCTTTCCCTTAACCCACAGCAACCAAAATTCCCACCATTAGAATTTTTATGTAGGTGCTTTCTAGAAGTGTGTGCTCTGTGGATAGATCAAGACCTTATTATTTATTTAGAAGTCTAATGTCTTGGGTAATGTCTTAGTCTGTTTTCCACTGCTATAACAGAATACTTGAGAGTGGGTAATTTATAATAAACAGAAACTTATTGGTCAAGGTTCCAGAGGGTGGGAGGTCCAAGACCAAAAGCTGCATCTGGTGAGGGTCTTCTTACTGTGTCATCCCGTGATGGAAGGGCAAAGAGAGGTCATGAAAACATGAAACGACTAAACTTGCTTTTATAACAAACTTACTCTTGCAATAAAGAACATATTCCTGCAGCAATGACATTAATCTATTAATGAGGTCAAAGCCCTCATGGTCTAATTACCTCTTAAAGGTCCAGTCTATCAATATTGTTGCATTGGAGACTGTTTCCAACACATGCTTTATTGGAACTTCCATATAGCAGAGCTTTGGTGATCTAGAGTCCATTAAGGATCACTTTGATCTAAGGGAGAGATATGAACTGGCAAAAAATAAGAAAGTGATGTGGTTTAATGAATGAAGTGTGGATGGCAGAAAAAGGAGAGAAAAACAAACTAGAGCTGCTCTAAAGACTCAGTGACTTTAGAAAAATGTGTCAAAGGCTTTGACCATTGAGGGGTGGAAGGGGCCATAGTCTCTGCCTTCTCTCTTCTTTACCCTTTTCTGATCAATATGTATAGCTGATGTTACTTAGCATTAAATGGTAATATGTCTTTTCATGCTTGCTTGTGGGATGGGGGCTGATGGTTTTGCTATGAGTCAAACCAGGCACCAAGAGATACTTCACTGGGATGGGTTAAATCCATGGATTTAAGATATCATTGAAATGAGTACCAGATTACCTAGGTTCTTGGCCTAGCTCTGCTGGGAATTACTGTGTAGCCATAGGCAAGTTTGTTTTTCTTTCTAGAGACCCATTTTCTTTAACCACACCATGCCAGGAATGGTGGAGAGAGGGACCATATAGGATTAGCTGCCTCAGTTCTAATGGAACTTTATACCCTACTTTATAAAAGCAGAAAATGCTGTGGTATCTGAGAACTGGATCTTATATTCACCAGTATCTCAGGAATAAAATTCAATTTCAGCAGGAGATGGTTCTGAACACTCACATGCTACTTGGGGGGAATCTAATGCACATAAAAGCTGAGTACAAGACTGCAAATCCCCTTCCAAGCCTTCTTCACCTGCTGAGTCATCTTCCAAAGTCTGGATATGTGGCTCTTGGGATATGTCCAGCCTTGCCTTGAGCTAGGCAGCAGGCATCCAGTCAGGGCAGAAGCTTGGATTTTAACATAACAACTGGAGGCAAGTTACAGAAGCAATATGATTTTCTAAATTATTGGAATTAGCTAGTCAAGCCTGGGAGTTAACAATCACTCAGAGGCTCACAAATCCTAATAACATCTGGCAAACTCCAACAGGGGCAGAAAGAAACACATACACATGCACATGCACACCCCCTCCCGCCCCCCACATACCCAACAACAAGTAAATAAACAAAAAACAAACCCAAGGCATTCACATCCTTTTTTAGTATGACATCCTTAAGGTCACCATGTCAAGGGATGGGAGGAAATTAAAAGGAAACTTCTCAGAGGACACTGCTTACAAGGACTCCTTTACTTATAGCTTGTTAATTTTCACAGTACAGTGGCCCTGGGTCGTGAATTAAAGAAACAGATGAAAAAAAATATTGCGCTTTAAACTATACTGGAGGCCCCTTGCATACTCCTGTGCCTTTTGATGAGAAACATTAAACATTTTTAATTTAGCACATCAATTTGAAAATCTAATTTTTTTTTAATGCTTTGTAGCAGCAGACGCGTTCACGGTGCTGTCACTACCATAGAAGAATTATGAGAAACTTGAACCGCAAAAAGTAAATTAGAAAAATCTCATTTCAGTTACTCTAAAAAGAGGGGAAATTAGATTTTGATTAAAATCACTCACACATACAATTTTAGGTAAACTAATTTAGCAAGACTGACTATATAATTTTTTTTCCTGCCAGTATGTCCTTTTAATACTGGCTGTGAGGTATTCGTACCCATAACCTTTCTTCCAACCAATGGATGAAAAAAAGAAACTCTAATAAAGTGGCCTCTTGACCACTGTGTCCAAGGCCTGGTAGGGAGA
This sequence comes from Macaca fascicularis, assembly GCF_037993035.2. Taxonomy (NCBI): domain Eukaryota; kingdom Metazoa; phylum Chordata; class Mammalia; order Primates; family Cercopithecidae; genus Macaca; species Macaca fascicularis. The sequence goes on from NC_088382.1 coordinate 37,133,544, forward strand.
GATTAAAGTAGTGTATTTGTCAATATAATAGGCAGAAGCTGAGAATGAATTAAGACTCCTTGTACAAGTCTTTTTTAGCTGGCCCTTAGCTTTGCCTTTTCAACTATTTTTTTTTTTAAGGTTTCAACTTGGAAAATTTTACTTTAAGGAATGATGTGTCAGCTAATGTAGGGGATTAATTGCATCATTAGTGCTGCATAATGTACAGTTCATGGCCAGAGGCCCCAGTCTGGGTGAGACAAATGCTGCCACCTTCAAGGTGGGATGGGAGCACAGCAACCGACAGTTCTCATTAATTAAAGGTAGACCCACGTCCTCTACAAGGGTGTTGCCAGTTGCAGTGAAACGATGCATAGAGATATGTTTTGTAAACCATAAAGTGTTACCCAAGACTGTAGTGTCAGTATTCTTGTGTCTGAGTTCAAATTACTGCCTTCCGGGGTCTGAGCTTGGTCCTCTGAAATCCCAGCATGGAATCTAGGTTTTAGTTATTAAGCATCTTGTACCAAACCTCATTTTGAAAATTGCATTGTTAATGAATTCAAAACTTTTAAATTAAGGCTGAAAGGCAAATAGTTAACTCTCTGTAAGAACAGGAATGGCTGGTGTATAGAGGATTGTGGCCATAACTGATCTCCCTCCCTACTGAGTAGAATCTTGGAGGAGCAGGTTTCCTTGGACTTGCCAGTGAGGTGTGATGAGACGTGCATGATGTAAAAAATATGGGAGTGACATGGTCAGTCTCTGTGTCCCCACTCAAATCTCATCTTGAATTGTAACCCCCATAACCCCCATGTGTCGAGGGTGGAACAGGTGGAGATAATTGAATCATGGGGGTGGGTGCCCCCATGCTGTTCTCATGATAGTGAGTTCTTTTTATATGGTTTTATAAGGGGATTCCCCATTGCTCGGCACGCATTCCATCCAGCCACCCTGTGAAAATGGTGTCTGCTTCTCCTTTGCCTTCTGCCATGACTATAAGTTTCCTGAGGCCTCCCCAGCAATGCAGATCTATGAGTCAATTAAACCTCTTTCCTTTAATATTAATAAATTACCCAGTCTTGGGTATTTCTTCGTAGCAGTTTGAGAACAGATTAATACAAGGAGCCTTTGAAAAATGTAACATGTAATATATAGGTAAGACACTATTTAAAAAGAAATAAGGCTCGGCGTGGTAGCTCACACCTGTAATCCCAGCACTTTGGGAGACTGAGGTGGGCAGATCACGAGGTCAGGAGATCAAGACCATCGTGGCTAACATGGTGAAGCCCCATCTCTACTGAAAATATAAAAATTAGCTGGGCATGGTGTCATGCCTCAGCTACCTGGGAGACTGAGGCAGGAGAATCGCTTAAACTCGGGAGGCGGAGGTTGCAGTGAGCCGAGATCATGCCACTGCACTCCAGCCTGGCGATAGAGCAAGACTCCATCTCAGATAAATAAATAAATAAAAAGAAACACTATACAAATAACAATTCCATACGATCTGTAAGTAGCAGAACGACAAGGAGGGTTGAAAGAGAGCTGTTATTTACTAATCATTGTTGTCACCTGGCTATCCACTCTTCTCCAATCCTGGCATGGCACAGAAAGATAGATAACAAGGATAAGATTGAATCTGGAAATAGAAGAACAGGGGAAGAAAAGAAATTAGAAAATAATTAGAAATGAAAGAGTAAATTAGGCTAAAGAAGTCAGAAATTGAGAAAATAGAAGAAGAGAAAGATGCAGGAAAGAGGGAAAGGAAAAAAAAAGGAAGAATCAGAAAAACCGGGGAAAGGAAAAGGTGGGAGGGAAGATCTTGACTTTTCTTCATCAGCCTAGTCCATTTTGACAACATTTTGGTCCAATAAGCCTCATATATAACTTTCAGTCTTGGAAATAACAGAAACCTGCTTAAAACCTTCTTTAAAACTTCCATAATAGAAAAGTACCAGGACATCTTTTTCACTGGGCATCAGCCTCTGCAGTTGTCTGTCTCAGCTTTGAGTCCATGACCCATCCCTATAAGCACTCCCTTGTAAAGCACCACAACTTGTCTCTCTTTTCCAAAGCCCTGCTAGAACCCAACTATTCACCTTCCGCTTGTCCATCACAGAGTAACTAAATGTTTCCAGATAGAAACCATACAACAGAACATTGACTTCTTTATAATTGCCAAGATTCAAAATAACAGGTGACTGTTTATTTTATTTTCTAGAGACAGTCTCTCGCCTTGTCACCCAGGCTGGAGTGCAGTGGTGGGATCACATCTCACTGCAGCTTCAATCTCCCAGGCTCAAGCAATCCTCCTGAATAGCTGGGACCATAGGTACATTCTACACCTGCCTAATTTTTATTTTGTAGAGATGGAATCTCCCTATGTTGCCCAGGCTGCTCTTGAACTCTTGATCTCAAGACAGCCTCCCACCTTAGCCTCCCGAAGTGCTGGGATTACAGGCATGAGCCACCACACCTGGCCAACAGGTGACATTTCATGGCATTTCTGTCTTCTTTTTCCATGAAGTGACTACTGGCATACCTCTCAGAACGTCTTCCTGTTTGATGCCACTTGGTTTTTAATAACCAAACTTCATGAGGCATAAATATTTCTCACTGGGACATTTTTGAGGTGGATGTTTATGCAGAGAATATTTATATTTACATGCCCTAAACTCAATAAAAGACTTTAAACAAAATAAAATTCAGGAAATGACTCAAAATGAATTCCCAATACAATAAGTAGCCTAAGCACCACATGTAGATGTTTTAAAGGGCATGCAGTATGTTAACAGATGTGCATCTGACTTACTGAGAGAAGTAATGTTACTGCATACACAGCAAATGTTTCTTAACAAGTATATTAACTTTGAGATAAGAAAGATAAGTTATAAGCGTTATTTGTCTTAACATAATAATTACATATGTATAATATATAATTGGTAAGAATTTTTCTTTCTTGTGAATGTTGGCATGCTGATTCTAAAATGGATATAGAAATGTAAAAGGCCAAGAATAGCTAAGGCAATTTTTTTTTTTTTTGAGATGGAGTCTCTCTCTGTTGCCCAGACTGGAGTACAGTGGTGTGATCTCAGTTCACTGCAACTTCTGCCTGCTGTGGTCAAGCAATTCTCCTGCCTCAGTCTCCCGAATAGCTGGGATTACAGGTGTGTTCCAACATTCCCAGCTAATTTTTGTATTTTTGGTAGAGATGGGATTTCACCATGCTGGTCAGGCCGGTCTTGTACTCCTGACCTTGTGATCTGCCTGCCTCAGCCTCCCAAAGTGCTGTAATTACAGGCGTCAGCCACCATGCCCGGTGATTTTAAAGATGAACAATATTGGAGAGTTTTCAGATAATGTGCTATTGACACAAGGACACACACAGAGGTAAATGGTACAGAAGAGAGGGTTCAGAATCACATGGAATTCATAGTTGATTTAAAAATCCACGGCACTGAAGAGAAGTGGTGAGAGGATGTATTTTAAATCCTTGATACTAAGTTAATTTAGTATCCCTATATAAAAAAATAAAAATTTGACCCCCTACCTTACACAAAATACACAAAAGTATTTCCAGTGGGTTGTAGCTCTACATATGTGTGACAAGTAAAATGATAAAGCCTCTAGAACATGGCATAGGAAAATATCTGCATAAATATTTTTCAAGTTACTTATTAATTTTAATTGTAGCTTCTTTGGGAATGCCTGTATGTAGTAATCACATGGTCTCTGAATAATGGCAGTTTACTTTTTTCTTTCAAATTATCATGCCTTTTATTTCTTCTTTTTGCTTTATTGTCCTAAGATAGTCAGTACACTGCTTAATGGAAGGGATGTTAGCTGACAGCCTTATCTTATTTAAGATCTGAAAGTGAAAGCTTTTGATATTTAGTATTAACTTTATGTTTGCTATAGGTTTTTTTGTAGCTGTCATTGGTCAGACTAAGGAAGAAGTTCTCTTCCTTTTCTACTTTACTAAGAGTTAAAAAGTATCACAAATGGGTATTAAATTTTATCAAATGAACTTCCCATGTCCATTGAAATAATAGAAAATTTCTCCTTAATGTGTTTAATTACATTAATTGATTTTCAAATGTGTTAACCAATTTTACATTTCTGGAATCAAGCCCACTTAGTATTGATGAATTATCATTTTATATGTCCCATAATTGTTTGCTAAATTTTTAAGTGAATTTTGATATAAGGAAGGTTGGCTTCTAATTTTCTTTATCAGGTTTTAGTATTAATGTCATGCTGGCATGCTGGTCCTACAAAATTGGCTGGAAAACATTTCTCTTTAAAAATATTCCTGCATAAATTTGCGTAAAATTGGTGTTTTTTCCCCCTTAAATGTTTGGAAATCATCCAGGCTTTTCTATTTTTAATTTTTTTTTTAGAGGAGGCATTGGAAAATTCCTTTAATTTCAAAGGATTTAAAGGATTCAATTCCTTTAATAGCTCTTTTTTCTAGTTTTTAAATATTTAAACTTTTTTTACTTTTTTCATATGTTATGAGGGTATAGGTGGTGTTTGGTTACATGCGTAAGTTCTTTAGTGGTGACTGTGAGATTTTGGTGCACCCGTATACACTGAACAGTATACACTGCACCCTATTTGTAGTCTTTATCCCTCTCCCGCTCCCACCCTTCCTCCCAAGTCCCCAAAGTCCACTGTATTATTCTTATGCATTTGTGTCCTCATAGCTTAGCTCCCACATATAAGTGAGAATATATGATGTTTGATTTTCCGTTTCTGAGTTATTTCACTTAGAATAATAGCCTCCAATCTCATCCAGGTCATGAATGCCATTAATTTATTCCTTTTCATGGCTGAGTAATATTCCATCATATATATATATATATATATATATACGTATTATATCTCACATTTCTTTATCTATTCACTGATTGATGGGCATTTGGGCTGCTTCCATGGTTTTCAGTTGCAAATTTTGCTGCTATAAATGCATGTGCAGGTAACTTTTTTGTATAATGACTTATTTTCCTTTGGGTACATAGTAGTAGGATTGCTGGATCAAATGGTAGTTCTGCTTTTAGTTCTTTAAGGAATCTCCACACTGTTTTCCATAGTGGTCATACTAGTTTACATTCCTACCAGCAGTGTATTAGTGTTCCTTGATCACTGCATCTATGCCAACATCTACTGTTTTTGGATTTTTTGATTATGGCCATTCTTGCAGGAGTAAGGTGGTATTGAATTGTGGTTTTGATTTGCATTTTCCTGATCATTAGTGATGTTGAGCATTTTTTCATATGTTCATTGGCCATTTGTATGTCTTCTTTTGAGAATTGTCTATTCATATCCTTAGCTCCTTTTTGATGGTATTTTTTTTTTTCTTTTTTTGCTGATTTGTTTTACTTCATTGCAGATTCTGGATATTAGTACTTTGTCAGATGTATAGATTATGAAGATTTTGTCCTACTCTGTGGGTTTTCTGTTTACTCTGCTGACTGTTCCTTTTGCCATGCAAATACTTTTTAGTTTAATTAAGTCCCAGCTATTTATCTTTGTTATTATTGCATTTACTTTTGGGTTCTTGGTCATGAAATCCTTGCCTAAGCCAAAGTCTAGAAGGATTTTTCCAGTGTTATCTTCTGGAATTATTATGGCTTTAGGTCTTAGGTTTAAGTCCTTGATCCATCTTGAGTTGATTTTTGTATAATGTGAGAAATGAGGATCCAGTTTCTTCCTTCTCCATATAGCTAGCCGGTTATCCCAGCACCATTTGTTGAAAAGATGTCCTTTTCACACTTTAAGTTTTTGTTTTCTTTGTCAAAGATCAGTTGGCTGTATTTTGGTTTATTTCTGGGTTCTCTATTCTGTTCCATTAACCTATGTGCCTATTTTTATACCAGTGCCATGCTGTTTTGGTGACTATGAACTTATAGTATAGTTTGAAATCAGGTAGTGTGATGCCTCCAGATTGGTTCTTTTTGCTTAGTCTTGGTTTGGCTATGTGGGTACTTTTTTTGGTTCCATATGAATTTTAGAATTATTTTTTCTAATTTCCGTGTTGTATGATGGTGGTATTTTGATGGGAATTGCATGGAATTTGTAGATTGCTTTTGGCAGTATGGTAATTTTTCATAATATTGATTGTACCCATCCATGGAACATGGGATGTGTTTCCATTTGTTTCTTTCAGCAGCGTTTTGTAGTTTTCCTTGTAGAGGTATTTTGACTCCTTGGTTAGGTACATTCGTAAGTATTTTTTTTTTTTTTTTGTAGCTATTGCAAAAGGGGTTGTGTTCTTGATTTGATTCTCAGCATGTTTGCTGTTGGTGTATAGAAGATCTACTGATTTGTGTATATTAATTTTGTATCTAAAAACTTTGCTGAATTCTTTTACAAGTTCTACGAGCTTTCTGGAGGAGTCCTTAGGGTTTTCAAGGTAAACAAACATATCATCAGCAAACAGTGAGACTCTGACTTACTCTTTACTGATTTGAATGTCCTTTATTTCTTTCTCTTGTCTGATTGCTCTGGCTAGGACTTCCAGTACTATGTTGAAGAGGAGTGGTGAGAGTAGGCATCCTTGTCATTGTTCCAGTTCTCAGAGGGAATGCTTTCAACTTTTCCCCATTCAGCATTATGTTGGATGTAGGTTTGTCATACATGGCTTTTAATGCCTTCAGGTATGTCCCTTCTATGTTGATTTTTCTGAGAGTTTTAATCATAAAGGGATGCTGGATTTTGTTGAATGCTTTATCTGCATTTATTGAGATGATCATGTAATTTTTGTTTTTAATTTTGTTTATGTGGTGTATCATATTTACTGACTTGCACATGTTAAATCATCCCTGCATCTCTGGTATGAAACCCACTTGATCATGGTTGATTATCTTTTTGATATGTTGTTGAATTTGATTAACTGGTATTTTGTTAAAGATTTTAGCATCTATGTTCATCAGGGATTGGCCTGTGGTTTTCTTTTCTTTTTTGGTTACGTCCTTTCCTGGTTTGGGTATTAGGGTGATGCTGGCTTCATAGAATGATTTTGTTCTCTGTCTTGTGGAATAGTGTCAAAAGGATCGGTACCAATTCTTCTTTGAATGTCTGGTAGAATTCTGCTTGGAATCCGTCTGGTTCTGGACTTTGTTTTTGGTAATTTTAAAATTACCATTTCTTTCTTGCTGCTTGTTACTGGTCTGTTCAGGGTATCTAATTCTCCCTGATTTAAGCTAGGAGGGTTGTATCTTTCCAGGAATTTATCCATCTGTTCTAGGTTTTCTAGTTTATGTGCATGAAGGTGTTCATGGTAGCCTTCAACGATCTTTTGTATTTTTGTAGTGTCAGTTGTAATATCTCCTGTTTCATTTCGTGTTGAGTTTATTTGGATTTTCTCTCTTCTTTTCTTGGTTAATCTTGCAAATGGCTCATCAATTATGTTTATCATTTCAAAGAACCAACTTTTCATTTCATTTATCTTTTGTATTTTTTTGTTTGTTTTAATTTCATCTGGCTTGATGACCTGTGTAGTGCTGTCAATAAAGTATTAAAGTCTTCCACTATTTTTATGATGCTATCTCATTTCTTAAGTCTATTAGTAATTATTTTATAAATTTGGGAGCTCCAATGTTATATATGTTTAGGATTGTGATATTTTCCTGTTGGAGGAAGCCTTTTATCATTATATAATATCCCTCATTGTCTTTTTAAACTGCTGTTACTTTAAAGTTTCTTTTGTCTGATATAAGAATAGCTGCTCTTGCTTGTTTTTGGTGTCCATTTGAATGAAATACCTTTTTCAACCCCTTTAAGTTTATGTGAATCATTACATGTTAGGTGAGTCTCTTGAAGGCAGCAGATAGTTATTTGGTGAATTCCTATCCATTCTGCAGTTCTGTATATGGTAAGTGGTGCATTTAGGCCATTTTCTTTCAATGTTAATATTGAGATGTGAGGTACCATTCCATTCATCATACTATTTTTGTCTGTGTAGCTTGCTTTGTTTTTGTTTTTTAAGTTGTATTTTCGATTTTTAGGTCCTGTGAGATTTATGCTTTAAAGATGTTGTGTTTTGATGTGTTTCCAGGATTTGTTTCAATATTTAGAGTTCAATATTTTAGCAGTTCTTGTAGTGGTGGCTTGGTAGTGGCAGATTCTCTCAGCATTTGTTTATCTGAAAACAACTATATCTTTCCTTCATATACAATGCTTAGTTTTGCTGGATACAAAATTCTTGTCTGATAATTCTTTTGTTTGAGGAGGCTGAGGATAGGGTCCCAATCCTTTCTAGCTTGTAGTGTTTCTGCTGAGAAATCTGCTGTTAATCTGATAGGTTTCCCTTTATAGGTTACCTGGTGCTTTTGTCTCACAGCTCTTAAGATTCTTTCTTTCACCTTAACTTCAATTAACCTAATGATAATATGCCTAGGCAATGATCTTTTTGTGATGAATTTCCCAGGTGTTCTTTGTGCTTCTTGTAGTTGGATGTCTAGGGCTCTAATAAGGTTGGGGAAGTTTTCCTCGATTATTTCCCCAAATATGTTTTCCAAAATTTTAGATTTCTCTTCTTCCTCAGGAACACTGATTATTCTTAGGTTTGGTCATTTAACATAATCCCAGACTTCTTGGAAGTTTTGTTTATATTTTCTTATTCTTTTTTTTATGTCTTTTTTGGATTGGGTTAATTCAAAGACTTTGTCCTCGAGCTCTGAATTTCTTTCTTCAACTTGTTCAATTCCATTGCTGAGACTTTCCAGAGCATTTTGCATTTCTATAAGTGTTTCCAATGCTTCCTGAAGTTTTTATTGTTTTTCTTTAAGCTATCTATTTCCTTGGCTATGTATCTCTTCACTACATACAAGATATATACATACATATATATGTATATGTATATATGTGTGTGTGTGTGTATATATATATATATTTTATTTCCTTGCATTGGGCTTTGAATTCTTTTGGTGCCTCCCTGATTAGCTTAATATTAGCTTAATAATTAAGCTTCATAATTAACCTCCTGAATTCTTTTTCAGGGAAATCAGGGATTTTTTCTTGGTTTGGATCCATTGCTGGTGAACTAGTGTGATTTTTTTGGGGTGTTAGAGAGCCCCGTTTTGTCATATTACCAGGGTTGCTTTTCTGGTTCCTTCTCATTTGGGTAGGCTCTGTCAGAGGGAAGGTCTAGTTCTGAAGCCTGTTGTTCAACTTCTTTTGTCCCAAGGAGTGTTCCCTTGATGTAGTACTCTCCTCTTTTTCCTACGGATGTGGATTCCTGAGAGGTGAGGTGTAGTGATTGTTATCTGTCTTCTGGATCTAGCCACCCAGCAAGTCTACCTGGCTTTGGCCTGGTATTGGGGGTTGTCTGCACAGTCCTATGATGTGAACTGTCTATGGGTCTTTCAGCTGTGGATACCAGCACCTGTTCCAGTGGAGGTGGCGGAGGGGTGAAATGGTCTCTGTGAGAGTTCTTAGCTTTGGTGGTTTAATGCTCTATTTTTGTGCTGGTTTGCCTCCTGCTGGGAGGTGGCACTTTCCAGAGAGCATCAGCTGTGGTAGTGTGGGGAGGAACAGATGCTAGATGGGGTTCTAGAACTCCCAAGACTATATGTTATTGTGTTCAGTTACCAGGGTGAGTAGGGTAGGACCATCAGGTGGGGGCAGGGCTAGGCGTATCTGAGCTCAGATTCTCCTCAGGTGGGTCTTGCTGCAGCTGCTGTGGGGGATGGGGGTAAGATTTCTAGGTCAATGGAGTTGTGTACCTAGGAGGATTATGGCTGCCTCTGTGGAGTCATGCAGATTGTCAGGGAAGTGGGGGAAGGCTGGCAGTCACTAGCCTCACTCGGTTCCTACACAATCCAAAGCATCTTTTTGACTCCCACCATGACCCATTAACAGCACTGAGTCTGTTTCCAGGCAGTGGGGAACCAGGGCTGAAAACTTGCCCCAGGCTACCTGCCTCTCAGCTGCAAAAGCAAGTAGGGTTTTTGTGTTTCCCCCCGCCTGTGGAGTCTGCACACCAGATTCATTACTTCCCCAGAGTTGTGGCCAGGAGGTTTCTTTGCCAGTTCAAGCTGGAGATTTCCTTCTCCCTGTGGCACTTTCCCTGTTCTTCTGTTCACCCTCCTGAAAAATCCCTGTGATGCCAGGCAGGAATGGCCTTCTTGGGGACCCAGTGAGCTCACAGGGCCTTTCTAGCTGCTTCCTCTACCCCTGTATTTCACTTGGCTCTCTAAATGAACTCAGCTCCAGGTAAGGTTGGAATCTCCTTCAGTAAGCTAGACTTTCAGTTTCCCAAGTGGGGATATGCGCTCGAGGGTAGACAATTTGGGCACTCACAGTTTGGGCACTCACAGTATTGGTGGTGTCTCCTGGGAGCACTCTGCTTCCTTCAGAGGGTCTGTGGGTCCCCTTGGAATTCCTGGTTGGTTCTTGCAGTTGTTCTGGAATTAAAATTCACAATGCGAGCCTCTGCATGCTGCTCTGTCCATTTGAGTCGGAGCTGCAATCTAGTTCTGCCTCCCATCCGCCGTGATGCCCTGACCTTGACTGAACAGCTCTGTCTTTACAATAAATAAATAATAATGATTTTAAAATATTTGTTGTCAGTTTTGATGAATTACATTTTTCTAGGAATATGTCAATTTTTAATCCAATTGGTAAAGTTATTTAATGTATACTGTTATGATTCATTTATGTTTATAGGATCTGTAGTGATGGCCCTTTTCTCATTCTGTGTTACCCTCTCTCTGTTTTCCTTGATCTGTCTTTGCAGGAATATAATGATTTTGTTAGTCTTTTCAAGACAGCAACATTTGGCTATGCTGATCCAATTTTGCAGGACTACTCAAAGTGTTGTTTATAGATAGATGATGGGCTGTGAAGTGTTTCATACTGGTCTGAGATATAATGAGTATTAGAAATGAAGAATGAGTGTTCAGAAACTTTTATAGTAATTTGACATTGCCATGACATTCAATCACATCATTAGTCCTATAAGTGCTTTTATCTTATAAAATTATTTATGAAAAAATTTTATATATTTTGAAATCATGGAAACACACACACAAACACATATAACACATTTATGTAGGTATACATGTATTTATAATGTACATTTATATGCACAATTTTAATGTAAATGTAAAATTTAATGAAAAATAAAGCTGATGCTAGGTGGAGATCAATAAGTGTGTTAGGGAATTGGAGATATTGAAAGAACATAAAAAATAAATTTGAACTCTTAGAAGATGACATGAGAAAATATAGATGACCTTGGGTTTGGTAATAACTTTTTAGATATAGCACAAAAGGCACTTATTTCCAAGAAAGAAATAATTAATAAACTAGACTCATTAAAAATTTTTGCTCTGTGAAAGACACTGTCAAAATAATGAGAATACATTCCACAGACAGAGAGAATACTGGCAAAAGACATATCTTATAAAAGACTGTTATCTAAAATATACAAAGATCTCTCAAAACTCAATAATAAAAAATGAACAACCTGATTAAAAAATGGGTCAAAGATCTGGACAACTCACCCAAAAGATACACAGGTGGCAAATAAGCATATGAAAAGATGCTTAACATTATATTTCATTAGGAAATTGCAAATTAAAACAAGAAAATACCATTACATACCTATTAGAATGCAGAAAATCCAAAACTATGGCAACATTAATTGTTGGTGAGGATATGGAGCAACATAGACTCTCATTCATTGCTGGTGGGAAAGCAAAATGGTGAAGCCACTTTGGAAGACAGTTTGATAGTTTCTCAAGAAACTAAACATACTCTTACCATATGACCCAGCAACTACATTCCTTTCTATTTACCCAGATGAATTGAAGACTATGTCTGCACAGAAACCTACATATGCATGTTTATAACAGCTTTATTTGTAACTGCCAAAACTTGAAAGCAACCAAGATTTCCTTCAGTAGGAGAATGGATAAATAAACTGTGGTACATCTAGACAATGGAATATTATTCAGTGCTCAAAACAAAACATCTAGACAAATGGAATATTATTCAGAGGTATCAAGCCATGAAGAGATACGGAAGAACCTTAAGTACATAACACTAAGGGAAAGAAACCAATCAGAAGAGGCCATATACTGTATGATTTAAACTATAGAATAGTCTGGAAAAGATAAAACTATGGAGACAATGAGGCAGCAGTGAATAGGTGAAGCACAGAGGACTTTTAGGTGAGTGAAACTACACTGCATGATAGATGCTATGATGATGAGTGTGCATTATCTATGGATATCATATTCTATGGGTTTTGACTAATGTATAGTCAAAACCCATAGAATATACAACTCTAAGAGTCAACCCTAATTAAACTGTGGACATAGGGGATAATAATGTGTCAATGTAGGTTCATCAGTTATAAATGTACCACTCTGGTCTGGGGTGTTGATAATGGGTAGGGGGTGCAAATGTGGGGCAGCATTATATGGGAATTCTCTGTATCTTCCACTCAATTTTGCTGTGAACCTAAAGTTTCTCTAAAAAATCAAGTCATCCAGGCGCGGTGGCTCATGCCTGTATTCCCAGCACTTTCAGAGGCCAAGGTAGGAGGATCACTTGAGGCCAGGAGTTCAAGACCTACCTGGGCAACATAGCAAGATGTCTCTACAATATTTTGTTGTTGTTGTTGTTGTTTGTCTTTTAATTAGCTGAATGTGGTGGTGTGTGCTTTGAGAGGCTGAGGCAGGAGGATTGCTTCAACCCAGGAGTTGGAGGCTGCAGTGAGCTATGATCATGCCACTGCACTCCAGGCTGGGCAACAGAATGATATCCTGCCTCAAAAAAAAAAAAAAAAAAAAATGAAGTCTATTAAAACGTACTTAAAATTTACCAATAAATGTTAATAAATAAACAAATTCGAGGCTACTAAAGGGGGTTAGAATAGATATGTAACTTAAAATTAAGGTTTTTTTTTTTTTTTTTTTTTTTTTTTTTTTTTTGGTTTTCTTCTTATTTATGCTTGATCTGGTGGAAAGAGCATGGGCTTCATATTAGGCACAATCATTGTATCCCAGCACTGTTATTTACAAATGCTATGACCTTGGGCAAAGCACTTAAGCTTTCTGATTCTCAGAAATCCCACCTATAAAACCTGTACTCTGTATATCCCAGTGACCTAATATATGTGATTATTGTGGTGTCTGGTTCATTTTAAGTCTCAGTAAACAGTGGCTAATAGTAGTTTATATGTAATATTCATCTTTACAGTGTTTATTGTAGGCAGTGTTCTTGATTCTGGTTGTAAACAAATGTACTGCTATGTGTTGCTGTGTTTTGCCATCTGTAACATAATATGTTATCCACAATGTGCCATTTGTGGAAAAATAATCCTCTAAATTTTTGAAAAAGCAACTGAAATAAAAAGATACAATAACTAAAAAATAAAGTAAAAAACCATGAAAAATAGATGGCAGAACCCATTTATGCTGGAGGTTGCATATTTTTTTGTGTGAAAAATCAGATCTTGATGATAACCTTGAGCAGTAGGATATAAATAACTCCTACAAGCTTAGCGTTCCAAAAATGGAACGCTGGGCATAAATGGGTTAAGAAAGAAACTGAAAAATTTTACCAGAATGGAGAGCCATGTTAGAAGAAGCGAGTAGGAGAGATGTCACTAAAAGAGAGTCAGGGACTTGGAGAAAATGTGCGAGGAAATCATATAAAACCAAATGGAGAAGAACTAAAAGATGAAGGCAACTCCAAAGAGGAAAAGAGATGTGTAAATAAGGGGAAGGCAATATGTGAATCATTCTTAATGAGAGAAAAGGATTCCAAATTTAATAAAACTTCCCTCAACCAATTGTCCTAAAAAGTACAGTGATTCAGGAAAAGAAAAATAACCTAGAATAATAGATGTAGAAGAAGCAAGGGGTTTTTCTTAAGGCTGAATTTGGCTTATTTCACTATATCATTTAAATTTAAAATAAGGTGAACACAATGTCTACAGATTTTTATGGGGTAAAAAGCAGACATAAGTATTTTATTCCGCATCAGATTATCGATCATGTGAAAAGAAAGGGATTTTTTTTTCTTTAGGAGACAGAGAGGGAAAGAGAGAGAGAGAGAGAGAGAAAGAGAAAGAAAGAAACACTATGCAGCTGCTCACGGGGGTTGAATGCCTCCGACCGAAGAAGGCACGGCATAGAGATCTCTTACCACTAGGGGTAGTATCCAAGTCATGTGGCACCAAACATGTAACCGGTGGAAGGTATCCAAGTTACCAGGGCTGATTCCTTATGGGTCTGCAGCAACCTCAATTCTTGCCTCCTCAGAAGAAAGAATTTGACTGAGGGGCATAAGGCAGAAAAGGAGACCAAGGTAAATTTCAGAGCAAAAGTGGAAGTTTCTTAAAAAGCTTTAGAGTGGAAGGAAAGGAAGGAAAGGAAACAAAGGAAGGAAAGCACACTTGGAAAAGGGTCAAGCGGGTGACTTGAGAAACCAAGCGCATCAAGAAAGGCATTCTTCAACATGAGAGTCATTGAGGAATGTAAGGCTTATCAACGGTTTCGAAGCAATTACTTCATGATGAGACCCTAAATGAAATTAAATAAAGAATTCAGGGATGAAAAAGCAGCAGTATGAAAGACCAAGAGGCAAACAATGAATTCATTAAAAAAAAAAAAAAAATATATATATATATATATATATATATAAAAGCTGCTATGGAGGTTTTAATCACAAAAGAGGCTGTAACTGACATAAACCTTGACAATGTGAAATGATAATGACATAACTGAAAAATCTGCAGGGAGAGAGGGAAGAGGGGAGTTAGGACAAGAGAGCACTAATTTCCTCATCTTTCATCTTGGAAGTCAAAAGACACTGTCTGAAGTTAAGTCAATAAACAGAAGTTGAAGTATATAATTAATAGTTAAAAATAACTTGAAAAGACAATAAATCTCTTAAATGATCAGAATAGAACAAAAAATTAACAGTAAGGAAACAAAGACTACAAGAAAAAGGTAAGAAACAATAGAAGTATAAAAACAGAAACAGTAACAAACCAAAATGAAACCTCAAGACTCAACATGTTTCTTATAAAAATGAGTATAAATGGAAGAAATTCACCTAGTGAAATAAAAGTTATCAGATTATATAAAAGGCATAAAATTAAAACAAAATAACTCTAAAAGACTAAATATGAATCAATAGGCAAAGAAATATCTGGTGGCTGAATACATGCATGTTATAAAGGACAACAACCAAAAATGATGGCAAAAAATAGAGGTCACGACTAGTAATATTATAGAAGAGCGAAACAAAACAAAAAGCATTACATGAAACAAAAACAGTTTATATTAGTAAAGGGTGTATACCACCCTTTTGAAATGAAACATTATTTTTTTTAAACCAATGCAGAATCAAATTATTTAAGGCCAAAATTAGAGTAAATAAATGATAAATTGATAAATATTCTAATAGTAGAAACCTCTAATGCACTGCTCTTACTTTTTGAGAGGTGACATAAATAAAATTAACTAAATTACTTTGGGTTTTCACAATATAAATAAGAATGATTATATACTCATTTACACAAGCATATATCATGAAGCATTTAAAAAATTGATCAGACATCTTTATTCTATGAAAAAATCAGAAATTTATAGCGATTTATAAATTTATGGAACTTACTCCATAATTTTGGCAAGTTTCCCTGAAGTCATAAAGTTTCATGAAACCTCTAAATTAAGAAACGAGTGCTATATTATTAGAAAGGCAGCACGAAATGGTTTCCTTTCAATATCAAACTACTTTTCCCATTGTTATCTCAGAGAAAACATTGTTCTGATTACAGGTGTCTAGACAGCTGTTAGTTATAGCCAATTCTACCATTTTCTAACAAAGGAACTAAGGAAAACCTGAAATCAAAAGTCACCTCTCAACAATGATTTGAGTAATAACACTTGTGGTTGCAAAGCCCTTGAGCTAGTAAGAACTGGCGTACCACCCATTCAAGGTTTTCTGATCTTTCCCTTATGACATACTCATGAGTCAAAGATTCACTTTAATAGACAAGGTCACGTTTCCATTGATTAGTAACAGAATTGACAGTTGAATCCACATCTCCTAAATCTTAGTCCTTTGCTACTTTTAAACCACATTGCTTTTCCTCAGCACACACAAGGACTATGGCTACAGGGCAGCTTTTCCTTCAATTGAACATTGCAAGAGATGTATTTAACTGGTTTTCTGACCATTGCTTCTGTGGCCTTAGCAATTTTCCCAAATCTTCATACTCAGTCTTATAAGTGTTCATTGTATAAAATGTGTTTGATTGGTGTATTTGTAATTGCATAATTATCTTGCTCACACCGGATTATTGTTACAAAGGAAGGTTGCCAATACAGCTTTCCCCCGATGGAAGCCTGTGGTCAGCTTTTTGGATATACTAAACACATCTATTCCAGCCTCTATGGTGATATCCCCTTGGTAATCTAGTAGCTCTGGTCCCATGACCCCACAGATATTGCTCTACATATGATTTTCTTCTAACTTACTGTGAATGTGGCTGCATGCATTATTGGGATCTTTTTAATTTTTTGCCACTCTGCATACTTTTATCAGTTGTACCTTCAACCAGGTGTTTAATAGACTCTGCATATGTTCCTTTTACAAACATTTTATTTGTAATAATAAACTAAAATGTTCTTACTTAAAGAATATTCAAAAGAGTCCTGTGATTTAAAAATAGAATATTGCTTTCTTTACTGTTTTTCTAGGTCTCTATTCTGAGCCTTTTTGTTCCTGCTGAGGGGCTAAAGCTTTCCTAAGCCACTGGGAAGGAAGCCAGTCCTAGAAAAGAGGAGTGAATAGTAGCCGTTTCTAGAAGAAACATATAATTTTGACAAGGGCGGTATCTTCATTTTTACCATCAAGACTGTTTCTAAGCAGGGATATCACACTTGGGTCCTCCTGTACAAAGATGGGAAAGTTAATTCATATTTATAATGTTGAAAATCTGGCTGTTTTAAAACAAGATGAGAAAACATCCCAGAATGGTGAATTTGTTAACGCAACATGCTATCAATCATTTCTCATCTTTCCCTTTGGTGTTCTTTTTTAAATTTATAGAAACAAAACATTTAAAGCTGAACTAATTAAGTTTTGTGTTTTAAGGGGAAAAAAAATCTACATGTAGATAACAATTCATCTCGGGTCCCTTTAGGCAACTTTTAGAAGTTCAAGAGATGTTGATTTGTATCTGAGTTATTTAATAGAATTGGCATTGTCAGGAAGTGTCTACATGCAACTTTTTTTTTTTTTTAAACTGAGACAGGGTCAGGGTGGAGTGCAGTGGCACCATCTTGGCTCACTGCAGCCTTAACTTCCCAGGCTCAAGCAATTCTCCCACTTCAGCCTCCTAAGTAGCTGGGACTACAGGTGCATGACAACACGCCCAGCTAATTTATGTAATTGTGTGTGTGTGTGTGTGTGTGTGTGTGTGTGTGGGGATGGGGTTTTGCCATGTTACCCAGGCTGGTCTTGAACTCAAGGGCTGAAGCCATCCACCTGCGTCAGCCTCCCAGAGTGCTGGAATTACAGGTGTGAGTCACCACTCTTGGACTATACAATACATTTCATTTTCAGTTATTCTATAAACATTTTGAACAGCTTCTGCTACAATGTATTATGAGTCATGTGGAAAAAAAGGGGCAGTGATCTCAACCACATTGTCAGCTTATTGAGGCTAGAATGTGACATGTGAATAAGTCATTTTAATATGAGATAGGAAATGTTAAGTGTAATGGGAGATAGAGGTAAAGGACTTTGAAAGTATAGGGTCAGCCAAGATTACTTCTGGCTGGAGAATCAAGAAAGAGACAATATTTGAGGGGAACTTGAAGAATTAGCTAGGATCTTAATACACAGAGAACAGGCAAAAATACACTCTAAGCAAAGACATCATTGTAACCAAATTTGTATCAACTTCCAATTGAATTATTCTTCTCAGTATCTTGTCAGAGAACCAGGCTAATTTAAAATTAGACACCCAATTTCTGGCCACTAATAACTCTTATCTCTGCATTTGGGGTCTGTGTGTTTCCACAATTCCAAACCCTGGGCCAGATGACAGCAGCAACCTCTTTAAGGCTCCTAAGGCCAGTGGCCCACTGAGCTTGTGGTGGAGACTCAGCACATTGGGACCCATCTGTTTGTCAGAGCCCCTGGCTGGAACATTCTACTCCCAGCCATCTGTTCCTGCCAGCTGTCCATCACCTTGGAAAAGACTTTCCTTTGTTGAGATGTGTGCAACACAAATATTGCTATTTTTTTCAACGTGTAGTAGAATGTGCTAACACAGAACCCAGAACATTAAAAAATAAAGAAATTAGTTTTGTGGTAGTTTTACTGTTTGCTGATTTTGGCAGAGGCAATTTACACTGCTGGGTTTGTTCCTCCACCTGGAAAATGGGAATATTAGCATTTGATTTGTTTCTGCCATCCATAGCAGTTAAGAGAAGAAATTAATTTCAAAGTATTGCTTCAAAAAATTCTTTTTTTTAAAGAGACAGGGTCTCTCTGTGTTACCCAGGTTGCAGTGCAGTGGCACAATCATATTTCGTTGCAGCCTCCAACTCCTAGGCTCAAGTGATCCTCCCACTTCATCCACCAGAGTAGCTGGGACTACAGGTGCATGCCACCACACCTGGCTAATTTTTAAGTATTTAGTAGAAATGGGATCTTGCTATGTTGCCCAGGCTAGTTTAGAACTCCTGGCCTCAAGTGGTCCTCCCACTCTGGTCTCTCAAAGTGGTGAGTTTATAGGCAGAGCCACTCACTGCACCCAGGTGAATTTTTCTTCTTCTTCTTCTTCTTCTTCTTCTTCTTCTTTTTTTTTTTCTAACATAAAAACAGATGCATCTCATTCTTTGGATGAGATTTAATTCTGTAAATTTAGCTATATAATATTTTTAGCAAATTAAATAATAAATATTTTCCACCATTTTCCTTTGTAAAAGGAAGAAATGTTCATAGAAGGCAAAACTCAGAACACAAAATCGCACATAGTAGCCAATGAACTTTAAGAATCTCATATCTTTGATAATCTTTTTTTTTTTTTTGATAACCCTCTAATGTCAATGTTAAAATAAGCCACACAATAAAAGGGTTTACCTGAAACCAATTTCTCTCAGAACGAATCCCATGTGAGAAGAAGATAGGCTGTATGGGTTACATGCTGTTTAAAATTATGCTGTATAAAATTATTCTCTAACAAATGTCTAGGGTTCTTTATCTTTACTAAGCATTTATTGACATTTATCAAAATTCTTGGTCACTTTCTACATGGCTGGTGGGCCTGTAAACTGGAACAAGCCTCTTGGAGAGCAATTTGACAAATTTGTCAAAGATCTTAAACACATTCATAGCCTTTGGCCCCGTAATTCCATGCCTGGGAATTTATCTTAAAGCAATAATCGGAGATGTGCCCAAAGATTTATGTATGATGATATTTATCACAGCATTTTATATAATAGCAAGCAGTGGAAACAACTTAAATGTCAAACAATAGGGGGTTGGTTAAATAAATTATGGTACATCTATATCCAGAATACTGTGTAGCATTAAAAATAATGATCTCAAAGAAGTTTTTAAGGCCATGTGAAAATGCTGAAGATATTTCACTAAATGAAAACGACAAGAGTCAATAGAGCAGATCCCAATTTGTTTAAAAAAGCGTATCTACCTCTACATAGCAAAAAAAAAAAATATGGATATATATTCTAAAATATTAATAGTGATTATCTCTGTGTGGTAGAACAAATGATTATTTATGGAAACTCCAAATTATTATTTATGAACTCCAGTTCAAACTCCATTTTGAGGATTAACTGTAAAACTTATAAAACTTATACTTTTTCTCAATTTTAGATTTCAATATATGCTACTAGTATCTTCAAAAAAAGACTTTCTCTTTTCTTAATATGTCATATAATATACAATTGACCATGGAACAACATGGAGGTTAGAGGTACTAATACACCACACAGTAGAAAATCTGCATGCAACTTTTGACTCTCCTAAACCTAAATGCTAATAGCCTACTGTTGACACAAACTTGCTGATAACACAAACAATCAACACGTATTCTGTATGTTATGTATATATTATATACTTTGTCCTTACCAGAAAGTAAGCTGGAGAAAAGAAAATGTTACTAAGAAAATCACAAGGGAGAGAAAACATATTCATTGTTCATTAAGTAGAGGTGGATAATCACAAAGGTCTTCATCCTCCTCATCTTCACATTGAGTAAGCTGATGAGGAGAAGAAAGAGGAAGGGTTGGTTTTTCTGTCTCAGGGAGGGCAGAGGCAGAAGAAAAGCTGCATATAAGTAGACCTGGACTCCATTCAGTTCAAACTCCATTGTTGAGGATTAACTGTAAAACTTATTAAATACCTCCTAAATTTCTCTATTTCAAGGAATCCCCCTGAGGGTTGGCTTTGCTGTGGCTGTCCAGTTCCACTGTTAGGTTCAGAAACGTCATTTCATCGGGGTATTCTGGGGGGCTGGTTCTCACTAATCAAACTCAAGAGTGATTTCAATGAACATAAAAAGAACAATTAAGTAACTTTGAAACTGGACTCTAGTTTTCTAGTGATTAGAATCCCACTGATTCATTGAAAGTATGAGCTGGAAGAACCCTCAATGATGACAAACTCCAGAATGGTTAGTGTCATTCTAAGGTCACACAGATAATAGTGACAAAATGACACCAGAACTCAGGATTGAAACCTTTCTTCCACCTTCTCTTCCACACTGGTTTGAACTGAGCTCCAAGGGTTCCTCTATTGGACACTCCTTTTTTGGTATGAAGATGCTGGAAAATTTAAGTGAACAAGCTAGCTTTTAACAACTAATTCATTCTGAGCAAAGACAGCTGAGGAATCTTCCAGAAATGATACAGGCTGATGGCTATGGGTTCTGTGGATTCTTAGTTGTTGTCTTTTTACTGATACAATATCTGTTGGGTAGACCAAAATACTTATATATGGCAACTATATGGGTCCTTTCCAGCTCTTGGAGAGAACCAAAACACACACACACACCCCAACAACTCTGATGAATTATTATGAATTCTTACCCTTTATTCTTTATTAAAGCTTTTTTAATGTTACCAGAAGCTTCTGCTTCTATCATTTTAACACCATCTGGTTGCAGTTTTCTAAGAGGAAGGCAGCTCTTTGCATTTCTGTTGTTGTTAATTTCTGATGAAAGTGGGAAGCCCCACTGTTTATTATGTGTGAATTCTTGTGCTTTCCAGATATGGGGAGAGAATTGTGGACCTTGTCCCTCAGTTGTGGAGTGGTTCCTCTTTTATGTGGGACAGTTGTCCTTTATCCATATCCTACGTTATTTCCTAAGCCATTACCATATTTAAAATACCCTAATCTAATTAGTATTAGTACTTGAAGAAGGTTCATGCAAAGACACCAAGTAGGTCAGTATATCTCTTTTATGCTGCCTGAAATTCTACCTCTATTTCTTTTTTTTGATCAAGAAACTTTCTTTCTAAATGACATCAACCTGTATAAGAGATTAAACAGTCTTGTAGTTTATTTCTCTGCAAGTAGCTATTGTTACATGATGTGTCTCTTTTATGTAGTATCTTTCTGTGTTTGGCTTCTATAATTACTGCAGCTGATTTTCTTATAACTTTGTGAACAAACTGGCAGGAGGATGATATAAATGTTGGGAAATAGAAAAATTATATAAATATGACTTTTCTTCTTTACTATATGTAATATAATGAAATCATTTCTAGGTATGGGATACAGAGGGTGTTGGATTGGGAAGAAGTGTGTATGGGGAATTTAACACAGATAATATCAAGGTAACTGCAATACATTTTCCTATTAGATTCCAAACACCACCTGAAGATAATTTGGAAGGTGTAGCAGCAGAAAATTAAACCCTGTAAATGCTGTCTGGCAAATTAAAAGACATAATTGATTATATTAACTCATTTAAGTGCTTCTAATTGCGAGCGATAGGATTTGTTTGGTATGGCTTTTCAACTTGCCAAGCAAAGTTTACACTGTCAACAAGCAAGTAATAGAAGTTGCCAAATGGCTGTTTTAAAAATTTCAACTCTCAGGTGCTCAGTTTTACTTGATACTTTCCTTTTGGTGCCAAACTCTCTTCTGTAGTCTCCAGTAAGTAAAAAACCAAAAACCAAAACAAAAAAACACCAAAAAAACAGTAAAAGCATCATGTTGGATTTAGGAGGGGTCCCCAATGCCCATCTATTCTTCTTCACTGCAGCCAAGGGTTCTAAACCCATATCCAGGCAAAGAGATTCTGTTTCCATTTGAGTTACTGCTTGTAACATTCACACCTTGTACTCACAGATTCCCAGAGCTGGTTTTATGGGTAATACTGAAGGGTACCATTCTCTTCCGCTTGCTCTGCAAAGCCGGAAAACCACAGCCTTTGAGTCAGCACCCAAATACTCTAGGCCTGGAGAGTGTTAGCACCAGACTGGCTAGACCTCCTTTGGCAGTACATTTTTCTCTAATACAAGTGGGTAAGGCAATGGAATAGCACCCAGAGTATTCCTGCTTACTCACATAAAATTCTTAATTACACATGCAAATTACCTGGTGCTATTAGGAATATGCCACTAAAGGGCTCACAGATTCCCCCAACCCCACCGAAATGCCATTTGTTTTCTGAATATTGAGTCTCTCTATTAATGAACAATACATATTTATTGGGCACTTTTCATGTAGGCAACACTATTCTGGATGCTCTAGGGAAAGTAAAGAGGGTATGTGTCAAAGTTTTTGTCTTCAAGGAGTTTACAGTATGTCAGGGAGACAATGAATGCTTACCTTAAAATAGCTACAACATAAGTCAGTTATTTGTAAGTGTCAACTGACATGCCTAAGGGACCTGTTTTAAATCCTGCTAAGTTGTAAGTACTGAGAAGGTAAGGACTCAGGATTCCTGAAGGCCAGCCTGGCTTTCTCCCTTGCGTTTACTCAGCGTCTACGCCCAGGGACAACTGAGAAAGCAAGGTTATTGTACTTAGTTCTTGAAAATTTTTACAGTTCAATGAATGATGTCCTCAGTGTTGTCCTTTTCCACCTGGGGAGGGGAAACATTAAGTGTTACTGACATGCTATTTCCTTGCCCGCCAGCTCCGTTTGGAAATACCGGTTATGGGAGGAATGGAACAGGGAGAGACAGTGCCAAGATGATTTTGATGTGGTCTTATACATGCTCTTGTATTTGCATGCTAAGCCTGCTACTAGATTTTCTCAATGCAGATGAAGCTGTGAATGTGAAAGAGTTTTTAAAAGCATAAATAATCATAATAGCCAGCATTTATGAGCACTGTGTACCAGACTCTTGGCTAAGCATTTTGTGTATATGATTTATTTTAATCCTGATGACAACTTTATGAAGTCAAGTAGCATTTTTAGTATCGCGATTTTCTAGGTAGGGAAACAGAGCTTGAAGAGAATGGCTATTGGCAGAATGAGGATGTGAGCCTTGGTCTGAGTGACACTAGAGCCCATGTTCTCTAACACCTACTCTAGACTACCTCTTAGAAAGCATTTTATTACTCTGAGGGATGGTGATGTTTATGTAGATAATGATGGTGGGGAAAAAGGGATGGCAGCTCACTTTCTGTATCTAGAAAGAGGCTTTCTGGTGCTACCTGCTGGGATTTATTGTATTCCCGTTTCCAATAATCTTTAATTAGAACCAGAAGGATGAGATGAATACAGGTATCACTTCCCTGCTCCATTACAGAGACTAGGCCTCTCCCCACTTAGACGTAAGTTCCTGCCGTGAGACAAAAAACGCTTTATCAGATTGGATCAAACCTTTGACTTTGGGTTATACCAATGGCTCACCATTTATGATTCCTGATCACCGTTGCCTGTCGATAACATAAGCCCTCCCCCATGTTTGGGTTTTCTTTTTTTCTTTTTTCTTTTTTTTTGAGATGGAGTCTTGCCCTGTTGCCCAGGCTGGAGTGCAGTGGCGCGATCTCGGCTCACTGCAAGCTCCGCCTCCCAGGTTCACGCCATTCTCTTGCCTCAGCCTCCCTAGTAGCTGGGACTATAGGCGCCCGCCGCTACGCCCGGCTAATTTTTTGTGTTTTTAGTAGAGACGGGGTTTCACCATATTAGCCAGGATGGTCTTAATCTCCTGACCTCGTGATCTGCCCGCCTCAGCCTCCCGAAGTGCTGGGATTACAGGCGTGAGCCACCACGCCCCGCCCATGCTCTGAGTTTCTAAAGGCTGGCTGTGTCTGCTTCTTATCTGTGGTTGAAGATCTTTGATTTACAAATCCTTATCTCTTCTCAATAGCACGTTATTGTGTGTTTCTATAGCCCACTGCCTGGGCTGAAGCGTCAGCTTCCAAATGAGACCCAATCTGGCTGTGTAACTTACTGGCAGCATTGCCTTTGGGTAAGTTATTTGACATTTCTAAGCTTTAGCTTCCTCAAATCTAAAATGGTTTAGTAGTATTTACACAGTTTTGTGGTTGACAAGATTAAATAATGTTTGTAAAATGTTTAGCACATTACCAGGCACAAGAAAACTAGTCAATAAATGATTAAATTGTGTATTCTTTTACATAGCTTTGTCTTTCTCTGAGTAATTGGATTTTATCCTTTCCCCACCGGTTTCCTAGGCCAATGGTCTTGGACAATGAGCTTGGGCAGTGTTCCAAAGGTAAGAAATTGATGGCTGAGGTCTTGGCTTTCTAGAGCATTTGGATCTGCTCCAGATGCCTCTAGGCTTCCTCAAAAGATGGTCCCAGCCAGGGTGGGGCTAATAGTTTGGAGCCCCAGAAGTCCCAAGCCAGCTGCTTTTGGGAGCTGCTGAAACTGGGGCCTTCCAGCAAGCTCAGAAGGCACTGCTATTGTCACACTCCCACAACTTCCCTGTGGCCTTACTGAGACAACTTCAGCTACCCGCAACTACATTACCCTTATATCTGATGACACATAGGGAAGTCCCATTATTTATTATGTGTGGATTCCAGTGCTTTCCACATATAGAGAAACAACTGTTTGCGGTCCTTGCTACCTGGCTCCTGACCTGCCTGCTGATTCAACCTGACATACCTTTGCTTTAAATTTAGGGGCTAACACTGTGGCCAGAACCACTGATTTTTGTTTTTGTTTTTTTGAGATGGAGTCTTGCTCTGTTGCCAGGCTGGAGTGAAGTTGCACCATGTCGGCTCACTGCAGCCTCCACTCCTTGGGTTCAAGTGATTCTCCTGCTTCAGCCTCCTGAGTAGCTGGGTCTACAGGTGCACGCTACCATACCCAGCTGAGGCTAATTTTTGTATTTTTAGTAGAGGCGAGGTTTCACCATGTTGGCCAGGCTAATCACGAACTCCTGAGCTCAGGCAAGCCATCAGCCTCGGCCTCCCAAAGTGCTGGAATTACAGGTGTGAGCCACTGCTTCTGGCCTGATTGTTATAGTAGGTAGTCAGGCAGACATAAGCAGGGCAGGAGCGGGTTCCCCCTCCCCACACCAGGAATGTCAGGTGACCATCAGGTGATGGTCAGGCAGTTGTTAAGCTGTCTCTCTAAAAAAATTGGTCACAGCTGGCTCAAGGGAAAGGCAGTCTCTTAGTACATGAAAAACCTGAAACTGGTGATCAACTTCCCAGTAAGATCTCCTGGGCCAGAGGGCTCACACATGTGCATTAAAAGGCAAAATGGTGAAGTTTAACTGGTCTGTTACCTTACAGAAACCCTGGACTTGTAAGGGAAAAAGGCCTCAAGTGAGCATGAGTACAACTCTAGTAAACACACTGCACACGCTCCCCTCCCAATCACTGGCAGGCTGCTGTGCATGCAGGACAGCCCACCCCAAGGGAAGAATCAGAGGAGAAGTAACACAAGACCCCAGAAGCATGCCAGCGTATAAAACCCCAAGTGAAAAGGTCAAACTGTGCACTTGATTCCTTAAGCTGCCCGCTTGGCCCTCTTCCAAGTGCACTTTCCTTCCTTTCATTGCTGCTGGAAAGCTTTTTAATAAACTTTCACTCCTGCTCTAGAACTTACCTCAGTCTCTCCTTCTGCCTTATGCCCCTTGGTTGAATTCTTCCTTCTGAGGAGGCAAGAATTCCTCAGAAAGAACCCAACTCCTTATGGGTTGCTGCAGACCCATACAGATTCTCTGCCTGTAACATGATCACCAGGCTCTGTTCCTCTTTCTGTCACCCCTGACCCAGAGGAAGCACTTGTCAGGTTTATCTCCTGGTGTTTGCTCTGCCTTTAACCCTTTCTTCTCACAGGGCCTTTCTTCTTTCTTTCTTTTTGAGACGGAGTCTCACTCTGTTGTCCAGGCTGGAGTGCAGTGGCACAATCTTGACTCACTGCAACTTCTGTCCCACGGGTTCAAGCAATTCTTGTGCCTCAGCCTCCCGAGTAACTGATGTTACAGGTGTGCACCACCATGCCCACGCTAACTTTTGTATTTTTAGTAGTGATGGGGTTTCACCATGTTGGCCAGGCTGGTCTCAAACTCCTGACCTCAAGTGATCCACCTGCCTTGGCCTCCCAAAGTGCTGGGATTACAGGCGTGAGCCACTGCGCCCAGCCTCACAGGGCCTTTCTTAGTGCTGGTTTCCCTCAATTTCTACCTTCTCCATGTTGCTTCTAGTTGAACTCTTCTGTGACAATGCTGCTGCCACCTCAGGTAACTTAAGTGGAAGAAGGAGGAAAGCAATTCCATCTTCAGTGACCTGAGTAAAGCCGTCTTCCTTAGCCACATGTGGAGAATTGTTCTCATTATGACGATTTGAATGTCATAAATCTTTGCGCTTTGACAGTGACATAGAGTAAAGCCTCATTAATTAAGGCCTCACTGATTCAGAATTTAAGATAATTTCTTCATAGGCCAAGCTGAAATTTACATTTGCACTATCTATGAAAAAAGGGTTCATTAAGTAAATCAATAAAGTAAGGAAGATTGCAGGAAGCCTGTTTAATCTAATTAAGAAAACAAACTATTTTCAAGCACTTTGTAATACCATCGACATATAAACAATGTGCTCATTACAAATGACTATTATGGGATCATTAAAGCATTTTGAGGAAGATTCCTGTTTGACACCTTTTTTTTATTGAATGATTACTTCAAGTAAATGTATTTAATCAAAGATAACGAAACTGCTTTTTAAAATAATCTATGGTTTCAGTCTTTCCTGTAAGTGGATGTATCAGTAAGGTATTGGTCAAGAGAGAAGCCAACCTGGGACTCTGGCATTTGTATCTTGGCTCTCTGACTGTGAACTTGGGCAAGTCATTTCCTTCTGTAAGCTATGATTTTGCCTTCTCCAAGGGATTTTGAGAGGATTCAATAAAATAACGTATGTAAGGTATTTTTCACTGTCTTAGATATCGAGTAATAAGCAACAAAAAAGCAGCTGTTCTGTCTCAACCCATATAACAGAACCTGAGACAATTGTCATTATTCTCATTTTCCACATGAAGAAACATGGGCTCAGAAACATGGCCCCATTTCTCCAGGTAGTAAATGGAGGAGCTGGGATGCAAGCTGGAGCTGGCCTGGTACCATGACTACCTCTCACCTCAGTTCTCTGCATCCTGTCTGATGGCTCTCAGTGAGGTTACCTGTGTCTCGTACACACCCTGGAGATACTGGTGCTTCCTGTTGCACAGGCTAGCTCTTTTTTTTTTTTTTTTTTTTTTTTTTTTAAAGAGGCAGGGTATTGCTCTGTCACCTAGGCTGGAGTCAGTGCAAGAGGTACCATCATAGCTCACTGTATCCTCAAATTCCTGTGCTCAAGCAATCCTCCTGCCTCAGCCTTCGGAGTAGCTGGGACTACAGATGTACACCACCATGCACAGTTAATATTTAGAATTTTTTTTTTTTTGAGACGGAGTCTTACTCTGTTGCCCAGGCTGGAGTGCAGTGGCACGATCTTGGCTCATTGCAACCTTGGCCTCCCAGGTTCAAGTGATTCTCCTATGCCGCAGCCTCCTGAGTAGCTGAGACTACAGGTGCGTGCCACCATGGCTGGCTAATTTTTGTATTTTTAGTAGAGACAGGGTTTCACCATGTTGGCCAGGCTGGTCTCGAACTCCTGAGCTCAAGTGATCTGTCCACCTTGGCCTCCCAAAGTGTTAGGATTACAGGCATGAGCTGCTGCGCCTGGCCATGGGAAAAAAAAAATTTAGAGACAGCTGTCTTGCTATATTACCATGGATGGTGTTCAACTCTTGGCTTCGGGTGATCCTCCCACCTCAGCCTCCAAAGCACTGGAATTACAGGTGTGAGCTACTGCACTCTGCTGGCCATGATTTTGTAGCTGTTTTTCTTCCTTTTAGTGCAGTAGAAAAAATGAAAACCTTTTTCTGATGCATGTGTTTTATTTTCAAATTTTAGAGCAGAATTAACTTGGCAGTGAGAGGAAGGACAAAATTAAGGTATCTGAAATGGGACTTTTGAGAGATGCAGAAAATTTCTGGTATCTCAGACAAGGGAGGGGAAAGAAAACCAACTATGTTGTCCTGAAGGCACCAGGCAGATCTCAGCCACGCACAAATCACTCGGAGGAGACCAAGAGCCGCTGCTTTTAATACTGAAGCCAGAGCTTCCAAAGTGATGGAAATCTGTTGTTGACAGGAGGGAAGAAATATGGATTAAGCCTATAACTCTGTTTACAGCATCAGGGGATGAATTAGCCTAATTGGAATATTAGTCTCAGTTGCAGAGAGTAATCACTACAGGCTGCCTCTGTTTTCATTAGAAATTTAATTAAGTTTATCAATGTTTGGCTTCTCTGGCCTTCATTTTCCAGATTCTCTCTGGACAGCCCTATTGTTTAAGGGGAATTTTCTTTCATTTTTATATTGTTTCTAGGAAAGGAGCTGGACTGGGATCTTAGCAGAGATTTGGGGATGGAAAATGGGTTGGAAAGACAGGAGGGTGATCCTTAGAAGGGCTGGCCCTTCTTGGGGAGCTCAGCTGACAGGCATCAGTGGTGAGGGCTAAGGGCTTGGTTCTCACAGGTAGCACTCGGGGCTCACCAGCATTAAACAGAACTTAAAAGGGAACAGTCTAAGTCCAGGAACCAAGCATTTTCTAAATCTACTTGACAAAGTGCCAAAGCATTTCTTTAGATGCCTCTAGTAAGAGCACAGACATGGGCCTCCATGATTCTGCAATTTAGGCTTTGACAGGCAAATCTCCTCTAGGAAAACAGGTGATTTTATCTAATCACACGGTGTCTGTGGCCACAATATATAGGAAGAATTGTGTGCACAATGCAAATGCTTCTAAGAAGAATGTGGGTTTTTCAGTTCAGCAGAAAGTGTGCCTTCCTTCTTCCTTCTCTGTTTTCTTCCTATTCTTCTCCTTCTCTATCTTTCCTTCTCCTCCTCTCCTTCATCTTCTCCTCCTCTTCCTTTTCAATGAGTTTAGGTTTCTAATGCAGACATTTCTTTCTGCTTGTTCTCCTCTTTCCAGCCTGACCCCAGCCACATCCAAAATTTTATTTTAAAAATGTTCAAATCTATGGATTGTTATTTTAGTATTTTTGTTTCCTTCTTTCTGCATGTGTATGTATTTATACATATGTGTATAAGACTGTGTATTATTTGTTTTTGCTGAATTATTTTAAAGTAATTTGAAGACATCATTATACTGTACTCATAAACACTAGCGTGTGCAAAGTCCTGTTTTGACATGCATTTTGTCATAAATGATTCTGAATATGAAGTGCAAGGACAGGACCCTTTCTGTGGAGGAACAACACTTTGAATAGGGTTCTTTTGGGACTCAGGGAGAAAGAGGCAACATGATGGAATTAATTACTGGTGATGATTTCTAACAAATTGACCTAACAACATCTCCATCTGACACCAAAAAAAATCTTTCTCCCACCCCAAAGAATAAAACCCAAGGCTTTTTCAATATCTTTGTTTCTTCTTGTGAATAAAATTTTTTTTTGGATAACTGGTCTGTTTTGTCCTTTTTATCCTATTCCATGTACAGTTGTAAAAAGCACTGTGTTCTCTATTCAGCTTTTAAGCATAATTCTCAGCTTTATTTGAAGGGCAATGTGACAGTGGTTAAGCCATGTAATCTCTCTGGTCTTTAGCTTTCCCTACTGAAAAATGGGGGGGGGGGTTAAGGATCTTATGGAACCTTTAAAGAATTCAAATTTAGTTATAAATTACATGTAATAAAATGGACCGATTTCAAGTATACAGTTCAGTGGTTTTTGGCTAATGTATGTATCCGTGTAACCTCCACTCAAATCAATTCAGAACATCTCCATTATCTCCAAAATATTACCTAGGGCCACTTTGCAGCTAATCCCCATGATGCAATCTTGACCCTAGGCAACCTCTGATTTGCTTTAGCGTATTTTAGAATTTCATACAGTCTATACTCCTTTGTGTTGGTTTTTTTTTGCTCAGCATAATGCTTTTGAAATTTTCCATGTTGTAGCACCTAGCAATGGTTATTATTTTTTATTTTTAGTGTTCCACTGTACATAATTTGAATGGAATTTCCATTGTATGGCTTTTGTATTATTCTTGCCACGCAGTTTTCTTCTACATACATTGTAAACTCCACAACATAATGTTGTAATTTTTGCTTTTTAATTATATTGTAAAAATATTTTTAAAGTGAAAAAGTAATTTTTAAATTTACCCTTACATTTACCATTTTCAATATTATTCATTCCTTTGTGTAGATTCAGGTTTCCATTTGGTATCATTTTCCTTAACCAGAAGACTTTCACCTTCACATAGTGCAGGTCTGTAGATGGCCACACTTCTTAGCTTTTGGTTGTTTGAAAAATATTTGTCTTTTTTTGAAATATACTTTTATTGGATATACTAAATTGATTGTTTTGTTTGTTTTTGTTCTTTCAACACTTCAAAGATATCATTCCGTTTTCTTTTGTCTTACCTTTTACCTAACAGAAACTCAGTATATAATTCTTATTGTAGTTCTCCTTTATGTAATGTATTTTTCACTCTGATTTTAGGATTTTCCTTTTTATTACTGGTTTTAGTCACTAAGTATGGTTTATATACTTCTATAGGTTTCTTTATGTTTATCTTGTTCAAAGTTTGTTGAACTTCTTGAAAATTTTTTATCAAATATAGTTTTTCTCAACTTTGGAAAATGTTTAGACCTTTAAATTTTTCCCCATTCTCCCTACATCTTCTCTCCTTCTGGGAGATATTTACATGTATGTTAGACTTAATATTGTTCTATAAATCATAAAGGCTCTGCTTTTTTTCTTTTTATTGTTGTTGATTTTTCTCTTGCTGATATGGTTTGGGACTGTGTCCCCACCCAAATCTCATCTCTAATTGTAATCCTCATGTCTGGTGGGAGGTGATTGGATCATTGGGGTGTTTTCCCCCATGCTGTTCTTTTGGTAGTAAGTGAGTTCTGATGGTTTAAAAGTGTTTGGCAGTCCCACCCCTCCTCCTCCTGCTGCCATGTAAGATGTGCTTGGCTTCCCCTTTAACTTCTGCCGTGATTTTAAGTTTCCTGAGGCCTTCCCAGCCATGTGGAACTGTGAGTAAATTAAATCTCTTCTTTATAAATTACCCAGTCTCAGATATTCTTTATAGCAGTGTGAAAATGGACTAATACACTTGTCAGTTTTAGAATTTATTGCTATGGACTTAGATTTACTGGTTGTTTCATCTGCAGTGTCTAACTTGTATATCTCATTTAAATACTTATATATTTTAAATTCAGACATTGTACTTTTCAGCTGTAGAAGTTTGAGTTTTGTGACTTCTAGACTATAGACAGTGCAAGGATTCCTGAATCTGTGAGCAGAGTGGTGCATAGGCTGGATACAGTCTGCCCTGGTAGAATCCAGTTGAGGGTACCACATTGCATTTAGTTGATTGTGTGTTGTTTCCCTAGCACTTAGCACATAGCCTGGCAATAGTAAAAATACAATGAATGTTGGGAGGCCAAGGCAGGCAGATCACAAGGTCAGGAGTTCGAGACCAGCCTGACCAACATGGTAAAACCCCGTCTCTACTAAAAATACAAAAATTAGCCGGGTATGGTGGTACATGCCTATAATCCCAGCTACTCAGGAGGCTGAGGCAGGAGAATTGCTTGAACCCAGGAAGTGGAGGTTGCAGTGAGCCGAGATCATGTCATTGTACTCCAGGCTGGGCAACAGAGTGAGATTCCATCCCCAAAAAAAGAAAAATACAGAGGATGATTAGAAGCATTTCATGCTCTCTTCATCCATGTAGAAGACTCAAAATCCTGTGCAGGCAATAACACTTTCTTGAGTATATTATCTAAGAGAGAACATGAGAGTTCAACAGAAAACACCAAAAACTAGGAAGGAGAAGGAAAAGAAGCAGCCTGCTTGACTGGGATTGTCCAGAAGCTTGGAGTGACTCTCCAATACGGGGAGAGTATGAAGTGAGAATCTCTGCAGTCTACTTTACCACTGGGGAATTGTCCAAACCAGGCCATAGGAGAGTACCTTAACCCTTCCAAGCTCTAAATCTAACTTGGGGAGCTACTGGGAGATTGTGAAAAACACTGCTCCAGGGAGGAGCTTGCCCTGGGTCCCACATGTGCCCTTTCTGAAACCTAAGTGGTTACAACAAAATGCCATTTTTGATCTTAGTTTTTAATAGCATCTAAACTGTCTGGAATCCAACAAGGTTGGTCCTACACATTAAAAAGAAACCTGAGCTGTTGCTTGCAGAACAGGGGCATAAGCAGCAGGTGGGCTTCTACTGCCAGGAAAGAGAAGGGAATGTGTCATGTACTGCAGCCACAAATGCTGGTGCTGGGAAATGGGTGCCACCCCTAGGACGTGAGCAGGATGCAATAACCGCAGAGGCTTGGTCCAGAGCTTGGCAGAAGCTCCTATGGCTTAGGGTTGAGTTGCAGGTTAGGTGTGTGCTGGATCTGACAGATTAGGTAGGTCTGCTAATTAAAAATCTGATGATGCACCTCAAGAAACTAAAAAAGCAAGAACAAACCAAGCCCTAAATTATCAAAAGGAAAGAAATAACAAAGATTGGTGCAGAACTAAATAACATAAAAACAAAAATTACAAAAGATTAATTAAAAAAGTTGATTATTTGAAAAGATAAACAAAAGTGTTAAACTACTAGCTAGACCAACCAAGAAGAGGCAAGACCCAAATGAGTAAAATCAGAAATGAAAAATGAGACATTATAACTGATACCACAGAAATACAAAAGATCATCAGAGACTATTATGAATAGTTATATGCTCACAAACTGGAAAACCTAGAGGAAATAGATAAATTCCTGGAAACATACAACCTACCAAGATTGAACCAGGAAGAAATAGAACTCCTGAACAGATCAATAACAAGTAGCAAGATTGAATCGGTAATTTTAAAAACTCCCCAAAATGAAAATCCAAAGACCAGACAGATTTACAACAGGATTCTACCAAATACACAAAGAACTGGTGCTAACACTCCTGAAACTATTCCTAAAAATTGAGGAAGAAGGAAAATTCCTTAACTCATTCTACAAGGCCAGTATCACCTTTATACTAAAGCCAGACAAGAGCAATGAAAAAGAAAACTACAGACTAATATCCCTCATGAACAAAGACACAAAAATTCTCAACAAAAAACTAGCAAACTGAATCCAACAGCACATTGAAGTGATAATACACCATAATCAAGTGGGTTTATACTGGGGATACAAGAATGGTTCAACATATACAAATCAATAAATGTAATACATTGCATAAACAAAATCAAGGACAAAAACCATGTGATTATCTCAATAGATGAAAAAAAAAAAAAGCATTTGGTAAGATTCAACATCCCTTCATAATAAAAACTCTCAACACACTAGGCATAGAAAGAGCATACCTCAAACCAATAAAAGTTATTTATGACAAATCCACAGTTAATATCATACTGAATTGGGAAAAGTTGATAGCATTTTCTCTAAGAACAGGAGCAAGATAAGAATGCCCACTCTCATCACTCCTACTCAACATAGTATTGGAAGTCCTAGCCAGAGCAATCAGGCAAGAAAAAGCAATAAAAGGCCTTCAAATTGGAAAAGAGGAAGTAAACTTCTCTTTGCTGCTGATATGATCTTATATCTAGAGAAAGCTAAAGACTCCATCAAAAACTCACTTAGATTGATAAATGAATTCAGTGAAGTTTCAGGACAAAAAACTAGCAAATAAAATTTAGTATTGTTTCTATATGCTGATAGCAGTCTTACTAAGAAAGAAATCAAGAAGGCAATCCATTTACTCTA
Organism: Macaca fascicularis; assembly: GCF_037993035.2. Lineage (NCBI taxonomy): Eukaryota > Metazoa > Chordata > Mammalia > Primates > Cercopithecidae > Macaca > Macaca fascicularis. The sequence goes on from NC_088382.1 coordinate 37,167,807, forward strand.
GTTGCAAAAAAGCCTAGAATAAATTTAACCAAGGAGACAAAGTATTTCTACAAAAAAACCTACAAAACACTGAGGAAAAATATTGAAGATGACACAAACAAATGGAAGACCACCTCATGCTTGTCGATTGAAATAATTAATATCATCCAAATAACTTTACCACCTAAAGCAATCTACAGATTCAATGCAATCTAAATCAAAATACCAGTCATCTTTCACAGAATTAGAAAAGACAATCTTAAAATTCATATGGAACCAAAAAAGCACAAGTAGTCAAAGTAATCCTGAGCAAAAAGAACAAAGCTGATGATATCATGTTACCTGACTTCAAATTATATCACAAGGCTGTAGTAACCAAAACAGCATGGTATTGATAGAAAAACAGACATATAAATCAATGGAACAGATCAGAGAATCCAGAAACAAAGCCACATATTTACAGCCAACTGATCTTTAGCAGAACCAACAAGAACTTACACTGGGGAAAGGATACCCTCTTCAATAAATGGGGCTGGGAAAATTGGATTGCCATATGCAGAGGAATAGAAGGACTCTTATCTCCCACCATATATAAAAATCAACTCAATATGCATTAAAAACTTAAATGTAAGACCCAAAAGTATACAAATAATAGAAGAAAACCTAGGGAAGACTTCTGGACATTGGACTAGGCAAAAAAAACTATGACTAAGACCTCAAAAGAACAAGCAACAAAAACAAAAATAAACAAACAGGACTTAATTTAACTAAAAGTCTTTGCATAGCAAGAGAAATAATCAAGAGTGAAGAGATGACCTGTTAAATGGGACAGAATGTTTGCAAGGCATTTATCTGACAGGGGACTAATATCCAGAATATGGAAGAAACTCACGCCACTCAACAACAACAACAAACCCTAATAATTCCATTAAAAAGTGGGCAAAGTACACAGATAGACAGAAGACAGGAAGAGGGCCAACAATGTATGAAGAAATGCTCAACATCACTAATCAGCGGAGAAAGGCAAATCAAAGCCACAGTGAGATATCATCTTATATTAGTCAGAATGGCTATTAATAAATGACAAAAAGTAAGATGTTGGTGAGAATATGGAGAAAAGGGAACTCATACACAGTTGGTGGGAATATAAATCAGTACAGCTTCAATGGAAAACAGTATGGAGATTTTTCAAAGAATTAAAAATAGAAGTACCATATGATCCAGCAATCCTACTACTGGGTATCTACCCAAAAGTAAAGTAATCATTATATCAAAAAGATACCTGCACTCATACATGTGTTTATTGCAGCACTATTCACAATAGTAAAGATATACAATCAACCTAAGTATCCATCAACTGATGAATAAGGCCGGGCGTGGTGGCTCAAGCCTGTAATCCTAGCACTTTGGGAGGTCAAGGCGGGTGGATGGATCACTTGAGGTCAGGAGTTCAAGATCAGCCTGGCCATCATGGTGAAACCCTGTCTCTACTAAAAAAATACAAAAATTGGCCAGGTGTGGTGGCACACGGCTGTAGTCCCAGCTATTTGGGAGGCTGAGGCAGGAGAATTGCCTGAATCCAGGAGGCGAGGGCTGCAGTGAGCCAAGATCACGCCACTGCACTCCAGCATGGGCAACAAAGTGAGACCCTGTCTCAAGAAAAAAAAAAAAATCATAAATCAACAAAACACCAGATGAATGGATAAAGAGACTATGGCATACATACACAATAGAATAAAATTCAGCCATTGAAAGAATAAAATTGTGGCCTTTATAGCAGCAACATGGATGGAACAGGAGATCATTATCTTAAGTGAAACAAACTAGACACAGAAAGACAAATAACTACATATTCTCACTCATAAGTAGGTGCTAATAAATATGTTCTTGTGGACATAGAGAGTTGAATGATAGGTAATGAAGACCCAAAAGGGTGAGGGGGTTGCACAGGGGAGGATGATGAGAAATTGGTTAATGGGTGCAGTGTATTTTATTTGTGTGATGCATACCCTAAAAGCCCTGACTTGGCTACTATGCAATCTAGGCATGTAACAAAGTTATACAGATATCCCCATAAATTCATACAAATAAAAAGGAAAAAAAGGCAGTTTTCTTTTAAAAAATCAACTTTATTGAAATATAATTATGTATAATAAACTGCATCTACTTAAAATATACAATACATATTTTCTTTATTCATGTCTTTCTATTCTTAATTATATTTCTAATAACTATTTTAAAGTTCTTTTCTGTTAATTCCTTTATCATTCACTATTATTTCTAGGATGCTTCTATTGATATGATTTTGTTCTGGCGATGGGTCAAAATTTCCTGCATTTTTTGCATGGTTAGTAATTTCTGATAGGATTTTGGGTTTTTTATGTTGTTGAGTATCTGGATTTTTTTGTCTTCCTTTAAATAGCTTGAGTTTGTTTCAATAGGCAGGCAAGTTATTTGCATATGATTTGATTTTTAAAAATACTCATCTGTAAGTTTATTAAAGGCTGAAGTGCAGTATTTGCTCTATGGCTACTTTAACCTTACTACTAAAGCCTGATTGAGTATCTTTACTGAATGCCCTGGATGTTAATGAGATCCCTTTTTTTCTGACTGGTGAGAACGTGAATGGTATAATACTTCTTTTCCCTGCCTCATAGAGTTTCTGTCTACATATGCAAAGCTTAGTATTTAGCACCAGTCTTACGAGATTTTCCTAGGCAATTTTCTGGGTCTCATTTTTTGCATAACTCTCTCCTTGCCACTACCATGTCTCACAAGTTTCAGCTGCCTCAGTCTCCCTGAACTCCCATCTCCATTTTCTCACCTTCTTAAGACTTCCATGCTCTGTCTGCATTCCTCTTCCCTGAGAAACAGACTAGAAAGTGCCATTAGAGAGAAAGCGGGGACAATTATAGGACTCACCTCATTTGTTCTCTTTTTTCAGGGATCACCATTCTGTGCTGCCTGTTGTTCAATGTCTGAAAACTCTTGCTTTATATATTTTGTCCAGTTTTCTAGTTTACAAAAGACAGAGTGTCTGGTAATAGTTACTCCATCAAGATCGGAAACAGAAACTTTCCTAATCCGTTGTAATCTCCAAATTTTACCACTTCCAGACCTAATCATATATTATTAGTCTTCATATCCTGCAGAACTTTATTTTTTGTTCATTTTTACAAAAAATGTAAGCAAACACAAACAAAAAGTTCCAAATATAGAATCAAGTTTCTGGAATGAAGAAACAGGTGGTAGCTTCTGATGTTCCCAGCATCTTTTCCCCCAGTTCTTTTTTTTGCTGACCTGTGTCTACTCTTTTCTCTAGTGGCCTATTAAGATTTATGTCTATATTTCTGTATCAATAACCATATCTAAATTTGTATCTATATTTGTTTCTCTATTTGTATTTCTATATCTACATTTTATTTTTATTTATATGTATATCTGTTTGAACCTTTTTTTTTTTTTTTTTTTTTTTTTACCAATTTTCCTTTTCATCTATGTTAATATGAGATGTAGAAAGGCAGTCTAGTCTACTATTTAAGAGCAAAGACACAAGATCCAAACTCCTTGGACTTGAATCTTATTCCACCAAATGCTGTGTGTCTCTGGGCAAGTTATCTGATATGGTTAGGCTTTGTATCCCCACCCAAATCTCATGTTGAATTGTAATCCTCATCATCGCTATAATTTCCACATGTCAAGGAAGAGACCAGGTGGAGGTAATTGAATCACAGGGGTGATTTCCTCCATGCTGTTCTCGTGATAATGAGTGAGTTCTAACAAGATCTAATGGTTTTATAAGTGTTTGGTAGTTCCTTCTGCGTGCACCCTCCTTCCTGCCGCCTTGTGAAGAAGGTGCCTTGCTCCCCATTTGCCTTCTGCCATGATTGTAAGTTTCCTGAGGCCTCCCCAGCCATGCTGAACTGTGAGCCAATTCAACCTCTTTCCTTTATAAATTACCCAGTCTTGGGCAGTTCTTTATAGCAGTGTGAAAATGGACTAAATAAAACATTATCTAATCTTTACATGCCTAAGTTACTTCACCTGTAAAATGGGATAATATTAGCATCTGCAAGTTTGTAGCAAAGAGTAAAATAGTTAATGTACGTGAAGCACACAGAATAGTATCTGGTATGTGGTAAGTGCTATATAAACCGTAAATGTTATTAGCTCTATCTGATTATGGAAAAAGGTCTTACTGAGTTCCTGGGCTAAGCTACTAGCATTTTTTGAACCTGCGGCACTTGGGCTTGCTTTCAGAAACATTTGGAGGTAAATTTACTTTTTCCTGAAATGAATAGAAATGAATGTGACTTGGAAAAAAAAAATGAAAATTTCTATTCAAATCAAGTCATATCTTCTCAGGAGCAGTAGCCTTTCTAGGTAAGCAGCCTGGTGCCTAAGAAGAATTGTGCCAGAGGGCATGTAGAATACCTAATAGTGATTCTATAGGGCTTTCTGAGGCACTTTTATTTACAACCCAATGTGGTGGAATGCATAATCCAGGAATCAGTTGCCTCTTCCTGAAGCCTCTTTTCTCTCTCCACAGCAGGCTTACTACTCAGCCACTGCAATTTCAGTGTGTGCCTTACATGGTCTTCCCCAAGGCCTCTCAATCTATTACAACTTGCTTATGCAGAGCAATTTATCTCCTTTCCTGTTCCTATTTCCTCATTTACATGTTCTCCCTGACCACATTCCTCATCAAAAACGCTTCTTTAATGTAAAGTGCCACCTTTCTTTTAGCTCAGTGAGGAATGATTAATAAATAGGTTTTTAAAAATTACATTAGTACATCTATTTCAGAAATGATAAAATTGTTAGGAATACCAATTCCTGAAGGAAGAAAGAACATAATCAGGGTCACACAGCTGGTATTATGGGTTGCAGAACAGGACTTGTATTTCAGCTTGCTTGTCTCCAGATGTGAGTGTTTTTCCCCCACATCACACAATTCAGATGGTTTCATTAGGCCTGGAGGAATCCAGTCATCTAGGAGAATCCAAAGAAGTTGAACCCTACTTTCAGCCTTTGTGTGTGTGTGTGTGGGACAACTTTTCTCACCACCTGCCTCATGTAGAAGTCACATTTGCAGAATCACATTTTCTTTGTTTCTTCTGGTTACTATAAAGAGAGGAAGCTAGAGTTGTTATATTTCTCTCTGTCCTTGAGTCATCAGAGTGAATGCCCAAGGCAATGAAAATTCTGTTTCTCCTTATTAAGGCTGCTGGACACCAAGTAAGTGGCTATTTTCTTCTAGTTTCTTAATTTGGGTGCTGGTACTCTCATGATATTTTTCTCTTAGTCGAACCTGGTAGAAGAAAATAAAGGGATGGGAAAAATGTTAGAATTTTTCAATCCATTGCCTGCAGATATTTAGAATCCTGAATATTTTTTCCACGTTACACTGAGGACTTGAAATACAGCCCATTTTCCTCTCTATGATGTGGATTGAGCATATGTGTATTGGAATCAGCTATTTTTAATGCAGAAATCAACCTCCTCTGTGCTTTTCTGAGGGTTATAGGGTTTTGCTTTATGCAGTCACAATGGTGAGAAACAACTGGAAATTGGACTTGTCCCAAGCTATAGAAAGGTGACTGCTGGGCCCTGAGAGGTTCACTGTTGCTTTCAAATCCTGTAAATGACATCGCTTATTGTGTGGGGTATGTAAATGTAGACAATTAAATAATAGCTAACATTCTCCTATTTTAAAATTAGAGCCCATGATTGACTGTCTTGTGTCTGACTTTGGCCCTGCCAGGAACCAGAGAGGGAAGTAATGTGAATTGCATTTAGTATTTGTCAGATACAGTAAGCTGGTCTTGGTTGAAAAGGTAAAAGTGTGTGTCTATTTTATAGTAAACGCTTTACTGTAAGCAGATATTAAAAGATGACATTGTTGATCGATCTTCCTGGTTCTCTAACGGTAGGACATATGCATCATTGGGATTCATCTTGTTAATGTTGGGGTCTGAGGGTGACACCTTACTTTATCACCTTAAAAACCTAATACATATGCACAAATATTCGGCATTGCTTAGCATTTGTCATTAGAGCAAAGGGGCCTGGCAGTGGCTATATACCCCGATGCATTGTCTAAATTAATCCATTGAGGGATATTGAATCACTTAATCACAACACAGACTTGCTGCCTTGGTAGGCACGCTCTCCCTTCATTAGATTTAATATATTTCTCATTATACAAATCTGCCGCTGTGACAATAAGTCTTGTTCACAAATCAGTTTGCCCTTTTGCTTTGCAGATGCGGAGAACTTTCATCAAACAAGACATAAATGGGGCCTGTTAGACAGGAGGTCAGAGCAGTCGCCGTCAGATATTAATATCTATTCATTAAGATGATTTTTAATATCATATTTTAATGGGCAGGGGTAAAACAATTATGATTCTAACTTCTTGCTTGCATTGTAAACAAGAAGAAGGAAATGTCATTGCAAGAAATACTTGGAACTCCTCAGATAAGTCACAAAACTTCTTCCCCTCATTCCCTCTGAGTGCAAACCAAATGCATGGAGACTCTATTGGTACATGTGGTCTTTCAGGTTACTGCTGATTTGAGTCCAGCTGATTTAAAAACCAAGGCATAAAGAACACTATGCATATAAAGATAAGCAAAGTGTTTGGAAATCAATTAAAAATGGATATTAACCAGTGGAGCTAAAGTTATAATTATTCATTTCAGAAAAATGTCCACCTTTTTTCTTTTTTGCTTTCTATGGTAGTATAGTGCTTGGTAGAGCAGAAAGTTTGAATAGCATTTTTGGAAGTCAAATTCTAATTTATTACACATTTAGTATATATCCTGGCACATTATTTACCTCCTTTCTTATTTTCTTGATCACATTCTCCAAAGGATTGTCTCTGTTATTGGTCTTTTCAAAGAATATGTCTTCTTTCCCAGTGATCATTTCAATTGTTTTCATTTTGTTATTGTTTTATTTTATTAATGTCTATTTTTATCTTTATTAATCTTTCTTCCTATCCTTTCTTTGGATATTGTTCTTTTATTAGCTTTTGTGAGTTAAAAGTTTGTTTTTTTAATTTTCTGTTTGTTTTCTTTAGATTTCAGATGCACAGAAGTGAATTAGTCATAGTTTTTGGTTCATGATATACCACCAACTCATATTTCTTTGTTGATGACTTATTTAATGTGAAAAGCACATATAAAACTACCATTCAAAACAAAATGTAGGACCGTGACAATATCTTCATTTAACCATATGGACTTCTACCCTATTTTTCTTTCTCCCTCTTGCTGTTGACATAAACATTATCTTGAGTTCCAGATCTATCTTTCCTTTTCATATAGTTTTATTGCATCTATGTGTAAACCTAAAATTATATATTTTAATTTTAGTGGTTATATACTTTATGAGAAGAGTGTCATGTTGTATGTAATCTTCTGGGACTTTTTTTTTTTTTCCGCTTCATGTAAGAATACATATCAACAATGGTCTGGATACAGTGCTTTGTATGTGTCAATCAAATAATGTATATTAATACCATCATTTAAACCTTTTCTACTTTCAGTGACTTTTTTCTTCTTAATCACCTACAGAGAGAGGTGTGTTAACATATATCACTCAGATTACGGGTTTGTCTACTTTACTTAATTTTTTTACTTTATATAGTTTTAGGTTATATTATCATATGAATGCAAATTCAGAATTGTCAAATTTTTCCAAAGTAAAATGGATAACGTACCATTAAGAAATATCTCTTTATTATTTCTGGTAATTTTTTTGTCATAAAATCTACATTGTTTGACATCCATATAGCAATATTAACTAAAAAAAGACCCAAACCATGATTTTTAAAAAGTCAAAAGACATAAACAGACATTTTACAGATAAAGCAAGGCAAATAGCATTTAAAAATATGAAAAGATTTTAACCTCGTTCATAAAAGTAATGCAAATAGAAATTCTGCTGAGATACCACTTCTTATCTAAGATACTTTAAAGAATTCAGACACTTACAAAACAGTGTGTTGACAAGACTGTGGAGAAACAGGCACTGCTACATGGCAGGTGATAATCTCAAAAGGTACAGTACAACTCCTATGGTGGGGGATTTAGCAATATCTAACAACATTACATATGTATTCATTCTTTGATCCATAGGTCTACCAGTGTATCCTGAGACTACTCCCCAAAAATATAAAGAAAACATGCAGAAAATTATTTACTGTAGCATTATTTGTAATAGCAAAAGATTAGAAACAACACAAACCTCCATGAATAGAGGTTTGAATAAACTCTATTATATGGCCAAAATAGAGTCATATGCAGCTGTTAAAATGAAAATGAGGAGGATCTCATGAACTCATGGCTAGTGATTTCCAGGAGAGAGCAAGAGAGAGAGAGAGAGATATAATATAAATATATAAATATAAATAATATATTAATTTATAAATGTACCATATAATTACATATTATATAATTATATAAAATTATGTAATACATAAATTATTATATATAATATATCTATAATATATTAACATATAATAGATATATTATAATTTATAAATATATTACTTTATAAAGATAAATATAATATATAAAATATGTTATATATAATATAAATATATATAAAATATTTATTTTATACATATAAATATACTTTTTTCCCTTTCATTCTTTTTATTTTGTTTTGATTTTTGGGAGATGAAGTCTCCCTCTGTTGCCCAGGCTGGAGTGCAGTGGTGTGGTCATAGCTCACTGCAGGCTTGAACTCTTGGGCTCAAGCAATCCTTCTGCTTCACCCTCCCGAGTAGCTGGGACTACAGTTGTGCACCACCATACCTGGCTAATTTAAAAAATTTTTTCATTGAAATGGGATCTCACTATGTTGCCTAAGCTGGATTCAAACTCCTGCACTCAGGTCATCCTCCCACTTTGGCTTCCCAAAGTGCTGGGATTATAGGTGTAAGCCACCATGCTTGGGTGAAGATTTATTATTAAGGGAGAAAAGCAAGTTATAGAGTGAAGCATATGTTATGCTGCTTTTTGTGTAATAAAGGAGAAGAAATATGAATAAATATATAGATTTAGTCTTTTTCCCCCAAAAGAAACATAGCAAGGATAAATGAGCAACTAATGAAATGGTTACCAATAGAGAGTTGAAGGGATGTGGTAGAGGGGCTGAATATTGGCTGAGACTTCCTGGAGAATCAGTTTTGACTTTTGAACCATGTGTGTTTTATATATTCAAAAACTTAACTAAAATCAAGCATAAATAGAAGAAACATCTATATCAAAATGATACGGGGAAAAGAATTATTTCAAGTAACTTCTGAATTCAGTCCTTTGTATACCTTTAGTAGAGTAAATTTTAAAGTAAAAAAGGACTGCCAAGCAATCTTAAATTTTACACAGGAGTTTATTGTTAGCAGTAACAATTGTAACTTGGAGGCTATTTTTCATTTTTATATTGTAGGCTAAAGTAAATAAGTAATTATATTGAGGTTTTTATAGGAGAATAAAATGTAAAATTAAAAAACCCTGTAACTTGAATTCAAGTTAGAAATATCAACATAAAATTGTATTTAAAAAACCCCACATTTCCAACCTTTGGCATTGAACACACCTGGGAACAATGACCTTTGAGTAGCAGTGAGTACACCAAACGTCTAGATTTGGGTTCTAAATGTCATTCTCCATTAAAAGCAACCAGGGCTCCTTGGAGAAATGGCTGATTTCACATATGAGCTGGGAAAGAAAAACATGGCCCCAGGACTACTTCTTGTGCTACCAAATAAGGAAGTGCTCAAACGCTAATGAAATTATGTCTAAGGGACACAAAAATCAGCTTGAAGGACCTCTCACTGAGCAGATTTGAGATGATATGAACATAAAAAAAGATTATAATTGATTATGATATGTGAAATGAACGATATATCATGAGTTGATTATGATGGAATGGAGTTAGGAAAGGGGAGAGGAGGTTCTGACTCAATTGCAAAGGAATGTAAGTTAATAAATGTAGAAGTTATAATAGAATTAGAAAATCACCATTTTTCGGCCGGGCTTGGTGGCTCACGCCTGTAATCCCAGCACTTTGGGAGGCCGAGACGGGCAGATCACGAGGTCAGGAGACCGACACCATCCTGGCTAACATGGTGAAACCCCGTCTCTACTAAAAATAATTAGCCGGGCGTGGTGGCCGGCGCCTGTAGTCCCAGCTACTCAGGAGGCTGAGGCAGGAGAATGGCGTGAAGCCGGGAGGCGGAGCTTGCAGTGAGCTGAGATCGTGCCACTGCACACCAGTCTGGGGGACAGAGCAAGACTCTGTCTCAAAAACAAAAAGAAAAAAAAATCACCATTTTTCAATTCCCAATAAATGATTCACTGATTCAGGTGAGCCTCAGCAATCAATGCTAAAGCCATTAGACAAAAGGTTGTTTGGAAGCAGGATATTCACAAATGGCTGAAGTGTCACCACACAGATTAATCACTGACTACAGTATAGCAAAGGAAAAAATGCACTTTTACAATAGAGAGAGCTAGTGGTTATTACTGTAACCAAATAAACAAAGCTACCATCACTGATAGTGGGATGTTCAGACTGTATAAGCTTCTTGATATTATGCAATGCATATCCCACCTTTGTGAGATGCACTTGCCAAAAATGTTTAACCTGAATCTTTTCAAGGGTCCAAGCATAATTTTTAATTAAAGACAAAATTTAATAACACCATGAGAAAACAATTAGACAAATACAGGCTACGAGACATTCTGAAAGACAATGGGTTTCAACTTTTCAAAACGTCAATGAAAAAGTTAAAAAAAAGGGAAGATTGAGGGACTGTTCTATGATAATTGGATAACCAAGGCAATGTCTGAACCTTACTGGATCTTTTTTTCTTTTTAAATAGCTATAAAAGACATTTTGGGTACAATTGGAGGTATTTAAAAATGGACTGGCTATTTAGTCAATATTATGGAATTGGAATTATTGTTTATGTTCTGAAATATAATAATTGCATTGAATCTATTCCTAGGAGATGCATGATGGAATATTTATGAGTAAAGTATCATAATATCTGCAACTTCATGTGGCTGGAGAACACACACACACACACATATATATATAGAGAGAGAGAAAGAAGTGGAAACAGAAACAGAGAGAGGGAGGGGGTCAGAGCAAGTGGGAGAGGAAGAACTGGGGAGAAGAGGAAAGGAGGGGAGAAGAGGAATGGAGGGGTGAAGGTGGGGGAGAGGCAGGATGGACAGAAAGAGAGAGAGAGAAGGTGTGTGGGTATAGAGAGGGGTTACAGGGGTGTGAGGAGTAGACATGGTAAAACATTTATAGTTCTTGACTGTAGTTGGTGTGAATACAGATTCATCATATTATTTTTCCAGCTTTTGTGTGTTTCACATTCATGGTAAAATTGGGGAGGCACAGGGATGCAGCTGAGAAAGAAAACACACTCTCACAGCCCTCTTGTGAGCAGCAGCTGTATACTTGAAATGTATCCCAGATACCATGGACTAGAATCTTGGTACACAAAGAACAGTCTTGAGAATTGACAGCATCAGCCGCTTCTTGGAGTTTATTAGAAAAGCAAAATTTCAGGCCCTACCCTGTACCTTCTGAATCAAAATCAGCATTTTAACAGGATCTCCAGGTGATTCACTTGCCTATGAAGTTTTGAGAATACTAGTGAATAGGGCAAAATAACCATTGAATTGTCCATGAAACTCATCTAATTGTCCAACTACTTTCTTCATGCCACAGCTATTACTATCTGAATTTACACTGTCTTTGTAAACTTAAACAGCAGGACATAATATAACCCATGGATCTATTCTTTCTTGCTTTTTTTTTTCTCCTGAGGAACATAGGATAATTGCTCCATAATTATATTTGTCTCAGGGCAGGTGGCCTATGAGTTAATACACAATAAGGCTGCAAAGATTCAGATTGTCTTCTGCTCCATCTACTTCTGTATTTCCTCTCATCAGATACAATTATAGGAAAATAAAGAGACTTCCTAAAAGGCGGAAAACAAATGTTCCTAGGCATCTGTTTTGGATTTCCTCTGCCAGCTCAGTATTTGTGGACTGCATTTCAACACTGATACGGTTTGGCTGTGTCCCCACCCAAATCTCATCTTGAATTGTACCTCCCACAATTCTCACATGTTGTGGGAGGTAACTGAATCATGGGTGCGGGTCTTTCCCATGCTGTTCTCATGATAGTGAATAAGTCTCATGCGATCTGATGGTTTTGTAAAGAGGAGTTCCCCTGCACAAGTTCTCTCTCTTTGCCTGCCTCCATGTAAGATGTGACTTGCTCCTCCTTGCCTTCCACCATGATTGTGAGGCCTCCCCAGCCATGTGGAACTGTAAATCCATAAAACCTCTTTGCTTTATAAATTACCCAGTCTTGGGTACGTCTTTATTAGCAGTGTCAGAACAGAGTAATACAAACAGCTTCTGTGCTCTGTCTGGATTAGAGGCCTGACCAGCAAAACTGGATTGTCGACCAGTGAAGCCCCTTCTTCAAAATGATGGCTATGGAAACCCAGGGCCTCAAAAAAGTTTTCTCAAACTCTTATTTATGAAGACTTTTACTCTTGTTCCTTATCCACCTGAGGAGAAATGTTTTACCTTCTCCTTTTTTAAAGATCTATTTACCCTGAGATGTCTAATTTGGGCTTTCCAAATCTGTAACACTTCTTGGGTATAAAAATATCTATGTTAATTCAAGGTAACCAGCATCACTATTGTCTTCTGCTTGTTGTTTCTGGTCTACACATGAATCTAAACATAGTTTGGTGCATTTCTACCCATTTTCTGGCCCAGGCAAGAAGCAGGTGAGTCTTTATCCCTTGAGTCATTTATTTCCAGATAAATACAGTCCAACTGCTGAAGTTTTCTGTGTTTTCCACACTTCATATAAACCACCCATACTCCCCGAGAGATTTGGACAATAGTTGCCTAGCACAGATAATAAGGCTAGTAAATAGCTCCCTACTTCTGACACTTTTGAATGCAATTAAGAAGTGATAGCTCATCTGAGCCTGGGTAACACTCTGGGATTTGGTGATGAATAAACTCTAGATGCTTTGATTCTCATCTCTCGCATCTTTCTTGCTTTCTGTCTTAATCTGGCTGTGGTTTTCTAAGGGATCTTTGTATGAATTATGCCCTTGGCATTCAACTCTTCCCTATTTCTCACTGCAAAAGGAAATTGGCCAGATGGGATTTGATGCCCCCTCCCAAGGAACAGCTTACTCCTCAGTATTTGTACTTTCGAATACACACAGAAAGTACCAGATGTCCTTTTCCTTTCCCTGGGAAAAGAGGCAGGGTGGTTACACCTGTTTTCCTCTTTTTTTTTTTTTTTTTGAGATGGAGTCTTGCTCTGTTGCCCAGACTGGAGTGCAGTGGTGTGATCTCAGCTCACTGCAAGCTCTGCCTCCCAGGTTCACACCATTCTCCTCCCTCAGCCTCCCAAATAGCTGCGACTACGGGAGCCTGCCACCACGCCTGGCTAATTTTTTGTATTTTTAGTAGACGTGGGGTTTCACTGTATTAGCAAGGATGGTCTTGGTCTCCTGACCTCATGATCTACCCGCCTCAGCCTCCCAAAGTGCTGGGATTACATGCGTGAGCCACTGCGCCCGCCACCTGTTTTCCTTTTTCCCTTGTCTTCTTCTACAGTCATTATTGGTTCTTTGACCTTGTGATATGCCCTCTTCTCAATTGAAAGCCTTTGTCATCCTGAGTGAATTTAAACAACTGAATTATGCATATGGAAACCATAGCATAGCAAAACAAGATGGAAGTCGTAGATTCAAGAACTGAATTTTTCAGTATTCTTATACGTTTTGGAAATTTAATTTCTTGGTGCTCTAGTTTTCTTGTTTTAAAACTGGAGTGGATGAGGCTTCCTGGCCTACTTCCCAAGAATATATTGAGGAGTCAATGTACTTGAAAGTAGACTGCTCTTTTATACTTCTTATTTTGAAATAATTGTAGATTCACATACAGTTCTAAGAAATAATACAGAGGTATCCGCTATATCTTCACCCAGTTTCCTCCAGTGATAATTCTTGCGGAACTAAAGTACAGTATCACAACCAGGAAATTGACATTGATACACGTCTACTCACCTTATGCAGAGTTTGCCAGTTTTGCATGCATTCATTTGTGCACATGTGTGTTTACTTCTGTTTTAATTTCTCAGGGCTGCTGTAATGAAGTACAACAAACTGGGTAGCTTAAAACAATAGACATGTATTCTCTCTAGTTCTGGAGACTAGAAGTCTAAACTCAAGGTGCTGGTGGGGCCATGTTTTCTCCAGAGCCTCCAGGAGATGACCCGTCCTTTCCTCTTCCAGCTTCCAGGTGTTTCTTGGCTTGCGGCAACATAGTTCTGATCTCTGCCTCTGTCATCACATGACCCTCTTCTCCCTGCGTGTTTTCACATCACCTTTCTTCTTTGTGTGTGTGCCCCAATTTCCTCCTTCTTATAAAGACACTGGTCATATTGGATTAGGGCTCACACTATTCCAGTTTGGCTTCCTCTTAACTAATAACATCTGCAGCAGCACCTTTTCTAGATAAGGTCACATTCTAAGGTACTGTAGGTTAGAACATCAACATATCTCTTTGGGGGACACAATTTGCACAAGAAATTCTATGCAATTTTATTACACATGTAGATTTATGTGCCCACCACTACACTCAGGACATGCAACAATTCCATCACCACAAGAATCTTTGTATAGTTGTAGATACCTTCTTCCCTCTCCTTTGCCCTACCCCTACAGATCTTTGGAACACCACTCATATGTTCTCCATCTCTGTGATGTTGTAATTTGAAAAATGTTATATAAATGGGATCATATAGACCACTTTGTAAACTTAACACCCTGCACTCGTATACATGTATATATGGGTAGTTATAGGCAACTGGATTTTCTACATCATCAAAGGACAGGAAATTTAGAGTTTGTTTTTTCCCAGTTATGTTCTTCTGAGCTCATTTTTATTATTTTTTCTTTTTTTTAGAGACAGGGTGTCACTCTGTCATCCAGGCTGGGATGCAGAGGCGTGATTGTAGCTTACTACATTCTTGACCTCCTGGGCTCAAGAGTTCCTCTTGCCTCAGCCTCATACGTAGCTGGGATTACAAGTGTGAGCCACCAGGCCTAGCTAAGTTTTTCTTTTCTTTTCTTTTTTCTTTTTTTTTTTTCTAGAGATGGGGTTCTCGTTATGCTGCCCCAGTTGGTCTCAAACTCCTGGCCTCAAGCGATCCTCCTACCTCAGTCTCCCAAAATGCTGGGGTGACAGGCATGAGCTACCACACCTGGCCTCTTCTGAGCTCTTTGTTGACTTGTATAGAATGTTGGCCAACACTTTTTTCTTCCTCACCTTCTTCACCAAAGAAAGGTTGGAGACTATGGGAAATGTTTGCTCTCTGGTGAGTGCACTGGGCCTTTGCTGTGACCCTGCTCCTACATGGGAGACCCATGCTTATTGCAGCAGAAACTCAACTTGTATTTGCAACGTGCAGAAAGGTTGTAAATTTTAAGACATGAGCGATCATAAAATTCCCAAGGGCTATCGATAGACAAATATGTAATGTACCAGAAATTGAATCCTACAATGTTGGAGTTGTATGGGAACGTGAAAGCCATTTTGTCCCTCCTCTCACCTTTAGGAAGGATGTGCTCAAACAGATACGAATGAGACACATTCTGCTGCAGCATAGTCAGTTGTTCTCCAGGCTGTACTTCGGACCTAGGAATGTTCTGAAAAGGTTGACTGCTCTTTATTTAATTTTTTTTCCCCAATGTTGTCCTTTCACATGACTTGGCTGTTCTGACTGCCTACCAGTGTGTTTTTCCTGAATTAGGACAGTTCATATGTATTTGCCTTATTTCTAGGAATTAAAATATAATTGGAAGTTGGACAATGTACTTATTCCAGACTCAGAATGTCAAAGCATAAGGCATCAAATTATACTTCTAAAGTGAAAGTGCTAAAGCAATTTTTGGATGCCTCTGAATGAAACCAAAGGTTGATCACTCGTGTAGTTACGAATTGCCAAACCATTTTCTTACTGGAGAGTAAGTGGGACCTCTCTCAAAGCTTCTTCATTGTCTGACACAAAATAGCTGTCCCACACAGCTATTTTTGTCCCTTACAAATGTTGTAGCAATTTAGCAATCTATCGACTTGACTTTTTTCCATAAACATGCTGCCTGTTAGATGCATAATTCAAATTCACATACAAACGGTGGGATGTTTGCTTAGCAAGAGCTATAATTTAAACGTAACCTCTGTAGAAAGCCATTCAGCAGTGCCTGTGTATAAAGTGTAATTTAGTCTGTAGAAGCAATCTTCCCCTCTACTGTTCTAGTATGTGAGCTTGTTTGCTAAATAATCATTGTAGCATTTTGCTCAAAGCGGTGGTTTTATGTATTTTTTCCTCGCCACTCGTAAATGTTGCCAAGGTAAATGAGAGTTCTTTGGAAACTGTTACTGTCATGTAGTTTTCATTTGAAAATGTCACAATAAAGCAATGTTCTTTGATGCCAAGAAGCATGGAACATTAGAACATGATAAACATAGTACCTAAATATAATAAAATAACATACCATAGTGGCTTGCTTCTTGCTTAAAATGAGAGGCTTTTTGTTGTTATTCTAAAGGGTCCGGTTTGAGGGACAGAGCTGGAAGTAATATGGAATGTATAAGGAGTTACCAAGGTGAGAGTTTAGAGGAAATTATTATTATTTGCATCTTGGGCCAAATGGAAAGGAAAAGAAATTTGGAAGAAAAATGTACTCCAAATAGGTGAAATGGAGATTACAGTCCAAAATATGCCATTAACACCAAATTACGAAAGTCTTTTCAAGAGCCAGGTAGAGGCACAAAGTAAAAGCAAAGTCTTAAAGGTGTAATTTGAAGAGTCACGGGCGGGGGGGGGGGGGGGGGGGGCGGGGCGGGAAACACAAATAGAAAAAAAAAAAGATAGAAAGAAGGAAGATACAGAGGCAACCAGAAAGTGTAAGGACACTGTTTTCTAAGTGCATGTTTGATATCTTTTTCTTGTTCTGCCTACTACAGTGTTAATGAATACCAAGCCTAATTTTTTTTGTTAGAGTCCTAAAAAATGGCTAGGCAGTAAAATTTGTTAAATCTGAATGGTAAGTCCATTGATGATTATGACATTATTTTTTGCATTTCTGTATTTTAAAATTATGACAATTTCTAAATTATGAGATTGGGAATTCAAGTCCATTAAAGAGATTATAGAAATGGCAAACAAATGACATCATGAGATAGTAATATGGGAAATGCTAGTTGCATTACTTTCATATATTTGAAGGCATAATTATTTTCTTTTAGAAAGATAATAGAAGTGATTTGTAATATTTTCATTCTTCAAAAGCTTATTGAATTTGGGTGTGGTGGTGCGGGCCTGCAGTCCAAGCTATTCAGATGAGATGCAGAGGATTGCTTGAGCCCAGGAGTTTGAGGCAAGCCTGGGCAACATAGTGAGACCCTGTCTCTGAGGAAAAAAAAGTTTATTGAGCGATTACTATATGCCAATCACCGTGGCGCACATGAGACATTTAAAAATGAGAGATTTTGCTTCCTGCTGTGGAGGACCCTATATCCCACAACATTATTATGGTAAGTTCCACAGGAGCCCTGGGTGCCTTATTTTCCTCCTGAATACTTCCATGTCTAATGTGTTTAAACTTATTAAGACCCAACTTTTCTCCTTATCATTTGTCATCATTTCATGAACTCCAAAAAATTAACCTTTTTTGATTATAGTGCACCTTGCTTCTGATTACTCACCTTGGACAAAAGTTATTCATCATCATTCCCTGTGATTGCTTCCAAGCACCAATTGCCACTATATGATGCTTTCAACCATTAAGGAATTTTGAAGAAATGGGTCTACTGCTCTCAAGCCAATTTTAAAGCAAAAAATTTTTAAGCAATGACAACGTTTCTAGAATAAGTACATTCATAATCACCACTTTGAAGAGAAAAAACTTCCTTTAGGTGCCAATGTTCTGATGTGTTTCCTTTGAAAAAAAAAGAGTCTTTTCCACATGCACACATTATGTTTATTGCAGCACTATTTACAATAGCAAAGACTTGGAACCAACCCAAATGCCCATCAATGATAGACTGGATAAAGAAAATGTGGCACATATACTCCATGGAATACTATGCAGCCATAAAAAGGAATGAGTTCTTTGCAGGGACATGGATGAAGCTGGAAACCATCATCCTCAGCAAACTAACACAGAAACAGAAAGCGAAACACTGCGTGTTCTCACTCATAAGTGGGAGTTGAACAATGAGAAGACATGGACACAGGAGGGGAACATCACACACTGGGGCCTGTCAGGGGATGGAGAGGAAAGGTAAGGGAAAGCATTAAGACAGATACCTAATACATGTAGGGCTTAAAATCTAGAGGGCGGGTTGATAGGTGCAGCAAACCACCATGGTACATGTATACCTATGTAACAAACCTGCACGTTCAGCACAAGTATCCCAGAACTTAAAGCAAAATAAATAAATTAATTTTAAAAAGAGTCTTGCTTTAATCACATTTTGTGCCTGTGTTTATATATTGAAAATTCAATGATGGGCCAATATTCACCACTAATATGCTTGAGCTTAAGATTGTCTCTTATCTAGTATTTAGTGAGAAAACCAAAACAAAGAAAAATTACAGACTTTACTTGTGGGCCATTTAATTTACTGGATCCCAAAACTCATGACCATGAAATCTAAGTATAGCACTGTTTTTATTAATGTAACAGATTATCTTTCAAATTAATATTGCATTGCAGTTATTTTTGTACTTATTGCTTTGTTTTATTTATTTATTTATTTTTGAGACAGGGTCTCACTCTGATGCCCAGGGTGGAATGCGTGATGCAGTCATAGCTTATGCAGCCTTGAACTTCTGGGGTCAAGAGATCCTCCCATCTCAGTCTTCCACAGTTTTGGGATTACAGGTGTGAGCTACTGTGTCAGGCCTACTTCTTGTTTTACACTGCAAGTTTCTTGAGGACTAAGACTATAGCCTTTAACACAGTGTAGATCTTTAATAAATATGGATTAAATGTGTTCTTGTTCACTTGATACCTGGATTTGGGCTCTCCAATGATATGGCTTACATTTTTAACTGACAATAGCCTTTTCTCCTAATTGCAGAAGCTAAATTGTGTTCAATGTTACATAATAATTAGAATTATTTCACGAAATTATCACAGTGGTGAGAATGATTGTGTGATTTTGGGCATCTTACACATGAGACAGTATCAAGATGAGTTTAATAACAAGCATAGAATACTGGACCAGAGCACGAAATAGGCTCAGTGAACTAGACGAAGGCTGTGATACTCCAACAGTAAGGAGATATTAGGGGAAGGATTTAAATGTAACATATGTAAGAGATGCCCACCAAAGACTCAAACTGCTTTTCAGATGAATCTTATTTATTGATACTCAACCCTCTTAGAAGAATTTTTCTACCAGGCTGACTTCAGGAGTGAATGTGCAAACATACACTCTTCTGTTTCTTCAAAGGCAAGTTATGATAACCACAAGGTTATATCACAAAGTCTCATACTCTCAAAGTGTATACAGAATTTTTCAAAGACCAGCTGTGGTTCCTAATGAAGAACACATGCTCTAAGGTTTTATCATGAGCTGTTCACATTAAATTGGCTGCCTCATAGCTTGCTGTTAGCATGAGAGGCTACCCTGTCGTATGTCCACCATTGGTTGAGCTCCTAAAGTCTTCTTGATATGGGGCCAAAATGTCTTAATGTCTTAATTGTCTCAGAATCTGGTGATTTCAGCTCTTCTAGAAGAGCCAACAGCTTTAGCAAATCAGGAATTGCTTTCTTTAAAGTAACTTTTTGAGTGAAAAGCGACATTACTAATACTTTTTCTAGTAGCGTGATTATAAACTGAAACAGTCCTAGGCAAAGGAGGATGAAAGTTCACCTACCTATGGGGATTGTCACTGGTTACCATTTAGCTGTGTCTTAGTCCGTTTGGCCTGCTATAATAAAATTCCATAAACTGTGTGGCTTATAAGCAATGGAAACCTGTTTCTCATGGTTCTGGAGGCTGAAAAGTCCGAGACTCATGGAGCCAGTAGATTCAGTGTCTGGTGAGGGCCTGCTTCTTAGTTAGTAGACATCCATTCATTGCATTCTCACATGGTGGAAGGGGCAAGGCGGTACTCTGGGGTCTCTTTTATAAGAGCACTAGACCCATTCATGAGGGCAGGCCCTCATGACCTAATCACCTCCCTAAGTCCTCACCTCCCAATGCTTTCACAGTGGGGATTAGGTTTCAGCGTGTGATTTTTGGGAGGACACAAACATTCAGACCATAGCAAGCTGTTGCTGGACACACAGAGCTTCACCTAAAAATTCAAAGGTTGTCTTGGGGGATAATAGGCATGCTTGTGTGATAGCATTACCTTTTGGAATTCCCAGGGTGGTCTTGCTCACCACTCTTCATTTCCAGCTTCCTTCTCCCAAGTGAGTTGGGCCATTGGTCCAGGCCCCCTGATCGTCCATTCCCATTGCAGCACTTTCCTGGTCATCTTTCTTTTCATTCAAGTTGCTTTCCCTGTGATATGGTTTGGCTAGGTCCCCGCCCAAATCTCACCTTGAACTGTAGTTCTCATAATCATAGGAGGGAACTGGTGGGAGGTAATTGAATCATGGGGGCAGTTACTTCCATGCTGTTCTTGTGATAGTGAGTGAATTCTCATGAGATTTGATGGTTTTATAAGTGGCTTTGCCCCCTTTTGCTGGGCACTTCCCCCTTGATGCCATCATGTGAAGGAGGTTGTTTGCTTCCCCTTCTGCCATGATTGTAGGTTTGCTGAGGCCTCCTCAGCCATGCTGAACTGTGAGTCAAACTGCTTGGCTTTTTAAGATACCTAGTCTCAGGTCTGTCTTTATTAGCAGTATGAGAGCAGACTAATACACCCTGGCTAAGGAGTCTAACCTGTCTCTAACATTTGTTGCCCTGGGCTTCTGAAGCTGTATCCCAGCTGATTCCTAGAAACTAATTCTCCCAAGATATTGGTGCTTCTCAGGAATAGGAATGGAATTTTGCCCCAGAACTTGGAAATGTTTTCACAGGAGCAGTCAATGTCTCTCTCATATAAGTAAAATTGCCAGGGCTTTGCACTGCTCTTGGCTCATTTCCATTTTGACCTCCTCTGTGACTAGCTCCTCCTTATTCTCAGAGTATCCTAGGGACAGCATTTTGTCATAGCATATTATTATTTTCTCTGAAGGAGGGTACATCAGAAAAGGGTTACTTTGAGTCACAAAGTATACACAAAAACTCCAGTTACCTAAAATACTCTTGGAATGGAATTTTCTCATTAGTAGAAATTTCTACTTAGAGTAAGACAAATTTATGTCTATTATTATCAAAATATAAAGCAATCTTCAGTAGTAATGTAGTTAATAATAGCAAACATTTACCAGGTATCTACTATTCTTGGCACTGTCGTTACATTACTCCCAATCTCATTGAAGTCTACCAAAAACTTTAAGAGGTAGAATGGTAATTAATCCCACTTTATTGATGAGAAAATGAGTCGTGTAAAGGTTAAATTACTCATTCAATGTGGCATAGTTAATAAGTTGGTAAGAAGCAAAGTAGGGATTTGGACCCTGGAATATTACACATGAGAACCCAGGCTTTAGGTTTATGATGTTACCTCCACACAGACAATAGGCACTCTCAAAAGCTTCTGAGATGAATTTGTGTTTGTAAGAGTTTACTTTTCAAGGATACCTTCCTTGTTTCATATTAACACTCTCAAACCACTCCTTCTATACCCTCTTGTACAATCTCACTCCTTTGAGGTCCTCGTTATTCAACTAAACTGTCATCCCTCTGTAGTGACTGTCTAGTCCCTCTCCTTCACCATCCCAAGGGGAATAAATCCAAGTGAGTAAGTTATTTCCTGAAGACAAGAAGACAAGATCCTCTATCTTCTTGTTTCCAATGAGAGCTGGAGTACATTTTGCAGTCTACTTTGCAGTGAGATGAGACCCAGTGACTGGGTTCTGTTCAGTAGCACTCAGGCCATGATGATGTAATGTTGCCTCCAGGCCAGGGCTAGAGAATCACCCAAACACTCCTTCTTGGTCTCTCTCTTTGTTCATTGGCTGGACTCATGCCATGGGCAGTGGTCAACTAGGGGATGGTTTACCCAGGCTCTGCACTTACCGTCTCCCTTCCAGCACAAGGTCTTTGTATACTCTCCTCCTCAAACATTCTCTTCTTTCCTCTTCATCCAGGTGAAAGCTGTTCTCTCTTTGGACTACAGCTTCCTCAAGAACACCCTTCCTATCCTGCTAATTAGGTCATGTTAATCAGTATGAGCACCATGAACCTCTCCTTCTTAGCTGTTATAGTAGTGGATGTTCCTTTAACTGTACAGTTTTACTTTAAATGCCCAAAGGGCGGGGTTTGCTTCTTTTTATTTTGCCCATCATTAAATCTCTGACACCTAGTACAGTGTCTGATACAGAGCAAATACTAGTTATGTATTGAATGAATGAATGGAGGAATAAGTGAATAAATACAAAATTTTCTTTTCTTTAAATTTTCCTTTTTAAGAGATCAGAGTCTTACTCTCTTGCCCAGGCTGGAGTGCAGTGGTGTGATCACAGCTCACTGCAGCCTCAAACTCTTGGGTTCAAAGGATTCTCCTGCCTCAGCCTCCTGGGTAGCTAGGACTACAGGTGCACACTTCCATGCCTGGCTGATTTTTCTTATTTTTACTTTTTTAGAGATGTGGTCTTGCTATGTTGCCCAAACTGGTCTTGAACTCTGGATGTCAAGTGATCCTCCCACCCCAGCCTCCCAAAGTGCTGGGATTACAGGCATGAGCCATTGTGGCTGGCCACAACATTTTATTCTTATATATTCTCCTATTTCCAGAAAAGGAGGCACACAGATATATTTTCTTCTTCAATTAAAAATATGGATAACACAGAATTTTGTATGTTTCCCCTCTTGGGATCTTAGTTTTATGCAAATTATTTTGGCAATGTTACTCTTAATTTTTCTTTTCTACTAAACTAGAATGTATAGTTACAAGTTTGGTCTCACAGGGATTTCAAACACAGCAGTGTTGTGTTTTTGAAACTATAGGCAAAAAAGCATCCCTATATTCCCTGATCATGTGCAATAATATGTTTTTTTGTTCACTGCTACCTCTTTCAGTGTATCTTAGTTCTCCAGAGTCCATGAAATTGTAGAGAAAAGGGGAGGTTATTTCCACTGGTTTATTGCAATTTTTAAAAAGTTTTTCAATGGAATAAACAGTAGTTGCCTGGATACTTTATATCTGAAACTAGCCTGACAAAGTGTGAAATTTCATGCTCATATAGAAGTTCTTCATAATGATTTTTGTAATTTGCATTCTTTTTTGTCTAAGACTTCAGGCATTTAGCTTTTTGCTGCAAAATTCTGAGTTCTTGAAGAGTTGTTAGTTTCTGCTTGTGATGTTAATTCCCCCCCCCCAAAAAATAAATAAAAAAAGAAAGGAAGAAAGAGAGAAAAGACAGTTTCTTTAGAACTGGCCACTTGATTAGTGAGAAAAGTACAAAGGTGGTAATCATTATGAGTAAGACTCAATGATTGTACGAGCCTAAAAATGTGAAATTGACGATTGCACAGACATACATAGAATAAATGGCCCTGATAATATAGAAGGACTTGAGCATTCCTGATTCAGTATATTTCCTTCCAGATTCTTTTGTTTGGAATCCTGAATTGCAATAATCTGTCTTGAAGGTATTTCCTAGTTCTGTGATTCTAACCTGCACAGGTAAGCACTAGCTATACATTAGGATATGAAAGTAGATTAAATTTGTAACCCTGTGAAGCCTTATCTAGAAACTCTAAAAGCACTTATGTCTCCTTCTGTTCTTCTTCTATTCAATTTCTATCACCCACCCTTTTTCTGGCCCTGTTGTCAGGAACCATACAAGCACCTTGTTGTTCCTAGTTTCATCTTTTTCCCTACCCACTAACTCTTTAGGATCCTAAATTGATTCCAAGGTATTAGGAAAATACACACACACACACACACACACAAACACACACACAAATATATGTATATATGTGTATATATATAGATAAAACATATATACACACACACACACACATATACATATATATGTTTTTAATTTCTGATGGTACACCATAGGAGTATATGTTTGTGGGATACATAAAATATTTTGATACAGGCATAGAGTGTATAATACTCACATCAGGATAAATAGGGTATTTATCACCTCAATTATTTATCTTTTCTTTTACAATCCAATTATTCTCTTTTAGTTATTTTAAAATGTACAATAAATTATTGTTGACTGTAGTCATCATGTCGTGCAAATACTAGATCATACTTATTTTATCTAATTATATTTTTGTATCCATTAGCCACCCCCACTTCACTTCCCCCAACCCTTCCCAGCCTCTGGTAACCACCCTTCTACTCTCTATCTTCATGAATTCAGTTGTTTTAATTTTTAGCTCCCACAAATAAGCAAGAACATATGAGGTTTGTCTTTCTGTACCTGGCTTATTTCACTTAACGTATGACTTTAAGTTTCATCTATGTTGTTGCAAACAACAGGTTCTCATTCTTTTTATGGCTGAATAGTACTCCATTGTATATGTGTACCACATTTTCTTTATTCATCTGTTGATGAACACTTAGGTTGCTTTCAAATCTTGGCTATTGTGAGTAGTGTTGCAATAAACATTAGAGTGCAGATTTCTACTGATTTCCTACTGAAATCAGTATACTGATTTCCTTTCTTTTGGTTATATACCTAGCAGTGGGATTGCCAGATCATATGATAGCTCTATTTTTAGTATTTAGAAGAACCCCCAAAATACTAAAAATACAGCTACCATGTGATCCAGCAAAAAGAAACATTTAAAAAAATTTTTTAAAATGTTCCTTTTCACACAAAAAAAATCCACCATACCATTTGCAACTAAGGAAACTGGGGCCCAAAGAGGTAACCTCAATTGCTCAGTTATAGAATCAGTTAGTGAAACAGCCAAGTATATATGACCAGCTCTTAACTCTTAGCTTGATATGTTTTCTAGTACATTATCTTAATTATTTCCATTGGGGTAAGAGTTATCCCAGCCTCACAATTAGTGATGGAAACCGAATCAGCCTTGGGCAGGGGAATTACCTATGTTACTTTAGAATTAAAATATGTCTTCCAAATTGTAGTAAATAACTAAAAAGTTATTTCTCTTCTGTAAATAAAAAGGACAAAATTTGGGAAATTGGCAGAACCATACAATATAGTCCAAAGGATGGGGAGGAAAAAAAAAAGGGCATGGAGAATGTGAAAGTGATGCTTCCTGAGAGAGCAGGAAGGAAGTTGGAAGGTGCGAAATAGATAAATTTCTGACCCTGTGAAACTCATAGTCTTTCAGACAAGAAATGATGTGAGATAACTTGGATTTTAGTGAATTATTTTCTTCTAAAAGGTACATTTTTAAAAAACAAATACTCCCTAAATGTTACTGATATGCAGGAAGCAGCACTAAATTACTGGCAAAATTATCTTGTTCAATCCTTCCTACATTCACCTGAGAGGTAGATGCTGTTTAATCCCTATTTTACCTATGAGAAAACTGTGACTGTTCAAGGTCACATCACTAATAAAGATTTAAAGATTATCTGAATTTCCTTCTGGTCTTTTAAACATGATCCAACACAGGCAAAGATTCATTGACCTCTTAATCTCAAAGGTAATTTGCAGCGCTATAAATTTTTATCATCACAGATAACCCTATTGTATAAATTAGAATCCACGAGATCATGTAGACATACTTAGTAATTCTCCAAGGCATCATTATTCTTCATTGTACAAATTGAGTTCTTACTGTGAGCTAGGCATGCACTGTGCATTGGGCAATCAAAGACGAACACGACATAGTCTTGTAGGAAAGAGAAGGCTGAATTCAAGTTATGATCACACAGTACACCAAACACAGTGATGGAAAACCTCAGAGACACCTGTGAGAGACCATGTGATGAAATCTCTACTGAGTTTGGAGGCTATGAAGAGAGTATCTGTTTGCTGGGGCTACCATAAAAAAAATACCACAGTCTGAGTGGCTTCAACAACAAAAATGTGTTTTTTCACTGTTCTGGAGGCTGGAAGTCCAAGATCAAGCTATGGGCATGGTTGGCTTCTCCTGAGGTTTCTCTCTTTGGCTTGCAGATGGCCACCTTCTTGCTGTGTCCTAGCATGGCCTTTCCTCTGTGGGGTGCACCCCTGGTATCTCCCCTGTGTCCTGATATTTTCTTTCAAGGACACCAGCCATACTGAATTAGGGCCCACCCTACTAGCTCACATTAACTTAATTACTCCTTTAAAGGCCTTATCTCCAAATACCATCACATTCTGAGGTATGGGAATTAGGACTTCAACGTAGGAATTTCAGGTCTGTAGCAAAGGCCAGCTGAGATGTTAAAGGAATGACATGGCTCTTGGAGTTGTGTACTAGGAGAAGCAGGCCTCCTGACCTACCCCCATGCTCAGAGCAGTGCTCTTCCCACTTGAGCATTCAAAGAATCTTTTGGAGGCCTCATGAAAACAGATTGCTGATTCGTTTCTGATTCAGCAATCTAGCTCGGTCTAGGGTAGGGGCTGATAAATTGCATTTCAAACAAGTTCCCTGGTGCTGCTCTTGCTGCTGGTGGTGCTGCTAATCTGATGATCACACTTCCAGAGTCACTGCTTCAGAACACAACCTCTGATCCAGCCCATACCAGAGACCCTGTTGACCCCTGGAGGGTGTTGGAACAAATTCTGGAATGAGCTTTGCAAGGACTGACCTGACATTTTCTCTTCTTTTAGGCTGGTTGTAGAAGCTCTTTTTTTTTTTTTTTTCCCTGACTGCCATCTTTTAAAAGCTCATTTTGTTTACTGGAGATAAATATTGCCACTGCTTCTGCTTCTGCCTCTCTCCACCTGCTTTCGCCGCTGTTTTCTGAGCTGTTTGCTTCAGATAGGCTCGTCATCTGTCTGAATTGGGCTATGTATTCCCCTCATAGCATGGTGATTTCTAGCCATGCAGAAGACAGTGGCTTTGGGATTTCTTATAGTTAGGCATGTTTTATATTTCCTTAATATGCCTAGTTGCCTGTGTCCTGAACTCTGTGTGTGTGTATGGAGCAAGGCGGAGGAAGTAGGTTTGTCTTATTTAGTGAGTTTTTCTTCATGGGACTCCAGCATATATTTACCCTTAAAGAATGCTTGTTGAGGGCTGTAGCCTTTCAATGCTGTCTTGAAGCTGGGTAGTTACAATTTAATGCTAACTATGACCAATAATCATAAAATTAAAAAACGAAGAAATTACGTTTATAACATTCTATTCTCCAGGCACTAAGTTGGCTACAAAGGCGTTCATTATCATTATGGATATTAGTGTTAAGTGGGTGCATTAATATTTTATTTTGTATTATCAGGGTTGAATGATCATAAACACTAGCAGGAAGAGAACTGAGAATGTAAGACATCTTTTATTCATTACTCTTTTGCCTGTATGTCCACTTACGTGATGTGCACATGGGTCAAATCAGTCATTTCAGTCAGCTCTGTGATCCGTGTGGATCTCTCCATGATCAATCTGGCCCAGACAGTTGGTAGCAGAGAGGGGGACAAAGGAAATAAAGGATCCACAGTAGCTTGTTCAACTGCCCATTGGAGAGACATTACTTCTGTCTGCCTTACAAACTTTGTTTCAGAGTGTCACATAACAGAACTGACACTGTGTGTGTGTTAACAACGTATGTCTGTGACAAGGAATAGCATAAACTCAAAGAGATTACACAAATGAATGTCACATAACAGAACTGACACTGTGTGTATGTTTGTGTGTTGACTACGTATGTCTGTGACAGTGAACAGCATAAACTCAAAGAGATTACACAAATATTTAGAGTAGGTACAACAGCAAAAGAAACAAGTGAAAAAGTAATTATTTCTTTTCTCATTAACCCTTCATTGGTCTGTGTTGTTGAGATGCTAATCTTCCAAAAATATAAGTCCTTCTTGACATGATTATGCTGATCATCCATTCACTCAGCGCACATTTACTAAGCGCCTCTGTGTCAGGTATTTGTATTAGCAGCTGTGAACAGAGCAGTCAATAACACAGACATAGTCCCTCTTCTCATGGAGCTTCCTATATACTGAAAGAGATAAGTAATGCACAGACAAATAAACAATGAAATAATGGTAGTCTTTAGAAATAAACGGATGATGTGCTAGAAGGGATGGTTAGGGAAGTTTGAATGGGAAGTTGACTTTTAAGCTGAGACAGGAGAGATGAGAATGATCTATACTTGCAAGGGGAAATGAGCCATGTGGGCAGAGAGGATCACATGCGGGAAAACCTTCAATTACAAATATCATAATCAGATTGTCTATGTGATTGAAGGAATGTGTGTTTTCAATGATGAGTAAAAGTCAAAGGTAATTTTGGATATAAATTAGCATTAGGTGAAGCAGAGTTTGGTGGGCAGTTGGTGGCCACTGGGAAAGCCATAGCCAGGGGGAGGAATAAACGAAGTGTGGCAAAGACACATTTCTCTTTTTAGCAATTCTGTCTAAAATATTTTGATGCCAATAGGAGGCTGTGTGCTACAGAAAATTTGCCCCAGAACAGCGTCCTCGGAGAAAGGGCAGCGTTCCTTAACTCTTGGCCTCTTCACATTTGTCTGGCTAAGTGTGATGGCATACTCATGGAGACAGGTGTTGTCTCACCTGCTTGCCTGAGCTGTGGGCATGGCGGGCTGGGTTCCATCTGTATAAATAATCTAGGCCTATTTTGAACTGTCCATAAGCTCTGCACTGCACCTGCATTGGCTGTTCAGCAAAGGACAGGAATCCAGTCTTGTGTTCTATATTAGGCTGAATGTAGCAAAACCACCCAGTTGAAGAGTGAAAAATTTATTCAATCAACCCATTGTTCAGTGTTCAAAACATTTAAACAGTTTGGACATTTAACTAAATTGGCCGTAATTTGAATGGGCATCAAAACTGTTAAAACTAGCCAAAGTGAAATGGAGGATCAAGACAATTATTCTGGTCTGATCATTCATTCAACATGTAATGAAAGTCTAACACATGAAATTGAACTGATTTCATGAACCTGGGGGAGGGAGAGTTTTGAGAGTCAGAAATGCTGTTATACAGTTGAGTTGGCTTGACTATGGGAAACTCACACCCAATTTAATCACATTCCTTTGTCACCTTAGAGATGCAGTTTGCAAAGGCATCACCATATATGCCCACAGCAAAGATTCAATTAAAGCCTGATTTTTAAGTGTTTTTCAAAAAGTATTAATAACATCTACTATTTATTGAGATGAGTGGAATTTTACAAACTGGTTAGGGAGGAAGCTGTCTAGACAGAGAAAAATATATTTTGGGTCTTGAGGTTGGGGAAAAGTTTAGTATGTTCAAAAATGGTTATTCTTTCTCTATGCTATTACACAGGACCAGTGGGAAAGAATGATGAGAAAGCAAAGGTAGTTGGAACAAGTTTACAAAGATGTTTACAAACACCATTGCTGAGAAGTATGAACTTATTTTTTAGGCTAGTAATTCTTAAAGTTTAGTGTGTTTAAGGATCATGAGGCATGCGGGATTGCTTAAAATGCAAATTCCTAAGATTTACTTTCTGTGATGCCAGTTCAGTAGGTCATGAGTAAGACTTGAGTGAGAACAAGTCTTTTGAACTTGTGTTTCATGTGATTTGGATGGAGGAGGTCCGAGAATCACCATCTGAAAAGTATCACAGAGGGTAATAGGAGGCCATTGGAAGGTTTGAATCCAAGGAGTGTCTTATAAGGTTGCATTATTCTGATCTAGTTGAATTCTTCCATTAATGTGCTAATTCTCAGCTTTACTGATGCTATGTGAGATACCTGGTTTTGTGTACTTCCCTACTGTCAGGTGGTACCCACAGGAGATTAATATTAATGATAACAAGAAGGCAAAGGTTCTTTGGTGCTATAATGTACAATGGGCTCCCATAAAAAAACTTCTATGAATTGAAATATATAGTCATGATTCAATTTAGAAATCTCCACAACCAGAAGTTGGGAAGATTTAAGTTTTATCTAAATTTGCATGGTGGTTTTTTTTATGGTATCTAGCACTTTGTGGCAATTCATTGGCTAATCCAAATGTCTTTGTCAATCTGATTTCCTACCACTAAGGCGATTCAGAGTCCTCTGGGGTCTCTGGGAGTAACTTTCACTATTCATTATTGCAATAGCCTCTTAGCTGATCTCTGACTCCCGTCTCCTGCCTCTCAAATCCATTTTTTATATTATTGCCAGTTAATTTTCTAAAACTTGAGTAAAGATCATGCTACTTCTTTTAAAAACTTTCAATTGTTGTCCAGGCTGATTATTTGCCATTCTTAGAACAACTGCACAATTCAAGTTGGTTTTGTTTAACTTGCCAAGTTGCCTCTTTCTTGAATGCCCTTAAATGGTGGGAAACCTACTAATTTTTGTACCTTTTCCAGGGAGACTTTCCAGATTCTTCTAGTCATAAATAATTGCTCTACTTTCATTTCCACAGATTATGTTTTTGCTTTTGCTATAGAGCTAATCTAATTTTTCCATATGACATGTAATAACATATGTCACCATATTTTATAGTTGTTTCTCTGTTCCTCATCTTCGCTCGTCCCTCTCCCAAAAATTATATAGTATGCTTCCTCTTAGCAGCTGGGAATATAAAAATGACTTAAGGTTTGGCCTTCTTCAAGCTAATTACAGTGCAGTGCAATTAACATAGATATTTCTCTTACCAGTTTGTATTCATCAGGGTAGCCTCAGAGCTGTAATAAGCAACTCTCAGTTCTCAGTGGATTAACTTAATAAAAATTTATTTATTTTTTTGCTCATATCATGGTCCAGTGAAGATCAGTGGAGAAATTCTGCTCTACACAGTCACATTCATGAACCCAAGTTTCTTCTTTCTAGAGACTCAGGCATTCCCCAAGATCTTGAAGTCCTCTGGAATTTTTTGCATCAGACTGGCAGGCAAGGGGAGACAAAGACAAGGAGGATTGCATAGGCTCTTTTGTAAGCCAGGCTTAGTTGTGACAAGAGCCCTTGTGCCATGTCCCTTTGTCCAGAGTCCTGTCAGATGGCCCTTTCTAATTAAAAAAGTCTTGGAAATGCAGTTTAGCTGTGAGCCCAGTATAAGAAGATACAAGTTTGATGAACATTGAGTTAAATTCTTCCACACAGACCATAAACAGCATGAAATTTCCTTAAAAGCTATGTTGCAGCACATAGTTCAAGGGAGGAATGGACTTTCTTGGAAAACCAATGGTGTAAGTCAAGTCACTGAGATGTAAGAGAACATCTCATGCATAGGAGACTGGCAAATAATATTCAGTGATAAGCATATGCTGGTTACCCTGATGGAGCCAAGATCCCAGTCTTACCAGGCCGGACAGTCAGACCCAAGCAAGGGATCTGTTTTTTTCAGTCATGTTCTGAGAGCATGGGGCACTCAGTTTGGCCATGAATTGAAATGTTCCTCTTTACAGCTGAGTGGCACAGGCTTCTGCTTTCGTTGGAATGAGATTCATGGGCCTGCCTCCTCTATGCAGGTGGAAGCTCAGTGAGGCAGCCCCTGTGCTGTTTTGTTAAAGGTGGAGAGGGACACCAGGGAAGTCTTACAGTTGATTGATCAAACTGGTTTTCTTCAGAGGCTCATCTGACACACCTGTCTCTTGCTTCTCACTCAATCCTCCTTTTTCCTTAAATCTTTACACCGTTGGGCATTTTTGAGTTTGACAAATTGCACTGTCTGCATGGAGATAAACGCGAGAAGCCTGATTCTTATTTAAACCCAGCAAATCTGTGGGAACCAGATGTGTGTTCCAACAGACAGCAACACCTGGAGCCCAGCAGAAATCAGATAGGAATGGGGGAGGACTAAGAATGAGACGGATGCAGAGAGCAGCCCAGAGGTCTTGAAGAATCATTTTCTGAGCATTCTGGGGAAAGGGATGGGATTAGTTCTGATACGCTAATCATCCAGACTTTCCAATAATGAGAGCAGTTCATTTGGGCCAAGTCCAGCCCAGCAGCGCTGCGGAAATGAATCTTTTGTTTTTTTCCCTTATAGAACGCAGGGGCCTCTTGAATGTCCTCATGTCTCACATTTATTTGTTTAAAAGAAGGAGTTTGCTGACAGTGCTCCCATTAAGATGACTCTCCTTATCTATCAATCCTGCCATGCTCCCTGATAGAAAGGGGGTTTGGTGCTTTTAAAAATAGGTTTTCTTCCCAAATGAAGCAAAGCGTGGAGAAAGGGGAAAGAAAAGTGAAATGTGAGACTTGTCGTGTGAAAACCAGTTTCATTATTTGTCCTTTAGCTGCTTTTGTTTCCCCTGAGGGAGTGTTTGGGTCTCTCTCCAGTTTGCTAAAGATGAAAGCCCAGTTGTCCAAGCATAAATGACAGAAAAGGACAGACGGAGGAGAGGATTTTTCCAATACTAATCCTTGGTCTTCAGACTGAAAGTAGGATCTGGGGACCTGTTGTTGTTGCTAAGTATACGTAGGAATGTGCCAAATTAGAGTTCTCAGGCTTTCTCGCCCAGAAAGATCTGTTAGACACCTAAAGTTCCTACTGGTGAAAAAATGGCATCATTTTAATAAAGATTTTATAGGGGGCGGAGCAAGATGGCCGAATACGAACAGCTCCAGTCTCCAACTCCCAGCGCGAGCGACACAGAAGACTGGTGATTTTGCATT
Source organism: Macaca fascicularis (assembly GCF_037993035.2). Classification (NCBI taxonomy): domain Eukaryota; kingdom Metazoa; phylum Chordata; class Mammalia; order Primates; family Cercopithecidae; genus Macaca; species Macaca fascicularis. Next base: position 37,200,690 of record NC_088382.1, read on the forward strand.
TTCAACTGAGGTACTGGGTTCATCTCACTAGGGAGTGCCGGACAATCGGTGCTGGTCAGCTGCTGCAGCCCGAACAGCGAGAGCTGAAGCAGGGCGAGGCATTGCCTCACCTGGGAAGTGCAGGGGGAAGGGAATCCCTTTCCTAGCCAGGGGAACTGAGACACACAACACCTGGAAAATCGGGTAACTCCCACCCCAATACTGCGCTTTAAGCAAACGGGCACACCAGGAGATTATATCCCACACCTGGCCGGGAGGGTCCCACACCCACGGAGCCTCCCTCATTGCTAGCACAGCAGTCTACGATCTAACTGCAAGGCAGCAGCGAGGCTGGGGGAAGGGCGCCTGCCATTGCTGAGGCTTAAGTAGGTAAACAAAGCCGATGGGAAGCTTGAACTGGGTGGAGCTCAGAGCAGCTCAAGGAAACCTGCCTGTCTCTGTAGACTCCACCTCTGGGGACAGGGCACAGCTAAACAACAACAAAAGCAGCAGAAACCTCTGCAGATGCAAACGACTCTGTCTGACAGCTTTGAAGAGAGCAGTGAATCTCCCAACATGGAGGTTGAGATCTGAGAAGGGACAGACTGCCTGTTCAAGTGGGTCTTTGACCCCTGAGTAGCCTAACTGGGAGACATCCCCCACTAGGGGCAGTCTGACACCCCAAACCTCTCAGGGTGGAGTACACCCCTGAGAGGAAGCTTCCAAAGCAAGAATCAGATGGGTACACTCGCTGTTCAGCAATATTCTATCTTCTGTAGCCTCTGCTGCTGATACCCAGGCAAACAGGGTCTGGAGTGGACCTCAAGCAATCTCCAACAGACCTACAGCTGAGGGTCCTGACTGTTAGAAGGAAAACTATCAAACAGGAAGGACACCTACACCAAAACCCCATCAGTACGTCACCATCATCAAAGACTAGAGGCAGATAAAACCACAAAGATGGGGAAAAAGCAGGGCAGAAAAGCTGGAAATTCAAAAAATAAGAGCGCATCTCCCCCGGCAAAGGCACACAGCTCATCGCCAGCAACGGATCAAAGCTGGACGGAGAATGACTTTGACGAGATGAGAGAAGAAGGCTCCAGTCCATCAAACTTCTCAGAGCTAAAGGAGGAATTACATACCCAGTGCAAAGGAACTAAAAATCTTGAAGAAAAAGTGGAAGAATTGATAGCTAGAGTAATTAATGCAGAGAAGGTCATAAACGAAATGAAAGAGATGAAAACCATGACACGAGAAATACGTGACAAATGCACAAGCTTCACTAACTGACTCAATCAACTGGAAGAAAGAGTATCAGCCATTGAGGATCAAATGAATGAAATGAAGTGAGAAGAGAAACCAAAAGAAAAAAGAAGAAAAAGAAATGAACAAAGCCTGCAAGAAGTATGGGATTATGTAAAAAGACCAAATTTACGTCTGATTGGGGTGCCTGAAAGTGAGGGGGAAAATGGAACCAAGTTGGAAAACACTCTTCAGGATATCATCCAGGAGAACTTCCCCAACCTAGTAGGGCAGGCCAACATTCAAATCCAGGAAATACAGAGAACGCCACAAAGATACTCCTCGAGAAGAGCAACTCCAAGACACATAATTGCCAGATTCACCAAAGTTGAAATGAAGGAAAAAATCTTAAGGGCAGCCAGAGAGAAAGGTCGTGTTACCTACAAAGGGAAGCCCATCAGACTAACAGCAGATCTCTCGGCAGAAACTCTCCAAGCCAGAAGAGAGTGGGGGCCAATATTCAACATTCTTAAAGAAAAGAATTTTAAACCCAGAATTTCATATCCAGCCAAACTAAGTTTCATAAGTGAAGGAGAAATAAAATCCTTTACAGATAAGCAAATGCTTAGAGATTTTGTCACCACTAGGCCTGCCTTACAAGAGACCCTGAAGGAAGCACTAAACATGGAAAGGAACAACCGGTACCAGCCATTGCAAAAACATGCCAAAATGTAAAGACCATCGAGGCTAGGAAGAAACTGCATCAACTAATGAGCAAAATACTGCTAATGAGCAAAAACTGCTAGCAAGACTAATAAAGAAGAAAAGAGAGAAGAATCAAAGAGACGCAATAAAAAATGATAAATGGGATATCACCACTGACCCCACAGAAGTACAAACTACCATCGGAGAATACTATAAACACCTCTACGGAAATAAACTAGAAAATCTAGAAGAAATGGATAATTTCCTGGACACTTACACTCTCCCAAGACTAAACCAGGAAGAAGCCAAATTCTTGAATAGACCAATAGCAGGCTCTGAAATTGAGGCAATAATTAATAGCCTACCAACCAAAAAAAGTCCAGGACCAGATGGATTCACAGCTGAATTCTACCAGAGGTACAAGGAGGAGCTGGTACCATTCCTTCTGAAACTATTCCAATCAATAGAAAAAGAGGGAATCCTCCCTAACTCATTTTATGAGGCCAACATCATCCTGATACCAAAGCCTGGTAGAGAAACAACAAAAAAAGTGAATTTTAGAACAATATCCCTGATGAACATTGATGCAAAAATCCACAATAAAATACTGGCAAAACGGATTCAGCAGCACATCAAAAAGCTTATCCACCATGATCAAGTGGGCTTCATCCCTGGGATGCAAGGCTGGTTTAACATTTGCAAATCAATAAACATAATCCAGCATATAAACAGAACCAAAGACAAGAACCCCATGATTATCTCAATAGATGCAGAAAAGGCCTTTGACAAAATTCAACAGCCCTTCATGCTAAAAACGCTCAATAAATTTGGTATTGATGGAACGTACCTCAAAATAATAAGAGCTATTTATGACAAACCCACAGCCAATATCATCCTCAATGGGCAAAAACTGGAAAATTCCCTTTGAAAACTGGCACAAGACAGGGATGCCCTCTTTCACCACTCCTATTCAACATAGTGTTGGAAGTTCTGACTAGGGCAATCAGGCAAGAGAAAGAAATCAAGGGTATTCAGTTAGGAAAAGAAGAAGTCAAATTGTCCCTGTTTGCAGATGACATGATTGTATATTTAGAAAACCCCATTGTCTCAGCCCAAAATCTCCTTAAGCTGATAAGCAACTTCAGCAAAGTCTCAGGATACAAAGTTAATGTGCAAAAATCACAAGCATTCTTATACACCAGTAACAGACAAACAGAGAGCCAAATCATGAATGAACTTCCATTCACAATTGCTTCAAAGAGAATAAAATACCTAGGAATCCAACTTACAATGGATGTAAAGGACGTCTTCAAGGAGAACTACAAACCACTGCTCAGTGAAATAAAAGAGGACACAAACAAATGGAAGAACATACCATACTCATGGATAGGAAGAATCAATATCGTGAAAATGGCCATACTGCCCAAGGTAATTTATAGATTCAATGCCATCCCCATCAAGCTACCAATGAGTTTCTTCACAGAATTGGAAAAAACTGCTTTAAAGTTCATGTGGAACCAAAAAAGAGCCCGCATCTCCAAGACAATCGTAAGTCAAAAGAACAAAGCTGCAAGCATCACGCTACCTGACTTCAAACTATACTACAAGGCTACAGTAACCAAAACAGCATGGTACTGGTACCAAAACAGAGATATAGACCAATGGAACAGAACAGAGTCCTCAGAAATAATACCACACATCTACAGCCATCTGATCTTTGATAAACCTCAGAAAAACAAGAAATGGGGAGAGGATTCCCTATTTAATAAATGGTGCTGGGAAAATTGGCTAGCCATAAGTAGAAAGCTGAAACTGGATCCTTGCCTTACTCCTTATACGAAAATTAATTCAAGATGGATTAGAGACTTAAATGTTAGACCTAATACCATAAAAATCCTAGAAGAAAACCTAGATAATACCATTCAGGACATAGGCATGGGCAAAGACTTCATGTCTAAAACATCAAAAGCAACGGCAGCAAAAGCCAAAATTGACAAATGGGATCTCATTAAGCTAAAGAGCTTCTGCACAGCAAAAGAAACTACCATCAGAGTGAACAGGCAACCTACAGAATGGGAGAAAATTTTTGCAATCTACTCATCTGACAAAGGGCTAATATCCAGAACCTACAAAGAACTCAAACAAATTTACAAGAAAAAAACAAACAACCCCATCAAAAAGTGGGCAAAGGATATGAACAGACACTTCTCAAAAGAAGACATTCATACAGCCAACAGACACATGAAAAAATGCTCATCATCACTGGCCATCAGAGAAATGCAAATCAAAACCACAATGAGATACCATCTCACACCAGTTAGAATGGCGATCATTAAAAAGTCAGGAAACAACAGGTGCTGGAGAGGACGTGGAGAAATAGGAACACTTTTACACTGTTGGTGGGATTGTAAACTAGTTCAACCATTATGGAAAACAGTTTGGCGATTCCTCAAGGATCTAGAACTAGAAGTACCATATGACCCAGCCATCCCATTACTGGGTATATACCCAAAGGATTATAAATCATGCTGCTATAAAGACACATGCACATGTATGTTTGTTGCAGCACTATTCACAATAGCAAAGACTTGGAATCGACCCAAATGTCCATCAGTGACAGACTGGATTAAGAAAATGTGGCACATATACAGCATGGAATACTATGCAGCCAAAAAAAGGATGAGTTTGCGTCCTTTGTAGGGACATGGATGCAGCTGGAAACCATCATTCTTAGCAAACTATCACAAGAACAGAAAACCAAACACCGCATGTTCTCACTTAGGTGGGAACTGAACAATGAGAACACTTGGACTCGGGAACGGGAACATCACACACCGGGGCCTATCATGGGGAGCGGGGATCGGGGAGGGATTGCATTGGGAGTTATACCTGATGTAAATGACGAGTTGATGGGTGCTGACGAGTTGATGGGTGCAGCACACCAACATGGCACAAGTATACATATGTAACAAACCTGCACGTTATGCACATGTATCCTAGAACTTAAAGTATAATAATAATAATAATACGTAAATAAATAAATAAAAAATAAAGATTTTATATATGATTCTTATTTTATATTATTATTATTGATACATAAGAGATGTTTACATTTTGGGGGTACATGTGAAATTTGATATATTCATATAATGTGTGAAAATCAAATCAGGATAATTGGGATATTCATCAATTTAAATAATTATCTTTTCTTTATGCAAGAAACATTAGAATTATTCTTTTCTAGCTAGTTTGAAATGTATAATAGGTTATTGTTAACTATAGTCACCCTACTGATTATTAAACATTAGGTTTTATTTCTTCTATGTAACCGTATATTTGCACTCATTGGTAATATCATTTGTATAGACAGTTTTAAAAAAAAATTTTTTTTTTGAGACAGGGTCTTGCTCTGTCACCTAGGCTGGAGTGCAGTGGTGCAATCTTGACTCACTGCAACTTCTGCCTCTCAGGCTCAAGCGATTCTCCTACCTCAGCCTCCAGAGTACCTGTGACTGCAGGCATACTACCTTGCCAGGCTAATTTTTGTATTTTTTGTAGAGACAAGGTTTCGCTTTGCTGCCCAGGCTTAGATTATTTTTTTTTCAAAGTTCCTTTTCATCTCCAATCTTGCTTATTTAGGGCAGTTTACAATACTGAGCTCAGACCTTCTTACTTCTTTTTTCCATGAGATGCCTCAGAGACAAAAACCTGCCCACCATCTCCAAGCCCCACTCATTCTGGGAACACAGTCACCCATGTGGGAATGGGATGGAGACTAAGCTAGAAGGATGGACCAATGTCTGCTAAATACGGATATAGAGTTTTGCAGTAGACACAGCACTGGGTCAGAAGGGAATGGAAACCCATGGATGGGTCCTGCCTTAGATATTCCCAGCTCTATGGTCATAGATAAAGTGTTCCAATAATTTGGACCTCATTTCCTAAACTGTAAAATGTGGCTAAAGTCCTGTTAGTTACTTTACCTCTATAGTTCCTTTCTGCTTCATGAATATGGGTCTGCAAAGTCTTTTGTATTTCAACACTCCTAACATTTATAGTGATTCAAATAAAGAAATTTGGATAATTTGTTAGCCCTCAGACAAATATGGCCTACGTTTTCTCATCTTATTTAATTTAATTTTTTTTAATTTTTATACATTTAGGGGTACAAGTGCTGTTTTGTTACATAGACACGTTGGGTAGTGGTGAAAGATTTTTTTCTTTTAAAAAGAATGAGAACAATAATAGCTCAATCTACTTCATAAAGGTGTAAGCATCAAATGACAAAAAGTTTGGAAGGCATTTACCATGCTGGCTATATTGTCAACAATCAGTATATACTAGATATTATTACTGCATATTCTCACGTGTAAGTGGGAGCTAAATAATGTGCACACATGGACATAGAGAGTGGAATAATAGATACTGGAGACTCAGAAGAGTAGGAGAATGGGAGGCAGGTGAATATGAGAAATTGCTTATTGGGGCAATGAACACTATTTGTATGATGGTTATACTAAAAGCCCAGACTTCACCATTACACGATATATCATTTAACAAAATGGCAATTTTACCCCCTAAATCTATAAAAATAAAAAGTACATGCTAGGCCAGGCACAGTGGCTCACTCCTGTAATCCCAGCATTTTGGGAGGCCAAGGCAGGTGGATCACTTGAGGTCAAGAGTTCGAGACCAGCCTGACCAACATAGTGAAATCCCGTCTCTACTAAAAATACAAAACTAGCCAGGTATGGTGGCACATGCCTGTAATACCAGCTACTTGGGATGCCGAGGCAGGAGAATAGCTTGAACCCAGGAGGTGAGCCAAGATCATGCCACTGCACTCCAGCCTGGGTGACAGCACAAGACTACATCTCAGAAAAAAAAAAAAAGTACATACTAGATATTATGATCCCTCCACTTCACAGTCACAGGAAGTAAATGATAATTTTGAGGTGTGCTATCAATGTTTCTCTTGCAAGTAGAGTCTGTGTCATTGGCTACACAGGATTTCAGAGCAGAAGTTACATCACATAGGGAAGGGATTGCATTACTCTTGGAGGCCATGGAAAATCTTGCTCCTGGGTGAGGCCTGTGAAGGGAGACTGAGTTGTGTTTGGCATATTATAACTCTTCACACCCCAGAGCTCCATCTATGAAAACTAACTGTGGCAGAAAAGGAAGGTCTAGGCTCCTCTGTCAATATCCTTGGTATCCATGGAGGGCCAGGGGAGCCCCAAATGGATCATAATTTTAGGTAGTTTTAAACGGAAGACCTTGGAACAGGTTCTAGAATGGGGGCCACAATCAAATGGGCTTTGACAACCCATGATGAACCCTGCAGCTTCTCAGATGCAAGCATTTTCCCTTTCATTTGGGTCTATTTGTGAAACCAGAGTGATGACGAGCAAGGAGATTACTATTAAGCATCGACTGGGTGACAGGCACTTAATACATGTGATTCCCTTGTCTTTCCAGCTCTTCAGCCCAGTCCCAACAGGTAGAGACTTGCTCAATCACTTCCTCTGGTTAAGCAGGGAAAGTGGAGTAGGACAGGACCCCTGCCTTGACACTGTGCAATAGTGTCCCTTACCAGAGGTTCAGACTCCCTCCTTGGTTTTAGGTTAGCTATACCAAATAAATTGACTAGGATATGGCATTCTATTTCTCTTGAATTATAGATAAAAATTTGATTAGGTTGTTGATTAATGATTTAGTAAAGCCCCATGTTTTCAGAAGGCTGATGAGGACTCCTCAGGGTGCTTAATGTTTAGCATTTTCAGAAAACCCAATTGTCTCACAATCCCTGTATTTAAATACACTTTCAAGTGATCCAAAACCATAGATAAAAGATACAAATGAAAAAAAATTAGCATATTTTCCTTCAAGTGTAGGTGCGTGCATATGTAAATATGTATTCTGCTGCTCTCAATGTGTGTTAACATGAGTGTGTGAGTGAGTGATGGATGAGAGAGAAACAGTGACAGCAATTTAATTAATTCTACTGACATTGTTATGCCTTCAAATGCAAGTAAGAATGGAGATTGTCGCAACCTAGAAATCTCCATGGCTGCTATTGATCTTACTTTTCTGTTCAGTAAAAATAGAGCTGCAAATTAACAAAACAAACCAACCCCTGGCAACTGATGGCTTATTGATGATGAAATCTCTGAGGAAGTTTGTGGAATGACCTTCTTGTTCAGAAAGGAGGGACTTCTCAGCCTCTATCCCCCTGTGCAAAAAGAGTAACAAGGCTTTTCAGCTCAAGGAAAAGGAGAAAGATTGGCATTGTGGGAGTCATCTGTTTAGCTTCGTATATCTCTGTCAAGTCACCATTGCTAATTAGCAAAAATGCTTTTCCTGACAACTGCTATTAGAAGCAATTTTATCCACAAAAGTTCTGAAGAATGAAACCTTAAAAAAACATGGATTAAAAAACTGGGTCAACTTGCTGTGCTTTATTTGACTCGTCTGCATATGTGAATGAAGCTTTGGAAACTAATTAATACCCCTAGAGAAATGTTTAGTTTCTAAATCATTTATTATAATGGTCCACCGAGATGGTAGGTTTGTATATAGCCATTGACAATGCCACTAACTAGTTGAATTTCAGCAAGTCACATGATCTCTTTGAGAGGTACTTCCTCTTTTTAAAAGTTAGATTGCAGGATTGAATATGTTTTAAAGTCCTTGTCAGTGCTACGTTCCATAATTCTCCCTTCATAGGGCAATGGTTCCTAAGTAAAGGGGAGAGGGGCAGAGTGGAGTGCTTTGTCTCCCAGGGGAGATTTGACAATGCGTGGAGATACTTTTTGTTTTTTTTTTAAACTTTCATTTTAGGTTCAGGGGTACTTGTGCAAGTTTGTAATACAGGTAGACTTGTGTCACAGGGTTTTGGTGTACAGATTATTTTATCACCTAGTAATAAAGATGGTATCCAATAGTTATTTTTTCTGATCCTCCTCCTTCTCCCATTCTCTACTCTCAAGTAGGTCCCAGTGTCTCTTGTTTCCCTCTTTGTGTCCATGCATTCTCATCATTTAGCTCCCACTTATAAGTGAGAACATGTAGTACTTGGTTTTCTGTTCCTGCATTAGTTTGCTAATGATAATGGCCTCTAGCTCCATCTATGTTCCTGCAAAGGACACAATCTGTTTTTTTTTTATTTTTATTTTTTTTATTTTTATTATACTTTAAGTTCTAGGGTACATGTGCATAACGTGCAGGTTTGTTACATATGTATACTTGTGCCATGTTGGCGTGCTGCACCCATCAACTTGTCATTTACATCAGGTATAACTCCCAATGCAATCCCTCCACCCTCCCCCCTCCCCATGATAGGCCCCAATGTATGATGTTCCCCTTCCCAAGTCCAAGTGATCTCATTATTCACTTCCCACCTATGAGTGAGAACATGTGGTGTTTGGTTTTCTGTTCTTGCGATAGTTTGCTGAGAATGATGGTTTCCAGCTGCATCCATGTCCCTACAAAGGACACAAACTCATCCTTTTTTATGGCTGCATAGTATTCCATGGTGTATATGTGCCACATTTTCTTAATCCAGTCTGTCACTGATGGACATTTGGGTCGATTCCAAGTCTTTGCTATTGTGAATAATGTTGCAACAAACATACGTGTGCATGTGTCTTTATAGCAGCATGATTTATAATCCTTTGGGTATATACCCAGTAATGGGATGGCTGGGTCATATGGTACTTCTAGTTCTAGATCCTTGAGGAATCGCCAAACTGTTTTCCATAATGGTTGAACTAGTTTACAATCCCACCAACAGTGTAAAAGTGTTCCTATTTCTCCACATCCTCTCCAGCACCTGTTGTTTCCTGACTTTTTAATGATCGCCATTCTAACTGGTGTGAGATGGTATCTCATTGTGGTTTTGATTTGCATTTCTCTGATGGCCAGTGATGATGAGCATTTTTTCATGTGTCTGTTGGCTGTATGAATGTCTTCTTTTGAGAAGTGTCTGTTCATATCCTTTGCCCACTTTTTGATGGGGTTGTTTGTTTTTTTCTTGTAAATTTGTTTGAGTTCTTTGTAGGTTCTGGATATTAGCCCTTTGTCAGATGAGTAGATTGCAAAAATTTTCTCCCATTCTGTAGGTTGCCTGTTCACTCTGATGGTAGTTTCTTTTGCTGTGCAGAAGCTCTTTAGCTTAATGAGATCCCATTTGTCAATTTTGGCTTTTGCTGCCGTTGCTTTTGGTGTTTTAGACATGAAGTCCTTGCCCATGCCTATGTCCTGAATGGTATTATCTAGGTTTTCTTCTAGGATTTTTATGGTATTAGGTCTAACATTTAAGTCTCTAATCCATCTTGAATTAAATTTTGTATAAGGAGTAAGGCAAGGATCCAGTTTCAGCTTTCTACTTATGGCTAGCCAATTTTCCCAGCACCATTTATTAAATAGGGAATCTTTTCCCCATTTCTTGTTTTTCTGAGGTTTATCAAAGATCAGATGGCTGTAGATGTGTGGTATTATTTCTGAGGACTCGGTTCTGTTCCATTGGTCTATATCTCTGTTTTGGTACCAGTACCATGCTGTTTTGGTTACTGTAGCCTTGTAGTATAGTTTGAAGTCAGGTAGCATGATGCCTCCAGCTTTGTTCTTTTGACTTAGGATTATCTTGGCAATGCGGGCTCTTTTTTGGTTCCATATGAACTTTAAAGCAGTTTTTTCCAATTCTGTGAAGAAACTCATTGGTAGCTTGATGGGGATGGCATTGAATCTATAAATTACCTTGGGCAGTATGGCCATTTTCATGATATTGATTCTTCCTATCCATGAGCATGGTATGTTCTTCCATTTGTTTGTGTCCTCTTTTATTTCACTGAGCAGTGGTTTGTAGTTCTCCTTGAAGAGGTCCTTTACATCCCTTGTAAGTTGGATTCCTAGGTATTTCATTCTCTTTGAAGCAATTGTGAATGGAAGTTCATTCCTGATTTGGCTCTCTGTTTGTCTGTTACTGGTGTATAAGAATGCTTGTGATTTTTGCACATTAATTTTGTATCCTGAGACTTTGCTGAAGTTGCTTATCAGCTTAAGGAGATTTTGGGCTGAGACAATGGGGTTTTCTAAATATACAATCATGTCATCTGCAAACAGGGACAATTTGACTTCTTCTTTTCCTAACTGAATACCCTTGATTTCTTTTTCTTGCCTGATTGCCCTAGTCAGAACTTCCAACACTATGTTGAATAGGAGTGGTGAGAGAGGGCATCCCTGTCTTGTGCCAGTTTTCAAAGGGAATTTTTCCAGTTTTTGCCCATTCAGTATGATATTGGCTGTGGGTTTGTCATAAATAGCTCTTATTATTTTGAGATACATTCCATCAATACCGAATTTATTGAGCATTTTTAGCATGAATGGCTGTTGAATTTTGTCAAAGGCCTTTTCTGCATCTATTGAGATAATCATGTGGTTTTTGTCTTTGCTTCTGTTTATATGCTGGATTATGTTTATTGATTTGTGTATGTTGAACCAGCCTTGCATCCCAGGGATGAAGCCCACTTGATCATGGTGGAGAAGCTTTTTGATGTGCTGCTGGATTTGGTTTGCCAGTATTTTATTGAGGATTTTTGCATCAATGTTCATCAGGGATATTGGTCTAAAATTCTCTTTTTTTTGTTGTGTCTCTACCAGGCTTTGGTGTCAGGATGATGTTGGCCTCATAAAATGAGTTAGGAAGGATTCCCTCTTTTTCTATTGATTGGAATAGTTTCAGAAGGAATGGTACCAGCTCCTCCTTGTACCTCTGGTAGAATTCAGCTGTGAATCCATCTGGTCCTGGACTTTTTTTGGTTGGTAGGCTATTAATTATTGCCTCAATTTCAGAGCCTACTATTGGTCTATTCAAGAATTCGGCTTCTTCCTGGTTTAGTCTTGGGAGAGTGTAAGTGTCCAGGAAATTATCCATTTCTTCTAGATTTTCTAGTTTATTTGCGTAGAGGTGTTTATAGTATTCTCTGATGGTAGTTTGTATTTCTGTGGGGTCGGTGGTGATATCCCCTTTATCATTTTTTATTGCGTCTCTTTGATTCTTCTCTCTTTTCTTCTTTATTAGTCTTGCTAGTGGTCTATCAATTTTGTTGATCTTTTCAAAAAACCAACTCCTGGATTCATTGATTTTTTGGAAGGTGTTTTGTGTCTCTATCCCCTTCAGTTCTGCTCTGATCTTAGTTATTTCTTGCCTTCTGCTAGCTTTTGAATCTGTTTGCTTGCTTCTCTAGTTCTTTTAATTGTGATGTTAGAGTATCAATTTTAGATCTTTCTAGCTTTCTCTTGTGGGCATTTAGTGCTATAAATTTCCCTCTACACACTGCTTAAATGTGTCCCAGAGATTCTGGTATATTGTATCTTTGTTCTCACTGGTTTCAAAGAACCTCTTTATTTCTGCCTTCATTTTGTTATGTACCCAGTAGTCATTCAGGAGCAGGTTATTCAGTTTCCATGTAGTTGAGCAGTTTTGATTGAGTTTCTTAGTCCTGAGTTCTAGTTTGATTGCACTGTGGTCTGAGAGACCGTTTGTTATAATTTCTGTTCTTGTACATTTGCTGAGGAGTGCTTTACTTCCAATTATGTGGTCAATTTTGGAATAAGTGTGATGTGGTGCTGAGTAGAATGTATATTCTGTTGATTTGGGGTGGAGAGTTCTGTAGATGTCTATTAGGTCTGCTTGCTGCAGAGATGAGTTCAATTCCTGGATATCCTTGTTAACTTTCTGTCTCGTTGATCTGTCTAATGTTGACAGTGGAGTGCTGAAGTCTCCCATTATTATTGTATGGGAGTTCAAGTCTCTTTGTAAGTCTCTAAGGACCCTCTTTATGAATCTGGGTGCTCCTGTATTGGGTGCATATATGTTTAGGATAGTTAGCTCTTCCTGTTGAATTGATCCCTTTACCATTATGTAATGTCCTTCTTTGTCTCTTTTGATCTTTGATGGTTTAAAGTCTGTTTTATCAGAGACTAGTATTGCAACTCCTGCTTTTTTTTGTTCTCCATTTGCTTGGTAGATCTTCCTCAATCCCTTTATTTTGAGTCTATGTATGTCTCTGCATGTGAGATGGGTCTCCTGAATACAGCAAACTGATGGGTCTTAACTTTTTATTCAATTTGCCAGTCTGTGTCTTTTAATTGGAGAATTTAGTCCATTTACATTTAAGGTTAATATTATTATGTGTGAACTTGATCCTGCCATTATGACATTAACTGGTTATTTTGCTCATTAGTTGATGCAGTTGCTTCCTAGCCTCGATGGTCTTTACATTTTGGCATGTTTTTGCAATGGCTGGCGCCGGTTGTTCCTTTATATGTTTAGTGCTTCCTTCAGGGTCTTTTGTAAGGCAGGGCTAGTGGTGACAAAATGTGTAAGCATTTGCTTTTCTGTAAAGGATTTTATTTCTCCTTCACTGATGAAACTTAGTTTGGCTGGATATGAAATTCTGGGTTTAAAATTCTTTTCTTTGAGAATGTTGAATACTGGCCCCCACTCTCTTCTGGCTTGTAGAGTTTCTGCTGAGAGATCTGTTGTTTTCTGATGGGCTTCCCTTTGTAGGTAACACGACCTTTCTCTCTGGCTGCCCTTAAGATTTTTTTCCTTCATTTCAACTTTGGTGAATCTGGCCATTATGTGTCTTGGAGTTGCTCTTCTCGAGGAGTATCTTTGTGGCGTTCTCTGTATTTCCTGGATTTGAATGTTGGCCTGCCCTACTAGGTTGGGGAAGTTCTCCTGGATGATATCCTGAAGAGTGTTTTCCAACTTGGTTCCATTTTCCCCCTCACTTTCAGGCACCCCAATCAGACGTAGATTTGGTCTTTTTACATAATCCCATACTTCTTGCAAGCTTTGTTCATTTCTTTTTCTTCTTTTTTCTTTTGGTTTCTCTTCTCACTTCATTTCATTCATTTGATCCTCAATGGCTGATACTCTTTCTTCCAGTTGATGGAGTCAGTTACTTAAGCTTGTGCGTTTGTCACGTATTTCTCGTGTCATGGTTTTCATCTCTGTCAATTAGTTTATGACCTTCTCTGCATTAATTATTCTAGTTATGAATTCTTCCACTCTTTTTTCAAGACTTTTAGTTTCTTTTTGCTGGGTGCATAATTCCTCCTTTAGCTCTGAGAAGCTTGATGGACTGGAGCCTTCTTCTCTCATCTCGTCAAAGTCATTCTCCGTCCAGCTTTGATACATTGCTGGCGATGACCTGCGTTCCCTTGCAGGGGGCAATGCGCTCTTATTTTTTGAATTTCCAGCTTTTCTGCCCTGCTTTTTCCCCATCTTTATGGTTTTATCTGCCTCTGGTCTTTGATGATGATGACGTACTGATGGTGTTTTGGTGTGGGTGTCCTTCCTGTTTGTTATTTTTCCTTCTAACAGTCAGGACCCTCAGCTGTAGATGTGTTGGAGATTATTTGAGGTCCACTCCAGACCCTGTTTGCCTGGGTATCAGCAGCAGAGGCTACAGAAGATAGAATATTGCTGAACAGCGAGTGTACCCATCTGATTCTTGCTTTGGAAGCTTCCTCTCAGGGGTGTACTCCACCGTGTGAGGTGTGGGGTGTCAGTCTGCCCCAGTGGGGGATGTCTCCCAGTTAGGCTACTCAGGGGTCAGAGACCCACTTGAGCAGGCAGTCTGTCCGTTCTCAGATCTCAACCTCCGTGTTGGGAGATCCACTGTTCTCTTCAAAGCTGTCAGACAGAGTCGTTTGCATCTGCAGAGGTTTCAGCTGCTTTTGTTGTTGTTGTTGTTGTTGTTGTTGTTTAGCTATGCCGTGTCCCCAGAGGTGGAGTCTGCAGAGACAGGCAGGCCTCCTTGAGCTGCTGTGAGCTCCACCCAGTTCGAGCTTCCCAGCCGCTTTGTTTATCTACTTAAGCCTCAGCAATGGCGGGCACCCCTCCCCCAGCCTCGCTGCTGCCTTGCCGGTAGATCACAGACTTTTGTGCTAGCAATGAGGGAGGCTCCGTGGGCATGGGAACCTCCCGGCCAGGTGTGGGATATAATCTCCTGGTGTGCCCGTTTGCTAAGATCCTTGGTAGAGCACAGTATTGGGGTGGGAGTTACCCGATTTTCCAGGTGTTGTGTGTCTCAGTTCCCCTGGCTAGGAAAAGGGATTCCCTTCCCCCTTGCTGCTTCCCAGGTGAGGCGATGCCTCGCCCTGCTTCAGCTCTCACTGGTCGGGCTGCAGCAGCTGACCAGCACCGATTGTCCCGCACTCCCTAGTGAGATGAACCCAGTACCTCAGTTGAAAATGCAGAAATCACCTGTCTTCTGTGTCGCTCACGCTGGGAGTTGGAGACTGGAGCTGTTCCTATTCGGCCATCTTGCTCCGCCCATGCTCTTTTTTTTTGTATGGCTGCCTAGTATTCCATAGTGTATATGTACCACATTTTCTTTATTCCGTCTGCCATTGATAGGCATTTAGGTCAATTCCATGTTTTTGCTATTGTGAATAGTGCTGCAATGAACATATGTGCCCATGTGTCTTTATGGTAGAACAATTTATATTCCTTTGGGTGTATACCCAGTAATGGCATTTCTGGGTTGAATGATAGTTCTATTTTTAGCTTTTTGAGAATCACCACACTGCTTTCCATAATGGTGGAACTAATTTACGTTCCCACCAAGTATATAAGTGTTCCCTTTTCTCGTGTGGAGATATTTTTGGTTGTCATAACTGAGGTAAGGGAGATGAACTGGGAAACTGCTACTTGCATCTCATCAGTGGAGGCTTGGGATGTCACCAGCTACCCTACCAATGCACAAAACAAGCCCCCACAACAGAGAATTGTCTGGCCAAAATGCCACTAGTGCTGAGGTTGAGAAATTCTGCTCTAGGAGCATAAACAGTGAACTCTATCCTTGATCTCTCTACCATTGAAAAATTGTAAACAATTCAATTTCCTGATTATGTTAGTTCATTCTTTTACTACTAAAGGACATACCCAAGACTGGGTAATTTATGAAGGAAAGAGATTTAATTGTCTCACAGTTCTTCAGGTTGGGGAGGCCTCAAGAAACAATGTATGTATTAAGAAATACAAATCATGGTGGAAGGGGGCCGGGCGCAGTGGCTCACACCTGTAATCCCCGCACTTTGGGAGGCCAAGGCGGGCAGATCATGAGGTCAGGAGATCGAGAGCATCCTGGTTAACACTGTGAAACCCTTTCTCTACTAAAAATGTAAAAAACTACCTGGGCATGGTGGTGGGCACCTGTAGTCCCAGCTACTCAGGAGGCTGAGGCAGGAGAATGGTGTGAACCTGGGAGGCAGAGCTTGCAGTGAGCTGAGATTGCACCACTGCACTCCGTCCAGCCCGGGTGACACAGTGAGACTCTGTCTCAAAAAACACAAAACAAAAACCAAAAAACAAATCATGGTGGAAGGGGAAGCAAACACATCTTTCTTCACATGGTGGCAGAAAGAAGAAGAATGAGTGCCCAGTGAAGGGGGAAGCCCCTTATAAAACTATCAGGTCTCCTGAGAACTAACTCACTATTCCAAGAACAGGGTATGGGAAACCAGCTCTGTGATTCAGTTATGTCTACCTGATCTCTCCTAAGACACAAGGGCATTATGAGAACTACAGTGTAGTATGAGATTTGGGTGGGGACACAGTGAAACCATATTACTGATGACTGACATCCAACGTTTCATATGCTGGTCTTTAGAGGCTAACATTAGATCTAAAGACAGATGGCAGCAGGGCATTCCCTCAAGATAAAAGCGTGGTGCTCAGGCCTTGGGAAGAGACTGTGCAAAAGCCTTGAATAGTTTAGGATTGGATTACAGGTATTTCCAATCATCTCTTATATTTAGTGCTGTTTTCCATGATGCACTTATTGGGTAAAAGGGGTAAAAGATAAAATAATAACTAGTTCTTCAACCTGCTGATAAGCAAATGCTTCTATACCTAGGCTGTTAATACAAAAACTGATAATCAGGTATCCTTTACCATCAAAACAGATTTTCTGTTGCTGCTTAAATAAATTACCACAAAGGTCGCGACATTAGAAAAGTACATTCATTACCTTAAAATTTTATAGGTTAGGAGTTCAACACAGGTATCATGGGCTAAAGCCAAATTGTCAGCAGGGCTGCATTCCCTTCTGGAGGCTCCAGAGAGGAATCCACCTGCTTGCCTTAGTCAAGCTTCTGAAGCTTCCCATATTTTTTGTCTTGTGGCCCCTTTCTCTATCTTTTAAGTTAGCAACTTCCGTAGTCACATTGTCCCTTGACTCTAACCTCAGTCACAAAAGGTTTCTTTGCTTGTTTGTTTTTAAAGAATGCATATGATTAGGTTGGGCACCCTGAACCCAGGTTCAGGATAATCTCTCCATCTCAAGGCCTTTAAACTCAATCACAATGGCAGTCCTTTTTGCTGTGTATGATAACATGTTCCCAAGTTGTAGGGATTTAGATGTGGGTATTTTGGGGCCACTTTTCTTTCTGCCACAGCAGGATTGTCTCTTTTGGATGCTGTTGTGCCATCAAGATCCACCTTCAGAGCTAAGGTGCCCATTTCTTCAGCTGTAGGGAGTGTGGACATCTGACAACTTTCTTCTGCTGAGTTGCTTTCTGGGAATGTCCTCAACTAAAGAAAACCACCACTCTCAAACTCAAGCCTCTTCCCAGAGGCAGCCCATAGCCAATGACTAGTCGATGTGGGGATGTAAAATTATTGGCCCCTTGTCTAAAAACGTGGCAACTTTGATGGGCCATTCCAGCTCTAGAGCTTATAAGAGGATGGGCTGAAGCCTTTGCTCTGAGTGCATCAGAGTACAGCTTCTCTCTGTTCTCAGTCTTCCTTCTTATACCTTTTATTGATGTTGGTTCCTAGGATGCTTCCCAATAAGCTTCCTGCAAGAAAATATTCATCTCAGAGTCGGTCCCTGAACTGTTGATGCCAACAGTTGTGTGATGAGGCATATTCTAAAATAGGCCTTTGGAGCTGGCAGTGAAGACACAATGACTGTGGAAGGTGGAACATGGATAGCTTCCTGCATGATGTGGTGTGATTGTAAAAACCTACATGGGGATGTGGGTGGGGGCAGGAATTGCTATCAGATACTGGTGGAAAGTCTTAGTGGAGGCAGTGTCTGAGATGTTTGGGAAGTTTGAGAGGACAGTGATTAAAAAGACTTTGGAATTTCTGGAGGCAATCTATGTGTTAAGAAATACAATAGTAGGTTGGGATGACTGATAACCAATTAAAGGCTAAGTGTGAATGCCAGAAGGCCTTCCTTCTTTGCAACATGTAAGTAGTGTGCTCCAGTCAGAGGATAGAAAAAGCTGGAGATCATGCCCAGGATTTAATTATAAGTGTGGCAGGGCTCGAGAGGAGGCTGAATTTTCAGCCTCAGCAAATCTCCTCTGCATGATCAGGGCCATTGCCAGACTTGAGATGAGGACATCTGAGTTAATGCACTTGAAACTCTTAAATTTCCAGATCCCTCTGACCTGTCTAGAGCCACAGATGTGACCCATTCCTCCTCACTAAATGCTAATCTTTTATTCTTGAAGATAATGCAGAGGTCTCTGCCTTGCAAAGCATATGCATCCCACTCAGGGCCTACCTCCTCCTCCCATCCTGATCACCAGTCCAATAAATAACTAGAATTAAATGAGAACATAACTTGGCGAGGGAAGTTCTGGGCCAGCTAAGAGAGGTTGAAGGATTTGCAGGACCTACCTACTATGTACTTACATGAGCTGGAACATGTATGGACCAGGTCTGAGATGCTGGATCAAGATACAAAATGAAATACCAGGTTGGATAAGGGAGAGCTTATCAATGTGGAAGAACCTTCATGATATAGGATTTAACAAACTGGCAAGGACCTTAGGGGATGATATTAATGTGCTGCTAGATTAGTATAATGTTGGAAGCTTGAAGAAAGTGTTAGGTTCCCTAAATAAACTAGAAATGCCAGATCTGTTGCAAAAGATTGCAGAAACAGTTATCAAGAGGCTCAGATAATTTGATATGCTAGATTAAATATAGTGTGTAACCCACCAGTCAAGTTTGTTTCTTGAGAGAGTCTAGGAGACACTCTGTTTATCAAAGTGGTGAAGAGCTAACTGGTTAGAGGGCTTTCAGATTTGTTGTGGGGCTCAGCAGTGACTGATCTCCATAGGCCAGGGACAATGGTAATGGATGTTGTGCCAGAATTTAGCTTATTGAGAGGAAAAGAGATGATACAACCCTTGAAAAAACAGAAGCCAGATGTCAGTGCATAACTACCAGAAGCAAGATGGGCACAATTACCATAGTAAGTGGCACTGTTGGATTGGCGACTGGAAGGCCTCTGCCACCAAGAACTGTGAAGGTGGTTAAAAGAACACAGTATTCCTAGAGACAATATAAAGGGGGAGTCAACAAGATATTGTTTGATCTATAGAATTAAAAAAAAATCGGGGAGATCAGGAGATTGAAGGCAGACATTCCAGTTAGAAGTTATGATCCTTTGACCAATTTTCTGGCCCATAAACCATTGATGGAAGGAGAGACCAGTTCCCCAGGAAGAATGAACACCATAGTAATTATGTATAGTAATAATTCTTCCAGTAGTTTCCCAAATGGGTCTATGATCATTTATTTGGATAACATAAAAGAAAAAAAAAAAGATATTCAAACCTATTAAGGATCTGAGTTGATATAAATGCCTGGCGACCTAAGGTGTCACCATGGGCCCCCATGTGGCAACATGTGGGGGCCATGTAATAAATGGTGTCCAGGCCCAGGTTGGCTCACAGCCAACCAGTGGTCATTTTTATAGACCTGAATATTTAATTGGGTGGATATACTTTGGAATTGGCAAAACCCCCACATTGATTCCATGGCTTGTGGGGTAAGAGTAGAGAGGAAGACCAAGTGGAAACCTCCTAAATACCTCACAAGCCAAGAGAGTAAATAAAAAGCAATATTGCAATATTTATGGCCAAAGAATAAATAAATGGCAGAAATTGTGGGCACTCTTTACATTGTAAAAGGATGCAGCGATGATGGTCCACATTAGATGACCATTTAGTTTATGATTGGGGCCCTTATAAAAATGATACAATTAGCTGGCATGGTGGCATGGACCTATAGTCCTAGCTGCTTGGGAAACTGAGGCAGAAGAATCTCTTGAGCCCAGGAGACTGCTTCTTGCAGTAGGAAATTAATCTCTCTGAAAAAGACTTTTGTGTGCCACAGGGCTCTGGGAGAAACAGAGTGCCTGATGAAGGGATACCAACTGTCCTAAGAGGCCAGAATTGCCCCTCATGACCTGGGTTCCGTCAGATCCATCAAATCTTAAGATTGGATGAACCTGGTCACAATCTATCACAGGAAGGAAGTGGTACATTTGGGATCAGGCATGAGCAAAGCCAGATGGCTCAAGTCATCTTCATGTGCCAGACCCACATGTGTTCCATCTTTGTCAAAATGATGTTTCTCCCTCTCCTAAAATCTATGACCACAGGGTAAGCCAACAACTACAGCTTCCACTTACTAAACTCCATCAAGCTACCATTTCTCCCAGTAGCCCAGCTTGCTGGCCACAGAACCAAAGCTTAGCCCCCAGTGTGACACTAGCTTTCAAAAAGACTGACTGGTGATAAGGAGACAATGGCCATTATATGGAAGTATGTTATTCGGGGGTCATATACACAAGTTCAGAAATCAATGGGTAGAAGTTAGATCTGAATATGTAACTGTCTTGATAGACTTGAGAAATTTTCATTGATTGTTTTATTAATTAAGTTTTCTGAAGTTTTTGATCTCCCTCCCCCCTTTGGAATACTGATAATTCATAAGTTCAGTTTCTTTATATATTCCCAGATGTCTGGAAGGCTTTGTTCATTTTTTAAAATTCTTTTTTCCTTAGCTTTGTCTAACTGAATTATTTCAAAAGACCTGTCTTCAAGTTCTGAGATTCTTTCTTCTGCTTGGTCTAGTCTATTATTAAAACTTTCATATATAGTTTGTATTTCCTTTAATGAATTTTTTATTTCCAGATTTTTTGTTTGGTTTTAAAATTTCAGATAGCTATCTTCTTAGTAAATTTTTTATTTATATTCTGAATTGATTTTCTGATTTATTTGTATGGAGTTTCAGGTATCATTAAGCTTTTTAAAAATCAATATTTTAAATTTTTTATCTGGCATTTTGAGGAATTCTTTTTGATTGGGGTCTGTTGCCAGAAAATTTTTGTGGTATTATATGTCCCTGCCTTTTCATGTTTTCTATGTCCTTCCATTGGTATCTGCTCATCTGGTCTAGCAGTCACTTGCTTCAGTTTTTTTTTTTCAAATTGCTTTAGTAGGGGAGAATTTTTTCCTGAGGATGTATGTGTATTGTTAGTTGAGCATGATACTTTGGCTGTGATTTTGGGTGCTGAGACAGTGTGATCTTTGTATGACTTCTTCAGGAGTACATAGGGTTGGTGGTACATGTGATTTCCTCAATGACTAAGGGTTCAGCCATTAGTGGAAGTTGTGATGAAGTTTAGCTGAGGACTTGGATTCCATCTCAGTCTTTGGGCCCTGGTGGTGGCAGCAGTGGGGTGGATGTCCCTGTTTTCAGGGCTCAGAGAAGTTGACACTGGCTCTGGTATTAGTGAGTCCTAGAGGGCTGACTCTTGGGCCTCCGGGTGGCTTGCTTAGAAGCTAGCAGTGGGAATGGTGGACCAGGTGTATGGGCAGGTTCTCAGTCCTCTAGGCATCTTGTGTGGTGTGAATGATGGCAGTAGTGGTGATGGAGCAAGCCACTGGGACCCAAGCAGTCCATGCTAGTATTGCTGGTAGCTATGATGGGTTGGGTAGGTTAGTTCCTAGTCCCTCAGCCACCCATAGGAGGGTGGTGGGTATTGTCCTAAGTGTGTTTAGGAGAGCTTGGTCTCTCCTGTTCCTCCCCTGGCTAGGTGGAGGCTGCAGCCACGTGTCTCAAACTCAGCCTAAGGGTGAAACACAGTGCAATGCTAATTCTCAAAATGGTTTCAGTTGTTAACTTATGACCAGAGATGACAGGGTCCCTCTCAGGAGAGAAGCATGAACATGCAACTGTGGAGAATGCTATCTACTGGAGTCTCGGTCTCACAGCAGCCTGTAGCAGGGTGGTGGGTGTTGTCCTATTTATGTGTAGGACAGCCTGATTTCCCTGTCCCTCCTTGGCCAGGCAGCAGCTACAGCTACATCAACTCAAACTTAGCCCAAGGGTGGGCACAGCCCAGTATTAAGCTCTCAAAATGATGACTTGGACCTGGGACCAGGGAGGGCAGGGTCTCCCCAAGGCAAGCAACATGGGCAAGAAGCCGTGAGGATTGCAGACCGTTCATGTCTCAGTCTCAAAAGCAGCCCAAAGCAGGGCAGTAGGGACTCTCCCATGAGTGAGAGGGAGGGCCCAATCTCTCCTCTCCCTCTCTGGAGCAGTGCAGTGGCAACAGCCATTTCTGTAGATTCCCAGGACATAGGCTCTCAAAATGACACCTGGCTGAGGCTGCCCTAGGCTTGGATGCTGTGAATTCCATGTGGGTTCCCTTCCTGAAGCAATGTCTCTGTAGTCTTCAGGCAGCTACATATGTCAGGCCTGAGGCCCTAGTGGTTCAAGGGTTTTTTCCATAGCCAATATTGCAAAAGCCCATTTCAGTGCCCTGGGGATTTCTCTTTTACTGTTTCCCCATATCCAGGTGCCTCTCCCAGCTCAGTCTCCAGTAGGACAAATGCCCTCCTTACTTATTTCTGGTGCTTCCCATCTCTCCTGGGCAATCTGGTCAAAATGGAAGAATCTACTTAGTATTTTAGTTTCTTTCTGTGGAGGAGGCATATGTCACGTGCCATCTTTCTCAGCAGTTTTTTTTTTTTTTAATAATAGACTATTTAATGAGTGCCTTTGATAGACACTCTCAATAATTTTACATGTAGTATTTCATATAGTTACTGTAATTGTCCCCATTTTACAGATGAGGAAATGAAAGTTTAGAAAAGTTAAGTATATGTCCAATGTCCTATTACTAATCAGGGAAGAAAACCAAAATATCTTGAATTCAGGTCTAGTTAAAAACCATTCTGTTATTTGACAGGTGGAACCCTCAAATCTTATTAACATAAGTCTAGAAATTTCAGCGAACCCGGGGGGGGGCGGAGCAAGATGGCCGAATAGGAACAGCTCCAGTCTCCAACTCCCAGCGCGAGCGACACAGAAGACCGGTGATTTCTGCATTTTCAACTGAGGTACTGGGTTCATCTCACTAGGGAGTGCCGGACGATCGGTGCTGGTCAGCTGCTGCAGCCCGACCAGCAAGAGCTGAAGCAGGGCGAGGCATTGCCTCACCTGGGAAGCGCAAGGGGGAAGGGAATCCCTTTTCCTAGCCAGGGGAACTGAGACACACAACACCTGGAAAATCGGGTAACTCCCACCCCAATACTGCGCTTTAAGCAAACAGGCACACCAGGAGATCATATCCCACACCTGGCCGGGAGGGTCCCACACCCACGGAGCCTCCCTCATTGCTAGCACAGCAGTCTGTGATCTACCGGCAAGGCAGCAGCGAGGCTGGGGGAGGGGCGCCCGCCATTGCTGAGGCTTAAGTAGGTAAACAAAGCTGCTGGGAAGCTCGAAGTGGGTGGAGCTCACAGCAGCTCAAGGAAACCTGCCTGTCTCTGTAGACTCCACCTCTGGGGACAGGGCAATAACAAACACAGCCGAAACCTCTGCAGATGCAAACGACTCTGTCTGACAGCTTTGAAGAGAACAGTGGATCTCCCAACACGGAGGTTGAGATCTGAGAAGGGACAGACTCCCTGCTCAAGTGGGTCCCTGACCCCTGAGTAGCCTAACTGGGAGACATCCCCCACTAGGGGCAGTCTGACACCCCACACCTCACAGGGTGGAGTACACCCCTGAGAGGAAGCTTCCAAAGCAAGAATCAGACAGGTACACTCGCTGTTCAGAAATATTCCATCTTCTGCAGCCTCTGCTGCTGATACCCAGGCAAACAGGGTCTGGAGTGGACCTCAAGCAATCTCCAACAGACCTACAGCTGAGGGTCCTGACTGTTAGAAGGAAAACTATCAAACAGGAAGGACACCTACACCAAAACCCCATCAGTACGTCACCATCATCAAAGACTAGAGGCAGATAAAACCACAAAGATGGGGAAAAAGCAGGGCAGAAAAGCTGGAAATTCAAAAAATAAGAACGCATCTCCCCCGGGAAAGGCACACAGCTCATCGCCAGCAACGGATCAAAGCTGGACAGAGAATGACTTTGACGAGATGAGAGAGGAAGGCTTCAGTCCATCAAACTTCTCAGAGCTAAAGGAGGAATTACGTACACAGCGCAAAAACTAAAAATCTTGAAAAAAAAGTGGAAGAATTGATGGCTAGAGTAATTAATGCAGAGAAGGTCATAAATGAAATGAAAGAGATGAAAACCATGACACGAGAAATACGTGACAAATGCACAAGCTTCAGTAACCGACTCGATCAACTGGAAGAAAGAGTATCTGCGATTGAGGATCAAATGAATGAAATGAAGCGAGAAGAGAAACCAAAAGAAAAAAGAAGAAAAAGAAATGAACAAAGCCTGCAAGAAGTATGGGATTATGTAAAAAGACCAAATCTACGTCTGATTGGGGTGCCTGAAAGTGAGGGGGAAAATGGAACCAAGTTGGAAAACACTCTTCAGGATATCATCCAGGAGAACTTCCCCAACCTAGTAGGGCAGGCCAACATTCAAATCCAGGAAATACAGAGAACGCCACAAAGATACTCCTCGAGAAGAGCAACTCCAAGACACATCATTGCCAGATTCACCAAAGTTGAAATGAAGGAAAAAATCTTAAGGGCAGCCAGAGAGAAAGGTCGGGTTACCCACAAAGGGAAGCCCATCAGACTAACAGCAGATCTCTCGGCAGAAACTCTCCAAGCCAGAAGAGAGTGGGGGCCAATATTCAACATTCTTAAAGAAAAGAATTTTAAACCCAGAATTTCATATCCAGCCAAACTAAGTTTCATAAGTGAAGGAGAAATAAAATCCTTTACAGATAAGCAAATGCTTAGAGATTTTGTCACCACTAGGCCTGCCTTACAAGAGACCCTGAAGGAAGCACGAAACTTGGAAAGGAACAACCGGTACCAGCCATTGCAAAAACATGCCAAAATGTAAAGACCATCGAGGCTAGGAAGAAACTGCATCAACTAACGAGCAAAATAACCAGTTAATATCATAATGGCAGGATCAAGTTCACACATAACAATCTTAACCTTAAATGTAAATGGACTAAATGCTCCAATTAAAAGACACAGACTGGCAAACTGGATAAAGAGTCAAGACCCATCAGTCTGCTGTATTCAGGAGACCCATCTCACACGCAGAGACATACATAGGCTCAAAATAAAGGGATGGAGGAAGATTTACCAAGCAAATGGAGAACAAAAAAAAGCGGGGGTTGCAATACTAGTCTCTGATAAAACAGACTTTAAACCATCAAAGATCAAAAGAGACAAAGAAGGACATTACATAATGGTAAAGGGATCAATTCAACAGGAAGAGCTAACTATCCTAAATATATATGCACCCAATACAGGAGCACCCAGATTCATAAAGCAAGTCCTTAGAGACTTACAAGGAGACTTAGACTCCCATACAATAATAATGGGAGACTTCAACACTCCACTGTCAACATTAGACAGATCAACGAGACAGAAAGTTAACAAGGATATCCAGGAATTGAACTCATCTCTGCAGCAAGCAGACCTAATAGACATCTATAGAACTCTCCACCCCAAATCAACAGAATATACATTCTTCTCAGCACCACATCGTACTTACTCCAAAATCGACCACTTAATTGGAAGTAAAGCACTCCTCAGCAAATGTACAAGAACAGAAATTATAACAAACTGTCTCTCAGACCACAGTGCAATCAAACTAGAACTCAGGACTAAGAAACTCAATCAAAACCGCTCAACTACATGGAAACTGAACAACCTGCTCCTGAATGACTACTGGGTACATAACGAAATGAAGGCAGAAATAAAGATGTTCTTTGAAACCAATGAGAACAAAGATACAACATACCAGAATCTCTGGGACACATTTAAAGCAGTGTGTAGAGGGAAATTTATAGCACTAAATGCCCACAAGAGAAAGCAGGAAAGATCTAAAATTGACACTCTAACATCACAATTAAAAGAACTGGAGAAGCAAGAGCAAACACATTCGAAAGCTAGCAGAAGGCTAGAAATAACTAAGATCAGATCAGAACTGAAGGAGATAGAGACACAAAAAACTCTCCAAAAAATCAATGAATCCAGGAGTTGGTTTTTTGAAAAGATCAACAAAATTGACAGACCACTAGCAAGACTAATAAAGAAGAAAAGAGAGAAGAATCAAATCGACGCAATTAAAAATGATAAAGGGGATATCACCACCGACCCCACAGAAATACAAACTACCATCAGAGAATACTATAAACACCTCTACGCAAATAAACTGGAAAATCTAGAAGAAATGGATAATTTCCTGGACACTTACACTCTTCCAAGACTAAACCAGGAAGAAGTTGAATCCCTGAATAGACCAATAGCAGGCTCGGAAATTGAGTCAATAATTAATAGCCTACCAACCAAAAAAAGTCCAGGACCAGATGGATTCACAGCTGAATTCTACCAGAGGTACAAGGAGGAGTTGGTACCATTCCTTCTGAAACTATTCCAATCAATAGAAAAAGAGGGAATCCTCCCTAACTCATTTTATGAGGCCAACATCATCCTGATACCAAAGCCTGGCAGAGACACAACAAAAAAAGAGAATTTTAGACCAATATCCCTGATGAACATCGATGCAAAAATCCTCAGTAAAATACTGGCAAACCGGATTCAGCAACACATCAAAAAGCTTATCTACCATGATCAAGTGGGCTTCATCCCTGGGATGCAAGGCTGGTTCAACATTCGCAAATCAATAAACATAATCCAGCATATAAACAGAACCAAAGACAAGAACCACATGATTATCTCAATAGATGCAGAAAAGGCTTTTGACAAAATTCAACAGCCCTTCATGCTAAAAACGCTCAATAAATTCGGTATTGATGGAATGTACCTCAAAATCATAAGAGCTATTTATGACAAACCCACAGCCAATATCATACTGAATGGGCAAAAACTGGAAAAATTCCCTTTGAAAACTGGCACAAGACAGGGATGCCCTCTCTCACCACTCCTATTCAACATAGTGTTGGAAGTTCTGGCTAGGGCAATCAGGCAAGAGAAAGAAATCAAGGGTATTCAGTTAGGAAAAGAAGAAGTCAAATTGTCCCTGTTTGCAGATGACATGATTGTATATTTAGAAAACCCCATTGTCTCAGCCCAAAATCTCCTTAAGCTGATAAGCAACTTCAGCAAAGTCTCAGGATACAAAATTAATGTGCAAAAATCACAAGCATTCTTATACACCAGTAACAGACAAACAGAGAGCCAAATCAGGAATGAACTTCCATTCACAATTGCTTCAAAGAGAATGAAATACCTAGGAATCCAACTTACAAGGGATGTAAAGGACCTCTTCAAGGAGAACTACAAACCACTGCTCAGTGAAATAAAAGAGGACACAAACAAATGGAAGAACATACCATGCTCATGGATAGGAAGAATCAATATCGTGAAAATGGCCATACTGCCCAAGGTAATTTATAGATTCAGTGCCATTCCCATGAAGCTACCAATGAGTTTCTTCACAGAATTGGAAAAAACTGCTTTAAAGTTCATATGGAACCAAAAAAGAGCCCGCATCTCCAAGACAATCCTAAGTCAAAAGAACAAAGCTGGAGGCATCACGCTACCTGACTTCAAACTATACTACAAGGCTACAGTAACCAAAACAGCATGGTACTGGTACCAAAACAGAGATATAGACCAATGGAACAGAACAGAGTCCTCAGAAATAATACCACACATCTACAGCCATCTGATCTTTGACAAACCTGAGAGAAACAAGAAATGGGGAAAGGATTCCCTATTTAATAAATGGTGCTGGGAAAATTGGCTAGCCATAAGTAGAAAGCTGAAACTGGATCCTTTCCTTACTCCTTATACGAAAATTAATTCAAGATGGATTAGAGACTTAAATGTTAGACCTAATACCATAAAAATCCTAGAGGAAAACCTAGGTAGTACCATTCAGGACATAGACATGGGCAAAGACTTCATGTCTAAAACACCAAAAGCAACGGCAGCAAAAGCCAAAATTGACAAATGGGATCTCATTAAATTAAAGAGCTTCTGCACAGCAAAAGAAACTACCATCAGAGTGAACAGGCAACCTACAGAATGGGAGAAAATTTTTGCAATCTACTCATCTGACAAAGGGCTAATATCCAGAACCTACAAAGAACTCAAACAAATTTACAAGAAAAAAACAAACAACCCCATCAAAAAGTGGGCAAAGGATATGAACAGACATTTCTCAAAAGAAGACATTCATACAGCCAACAGACACATGAAAAAATGCTCATCATCACTGGCCATCAGAGAAATGCAAATCAAAACCACAATGAGATACCATCTCACACCAGTTAGAATGGCGATCATTAAAAAGTCAGGAAACAACAGGTGCTGGAGAGGATGTGGAGAAATAGGAACACTTTTACACCGTTGGTGGGATTGTAAACTAGTTCAACCATTATGGAAAACAGTATGGCGATTCCTCAAGGATCTAGAACTAGATGTACCATATGACCCAGCCATCCCATTACTGGGTATATACCCAAAGGATTATAAATTATGCTGCTATAAAGACACATGCACACGTATGTTTATTGCAGCACTATTCACAATAGCAAAGACTTGGAATCAACCCAAATGTCCATCAGTGACAGATTGGATTAAGAAAACGTGGCACATATACACCATGGAATACTATGCAGCCATCAAAAAGGATGAGTTTGCGTCCTTTGTAGGGACATGGATGCAGCTGGAAACCATCATTCTTAGCAAACTATCACAAGAACAGAAAACCAAACACCTCATGTTCTCACTCATAGGTGGGAACTCAACAATAAGATCACTTGGACTCAGGAAGGGGAACATCACACACAGGGGCCTATCATGGGGAGGGGGGAGGGGGGAGGGATTGCATTGGGAGTTATACCTGATGGAAATGATGAGTTGATGGGTGCAGCACACCAACATGGCACAAGTATACATATGTAACAAACCTGCACGTTATGCACATGTACCCTACAACTTAAAGTATAATAATAATAAATGAATTAAAAAAAAAAGAGCTAATTTGCAAAGAAAACTTAAAAAAAAAAAAATTTCAACCAACCCATTACATAGCAGTAATAAATGAAGTAAGAGCTAATTACTCAAGAATTTATGGCTGATTTCTAGAGAACCTTGGCTTGATGATAACAAATCTCAATTACCCCAAAACAAAATTTTCTATGACTTAAATGATTTTATGTGACATTCTATATATAGCTTTCTCTTCAACTAGTTCAAATTTATTTTTTTTTTTTCTGGTTCATTGAAATTTATTGACATTACAAAGTACTGCTCAAAGAAATCAGAGATGACACAAACAAATGGAAAAACGTTTCATTCTCATGGATAGGATGAAGTATGAATATTATTAAAATGGCCATACTGCCTCAGGCAATTTACAAATTCAATGCAATTCCTATCAAACTACCAATGAGAGAAGAAGAGTGGAGAAAGATGGCAGAATTGAAGTCTCCACTGATTATTCCCCCCATTCGCAGGAAATCTTTGCCAGTTCCTATGTCCGGAATAGTATTGCCTAAGTTTTCTTTCAGGATTTTTATAATTTTGGGTTTTGCATTGGACTCTGTAATCTATCTTGAGTTGATTTTTTATAGGATGTAAGGAAAGGGTCCAGTTTCAGTCTTCTGCATATTGCTAGCCAGTTATTCTAGTACCATTTATTGGAGTCCTTTCCCCCATTTCTTTTTTTTCCTTTTGGTCAGTTTTGTCAAAGATCATATGGTTGTAGATGTGTGGCCTTATTTCTGGGCTCTCAATGCTGTTCCATTGTTCTATGTGTCTGTTTTCGTACCAGTACCATGCTGCTTTTGTAACTGTAGCCCTGTAGTATAGTTGGAAGTTGGGTAATGTGATGTCTCCAGCTCTGTTCTGTTTGCTTAGGATTGCCTCTTTGTTTTTGTTACTTCCAGAGAACTTCTTGACTTTTTTTTTTTTTTTTTTTTTTTGAGATGGAGTCTCACTCTGTCACCCAGGTTGGAGTGCAGTGGCCGGATCTCAGCTCACTGCAAGCTCCATCTCCCGGGTTCATGCCATTCTCCTGCTTCAGCCTCCCAAGTAGCTGGGACTACAGGCGCCCGCCACCTCACCCGGCTAGTTTTTTGTATTTTTTTTTTTTTTTTGAGACGGAGTCTGGCTCTGTTGCCCAGGCTGGAGTGCAGTGGCCGGATCTCAGCTCACTGCAAGCCCCGCCTCCCGGGTTCACGCCATTCTCCTGCCTCAGCCTCCCGAGTAGCTGGGAGTACAGGCGCCTGCCACCTCGCCCGGCTAATTTTTTTTTTTTTTTGTATTTTTTAGTAGAGACGGGGTTTCACCGTGTTAGCCAGGATGGTCTCGATCTCCTGAACTCGTGATTCGCCCATCTCGGCCTCCCAAAGTGCTGGGATTACAGGCTTGAGCCACCGCGCCCGGCCGTTTTTTGTATTTTTTAGTAGAGACGGGGTTTCACCGTGTTAGCCAGGATGGTGTCGATCTCCTGACCTCGTGATCCGCCCGTCTCGGCCTCCGAAAGTGCTGGGATTACAGGCTTGAGCCACTGCGTGCAGCCAAAATTCTTGACTTTTGCCTTAATGTTATCATTTACCCAAAAGTCATTCAGGAGCAGGTTGTTTAATTTACATGTAATTGCATAGTTTTGAGCAATTTTTACATATTTATTTCTATTATTTTGTTATGTTCTGAGAGTGTGTTTGGTATGATTTCAGTTCTTTTGCATTTGCTAAAGATTGTTTTATGTCCAATTGTGTGATCAATTTTTGAGTGTGTGCCATATGGTAATGAGAAGAATGTGTATTCTGTTGTTTTTGGGTGGCAAGTTCTGTAGAAATCTATTAGATTCACTTGGTCCAATTTTGAGTTCATGTCCTAAATATCTTTGTTAATTTTCTGTCTAGAAGATCTGTATAATACCATCAGTGGAGTGTTAAAGTCTCCCACTGTTAAGGGAGTCTCAAATCTCTTTGTAGGACTCTAAGAAATTGCTTTATGAATCTGGGTGCTCCTGTGTTGGGTGCATATATATTTAAAATAGTTATGTTTTCTTGTTGAACATTTTACCATTATGTAATACCCTTCTTTTTTAAATTTTTGTTGGTTTAATGTCTACTTTGTCTGAAATTAGGATTGCAATTCCTGCTTTTTTCTGAGTGTCACCTGCTTGGTAGATTTTCTTCCATCCCATTATTTTGAGCCAATGGGTGTCATTACATGTAACATGGGTCTCCTGAAGACAGCATATCATTGGGTCTTCCTTTTTATCCAGGTTGCCATTCTGTGCCTTTAAAATGGGCCATTTAGCTCATTTATATTCAAGGTTAGTATTGATATGTGTGGATT
Source organism: Macaca fascicularis (assembly GCF_037993035.2). Classification (NCBI taxonomy): domain Eukaryota; kingdom Metazoa; phylum Chordata; class Mammalia; order Primates; family Cercopithecidae; genus Macaca; species Macaca fascicularis. The sequence goes on from NC_088382.1 coordinate 37,232,241, forward strand.
TAATTCTGTCATTGTGTTATCAGTTGGTTATCATGCTGGCTTGTTGGTGTGGTTGCTTCATAGTGTCACTGGTTTGTGTATTTAAGTATGTTTTTGTATGAGCTGGTGGCAGTATTTCCCTTATATATTTAGTGTTCCTTTGAAGATCTCTTTTAAGGCAGGTCTGGTAGTAACAAACTCTCCCAATCCCAAATAAGAAAAGGATCGTATTTCTCCATCACTGAGGAAGCTCAGTTTGGCTGTATATTAAATTCTTGGTTGAAGATTTTTTTTTTTAAGGATGTTGAGTTAGGCCCCCAATCTTTTGTGGCTTGCAGGGTTTCAGCTGAGAGGTCTGCTATTAGCCTGATACGGTTCCCTTTGTAGGTGACCTGCCCTTTCTCTCTAGCTGCTTTTAATATTCTTTTTCTTCATTTTGACCTTGGAGAATCTGATGATTATATCTTGGGGATGATCCTCTTGTGTAGAATCTTGCAGGGGTTCTCTGTATTTGCAGAATTTGACTGTTGGCCTCTCTAGGAGGAAAGTTTTCATGGATGATATACTGAAATATGTTTTCCAAGTTTTTCTGCTTTCTCCCTGTCTCTTTCAGAGATGATAGTGATGTGTAGATTTGACCTCTTTACATAATATCCTATTTCTTGGAGGTTTCATTTGTTCCTTTTCATCCCTTTTTCTTTATTTTTGTCTGCTGTCTTATTTCAGAGAGCCAGTCCTCAAGTTCCAAGATTCTTTCCTCCACTTGGTATATTTTGCTGTTAATACTTGCAATTGCATTGTGAAATTCTTGCAGTGTGTTTGTAAGCTCTATCAGATTAGTTAGGTTCTTTTTTATACTGGCTGTTTCATCTTTCATCTCCTGTATTGTTTTATTGTGATTCTTAGTTTCCTTGTATTGGGTTTTGCCATTCTCCTGAGTCTCAATGATCTTCATTCCTATCCATATTCTGAATTCTATTTCTGTCATTTCAGGCAACTCAACCTAGTTAAGAACCCTTGTTGGAGAATTAGTGCATTCGTTTGGAGGATTAGTATAGTCATTTGGAGAATATAAGACACTCTGCCATTTGAGTTGCCAGAGTTCTTGCATTGGTTCCTTCTGATCTCTGCAAGTGGATTTTCCTTTAACTGCTGGAATGCCTCCGATTGAAGTGGTCAGGTGGGGCCAGGAAAATTGTGCTGCAGTCCCATATTGGGTGGCCCTGCATAGTGAGGAGGCATGAGGACTGGGACCTGCATGGAGAACAGTTCACCCACTTTTCCATGAGGTGAGTGCTCTGTGCTGGGGATCTGAATCAGCTCCTGGTCCTCATGGATTCTTCAGAGCCTGGAGATAGCAAGGGTGGGGCCATGAGACTGCAAAATGGCAACCCCTGCTCCCACTGGGAGCTCTGACTCAGGGAGTTGCAGGGCTTCTACTGGAGACCCAGGCTGTGAGATCCCACCCAGTGAGGAGATATGTGATCAGGGACAATTGTTTCTCCTTGGCAAAGTGTGACCACTTTGCTGTAGGGCTGCTGCATATATGTTGGGGTTCTGCTCCAGTCCCTAGCCACCTTGGATTTTTCTAGCACCTGAAGGTATCAACTGTGAAGGCTGTGAAATGGCAAAGTCAGCGGCCTGCTCCTCCCTCTGGGAGCTCCATCCCAGGGAGGTATATATCTATTTCCAGCCTGAACATACCGGCAGCGGTAGCTGTAGACCTCGGTCAGGAGATCCCACCCAGTGAAGAGAAATGAGATCTGGGACCCACGTGAAAAAGCAATCTGGCCACTTCTCCATGGAGCTGCTGTGCTGTGCCAGGGGGACCACTCCAGTCCCTAGTTGCTTCAGATTCCCTAGATCCCAAGGGCAACATTGACAAAGGCTATGAAACAGCAAAAATGGCAGTCCATTCTTCCCGCTGGGAGCCCTGTGCCAGGGAGTCTTGGAACCACTGCCAGCTGGAAAACACTGGCAAGGGTAGCTGGTGACCCTGGTTAGGAGGTCCCACCCAGTGAGAAGAAGCAGGTTTGGGGATTCATATTTAAAAAGTGGTCTGGACACTTTTCCACAGGGCAGCTGCACTGAAGGCAACAACCACTAAGGTTGCAAAACAGCAAAGATAGTGGCTCACTGCTTCCTCTGGGAGCTCTGTCTCAGGTAGGAGTAACATTGTTGCTGGTGGCTGGCTGCAGTTCCAAACTAGTGGGTTTTACCCTGAAAGGTGTCATGAAAGCAGGACCCGCAGACCATCACTGCTCAGCCCCCTGGATTCAGCCCCTTTTCTAGTGGTATGAATGGGACTCTAAACTCCCACTTTGCCTGAGTAGCCACTTTTTCTGGGAAGTGCAGATGTCTAAAGCTTTTGGGGCTCCTCGTGTGCCTTAGTAGCCAGCTGATTCACCAAGACTCCATGTAACTCTGTGTGTCAGACTGCAGGCCCTGGTGGAATGGGTTCATGAGGGGATCTCCTGACCCAAGGGTTGCAAAAATCTATGGGAAAAGTGTGGGTCCCCGGGGTTGCTCATTCACTTACCACTTCCTGGGTGGGGGAGGCTCCATTGGCTCTGTGTTGCTCCTGGGTGGGTGGTTATCTTGTCTTGCTTTTCTCCATTCTCTGTGGGTCAAGGAATTTTCTTGATGAATCTCAATGTGTGCACCTGGGTGTTTCAGTTGAAGGAGCTGAATTTACTCACCTATTTCTCTCCATAAGAGCAGTGCACAATAACTGCTTCCCATAATTGCTTCCAGTCAGCCATCCTGGCCAGCCTAAAATTCATTTTTAAGAAAAGCTGTGGGAACATCATTTTAAAGCTGAGGATATTTCGTTCAAAGCTCTATCTTATCTGTGCTTTTGAAGGGCAGGGACTATATCCCCCCAAATGAGCAGAGTGTCAATTAACTTAGTTTTGTCAGCTCACTGTTGAATGCCTGGTGAGCTCCACAGATATTATTTACCTTTTCCCAAGGTTGGATAGTATGTTTGTGCCAATGCAAAATTGAGTCCAATTTTGTAATTACTTCTTTTTCTAAGATCTTTCCTCCACATTTATTATTCCTTGGTTCACTGAGAGATCCAATGTGAATAACCTTAAGATATAAGCTCTACATAAACATTTAATATGAAAAATGGTCTGTTCCTTGGGTTAATGGAATTCCATGAGGAAAATAGATGACTAGAGACTTTTGGCTAAACGCAAGAGGATCTTTCAGGTATCTCCAAAATACCACCTCCCTGATAGGTGATTTCTTCATTTGGCTTACTTGTGAAAATTCCTGCACGCTTTGGTGGTGGTGCTGGTAGTCTTGGGGGAAGAGCCAGGGAAAAAAAAGGAGAAAATAGGTGACTTTGATCTTTTGCTGTGTGCAGCATAGTGATGGTTCCAGCTCCTGTCCCTTTTGTTCTACTGCAACATCCATGCCAACCTGATGTTTCTGTGGGCTGCTCCCAGCTGATAAGTGAAGATGGCAAAGATTTTATGGCAGGCTTATTTTGGCAATATTAAATAATTCTTCCAGCCAAAGACTTTGGCTTTTGGACATCCCATCAGGCTTTTTTTTTCAATAGTGCTGTTTTTGAAGTTTCTTTCTGCTAAGTTCTCCTTCCATAGCTGTCAGACCTGCATTGTAGTCCAATACCACCTTATCCCATTTCTTTCTAGTAAATCCTCTACGCTGCACTCCTAACCCTGTTTTGATGTTTGCTCCTCAGAAGACCCAACCTAATGTGTTAGTGAGAGTGCTCCAAGACAGCAGGTAGTAAGGTGGAGATTTGGAACTGGCTAACCCACTTACTGGTGGCAAAAACACCACCATCTTGAGTGGTGGGTTGGCCATAGAAGCCCATGATACAAGGTGGTAGCCTAATTTTAAAAGAGTTCACTGGTAAGACTGAAAAATGGTTGGGTGGTGGGGAATGTGATTACACATGTGAATGACAGTGACGATGACTGATAGCTGCTAAATTCTATTAACCCATTTCCCGTTTGCCCTGAAAATACTTGGGTCTAATCCTAATATAACATCACGTAATTTCTGTTACATTAGGATTGCAGACACGTTCTGTTTAGAAATCACTCCAATAACAGTTTTTATATTTTATTTTCACATTGAAAATCAGTCAGATTTGCTTCAGCCTCAAAGAGCGTGCTTATGTAGAATCAAATCAGCACTGGCAGCAAGCGGCACTTTTTTTTTTTTTTCTAAATGGGAAATGGGTTAAAGCCTTGAAGAAGGGTAATGAGAAATTGAGGGTCGTGGAAAAATAGCCCTGAACATAGAAGAAGAACCAATTTTGTTATTAGATAAGAATCATAGAAACCAAACCAAACACAAGTTTACCAACCACCCACTTTGTACCTAATTATGGGTTTTTGTTTAATTAGATTCTGTATGTATGTGTATTTGTGTATATATGCAACCCACATATGTATACACACAGACACGCAATCGCTTCTTAACTTACATAAATAGACTTACTTCCCACGAAACCATCATATGTTGAAAATATTATAAATTGATAATACGTTTCATACACCTAACCTACTGAATGTTGTAGCCTAGCCTAGTCTACCTTAAAGGTGCTCAGAACACTTAGATTGGCCAAGAAAATTACATAACACATTTTAAAATAAAGTATTGAGTACCTCATGTAATTTATTGAACACTGTACTGAAAGTGAAAAACAGAATGGTTGTATGGGTAGTTGGAATATATTTTCTACTGAATGTGTGTCACTTTTACACTATTGTAAAGTAAAAAAATTGTAAGTTGAACCATCCTAAGTCAGGCACTTTTGGACCTGAAATTAAGGCTGGCAACAGAAGGTAGGAAGAAATGGACATTACATTTCTAAATAACACTAGCGTCTCCTAGACAGGGAGGTTAGTTCCCTCAGTGGTGAATTGCACTTGTTTCTAATCTTAAAACACACAGATGGCATTCATTTACATCTTAGATTTGCATAGTATTTTTCCTCCAAATGATTCAGAACCTGTACAATATAGAAAAGCATGGCTCACTTTGCTTAAAAACTTTGTTAGAAAAACTCACTGATAATTAAAGTATGGTTATGATAAAATGGGTGATATGAAAGCAGCAAGTTTGGTGTAAAAGAAATGGGACTCAGGACATCATATGCTGTTTTTCCTGTAGTATTTTGATTCCATCTTCCTTTGATTGAGTGATTTCTATTCTTTACTTTCTCATTCTTTCTTATCCTCAGACTAGATTGGGCAAAGGATATTTCCTCCAATCCTGATTGCTCTTGTTACTGAATTATTTTCTCAACTGCCTGAAAATGTTTTTTTCCTTTGTTTTGGAGGCAACTCTCTTTTTGTTGTCTCTTTAGTTCTGAGATCACAGATACAATTTTTTAAGTGGTGACTTACATATCTTGCTTTTTGTTTAATACCATTTGACTTTTTGTTGTTGTTTTGTTTTGGTTTTTTTGAGACGGAGTCTCGCTCTGTCCCCCAGGCTGGAGTGCAGTGGCGCGATCTCGGTTCACTGCAAGCTCCGCCTCCCAGGTTCAGGCCATTCTCCTGCCTCAGCCTCCCGCGTAGCGGGGACCACAGGCATCTGCCACCGTGCCCGGCTATTTTTTTGTATTTTTTTAGTAGAGACGGGGTTTCACCGTGTTAGCCAGGATGGTCTCGATCTCCTGACCTTGTGATCCACCCCTCTCGGCCTCCCAAAGTGCTGGGATTACAGGCGTGAGCCACCGCACCTGGCCTACCATTTGACTTTTTAAATTTTTGTCTAAATAATTTAAAAAAACACTTTATTTATCAGAAACGTTCCACAAAAATATAAGTATAAATAGTGCAGTCTTAAGTTATTGCCACAAGAATGGTTCTTATTGATAATTATAGGAAGCGAAAGATTTCTGGTCAATGTCAGAATGTTGGATGTATATTCTAATTCACAGTTGTCCTTTTGTTAATAAAAAAAAATTGAAGCCTAGATATGTTAAAACTGGTGGTCAGCTTTCTCCGGGAGCCAAAAGAGAAAATTTCACCATTTGGGGCTCCAACCTTACTCTTTTTAATAGAATTATAATATAAAATTACAGCTAGATAGGAGGAATAAGTTATAGTGGTCAATATCACTGTAGGATGACTATAGTTAACAATAATAAATTTTATAGTCTCAGATAGCTAGAAGGAGGATATTGAATGTTCCTAACACAAAGAAATGATGAATGTTTGTGATGATGGATATGCTAATTATCTTGTTCTGACCCATATACATTATATGTATTGAAACTTCACTATGTACCCAAGGAATATGCACAATTATTATGTCAATTATAAAACTAAATTGAATTTAAAATAAAAAGATTATGGTTAATATTTTTAAAAAATGGAACTATGAGTTTAACATATTCCATAATGTACCACTCTTCTTTTTGAAACGAATCAGTTTAGAATTCTGTAACTTTTAACTGACTTTTTTTGGTAATGTAAAAAAGAATTATTCAGGATAATATTGAGGACTACTTAAGGGAATAAATAGCAGATGACACCTCACCACCCAAAGCACAATTGCCTGAGGAGAGGGTGGTTGGGAGATGCAGACTGGGGAGACTGATGGCGCTCTTGATTATATTGTCCAAATTGCTGCATTTGCAACAAATATGTAAAAGATATGTACTGTCATTACAATTTGAGTGCCATGATGAAAGGATGTCAGAGGAAGTAGTGTGAAAATGAAATGGGAGAGTGGACCCTTTCATGGGACTTGCAACAGGGGTGTGGCTCATTTATTTGGCTGCCACATACTCAAACCCCTTACAGGATCCGGAGCACACGGGTGAGCAGGTACAAGAGCCAGGGCAAGCGCTTTTGGGCCCTTGCCCCATGGCAGTGTCTAGGAGTGTTACAATGCTCTTTTAGTCCTGCTGTCTGAGGATGGCTTAGGTGTTAAGCAGCTCAGTGAAGAGTCAATGTGACAGCCTTTTTGGGTTCCCACACCCAGTGAATCCCGGATTCTTGTCCAGCATCCAGGAAGAATCAGGTCACATGGACTTGAAGGATAGTGAATGTGGGGATTTTTTGAGTGGTGGAGGTGGCTGTCAGTGGGATGGGGAGCTGGAGAGGGGATGGGGTGGGGTGGGAAGATGATCTTCCCCTGGAGCTCAGCTGTTCTGTTCGGTCAATCTCCTTTCCGACCATGCTCAGCTGAACTTCTCTCAATGTTCAGATGCCTCCTCTCTTCTCTCCTTCCCTGCTGCTCTGCTGCTCTTCTGCTTATGGAGCCTGGGGTTTGAGGTTTATATGGGTACAGAATAGGGGGGCGTGTTGGGCCAAAAGGCAACATTTGGGTGCAAAAACTGGAATTCTCATTCTCATTTAGGACCGTGGGTTCAGGCTTGAGGGTACAGTCCTCTTGCCAGGGACCCCACCCTCCTGCCTCCTATCCATATCAAAAAGACAACTGCTGGACATAAAATAAATATATATAAATAGCCTACAGGTGGTGCCATTTTGTGTGTGTACTTTTTTAAAACAATGTACTGCCCAGGACTTGTTTCTCTGCTGGCCTTCGCATGCCCCCCAAACCTGTGACTTCTTTCAACTCCCCTTCCCCTATTCCCACACCTTGCTAAAAACTTTTGAGTTAAAAATGCCCATCGTGTGCTTGTTCGTTAGGTCATTGTGTCTCTTAAGCTCCTTAAATATAGAAGAGGAATCAGCAGCTGGCCAAATTAGCCTGCAGCCTATTTTATAGTAAATAAATTTTTATTGGAACACAGCCATTCCACTCATTTAAGTATTACCTATGATTTTAAGAGCTGAGTAGTTGTAACTGAGATGACATGGTCTTCAAGGCCTAAAATATTTACTATTTGGTCTTTTACAGAAAAGTTAGATAAACTCTGATATACAAAGTCCCCCATTCCCTTTTTACTGCACATTGACTTATTGAAGAAAGTAGGCAGTTTTCTTGTAGAGTGACTCACATTTTTAATTTCATTGTTCTGGATTTTTTATTTTTTGGTGGAGGGGTGTCGTTCAACTTGTTTCTTTACCTCCTTGTTTCTAAAACTGGAAGTTAGGTTTAAAATCTTAGATTAATGAAAGTTTTTAAAAATCTATAAATTTTCTCATTATCTCAATAGCCTCCTTTTGCCCTTATTTAATTAGGCAAGAATTTCTTAGGAGAGGAATAAAAATAAAAATAGTTAATGTTTATTGCATGCTTACCATTTGCCAAATGTACTTGTCAGTGTTGAATAGACAATAAAGATGCAAAGGGAAATCTATTATATCGGTGAAGGGAGGCACCAGGCTTATTTATTTAGTAGAAATAAATGAATTAAGAAATCCAGGGGAAAGTAGCCGTTCAGCAAAGTGTTGAAGAAAAAACAAAAAGGAAAGAGGGAGGGGGCAACTGAAGAATGTTTATATTCTTGTTATTTCAAAGAAAGATGCACACCACACATAGTGGGAATTTAACCAACGTTACTTAGAGTCTCAATAAAGACTGAAAGTAGAACGATGTATATGACTTTTGGTCGTCCTGAAAAGAGACAGCCTGTGTTGGCTGTTCTCTGTTTCATCCCCACCGTTCTGAATTCATTCATTACTTTTCTGCCCTGCTCTTTGCTACAGGAGGCTGACTTCTACAATCACCTAGCTCCCTTGCCTTCTGGCTTCTGATTGGAGTAGGTCAATGGATGTCGTCCACAGCAGATCTATGAGTGTAGGCAGAGTAGGAGTAATAGGGGCAGGCTATTTACTCAATATAATTCTATGGATATAGGCTAGAGGTTCAGATCAGCCAGGTGGTGGGAAGTTTCTACCTAAAGAAGTGGTGTTATTTAGAAATGTGAGAAAAGATAAAAAGAACTAAGGAAGAATGGGGGATGTACCCCTGGATGAGCAGCAACTTGAAGCAGTCGCAGCACTAGAAAGGGACAGGTTTGAGCGGAGCTGTGGGTGAAGGGAGTGCTAGGTAGGAGAGAGGCAGAGTCCAGGTAAGGATGCTCAGATGATGTCATGAAATACTTGATTTTCTGGTGATTAGAGGTAGTCCTCAAGTAAATTTTCCACTAAAGAGATCTTAGACAGAATCAGTACAGTACAGCACCTTATAAAGAAATTTATCCTTCAGTATTGAATATACCAGTCTATTTTGATTGCCAGGTTTGTCTTTCTGCATTAAATAACTATCTTGGGTAACCATTTCTTTTTAAGTTGATCAGTTCCCTTTTCTCCCTGGAGAAACTAAGAAAACAATACAATACAACTAGGTCTGCCACTTTTCGTTCCCTTTCCAGAGGCAAAAGTGCCTGATTCCAGCTTTCAAGGGAAAACTTTCATACTAGTGAGTGACTGTTTGGAGTGTTCAGAAACACTTCAAAGATTTCTGAAAAATTGCAAAGAAAAGCCTGATTACCTTGAGCCAAGAGAAGAGGAGACATTTGCATTGGAAACAGATTCAATAGAACTGCTGGTCAGCAATTAGTCTGCTAATCATGGCTCTTTTAATTTTATTTAATAATTGTCAATTAAGTAATCCCATCTGCAAAGCTGGTGCTTGGTTCTGAGAGAGAGAGAGCAGCAAACAAATGTTTACATGGCACCACATTCCCACGCACAAGGGAATTTTAAGTGGACCATTGATTTTCTTAAATAAGAAAGTCACTGGAGGTGAGACACTCAACTATTTTAAATGATGAAACAGCCTTCTTTGGATATGTTCCAAATTTCCCTTTAGCATATGCCTCAGTCACTGTTGTCCTCTCTGCTGACAACTGAATATTTGGTGATGGTTAGGAGCAATAAGTATAATGAGTTGATAGTCACTTCTTCTAAAAAATCAAAGAAAATAAAGAAATCAAGTGGAAAGAAGTATCTCAATTGTATTAGCTTTCTAAGGCTACTATAACAAATTATCACAAACAAAAAGGTTTAAAACAGCACAAATTTAGTATCTTACAAATCTGTGGATTAGAAGTCCAACATGGATCATACTGGACTAAAACTGGGGATCTTTAGAGCTGTGTTTCTGGATGCTTTAGTGGAGAATTCATTTTCTTGCTTTTTGCAGTGTCTAGATGCCACCACACTCCTTGGCTTATAGCCCTTTCCTCCTTCTTCAAAGAAGCAACAACTGGTTAGGACTTTCTCACATCAGTTCAGCCTCTGTAGAAAGTAGTTTGGAGATTTTACAAAGAGCTAAAAACATAATTAGCATTCGACCCCGCAATTCCATTACTAGGTATATACCCGAAGGAAAATAAATTGTTCTACCAAAAAGATACCTGCACATGTTTACTGCAGCACTATTTACAATAGCAAAGACATAGAATCAATCTAGGTGCCCGTCAATGATGGATAGGTTAAAGAAAATGTGGTACATATGCACCATGGAATATGACATGGCCATAAAAAAGAATAAAATCATGTCTTTTGCAGCAACATGGATGCAGCTGGAGGTCATTATCTTAAGCGAGTTAACGCAGAAGTAGAAAACCAAATACCCCATGTTCTTACTTATAAGTGGGAGCTAAACTTTGGAGACACATGGTCATAAAGATGGAAACAATAGACACTGGAGATCACTAGAGCAGGGAGGGAGGTAGGGAACTTGGGTTGAAAAACTATCTATTGGGTGCTATGTTAACTATCTGGGTGTCGGGTTCAATTGAAGCCCAGACCTTAGCATCATGCAATATACCATGTAACAAATCTGCACATGTACCCCCGAATCTAAAAAAAAAAAAAGCCTTTCTCATATCATGTCATCTTGACCCTTCCTTCTATCTTCATTTTTCTTTCTATGGCTGTGACTCCTTTTCTGCCTCCTTCTTTTTCTTTTAAAAACCTCAGTAATTGGCCAGGCGCGGTAGCTCACGCCTGTAATCCCAGCACTTTGGGAGGCCGAGGCGGGCAGATCACGAGGTCAGGAGATCAAGACCATCCTGGCTAACACGGTGAAACCCCGTCTCTACTAAAAATACAAAAAATTAGCCGGGCGTGCTGGCGGGCGCCTGTGGTCCCAGCTACTGGGAGGCTGAGGCAGGAGAATGGCGGGAACCCAGGAGGTAGAGCTCGCAGTGAGCCGAGATCGCGCCACTGCACTCCAGCCTGGGCCACAGAGCGAGACTCCGTCTCAAAAACACCTCATGGGAGGCTGAGGCAGGAGAATGGCATGAATCCGGGAGGCGCAGCTTGCAGTGAGCCGAGATCACGCCACTGCACTCCAACCTGGGCGACAGAGAGAGACTCCGTCTCAAAAAAAACCCAAAAAACAAACAAACAAAAAAACCCGAAGAAAACACACCTCAGTAATTACAGTGGGCACAGTGGAATAAACCAGAATAATCTTGCTATCTTATGGTGGCTTACTAGCATCTTAATTCCATCTGCAACCTTCATTCCTCTTTTCTATGTAATATAACGCATTCACAGGCTCTGGAGTTTACCATGGGCACATCTTTGTGGTTGCCCGGGTGGGGGTGGGGGGGTCATTATTCTGCCTCTTACTTTAACTAACAACGATCTTTGGTGAGCATTTGGTATGTTACTTTGTCTGTGCTGGACACCCTGAAAGATGTAAGAGATGAATAAGACAAGATGCCTGTTCTTCTTTAATATACACACCAGTTAGTTGCAGAGCAAAGATGAACACATACAGAACAATAAGTGGATGCTGTGGAGCTCACAAATTGGCAGCCAGTACACTAAATGTGTGTTGTATGTGTGTGTGTTTGTTTCGTGGGGACATGGACCTCCTGATTCCCGTCAGTCTTCGTGGGGCTGATACTTGGAAAATTTTACTCGTCTATACCACAAGCCTTACCTTTGAAAGCATCTCAGATCTCCATCATGATTAACATACCACATGCATTCTGTGTGTAGGCATAGTTTTGAAAAGAAAAATGAGAGAAGGCATTGTAAAAACTCCAGTCAGTTCTTTTTATTTCAAACTATTGATTTCACCCCATTAAATCATTGTCCTTCATAATCAAGTGTTTGGAAATGTTTCAATCACGTGGACTCAATCAAAATTGCTATAACAATCCACTGTGAAGTTATTTTTTGATGTTCTATCAATTTTTCATTTTTCTCTTATCTACTTTTTTCCTAAATAAAAAAATTAACTATTTACTTCAAGTTAATTTCTAAGAAATAGGTTAAAAACCAAGTGTGGATATTGGCGAGCCTAGAATTATCTGGGAAAATAACCATCTGTCCCTTACTAGCAGTTATCTTCTTAATACATGCTAACATCTGGAAACATTTTCTAAATATCAGCTACTCAAAGGACATATAGATGGTACAATCCTAAGGAGAACAGAATAAGCAAGACTCATGAATAGTGGGACAGGGCTGTCCCTGTGCTTCAATAAAAATCTTTCCAACAAGCTCGAGAAGTTGTCTCCTGTGCTGAAGGATTAAGCCATTAACCTTAACAATGCCAACATGCTCTCGCTTTCAAATCCCACTTAATTAGTATCCCAGGTAATATTTAAGAACAAACTTCTTACAGAGGAACAAGTGAAAGCATTAGCTGCTCATAAACATGATAGTCTTTTGAGACACAATGAAGGAAAATGATGCCAGGCAGAATACAAACTGTTATCGATGTAAATGGTGAGGAAATTTGAGCCATGAGGATATATTGCCAGCAAGGTAGGTCACATACTATAGTGCAGCATTGTCCTGTATAGCAGACACTCCTGACAGTGATGACTGGACCCAAGCATACCCTGAGATGACCTTTACAGCAGACGCACCTGCCATAAAGACGAATGTGTGGTCAGAGCTCTGAGTTAGGGAATCCAACATTGGCCAACCTGGAGATCCATTCCTTAACTATGAGGAACATCTGAGCCCCCAGCCCTTCCTGTGAGATGTAGACCTTACAGGAGATTGAGGCCCTTTGTTTTGGAGTAAGGGAAGTTTGTCAGGTGGAGGTTGTTAGGGGGAAGGTGTCAGGTGAAGATGCCGTATAAACTGCATGCCTTTCGCAAGTGGTTGTGTTTCTCCCACCCAGCCCACCACCACTTGGCTGTGTGCTTTTCCTAAAAAACCCACCGCCGGCAAACTCTGTCTCCTGTGTGTAAGCCCCTGATAAAACCCATAACTTGTTTGCTTATCTGGGTCTCTTCTTTGGCCATTTGAACCTGGATTGAATTGGATATCTAACTCACAAGAAGAAATGTTTTGTGTTGGGAATGTGAGAGTTAAAAAAAAATTTGGATACCTGCCTCATAAAAAGGTAGGTTTCCAAATACATATTTTAAATGGTGGTGGTGGGGGTTGGTGGTGGTGGGGTGCTGGTGGCGTATATGTCTCATTTGAGTTGAGTGAACTTTATATATAGTAATGACTACTTCTGATGATTGAGTCTAATGAAAAATTTTGTCTTCTGATTTATAGTTTATTTCTGTAAAGTGTTTCCAAGATGTATAAATAGAAGCACATTGGCTGTGTGTTTCATTTATTGCATATACTGAAATGAATACAATTGCATGAAACTCTGGTTGTCTTCTAGGATACCTGCTGAGTGATCATCATAGTTACTTTAAGCTATTTGCCACTCTCCTCCAAAAACTTTTGTCTTCAAATGTAGTTTGATTGAAAGCATATTGGTTGTGTTGACAAATCTTGTGCCTAAAGAAAGATATTGCTCTTAATTTGGAGACTGTCAGTAGGACCAAAGTGTGATAGATAGACAAGGCTATTTCTTAAGAAATACATTTAAAAATGTGTTCTTTAAGAAAAATACTTTTTTTCCTGATATTTCTGGATTGTTGATGTTAGATTGGTTAGATTGATTAATTTCAATCTAACACTATTGTTCTCCCCCTGTGTTTTCTGGAGGAAAAGGGTGAGTTGATATATTATTAGCTTTGTATTTTGAGGATGTGATTAATTGTTTAGGAAGCTATCTTTATTGCACAATTTCTATTGGGTGTTCATGGATGTATTTAATATCCCTTTACAACTCCTAGGACAAAGATATCTGAATCATGGCTTCACCCAAATCAAGTTGGCTTGTTATATGTAAAGATGTACAGAATCATGGTAAAAGGAAGGGCAAAGACCATATTCTAAATACCCAGAGGCCAATTATCTTCATAGCATGCAGACAGCATTATATGGGTTATGGATCAAGTTATTTCCCAGCAACCCTGCTTACTCTGTACTTAACAACTGTTCACGTGCCTAATGTAGCGTCTTTACAATCAAGAAACATGTTTAGCTATCCCTCTTCTCTCTCTCTCTTCCATTTCCTTCCTTCCTGTATCTTTCAAGACTAAGTACTATGTAGAAGTACTCTGTGCATTTTTGTCAAAGGCCACTGTCAAGGGTCCTTAGATAAAGCATAGTTTGATTTTGCCCTTAAGTAGTGTAATGTATCAGAGTTATAGGTGCCTCAAAATGGTTCTATAGATACTGGTCACCAAAACTTTCATATTACTGTGAATTAATCAATGGAAAGTATTTGAGACCTTAATAGATGTCTGAATAAACATCATACATACCTTCCACCCTCAGAGAGCTTATAGTTCAGGAAAGAAAAAAACAATAGTGGACATGAATTACTACTCAGCAATTAAATCTGAACTGTGTGATGGTGATATTTTAAATACAAATAGGTATTTAAAAAGTGAGAAACTAATGAGATGAGGAGGAGTTGAAAAACACACTCATAGAAGTAGAGATAAGGAATTAGTTGAAAAAATTTCTACTCCTTTTTGGCTTATGTTATACAGGCAAGGCTTTGGACTGTATTTCGGTAATAAACCAAACCATTTGGTTCTTATTTGTGATGAATTCCATAGCCATTTCTGTGTGAGTCTTATTATGGTTTGTTTTGAGACAGGATCTCGATCTGTCACCCAGGCTAGAGTGCAGTGGCACAATCATGGCTTACTGCAGCCTTGACCTCCTGGGCTCAGGTGATCCTCCCACCTCAGCCTCCCAAGTAGCTGGGACCACAGGCATGTGCCACGACACCTGGCTAATTTTTGGAATTTTTTTGTAGAGGTGGGGTTTCACCGTGTTGCCTAGGATGTTCTCCAACTCCTGGGCTCAAGTGATTTGCCTGCCTCAACCTCCCAAAGTGTTGGGATTGCAGATGTGAGCCACCATGCCTGGTTTCTATATAAGTGTTATAATCTAAAATAATTAAGAATGATTCTTATAGGTTTAAGACAACTATTTTTTCTACAACTCCTATATCTCATGGGATAAGACAACTCTTGTTAATCATGAGATCCCATTGAGAATGGGAAATTAGTGCTGGACAGGTATCATTGTGATGTAGCTCTCAGAGAAGTCTGAAGCCCAAGTCCCAGAAATACTGAAATGTGAAATAAAGTAAAATGTATAATAGCTGCAGAATCATTGACTTCGGGGCATCTGTGCAGACTGTCTTTGGTTTGTCCTTCCAGGTCTATTCTAAGCCCTGTACTGTGCTTGGAAGCTCAACCAGTAAAGATATAATCAAGAGATGCTTTGCTTCTGTCTTCCAGTTGGATTGGGACAATGGCGGACTCTGGCGAGATACCAGAGGGAGGGAGAAGAATGAAGTCAGAGTACTGATCTCTCTGGCTTACTCTTTGGGGGTTATGATGGGTTGGCTGCCTCAGTTGATTGAAAGGTCACAATGCCTGTCAGATGGTCCTCTTTTTGTAGCTCTCTCTCCAGGTTCTGTTACCTGACCTGCTTTCTTGCTCCTTCAGTTCTTGGAATTGCAACCACTATTACTAGTCCTGTGGCACTGCTCCAACCCTTGTTGTTTTTCCTAATCTCAGCTCCCCCTTTTTTTTTTTTGTAAATATTGCCTTTATTGCACCCTCCTCTACCCAGCTTCAGTGTGCTGCCAATTTTTTTCCTGTCTTATGCAGATTCAAGGATGGCAGAGGAGCCGGGGGTAGTCCCATGCACTCAGAGTGGCCCTTTGGACCATTTCTTCCCAGCCATGTCGAAGCGGCTAACTTGAGTTAGCCTATGTGAGTTTGAGCCTGAAGTAAAACTAGCTGATGCAGAGGACAGTTGGCCGTGGTCAATCAACCAGTAACTTGCTTGAAAATATATTCACTTCAGACAGTGTGTCCACTCTACTTCTCAAGAGAGTTTGAGCATCCCAAAGCAACTGAGCCATCCACTTATAGGAAAGTGGTGCAGTTGACTGCCAGCCACTCTCTTCGACATTCTCTGTAGCTATACCAGTATCGCTTCCCATTTGCACTTGCGAAAAACATTGAATTCCATACACTACTCAATTAGCGAAAACACTAATAGCTCGATTTCCATGTAAAAATGCTGTTTGCACAAAAATACTGAGTTTTGCGCACACTAATGATTTGATTATACAAAATTGTATCTAAATTTTTTGGTTTTCAAAAACTTCTTACTTAAAGCTGATGGTCTTAGAGCAGTTATTACAGACAGGAAAACAACCTAATGACAGCCTTTCTTCCTCCATGTGCATTCTTATCCCTTATTTGGAGTCTGCAAATCCTATCTGTTTATCTTCACTGCTCTCCCCTGAATCTGCCTAGGAGGTTCAAGGGAAGGGGGGCAGGAAGGAGGAGCAGGCTGACATCCTGCTTCATTTCCCACTGACAGCTGAGCTCTCATCAGAGTCTTGCAACCAGTGATAATGTGCAAATCAAGATCTCTTATGGATTTGCAAGTCCCAGGTGGAACTCATGGCAAAGGCATTTAAAAAACAAAACTGTCTTTGACGTGTGAACTGATTAAGTGTGATATGCCCTTCCCTGCGAGGGTAAGCTCACGGAACTCTGAAGAACTATCCCACTTGCAGGATGGTTGCTCAGATGGCAGTCACTCATTCTGAGGTGACATTTAAAACATCCCAGAGGCAAACTCGGGGCTTTTCCCTGGAGCTTAGTGAGATCATGGTGTTGAACAGCCGTGGGGCTCTCCACAGCCTGGACAATTTTGTTCCGGTCATAAAGTGATATTTCCTATATGAGTGAATGAACGTTTAGCACTATAATTGGTAACTTGTGTGAAAGCTTTAGACTCCTTTCAGTCAACCAACTTGGCCAAGTAAATATTTCTTTCTTACTACGGGCTTGGCATCATGTAGACTGCCAAAGAAATACTGTTACGATCTTTGACCTTAAGGAGCTTATAATCTTTTTGGAGTTTAAAGAAACATGAAATAAGGAATGAAGAATACAACATAGTAGCATTTTCAATATTTATTGAGCACCTACTAAATGTTAGTCATCAAATTAAGCATAAAATGGTGGCTTTTGCTTTGATTCTGAGGTGCTTATAATCTGGTTGGTGAATGATGTGGGCACAGGTTTTATTATAGAATTTATAGAAGGGAGGGATTATCATAGGTTGGCAGAGTTGAGGAAAGATACAGAATTTGAATTGGATCTTAAGAGGTGGGTAGGATTTAAATGGGTGAAGAGTAATCTAGGGGAGGGGAAATACAGGCTTCGTATCTGGAATACATGATAGGATTGGCAAGGAAAGGCGACAATGGGCTTTTCTAACACTGGAGAGTTTATCTGGAGAGTGGTAGAGAATGTGTCCTTATGGCTTTGAGTTTTGCCTTGGAAGGTTTAAAGACAGATCACTGTGAAGTGTAATGGGGAACATCAGTTAGGTGGCATGTGGTCCTACCAGTAACTGTTTACCTTGCATTTACCAGTCTTCTGTCTTTTACAATAGTTTGTGTTTTCTTCTTCAGAGAAGTGCTATATGAGCTCTTGTGTTATATGTGGGAATGTTTCAGCAGTGTCCCAGCAAAAACCGCATCATCCATCATGCCAGACAAAACCGGCAATGAGGGAGGAGGAGAAGTTTGCTTTTCACTTAGGGAGGCACAAAGGTTGTAGGCAGTCTGTTTTCAGTTCATTCTTCAGTCCAAATATTTTGGTGTACACCTTTTTTTTCTTGTTCTTGTCCGACTTGGAGCATTCTTTGCCCTTTTCAACTTCTTTCTTATATGAAATGTATTTTACAAGTCTCTGTCAAGTTCTCTACAAAATATCCTTGATACGCAAAGTCCAGAGGGCTTTTAAAATTTTTCTCATCTTGTACTCGTCTTGTACAGGGAACCCTGATAAATCCTTTCTTGTCCTTAAGGGCCACTCTGTGCTCTGCTGGGAGGTCAGTGCTGGAAGGACCATAGTGATGGAGGAGGAGAGCAAGGGGGCGACAAATGGAAGGAAAGTACTTCTGTATCAGCCAGCAACTCACTTGCTCTCTCATGCTTGCAGTGTGAGGCAGGAAGGAGGGAGCAGGCTGGGAATACAGAGGAATCTCAGACTGGTTTGGTAGAATGGAAGTAGTCAAAGGTGGATGAGATCTAGTGCAGATCTAGTGAGTAACTCGGATTGGACCTCCCACTAACATGGATGATGAGAGCAAGTTGGAGAATGAGAGTCTGGCCACAGGCAAAGAGTCTTGGCTCATTGCAGTGATGGTGAGTTATAGATAGGCACGTGTCAGAAAGCAGAGCCGCAGACAAAACCAGGAAGACACCACAGCAGAAGTAATAGTGATAGAAAAGGCACTATGTTCAGGTGCAGACTGAAACCAGTGCCTTTTTTTTTTTTTTAATGGAGTCTCGCTCTGATGCCCAGGCTGGAGTGCAATGGCGCAATCTTGGCTCACTGCAACATCCACCTCCTGTGTTCAAGGGATTCTCCTGCCTTAACCTCCCAAGTAGCTGGGATTATAGTGCATGCGGCAACACGTCCAGCTAATTGTATATTTTTAGTAGAGATGGAGTTTCACCACATTGGTCAGGCTGGTTTGAAACTCCTGACCTCAGGTGATCCACCTGCCTCAGCCTCCCAAAGTGCTGGAATTACAGGCGTGAGCCACCGCGCCTGGCCCCAGTTGCCTTTTGAAACCCACCACAGAGAGGAAGATGTGTTCTTCTTGAGGAACAGGACTCAACACAGGGGCAAAGTTAATTACTACCGGGATGGGTGGGTAATTAAAGAGTGAGGAAAGTGAGGAATAATATTTTTAAAAAATCAGTTCACAGCAGGGACCAGGGCCAGCTGGAAGCCACATGCATTCTGTCTGTCTAAAGGGAGCCGCTTTTTCTCAGCTCCAGCAAACAGTTACCCAGAGGTGACAAGCCCAATGTTGCCAGCTCTTCTGATATTTTTTTAAAAAAGAAAGTAAAAGATTGTTTTTTTTTTTAAGTAAATTTACCTTTTTTCCTAAATGCTGGAAGTAAATTAAGTTTTGTTTTTTGTTTGTTTGTTTTTTTTTTTTAAACAAAACGAGAAAACACCATAAGGGCCAAGATTATGGGGGCTAAACCAAACACCACTGTGGGCTGCTACTGTGCAGCCTCTAAAAGGAGAAAGGATGTGAGCCCTGAGGTTGAACAGCCTTCTTATCTCAGTTCCCTACTGCCTGTAAAAATCTGTGAACCTGGGATACTTGCCTTTCCAAGTCTCAGATGCCTCGTGCACGAGAGGTAGACAATGATAGTTTTGCCTCAGAGCATTGTAATGTTTACTAATAATATATGTAAAGTGCATCTATTTTTTTTAAGAAAGGACTTTCATATTAGAGGCAGCTTAGAGGCAGAACTGTGGGGGCTGGAATCAACACCAGTTTGACTAGTCAGGGCTAAGAAGGTAACTGGAAGTACAAAAAGGCCCTTGAAAGTGGTCATCTTTGCTGGGCAGGATGTGAGTGGGACATTTGACTTTGGAACTAATGGAAAAATGAGGGGAGAAAAAGAAAAGTTAGAGGCAGTAACTTGTGAGAAATAGTGTTCCTTAGAGTTAGAGCCATGAGACCATGAAAACCAGAGTAGAGAGAAAAAAGTAGTGCTTTCTCTCATGCCAAGCAGGTTCCATGCTTTATATCTTTAGTGGTATTGCCCAGCACACATTCTACTTGGTTGGGGTGGAGGGACTGGGGCAGGCGGTTGTGGCGGGCGGGGTGGCACGGGTGAGAAAGAGAGAGGCAGGCCTTGGTTTCTGTCCCCCCCCAACCCCTGTCCACCCAGTCCTACAGTGTAGGGAGAACACTGATTGGTCTTTGCTCAGACTTCCAGATAATAAGAAAAAGAGTTTTAAATTCTTATGGTCCTTTCTAGGTTAGATCTTGTGCTTGTACCTGATATATATTAGGTACTCAACTCTGAAGGTATATATCATCTCCATTTTACTTGTGAGGGAACTGAGGTTCAGCACAGTTCAAGATGGTGCTGTGGTTCACACAAAGCTCAATGACAGAGCTTATATTCCAATCTGAGTCTTTTTGAAGCTTCACACTGTATAAAATTGTCTCCCATCAGTGAGGGGAAGGGAAATTTTGAGGTGCTGCTGGGGCCTCTTTGTCTTTAAGCCCTTGGAGGACATGGATTCTGTAAGTTAGGAGGGGCATCTCAAACCAACTACGTTTTATTTCAGTATTCAGGATTGAATGAGGCATCACATTGTCCCAAGGCTGATAAATCCTGAGGAATTAGGTTTCAGATCATTCAGGACATTCTCTTCCTGGGCTGTCTTCAGCCATGTTTTTACTCACCTTTCTTCCCCAGACCCTTTGTTTGGAGCAGGATGGACTACTATTCCGTATACTAATCCCTATATTTTGCAGTGCATTTTTCTTTTGAAGAAAGCAAAGCTTGTGGAAGTCCTAGCCTGAAGCTTGGTTTGGGGAAGGTAGATTTGGAATGTTGAAAGTGTTTTCCTCGATTGTGTAGGAAATATGATGCTAGGATGATATTTTATAAATGGTAGTAATAACAGTAACTATTGAAAAGAAGAAGAAGAAAAAGGCAAGTTAGTTTGACACATCTACTAATTCTTCTTGGCCAAAGAAAAAGCATCTAGGGACCAAAGACTGATGTGATAGAGCATTGATAGAGGAGGGAGGTGAAGGAGTCTTAGAGGAAAGGCTAGTTCACCAGGTAAGCAATGAAAGGGAACTGTAGGGAACTGGAATCCATGAATCCAAGCCTTATCTCTGAAGGATACAAGAAGGTACTGGACGGAGTTCTTGGCAATGATGCCCATAGGATTTTACTTCATAGATGGGAGCAAGGCCTTGACAAATACAAAACAGATAACCATATAACACAAAGATACAAGTGATATCAAGGTAGTTAATAATCAGTCATCATGTCCTCATTGACATGACATCAGACTGAAGGGATGGTCCTCCTCCTCAGTCTAAAAGGAGTGTAGAAAGTACCATATTTGGGACTTGTAACCTACTGACTCTCAACCTGTATCCATCTTCCATCCCCTCCTTGACACCAATATGTTATTATCTTTCCTTCTGTCTGTAACCTGTTCTCTTCCTGTCTTCCCTCTACTACCTTCTCCTTTCCTCTCTCATCCAAGTGGCGAATGAATCTTTTTGATTCTTCTTCCTGTGTATATCTCTTTAAATCTCTTCCTTTCTATCTATTCCTCATGCTACTAGGTTTCTCTTTTTCAATCCTTCCTACTTCACTTAGTGTTAAGTACTGCCTTAGTGGCATTCTTTTCCCCCTAAATCTGACATGAAGCTTTGCCATCCATTGATGAAGGCTGAACTCCTTGATAGGCAATGCCCCTTAGACACTTTTCCATGCCTAAACCACAGACCAATTTTTTTGTCACTCTATTCCATAAACCTTGAAGTCCTTGCTTCAGAAACTGCTGGAAGAAACCGTAATAAATTGTATTAATTATTGAAGGATTTCCTTTTCCTTTTCTTTCCTTTCCTTTCTTTTGACGGAGTTTCGCTTTTTTCGCCCAGACTGGAGTGCAATGGTGCGATCTTGGCTCACTGCAACCTCCGCCTCCTGGGTTCAAATGATTCTCCTGCCTCAGCCTCCTGAATACCTGGGATTACAGGTGCATTCCACCACGCCTGGCTAATTTTGTATTTTTTAGTAGAGATGGGGTTTCACCATGTTAGCCAGGCTGGTTTTGAACTCCTGACCTCCAGTAATTCACACACCTCAGCTTCCCAAAGTGCTGTGATTACAGGTGTGAGCCACCGCACCTGGCCGGATTTCATAATTTTCTAATTTTCTTTAGGGATTTGGGGATCTCTATTAAGCTGATTTGAAACACATGTTACCTCTTAGGAATCTATATTCTGCTCTTAAACATTTCTCCCATCTTCCATAATGTTAATAACTTTAAAACACACCAATAATTAATCCATCATTAGCAAAGACCTGTTTGGTAGTGTTTCCAAGAACCATGCCTGTTTGATGTATTGTCCCACACTTAGTCGTGACAGTCCTGTGATGCATTATGTCACTCAATGTTTTCACTCCAGAATAATAAATTGGAGAAATGAGACATCTGCCTGCAGTTTATTCCTGTTATATCTTTTCCTCCCTGAAAAGGAAATGGCAACATTTCTAAAATGAGAAAGCTAGGTCAGCTTGATTCTTCAAAAAGCTACCCACAGATCCATGTGACAATCACATCATTTTTTTGTATCTTAGTATAGTTGATTATAACACAAAAAATATTTATCCCTTTCCTTGGAAAGGTGTTATATTAATTAACCAAAGTGAAAATGGAAACTGCTTATGAGTCAGGCACGATACTAGCTCCAGGGGCACAGGGACAGTAGACTGAGTCCTCCACGGAGGTGGTGGAGTAGAGTGTTTGGTTGAGAGTGTGAACTTTGGGCTCAAGTCCCGCTTCTCTTATTTACAAAGTGTGTGTCCTTGAGTATGTGACCTGGGCCTAAGTCTTAATTTCTTCAGCTGAAGAAACGAAAATGATTGTGGTAACTATTTCATAGGGTTGGGCTGGATGAAATGAGTTAGTATATGCAAAGTGCCTGGCATATGTAATAAACTTTTAGTAAATAATAACAATTTATTTTGTTTAATATGCTAGACAAGTATATAGGCTATTATAATAAAGTAAATTTTAATATTAGAGATGAACATTAGCACATGGTCACAACAGATACCCTTCTCTAATTAGACGGATAGATACTCAAAGGTAGCTCATGGATCCCATTGATGTCTTAGGAGTGCCTAATGGTTGAGTGCTTACAGAATGCTAGGAAATGTGTAATTCTCACAATAAGTTTAAAAAATTACTGATACATAATATTTGTACATATTTATGGAGTACACGTGATATTTTGTTACATGAATAGAATGTATATGACCAAGTCAGGGTATTTGGAGTATTCATCACCTCACGTATTTGTCATTTCTACATGTTAGGAACATTTTAAGCTTTCTAACTATTTTAAAATATACAATAGGTTATTGTTAACTATAATCACCCCATTCTGCTATTGAACATTAGAACTTATTCCTTCTGTCTAACTATATGTTTCACAACGAGTTTTTAAGGTAGGTGTGATTGCTGTCTCTGTTTCACAAAGAATCTGAGAACACAGAGAGGTTGAGTAGCTTGTATAATATTCCCCAGCTTCTTGCAAGGCTCAGGCAAGGTTTCCAGGAAAAGGGATGCCTACTGGACATATCAGCAAATCCCTGTATACATGACAATTGGTAACTGGGTAAATTGGGGCATAGGAGGCAAGTTGCCTCCTGTCAAGGGGGTAAAGGGATATGTTTAAGGAGTGGAGGGCCATGGAAATAAAGAGAGAAAGAGACCCATACTGGGTCTGTGGGGGTTGGGGTAAGATGACTATTTGATTAGAAACTCCTTTAGAATGGAGACTTGATCTATTCTTCTTTCTTATGACACATAGGGGCTATTAGAGCATTTTGTGTAAAGTAGTTGCCAATAAATTAATTAATTAGAAAAAAATCAGTGAAATATTACTTGTTATAGCCAGTAGATTCAGAAGAAAGGACAAGAACCCACCCACATAAGCATTATGTTGTAAGAACTTGGATTGTAAAACCACTAGTGTCTCTGTCAAGAGAATGTTGCCTGTGTCAGGGGACAATTGTTTTGCAGTGAAGAAGCTGGAAGAATCAACTTAGAATCACTGTAGATTATAATTTTTTTAATGAAAGAAGACTGAAAAACAGGCAGAGAATAGAGTCTCCTAAACTTAAAGGATTGAAAGCAGCCAAGACAGAGTATACAGCGGTGTCTCACTTTGAACACTTTTGCCAGCAGTGCTGTAGTGACATTTGTCACAAGCAACCTTGCTGAACAATGTTAACCAACTTGGGTAACATTCTTAAACGTTGTCTAACTCAGTAAAAATTTCATCTCATGAGTTGTCTCACACTGAAGACAGACTACTTAGTCACCTTGCAGCATTTCAAACTTTTTAGCAGGCTTTGTTTGGTGGTGCACAGACACTGTCTTGATGACTTGCTACCTGAATGAAGGCACCTGACAAAGAAGCACCATCCACCAAGACACTAGGATAACGGTGATTCACACCTGCTTGAGGCTCTGCTCCTAGAGGCAGATGTGACTGCAATATCCAACTGCACTCATGACACCAAGCTTCTAGGTGAAACTGTACAGTATACAAAGTACCTTCACATACTTTATACCCTGTAATTCTCACAGATGAAACAGGCATTATCATCCTTATTCTCTATTTGAAGAAACTGAGTGTTGAAGCGGTTAACCAAGGTGTCTTGGGTCACACAGTCGGTGGAAAGCCAATATATAAACTTCAATCATCTGAATGAAAGCTCAGTGCTGCCTCTCCTCCAAAATTCCTTCTGCAGAGCAATCATGGGGGTTGTTTCAAAAACCAAAATCTCTTCCCAGATCAAAATCCAGAGAACCTACAGAAATGTGGATGACATGTGCTCTATGGGAATTAAATGAATTATTAGGATTGTGTAATTATTAATAATTAGCCCTGCAGAGTCCATCTGATTCCTGGATCCTATATACTAAGTACAGAATGCCTGAATCTATTCTACATAATGAGCCATATATGGTTTACTACACACACTTATATTGTAAGCTATAAACTATTCTACTTGGGCTGCTGTGCCAAAATGCTGCAGGCTGGGTGGCTTAAACAGCGGAAACTTATTTTCTCACAGTCTGGGGCTGCAAGTTGATGATCAAGGTGTCTACAGGACTTGTTTCCTCTGGTTTCTTCTTTGGTTTACAGATGACCGCCTTCTCACATGATAATTTTCCTTGGGCACACACTGTGTCTTATTCTCTTTTTATAAACACAAGGGTTCCACTCATGCTGGATTAGGGCTTACTCAAATGATTGCGTTTTACCTTAATTACCTCTTTAAAGGATACATCTCCAAATACAGCCACATTTTGAGGTATTGGGTATTAGGACTTCCATGCAGGAATTTTGCAGGTAATGCAGTTTAGTCCATAACAGCTGTAGATCGTGGTTTCTATTTTCTTTCTTTTTTTTTTTTTTTAAATTTTCTCCCAATCCATCTCTGATTTCTCTTCCATAAGGAAATTCTGACGATTATTAGCAAGTCTGTACACTTAAAGGAATAGTTATGGTTGTCTCTGGACCCGCATTGTCAATAGAAATATAATGTGAACCATGAAAGTAACTTTAACTTTTCTAGTAGCCACACTAAAAATAAAAACAGGCAGAATAAATTTTAATAATATATTGTATTTAGCCCAGTATACTCCAAACATTATTGTTTCAACGTGTAATCAGTATAAAAATTACTGAAACTATTTTACTTTCTTTGTACTACATCTTCAAAATCTGGCATGTGTTTTCTGCTACAGCCCATCTCAATTTGGACTCGACACATTTCAAGTGCTCCAAAGCCACTAGTGATAAGTGGCTGTTGTTTTGAAGGCCTAGACTCTCATCTGTGTGTCTCACATGACTGCCTGCTTCAAGCTTTGATAACTACGTCTTAATCTTTACTTGTGTACTTGCTGAAAGCAAGCTCTCACCCCAACTCTTTCATCAGTGGATTTCAACGGAAGGCATAGGTGCTCTTAAATGTGCTCTAAAAAGTATCCAACTATAGGCTGTTTCTCTCCTGGTTTCAAACTTAAATCTCAAAGGAAGCAATACGTCATGCAAATGTGTGAATTTGGCTACAGGTAAGATGAAAGAAATGCTTGGACTGGTGAGGAATTTGAGTGTGGGCCCTGCTTAAATTCAAAATTAAAAACCAAAATCAAAAAAGCATCTGTGCCAGTCCAAAATATTTTTTAGGACAGTATTTAACCCCAAGACAATCCAACTGATATGCCTGTGTTCTCTTTGGTATCTGACTTATTTCACAGGGGCAACATTTTATTTAAGAAAAGCAAAGGAATATTTTATATTATATCTTTCCTGACTGCAAGTATCACTGTCTATTATGATCTATTGATGTATCCCTTGCTCATTGATAATAGTGTCTTAATGTTCTTACACCATACTATTATGCCAGCCTCACCTTCTGGTATCAATAGCTTGGGGCATTGCCATTTAAATTCAAGATTACAGTATTCCCCTTACACCATATGTGAGAATACATAGACTAGAGATCATCCTGTGGGTAATGCTATATTTTCCTTCCTTAATTATGGTGAGAGTTTTTATCGTGGTGACAGATAAAAGTGGGAAAGGTCTTTTTCCTTGGATGAAAAGGTTTTATCCTTGTGACCTCGTGGGGGAGTTCTTTCTTAGCATTTAGGAAAATTAGCTGAGTGGAAGGCTAAGTTATCTCCTATGTTCTCCTGTCCCAGCTTGTACTCTTTGCCTTGTTATCAGTGTGACTATAAACTAGTGGGAAAAATCTGTGTTTGGTCACAGCCAGAGGTGAGTGGCTGGTTATTATATTTTCTCATTTGGGAAACAATTCACTGTAGCCCTCAGGACAGGGATGTGTTTTTATTTCTCCCTCTCTCCAGCTTGCTTTTCCCTGTTTCTCTGCAGTAATCAGTGCATAGTTCCTTAAGCTACATTAGGTTTAAAATGCCATATTTTCAGGGAAAGCATCTAGCAAATTAAGAGGTTAAAAAATCTGCCTTTCCCTCCCCTATGTATTATATAAAAAGCTTGTTTTGCCAAATTCGTGTTTTTGTGCTCTGATAATTTTCCTCATTATTAAAGCCCACCGTCAATGGCTAATCAGCTGTCCCCCAGGGAACACTTGCATATTGTACAGAAGGGGAAAACTCCAGTCAAACAAGGAAGTAAATCTGGCATCTTTAGGCAAACCCTTAACGTGAATTTTTAAAAGACTGTGTGTACGTGGAAGCTGGGGAAACAGGTTGATCAAATGAGGACTCTGATTGCTTAATCTATTTTCTTTTAATACAAGCGTGGGCCATCTAGTTAATGGAATAGATCATGAAAATGGAAAAAAGAGAAGAAAACACAAATGCTTCATATTATAAATCTGTTCCTTATTGCTTACAGCTCCAGGCAGCCTTAAGAATCAACTTTTATTAACTCCCTATTAGAGGACCATTTTCCTTATAATTTGATTATTAGAAAGAATATATTTGAAATCTACATTTCCATATAGATAGAACCACTCTGTTTTTATGGCCCTGATGCACCCTTACATACTCACAAAGGGACTCCATCTGCATTTCCTCAGTTGATTGTTTTCGAGAAAGAAATGTGAACAAAATCCACTGAACTAAGAGGGACAGGGTCCAGGTTAGGAAATGATGAATGGCAAGCATTGGCTACCTAGAGCCTCATTAGATAAAAGAAGTATCTTTATTTTCTTTGTCCTTGACAAGCACATCGATTAAGGGAAAATTATTCTGATTTTTCCCTCTTTTCTCCATTCAAGGAAATATGCATTTTCTCTCTTCCCTCTTCTTCTCTCTTCTTTGCCACTTAATATACGTACTAAGGATGCACAAACTCATGCAAAAGTCCTGCCGACTGTATAGGTTTAAGTGCTCATTATCCAGTTCCATGCTGGCATTAATAATAGTTAAAATGTACTGACCTACTCACCTTTTACTTTATCCCAGGCATTGACAGCATTCCATCATTTAATCTTCACAACTACTTATGTGATAGGCGCTGCTATTATTATTCCCATCTGCTAGACAAGGAACCTGTGGATTAGAGGGTCCAAGAAAATTGCCCAAGATTGTACAGAGAGTCGATAAAGGATGAGTTTGGGAATCAAATTTAGAAAGCATGAATCAGTAGTCCAGATTCTTAACCTTTCTACTGTACTGTCTACAAAGTAGGTCCAAACCATGATCTCATTTGATTCCCACACCAAGCCTGTGAAACATTTATTATCATTCCCATTCTAAAGACACACACTTAAGCTCAGGATGGCATATCCCTTGGACATGTTCACTCAGCTGATAAGTGATAAATCTACTGTTTCTCTGCTACTCATGTTGAAAGATTTTGGAGGAATAGGTAGGTATAGGTCCTGTCTGCAAGAAAGTGTGCAGACGCTCCCAAGGGGACTCCAGGTCTCTGATATCTTTTATAGATACAGGACTCCAGAATGCACTTGCAGTTTAGAGTAATGTGTGAGGTGGAACTCTGTGGAGACAGTGGATGTCCTCACACCCTACTATCTCCCGTACACCCCAACCAGTTCTACATCTACTTGATTATGGTTGGAACATGCTGCCTCTCTTGAGACATCCAGAATGACAAGTGGGGAATTGCTGCATTAATAGAACAAGGGGAACAAGTTCTAGCATTTTTCCTGTTTCAACCATGAAAACTTTGAGTTGAATGTGCAATAATGAGTAGGAAAAAAATTAGGTAAATACAATTATATAACAGTAGAATTGCTCCAAATTGATTCTCTTCCCCTCGTTGTTTTTTATTCCATTTTATGTTCCTGGGGAGTGCTCATTCAGGACAGAAGTTATCTTAAAGAGTAACAATAGGGTTTGTTTTTAAAATTTGGGTGAACAGAGACAGTGATCCTGGTGGATTAAGATGTCTCTTTTTTTGTTTTTGTTTTTGGAATTTCATTTTCACTGTGTGCTTCACAGGTGGGTATGCAATTATACAACTGCTGTGATCAAGTAAAACCTGGGAGTTGGTCTGGGAGGGTGTGCTTCTCTCCGGTGAAGGGAAGACTTTTTCAGTAAAAATTCTGCTAATCATTTTATGAGTGATAATTCATAGAAGCTCAAAAGTACATTAGAGGTAATATAATTGAAATACCTTACTCAGTAGATAAGTTAACTGATATTTAGGAAAATTGACTTTTCCTAAAAGTCAATTCTCAGGATGGGATTGTGAAACATGCAGGAGACCCAGGCTGGCTGGAAGTGGAGATAAAGGGAGAATATCAGATTGAAATAGGGAATATGTCCAGCTGGTTCTTCAAGCAGAGAAAGCCTAAAAGAATATTAAGAACCTACATGTGGAAGAAAAAATGAGATCAGAGACATCAAGACTGAAAGAGTGGTTTGTGTAAAATTTCAAAAGTAATGGCGTCCTCATGTATTCCCGCAGCAGAATCAATTTGTCATGGACAAGACCCTAGATCACCTTGTTTTCTACCTCCTTATAGTGCTAATATTGCAGAGTGTGTTGGGAGTGAGCCACACAGGCCCTGGAGTCTTAAGTCTTATGTGGGATCAACTCCACTCTGCCACTGTGACCTTGGGCATATTACTTGTCTTGGTTTTCTCAAGGTTAAGTTAGTCTAATACCTCATAGCATTGTGAAGATAAGATGATATATGAAAAGCATTTAGCATAGTTGCTGGCACAAAGTGAATTTGCAGTAAGTGATAGTTACTATGATTGCTGACTAAGATGGCACAGCTAGTGCTTTTCTGTTTTTTTTTTAGAGAGTGTGCTTCAGTTCGACACTGATCTCCTTTTTGACCCCAGGAGCAGGCATTTGAGATGGCTGGCTGGGGACAGGATGCCGTCAGGGATCTCTCTGGGTGAACGCTCTGGTTCCTACAGGAATTGGCTTTGGGCTTCACCATCAGCATGTTCTAACAACTGAACACGTGGCCCACATAAAAATCTGATTGTCAGCTGAAGTCACAGCTCAGAGTTCTGAAACTTAGTCCCAGTAGACACTGCTAGTTTGGTAGGAAAAACAGGATTTCTAGACTAAGATTAGGCATAAGGCAAAGCTGACGATGGGAAATTCTCACACCTTTTGTTTTGGGCATAGCCTTTTGTTTTGTCTGATCCATCAATAAAAAACAACTGCATGGGCAAAAGGTGAATCGTTTATGTGAAAGACAGTTGAGAATCCTTATTTAGAAATAGACCAGAGAGGAGAAAGTTGACATCACAGTACCGTTGACTTACTAGTTCAAGAAAAATTTATGTAGAAATCATTCAAATTTAGAACTACCTAGTGAGGAAAGTTGGAGGGGGTGTCCCAATTTTTTTTTTTTCAGATGCTGAGGTTATGATGAGTGAGTGATTGAGGTATGTTTTAAGGGCCATAGGTATATGGAAAGTACTTTTTGGAGCTTCAGTGAGTATTTTGAAGCATGGCTTTTTGAACTCAAAGCTGCCATTAGGGTCTGAGTTCAGCGTTTAATATTCTCTCTCTCTCTCTCTCTCTTTTTTTTATGTTTTTGATGGAGTCTCCCTCTGTTGCCCGGGCTGATCAGGCTGGAGTGCAGTGGCATGATCTTAGCTCACTACAACCTCTACCTCCTGGGTTCAAGCGATTCTCCTGCTTCAGCCTCCCAAGTAGCTGGGATTACAGGTGCCTGCCAACACGCCTGGCTAATTTTTAAATTTTTATTAGAGACGGGGTTTTGTCATTTTGGCCAGGGTAGTCTCAAACTCCTGACCTCAGGTGATCCACCTACCTCAGCCTCCCAAAGTGCTAGGATTATAGGCATGAGCCACTGTGCCTGACCTCTCTCTCGATTTTTAAATCTGTTTTATTTATGATTTTTATGTTTGGTGGAGTGCCTGGCTTATAGTATGTGTTCAGTAAATATTTATTAAATGAATGGATGCAGTTACTACAAGAGGCCCTTATAATGCTAATACTAGCTGATATCTATTGGAAAACTACCATGTGTCAGGTTTTGAGTATTTCATATGCATTAACTCATGTCATTCTCTCAACAACCATCGAAAATAGGCATCATTATTATCCCCATTTTATAGAGGAAATACAAGAAAATTAAATAAGTTATTCAAAGCCACACGGTTAGGAGGGAGGAGAGCCATGATTCAGACTCTAGCGATCTTGTTCCAGAGCTTTCTGTCTTTACCATTGAAGCTTTGTTGTGGTCCTAAGGCTACTGTGATGAATAAGGACAAGTCCCTGTTTTTAAGGGATATTCAAATTTAGGAGTAGGCAAACATAAAAGTATTCGTACAGCATGATGAAAGGTAGTGTAATTTATTAAGAGCTTAGGACCTGGAGTCAGAGAACCTGCTTCAAAAAAGAGTGAAATAATTTCACAGAAGTTTGACAAATAAAAGTGAGAGGATAACATAGAATCATGAACTCAGAGCACTACAGGGTCAGGGAAGATAACCTCAAATGAGTAATGCAGGTGGAGTATTCGAGTGCTTGTCTGATTGACTAGATAGTATGATGGGAACTGTGTACAAGCGAGGGAATAAAGCACTGTTATAGGCTGAAGTGCATCTCTTCAAACTCATATGTTGAAACCCTAAGCTTCAGTACCTCAGAATGTAGCTGGACTTGAAGATAGGACCTTTAAGAAGGTAATTAAGTCAAATGAGGGTTTTTTGGGCAAGCCCCAATTTAATCTGATTGCTGTCCTTATAAGAAAGGGAAATTTGAACACACAGACACCAGAGGTGCATGTGTGTACACAGATGAAAGACAATAATCTTGTCTCTAATCTTGATTATGGGTGATGCACGCCCATAATCCCAGCACACTGGAAGGCTGAGTGGATCATGAGGTCAAGAGACTAAGATCATCCTGGCCAACATGGTGAAACCTGGTCTCTACTAAAAATACAAAAATTAGCTGGGTGTGGTGGCATGTACCTGTAGTCCCAGCTACTTGGGAGACTGAGGCAGGAGAATCGCTTGAACCCAGGAGGCTGCAGTGAGCCGAGATCGTGCCACTGCACTCCAGGCTGGTGACAGGGTGAGACTCTGTCTTTTTTTTTTTTTTGAGACTATATGAAGATACTGTGAGAAAGCAACCATCTGCAAGCCAACAAGAGAGGCCTCAGAAGAAACCAAACCTGCTGACACCTTGATCTTGCAGTTCCAGCCTCTAAATCTGTGAGAAAGTAAATTTCTATAGTTTAAGACACCCAATCTGTGGTTTTAGTTATGGAAACCCTAGCAAACTAATACAGCCACTAAGAGGAGTAGTCATGATTCAGGTATGTCTTACTGTTGGTGTGTTCAGGGCTGTGAATTCAGGGCTGCCAGATTTGACAGTTTTTTTTTTTTTTTTTTAAATGCTGTAAATCTAGGGGTGTTTTCTCAGAAATATCCTGATTAAAAATTTTACATTTAATATTAAATCCTTTTAACTGAAACAAAGCACCTATATGTTATATTTGGCCCATAAGCCTTTGGTTGGGAACCTCTGATATAACTCATGTAGGCATCAGCTCAGGGTCTGGCACATAATGAGCTTTCCTTAAATTGTTATTAGTCAGTGAAAAATGCTGTGATGGAGTAGACTCCAGAGGGACGCCAGATCATCCAGCTCTGGAGGTAAGAGTGGAAGGGAAAATTGGTGGCCTGGAAATGCCTTTGTAGGAGGTAAAGCTTGCGTGGACACCTGAAGGATGATTTGTCATTGTCTAGGTAAGGGAGAGGGCAGCAAGAGAATGCTTTCCAGGTAAAGAGAGCAGTTGTCAGTGGCCCTGAGAAAGAGGAAGTATGGCCTTTTGGTGAACTACAAGTTGTACAATATGTTTGGTGCATGGAGTTAAAAATGGAGGGTGATGATGCTTGACGGGGGGAGGGAAATGAGGGCCAAATTGTTAAACTTTATCGAGAGAGCAAGGGGAGTAATTGAGTTTGAAGCAAAGCAAAGGTAGATTAGATTTGCCTTTTAGGAAGACTGCCCTGGAAATAATGTGAAGGCCGAATTAGAAGTGGTCAGGGTGAAGGAAGGGAAACCAGTTCTCATGCAATGCAAGAGATGATGGTGGTTTGAACTTAAATAATGGCAGTAGAAACAGAATACGGATTTGAGAAATGCCGAAGAGGGAGAATTGACTTGTGATTGGTTGGGTGTGGAGTGAGGGAAAGAATGAGTTAAAGATGACTTTCTGTCTTCTCCTTTGGACAATGGACTGGAATAATACGTCCTTCCCTGAGCTACAGAGCACAGAACATCTGTAAACCAAAGGACAGATGAATTTGGTTTTATATATGCTAAGTTTGAAGTACCTGTTGGTTATCCAAGTGTGATGGAGAAGCTTGCACTTAAAAGCAAGAGATCTGGGCTTGAGATATACATTTGGTATTTACCAGTGGATAGATAATAACAGAGGTCCTGGGAATATTTGGAGTTGGAAGAGAAGAGGGCTGAAAGAGGAAGCAAAGTTGGAGAAGGAGACCCTCGATACATTAAATTGAACTCCTGACCTTGCTCTGTCTCAAAACTTCTCTCACTTTGCTTGTATCTGTAGCTAAGATTTGAAATTCTCCATTAAAGCAAAGATAGTCATGTCCTATAATGGAGATTTCTAAAGAACAAGGAGTCCATTACTTTATATACAAATAAATTATTAAGGTACTAAGTAAGTAGCTTGGTCAAGGTCAGTGGGAGACTCAGGATGACTTTCTATTGCATATATGCTGTGTGGCATATTCAACATGTTAATATCATAAATGCAATTTAGACATGTAGATAATATGAACTCTAAAGTAATACTTAGGATTACTTTGGAAAAAAGGAAATAATCTTGCTAAAGATAAGAGGGAAATAATACTTTGTGACTATTTACATACTGTTAGTTTATAAACAATAAGTAAAATCCTTGTAAGCATGCAAACAAAGAATTGCTGCTCTTCAGATCCCAAGCCCTAGAACAAGGTTAGTAACTCCTTTCTCACAATCCAGCACTGTGAACCAAATTGCAAACATAATTACCTGAGCTTTGTAATTCTGTAAGAACTGAGCTTAAATCAGACATGCTACTGAAGGATCTTATATAATCAGTTATATAACCAGTACACATCACAATTTGTTGTCTTCATTTTAGCAATAATATGAGCATTAGACGAAGCCCGTCAAGGAACCAAATGAGAGCTGAAAATAGAATGATAATTGCATGACAAATCCAAAGAAGAAAAACGTCTAAGAGAACTTTGTCTACCTATATGAGCATCTTTAAGGTGTTAATTTCCTGCCTCAGTAGCATTGCCTCTAAAGACACGTGGTTCCAAGGATTTTTCAAATACAAAGTTATGAAGATGTGTTACATACTAATGCATCACAGATGTGGCTCTCACTTCAATTAGAGTCGGCTTTAGAACCTCAAGCGTTAATGTTAGAAGAATGGGAAGTGTTTGAGCAAAGGAGGTGTTTCGGAAATACCGGTGCTGTGCCTGTTTCCAAGGTCTATTTGACTCTTTATTGGTAAAATGACTGCAATCGCAATTGGTGAACTTTTTTCAGACATTTCTGGAGTTCTGATGAAGGCAGCTTTGCCTCAGCTAGGCCATGAAGCCTGTTTTGGGACTTGAACAAAACCCAGGTGTTTTGAAAAGTTCTGCATCACCTGCTTTTATCTTCATCATCACTGACCCAAGCAATGTCTGAAAGTTTCCTTGAGCTCCATACTTCCTTATGTTATCTTCTTTCAAAAAGTACATGGACTTCTATAGCCATTAGCTCTTAATTTTTTTCTCTCTCCCAGAAATGAAGAGGAGGAAATATATTATCTTATTGCAGTCAAGCCCTCTAGGTAACAAAATCCCCTCTCCTTTCATTTCAGGGAGCTTGTATAAGCAAAAATGAAAGACAATCTCTGTCTTTTTTGCTAGCACACTGGAGAGGATGCTTTTATACCAGAGGAGATGAAATAAAAGAGGTCACTGTTCAGTGGACCACTCTCTCAGTTACGCGACTCTGTTCTCAGCACTTTGTGAATACTAAGGTTACCTCATCCCCATGGCTATCAGAATATGAATTGTATGGTCTTGAAAATGCCTAATGGTTCTACCAGTCCATTTGAAGTTTAAAAGTATATCACTCTTACAGCTTGGCTTTGGTTTGCAGTGCTGGATACTAGAAGGGCAGAAATGGAGCTGCTCTTACAGCGTGCAGTGATAAGTGAGCTGCTCGGGGCAGAATATCATTGTTATGGATGTGGGGGTAGAAATCTCCAGTCTAATGGGCATTTTACAGCTTTGTTTAGATTGGTTTATTTTCTTCTGGCTGAGCATCAGTTTCTTGAAGTGTCATATTCAGAGCCTGCCTTTCATCTCCAGTATCCTTGAGTATTGTGTTTAAACCAGAACATGCTGTTGGGACAAAGAGCTCAGGACAAGATGGTTTGGAATGGGGCTATTATAAATAGCTTGTAGAGTTACCAATGAAAAGTGATAGGCCCCAATGTATCAGCTAAGGTTTTATGCAAGGTAAAACATCTCAAAATTATCATTGAGAAGTCTCAGCTACACTGTCAGGATAGATTAAAGAGACCTGCTACAGGATGACTTTCTTTTTTCTTTTTCTTTCTTTAATGGAGTTTCACTCTTGTTGCCCAGGCTGGAGTGCAATGGTGTGATCTCAGCTCACTGAAACCTCTACCTCCTGGGTTCAAGCGATTCTTCTGCCTCAGCTTCCCAAGTAGCTGGGATTACAGGTGCCTGCCACCACACCCAGCTAATTTTGTGTATTTTTAGTAGAGATGGGGTTTCACCATGTTGGCCAGGCTGGTCTCAAACTCCTGATCTCAGGTGATCCACTCACCTCAGCCTCCCAGTGTGCTGGGATTATAGGTGTGAGCCACTGTGCCTGACCTCAGGATGACTTTCTATTGCATATGTGCTATGTGGCATATGCACAGCCACTTTATCTGGTGTGTTTCTTAAATTTGTAGTGGAACTCATTCATTCCTGAAATCCATTTCGATTTTATATATAACTCTAGAGCTGAGAATTCTAAGTTACAGACTATTTTCTTGACCCATAAGGGCACATTTTATACCCTGGGATTTGCTGGAGGTATGTTTGAGAATGCAGAGCCATTCCACATGATGCTTACTTAATGTTTGATAATTCATTTACTTTTATTCATTCAAGAAATATTTATCACTTATCTTTCATGTGATGGATACTGTTGTAGGCACTGGATTACACTGATGAGAAAAAGATAGCTTCTGCCAACAAAAATTCTTTTCAGTGGTGAAATGGTCAAATATGCTACAAAACAGAGCTGTGAAATGATGTTAATATGGTACTCTAGCAGTGGTTTTCAACAGGGATTGACTTGCCCCATAGAGGACATTTGGCACTGTCTGGAGACAGTTTTGGTTGTCTGAACCGGGGAAGGGTGGTACTGGCAACTAATGGGTAGAGGCCAGGAAATATGCTAAACATCCTACAGAACAGTGCCCTGTGACAAAGAATTATCCAGCCCCAAATGTCAATAGTACTGAGGTTGACAAACAGTTGGTTATAGAATAAAAAAACATAATGCCTAATCGAAACAGTAAGTCCTCGGGAGCTCATCTAGCTTTCAAATCAATTCTACCTGAGTGTGAAAGGGCAATGGCAAAAAGCATCCCAATGGTTTGATGTTTCAGTTGAGTTATGAAAGATGAGTAGACATTAACCAGATGAATTAGTGGAGAATGAGAAGGAGGATATGTAAAAAAGCTTTCCAAGGAGAGGAGCCATACAGATTTGGGGGTGACAGATCTTGGCATCATCACTGATTGGCAAGTGGTTCTTTATAGCCTGAACACCTGTAGGATCTGCAAGGACAGAATGATAGGGTACAAGGTCTTGGCTAAAATACTGAAGAGCTTGGATTACTTTTTAGATGTAATGGTGATCCAGTGAATGATATTACAAAATAGAGTGACATGATCAAATCTGTGTTTTCTAATGATTTTTTTTTTTTTGGGGAGGAAGGTGGTGGTTCTAATGGGGTGAGGCTGAAGTGTGGGACACTGGTGAGTTTTTTTTTTTTTTTTTTTTTTTTTTTTTTTTTTTTTTTTGAGATGGACTTTCGCTCTTGTTGCCCAGGCTGGAGTGCAATGGCATGATCTTGGCTTCCCTCAACCTCTGCCTCTGGGGTTCAAGTGATTCTCCTGCCTCAGCCTCCCAAGTAGCTGGGATTACAGGCATGCACCACCATGCCTGGCTAATTTTTTTTTTTTCTATTTTTAGTAGAGATGGGGTTTCTCCATGTTGGTCAGGCTGGTCTTGAACTCCCAATCTCAGGTGATCCGCCCTCCTCAGCCTCCCAAAGTGCTGGGATTACAGGTGTGAGCCACTGTGGCCAGCCGAGGTTTTTGTATTTATTCCAGGTGAGCACTGCTGAGAGCCTGAATGGGCAGTGATCATGCAAATGAAAATGAAGTCACAGATAGAGACTTTTAGAAAGTAGTGTTGTTAGGAGAAGTAGCCAGTTAGTTGTGGGTATTTTAGAACAGGAACTATTAGAGGATAACTCTCAGGTTCCAGCACCACCAGATAAATAGTGTTAGCTTTTAACAAGTTAGGGAATACAAAAGGAGAAGTAGTTTTGGGTGAGAGAGAACTGTGAAGGAGATAGTGAAACCCTGTGTTATGGAAGGAAATCATGAAACCAGTCTAATTAAAACTGTCGGTCACTGGGGGCTCATCTAGCTTTCAAACTTGTCTTCTAATAAAACATATGAAATGTTTTCCTAAAAGATAACCTGACTTGTTAGCTTGGTAAAGATGGAAATACAAGGAGGCATCTATTCTGACAGGTTTACAATCTGCACAAACTCATAAGGACATTCCTGTCAGAATTGTCTGCTTAGCCTTTATTGGAAGCAATTATTCTGGACAACTGAAGCATATTTATAAGGGCACCAACTAGAAATGGCTCACTCTCTGTTACCTTGATTGCAGTTCACTCTTTCTCCTCAGGTAGATGGTGACCACAGGTGTAAGGAACCCTGTAGCCATGTTGACTCTGCTTACTTGATTGGGTACTACAGTTGGGAAGAGGACTTGTTCTCCAAAGGAACAGGGACTCCTGGGATAATCAGTTTGGATTACTCTTGTCTCTGTGCTTTGTAAGTTTCCTGGCCATTTGAGATTGCAAGAGACTTTAATCTTGTTGGGATAGCTTCAGATTGTCCCTCCTATAGACTTTTTTTTTTTTTTTCTCCCAGATCTAATGCTATCCAATAGGAAATTGGTTTGTGTCGAGTTTCTGAGATCTGCATTTGGGAGCTAAAATATTTTTCTGTGTTTCCCATATAACTTGCCTGCTGGCTTGAGTGTGCCCTTTTTAGGCTACAGAAGTTGGGTGAGATTTTATGGTTGGGTAGGATAATCTATTTTGCCCCACTTTTTAAAACAGCATCCTATGTTACAGAAGTAAGATCCCTGTGATTTTACTCTTGCCTGAACAATTCTAATAAAAGGAGCTGATGTTATTAAATACTGGCAATATGTCAGGTTTTTACATGAGCCAACTTATTTAAGTTTCATATTTTTATTTGAAATAGTCATTGTCTCTTTTTCAGTTGAGAAACCTATGACTCAAAGATGTAACACTAGTAAGTGACAGGGTTATAACCCTTTCCTGTGGCTCCACCTGGCTCAATGCTCTATTTTAAATGCCAGATGGCTTTTTAGCCTCCTTTTCCTGAAACAACACAAATGGCAGAGCTTTGACTATAATGAAGAACCCTGCTGCATGCAAGGCAATAGTCACCTAGTCTCAGTAACACTCCATTCTTCTCTCATTCTGAATGTTGTTCTATTTTGAATTTTGGTTGTGTACATGCTTGTCATCCCCTATTAGACTGATAGTTCAAATATATGAAATCATTGTAGGTCTGTTTCGTCTGTCTGTGGCTTTGTTCATGCTTGTGCGGTCTTGTTTTCTTGTGTAAATGGTAATATATGACAGTTCCTGGATATTCTTGAAAAATTATTTGTGAGAATAGAGACGCTTTGTGTTTGTTTCTGCTAGACATTGATAGACATCTCCAGAATGAACTGCTGTGGACCAATTCAGGGTTGAAGAGTCTCTGGCCCATGCAGCCTATGCATAGGACACCCAGGATCATTGAACCCTTTTTTTTTTTTTTTTTTTTGAGACCGAGTTTCACTTTTACTGCCTAGGCTGGAGTGCAGTGGCACAATCTTGGCTCACTGCAACCTCTGCCTCCTGGGTTCAAGTGATTCTCCTGCCTCAGCCTTCCTAAGTAGCTGGGATTACAGGAATGCACCACCACACCCAGCTAATTTTGTATTTCTAGGAGAGACGGGGTTTCTCCATGTTGGTCAGGCTGGTCATGAACTCCCAACCTCAGATGATCTTCCTGCCTCAGCCTCCCAAAGTGCTGGGATTATAGGCATGAGCCACCGTGCCTGGCCCATTGAACACCTCTTAAGGGCAAGTGGGCAGCTACTAGGTATGACTTATGCCTTTCACTTTTCTTCTCCCTTTCAGGTCTGTCACTAAGGCAGCCCTCTCTGAATTTTCATTGGTTGGGAAAGAAGAGGAACTGTTTAGATCTAGTTTACCCTTACCTTGATAGAGTGACACCTGGGGCCCAAGCTCTGTGTCAGGAGGGTCTCATAAAGCTCCTCTTGTATTACTCTGTTCTCATGCTGTTAATAAAGATACACCCAAGACTGGGTAATTTATAAAGAAAAGAGGTTTAACAGACTCACAGTTAGCATGGCTGGGGAGGTCTCAGGAAACTTACAATCATGTGGAAGGGGAAGAAAACACATCCTTCTTTACATGGCAGCAACAAGTAGAAGAATGAGAGCCAAGCAAAGGGGGAAGTCCTTTCTAAAACTGTTAGATCTTGTGAGAACTCACTCACTATCATAAGAACAGCATGATTAAGTTACCTCCCACTGGGTCCCTCCCACAACATGTGGGGATTATGGGAACCACTGTTCAAGATGAGATTTGGGTGGGGACACAGCCAAACTATATCATTCCATCCCAGCCCCTCCCAAACCTCATGTCCTCTCATTTCAAAGCACAATCACGCCCTTTCAACAATACTTCAAAGTCTTAACTAATTCCCTCATTAACTCAAAAGTCCAAATCCAAAGTCTCATCTAAGGCAAGGCCAGTACCTTCTACCTATAAGTCTGTAAAATCAAAGGCAAGTTAGTTACTTCCTAGATACAATGGAGGTACAGGCATTGGGTAAATATAGCCCTTCCAAGTGAGAAAAATTGGCCAAAACAAAGGGCCTGCAGGGTTCATGCAAATCTGAAATCCAATAAGGCAGTCATTAAATCTTAAAGTTCCAAAATGATCTCCTTTGACTCCATGTCTTATATCCAGGGCACACTGATGCAATGGGTGGGCTCCCACAGCCTTGAGCAGCTCTACCCCTGTGGCATTGTAGGGTACAGCCCCACACCCCAGCTGCTTTCACAGCTAGTGTTGAGTATCTATGGCTTTTCCAGGTGCTCAGTATAAGCTGTTGGTGGATCTACCATTTGGGGGTCTGGAAGACAATGACCCTCTTCTCACAACTCCACTAGACAGTGCCCCAGTGGGGACTCTGTGTGTACAAAGAGATTAATACAGTAAATTGGTACTGCTAGAGTAGGGGGCTGCTGTAAAGATAACCAAAAATGTGGAGGCAACTTTGAAATCACCCTACATTTCCCTTCTACACTGCCCTAGCAGAGGTTCTCCATGAGGGCTCTGTCCCTGCAGCAAACTTCTTCCTGGACATCCAGGCATTTCCATATATCCTCTGAACTCTAGGCAAAGGTTCCCAAACCTCAATTTTTGACTTCCATGCACCTGCAGGCTAAACACCACATGGAGGCCACCAAGGCTTGGGACT
Organism: Macaca fascicularis; assembly: GCF_037993035.2. Classification (NCBI taxonomy): domain Eukaryota; kingdom Metazoa; phylum Chordata; class Mammalia; order Primates; family Cercopithecidae; genus Macaca; species Macaca fascicularis. The sequence continues at coordinate 37,272,999 of NC_088382.1, forward strand.
TGTAACCTCTGAATCCATGGCTCAAGTTATGCCTTGGTCCCTTTTAGCCACAGATGGAGCAGCTCAGATGCAGGGCATCATGTCCCGAGGCTACACATGGCAGAGGTCCCTGGATCCTTCCCAGGAAACCATTTTTCCCTCCTAGGCCTCCAGGCCTGTGATGGGAGGAGCTGCCAGGAAGATTTCCAACATGCTCTAGAGACATTTCCCCCATTGTCTTGGCAATTAACATTTAGTTCCCAATTACTTATGCAAATTTTACTGCTGGCTTGAATTTCTCCCCAGAAAATGGGTGTTTCTTTTCTACTACATCGTCAGGCTGCAAAGTTTTCAAACTTTTATGCTGTGCTTCCTTTTGAACATTTTGCTGCTTAGAAATTTCTTCTACCAGATACCTTAAATCATCTCTCTCAAGTTCAAAATTCCACAGATCTCTAGAGCAGGGGCAAAATGCTGCCAGTCTCTTTGCATAGCAAGGGTGACCTTTACTCTAGTTCCCAAAAAGTTCCTCATCTCCCATCTGAGAGCACCTCAGCCTGGACTTTATTGTCCATTTCACTGTCAGCATTTTGGTCAAAGCCATTTAACAAGTCTCTAGGAAGTTCCAAACTTTCCCACATTTTCCTGTCTTCTTCTGAGCCCACCAGACTACTCCAACCTCTGCCTGTTACTCAGTTCCAAAGTTGCTTCCACATTTTTGGTTATCTTTACAGCAGCCCCCTACTCTACAAGTACCAATTTACTGTATTAATCTCTTTGTACACTTCTAATAAAGATATACCCAAGACTGGATAATTTATAAAGGAAAGAGATTTAATTTACTCACAGTTCAGCATGGCTGGAGAGGCCTCAGGAAACTTACAATCATGGCAGAAGGGGAATCTAACACATTCTTCTTCATATGGCAGCAGCAAGGACAAGTGCTGAGCAAAGAGGGAAAAGCCTTCATAAAACTATCAGATCTCCTGAGAACTCACTCACTATTAATAAGAACAGCAGGAAGGTAACTGCCCTCATGATTCAGTTACCTCCCACTGGGTCCCTCTCATGACACATGGAGATTTTGGGAACTACAATTCAAGATGAGATTTGAGTGGGGACACAGCCAAACCATATCACTCTTGAACTCTAAATCTCTAGCCACATGTGGCTAATGCTGTCTACTTGAACACAATGTTTGTGGTATCAGCAACTGCCCTCAGGGAAAATGCAGCTCTGGTGTTCTGGTCTTTACCTTACCTTTATTCTTACAGACTTTCTTCCCCCAAAAATTGGCCTGAGGTATCTCCCTGTATTTTTAAGATCTTTAGTGTTTCTATTTATTTGGACAAATTTTACCCAGCACTTTAATTTGAGTATATGAATATAAGTTAGAGAAAGTTGGTATTATTAATATCAATAATTATGTTGATAAAGCCATCATGTTGATAAAAGAAAAACTGCATTTTAAGTTATATTCACAGCTTTTAAAGAATGATTTTTAGTCAATATGTAGGTCTTTCGGGGGAAGATTTGAATTTCTCCCCAGGAAATAGGTGTTTCTTTTCTATTACAGAAACACCAGTTGAGAACAACAATTAGGACTAAAAACTGGGATTTCATCAAGAGAACCAATATAATATGACCCTTCAAAGGCCATATTAACAGAATAAAAGGGCCCCGGCTTGGATTGAAAGTAAGAGATAGATAGTAAGAGGTAGATTGCGGAACACAGAAGGCAAAGAACTGCCCTAGAAAGGGGCTAGAATCTGACCCCATGTGTCTATAATAATAATAACTTTTATTTGCATTACATTGTGTTGTTTGCAAAGTGTTTTAAAATACTATACCACTTATTTCATTTAATTGTAACAATGACCTTAGGAAGAAGATTATTATCATTAATATTTTACAGAAAATGCCCAAGAGCACATAGCTATGGGAGGCTTTGATAAGAGAACCCTGATCTTTAATACCCTCCTTGCCACATTCATATTCTATCTTCACCCTGAAGGAAGGCAGTTTCTTGTGTTCTAAACTGTCAGTTGAATGTGATGTTATTGATGAGTTCATACTGCAGAAGGGACACAGAATATGATTAAGGATAATGAGTCTGCTGTTTGGGATAGTTGTCACAGTAACTCAAGGGTTCTTACAGGTTACTAGAATTTAATAGCAAAGTTATCCTAAAGAACAGCTCTGGCTTCAAAGCTTCTATACTCCAAAACTTAGACTACCAATTGTGGTTGAGGCATTTCATTCTGTGGTTGCCGCCTGCCATGTCAGCCTTATTTTTCATCTTATATATGGGTCATGAAATCATACCAGACTACCAGACATACTCTCCATTCTTTGCCGTTTCCTATCTTTGTCATGTGGCTGATGTGGTTCTCTCCTTTAGGAATGACATTTTCCATCATTTCTACCTATAAAATCTTGCTTGTCTGTCAATGCCTTTTTCATGTGCTGCTCTTCCATGAGATGGCCCCCCTTTTTTTTTCTGCCCACCACTTGGCTGTTGATTCTCTGTATTCCTATGGCATTTTGTTTCCTCTTTATAGCACAGGTTGCAAAAGTTACCAAAAAGCCAGGGATTTTGGTCTAGGTCTTGCTGTTCACAGAATAGAAAGCCAATAACTGAGTCAAAAAGTATTGCCAGGGAAGAAGGCTTTAGTCTGGTGCTGTAGCCAAGGAGAACAGGAGATTCAATCTCTCATCTTTCTCTCCAGTGGACTAAAATCGGGGAGTTTATATAGCAGGGAAGGTGGGAAAACAAGAATTAAGGAGGGGTAAAGAAGCAATCAAGATGGGTGAGGTATCGGGCATCTCATTGTCTGGATGCATTAGTGTGAGTTCCAGTTCCTTTCCTGAAGGTCAGTTTCCTGAGGATAGAACTCAAATGAGACAGATGGAAGTTTCAAGTTTTAAGACCAGGAAAGTATGCTTTCTACATTTATTATTGGGAAAAAAACCCTGTAAATATCAGTTCTATGGGACAATTAGGTTGGCTTTCCAAACTGAAATATGTGCATGAGCCAGCCTGGTTCCTTAATTAAGGGAGGTAGTTGAGTGTAAAAAAGCTATTAAGATTATGGTGAATTTTTGAGCTCCTTATCTAATAGGTAACTACCACTACGTTCTAGGCATTACACCCAAATTAGTGTGTGAGTGTGAGTGTGTGTGTGTTTGTATGTGAGAGATCTCTTAGTTTAAAAAATATTGGTAAATAATTCAAATGTTTTTTGAAAAGCTGGGGAGACAAAACAAAAATTGTCCTGAAGACTATGTGTGGCCCATTTCCCTAGTTTATGACCCTACTCTATAGAATTTGGGGACAAATAAACAGTACAAGTCAGAGTATAATATGTCCATCATTAATGAAATATCTACAGAGAGTGAACACTCTACAGGATCATCCTTCTAACCTTAGAGTGTCTTTTGTAGAGTAACTTATACGTTTTTGTTGAATTGCATGAAACTTTTGGGGAAAGTTCCCAAAAACTTTGGGAGAACTGTGTTTCCCTGAAGTTTGGAGGGTGAGAGGTGAAAGAGGTTGAGAAGAATGAGTTGGCTGGGTGAGTGTGCTACTTTAGACAAGTTGAGACTACTTTTTGTAAACTTTCATTTTGATGTTTTATTAACCACTACTGTTGGTGAATTTAAATATTTTAATGATCAGTATTACTCTTTGCATGCCCTGGGGCTTTTTGTTTTTTTTTGAGAAATGGCAGCTTAAAAAAATTAAAATAGACTATCCATTCTATCAGCTTTCAGAATTCTTGGTTGCTCACTCTGCCCTGAATCTGGGTCAGCGTGGCATTTGGTGACTAAGAAACCTGAATCTACCTCCCTAGCAGGCTTTCACTGTGTTGAAATTGCTCTTTAAGTAATTTCATTTCTCTTGATTGAGCCTCTGCAAATTATTTCACAAAACAATTCTTCAATTCTTCATTTTGAATGTGAATCTCCACACTTCCACAAAGCTTGGGGGGAAGAAAGAAGCATTTATTACCACAAAAAACATTTGTTACCACTACATTTAAATCTTGCCTTTCTTTTCTTGCCTTTCTAACTATTAAATATCTTTTATCTCGTAAACTATGTAAATTATAGATTGTGTATCTATGGGGAATCTCTGGTGTATATATAAGTTCATAACTCCTTAAGGCTATAAAGTATTTTTTTAAAACAGAGGTTGGGGAAGGTGAATTTATCTTTCAATCTTTAAAAAAAAAAAAAACAGCATTGAAATGGTGGGCATTTTTTGGTTGAATTTTAGTTACACTTGGCCTCTGTATCCATGGGTTCTGCATCAGTGGATTCAACCAACAAAGAATAAAAAATATTCTGAGGTGGGAGGGTAGGAAATGATAAAACAAAAATGATATAAAAAACACAGTAAAAAAAAGATAAAAATAATATAAATAAAAATACAGTATAACAACTATTTATGTAGTATTTACATTGTATTAGGTATTACTAATAATCTAGAGATGATTTATAGGAGGATGTACATAGGTTATGTGCAAATACTATGCCACTTTATATCAGGGACTTCAGCATCTGCAGATATTGGTGTCTAAGGGGGTTCCTGGAACCAATCTCTGCGGAACTGAGGCACCACTGTAGTTTATTTTTTTTGTGGAGAGGGTATTTGTTCTTGTGTTAGCATGCTAATGTAGTCATTCGTGAGAGGAGATTGTTTTCTTGCTTTGCTGCCTCTTTTTCCACAAAAGCATCATCTTCAGATGAGAGTTAGGGCCTTGACTCTTGTGCCTGGAGTTTCTCCCTGTTGATTCACACCATAGAGGGTTCCAACTGGGCCTTTTTCTGTCCCCTTCCTTCCTGTGGTTCATCCAGGATCTGTGCAGTGACCAAGTGTGGAGTCGTGATCTGTAACTACCCCTGGAAATTCTCCTACTTCATTGGTCTTATCTCTCCTGTTTTCTTTTGCTGTGCAGTCTTGCCTTTTTCAGTGCCAGCCTTGGCTAATTTCTCCCTCTCTGGGTTGCTATCTAATTCTGTAAGTCATTGACCGGTGGAGTGTGGAGCCTCAGTCATGTCACAGAATTGTGATTTTTTTTCATTCCTTCTCACTCAACCATTCTGAATTGTCACTTTTCAGCCAATTCTTAGACACGAAGTTGAAAAAATATATAAATAGCTTTGTGTGACTCACCTGAGGGATTCCTTGACCTTTTATTTCCATTGTTTTCATTTTCCCCCCGACCTTAGTTGGAAATCAACAGTCTGCATTTTAAAAAAACAAAACTCATTGCTCTGCTCTACTAAAGTAGAGTGTGAAGAAGAGTAGGGGGGATTTTAAGACTCCACAGGGAAGAGTTTGGAGGGATTATACATAGGAAAACAAAAACATGAGAAAAAATGTGTAAGTTGGATATTTTAAAGGCATAAAAATGATACTGTAGACTTTGGGAACTTGGGGGGAAGATGTGGGGGTGAGGGATAAAAGACTGTATTTTGGGTACAGTGTATACTGCTCAGGTGACGGGTACACTAAAAATCTCAGAAATCACCACTAAAGAAATTATCCATGTAACCAAAAACTACCTGTACATCAAAAACTATTGAAATAAAATTAAAACACATACACACACACACACACACACACACACACACACACACAAAAGAATGAACATAAAAGGAAGGTTTTTCTATCTTTGGCAATCCTAAATATATATGTGACGTCGACCAATATTGAGTTGTGATGTTGAACCTTTTCTAAACTATTGATAATAAAAGGCAAACTTAAACAACTAAAGCTGAATGAGATATTTAAAATCTTCTTAATAGAAAATTATTTTTATAAAATTATTATAATCATGCATTGCTTAACAACAGTGATGCATTCTCAGAAATGTGTCATTGGGCAATTTCTTTGTTGTGAGGACATCATAGAGTATGCTTCCACAAACTTAGATGATATAGCTACTATACATCTAGGCTATATGGTGTAACCTGTTGCTCCTAGGTTGTAAATCTGTACATCATATTATTGTATTGAATACTGTAGGCAATTGTAAAAAATGGTATTTGTGTATCTAAACATATCTAAGCCTAGAAAAGATACAGTGAAAATGATGTTATAATCTTATGGGATCACCATCATATACATGGTCCCTGGTTGATTTAAATGTTATGAGATGCTTGACTCTATTTGAAGAGGTGATCTAAGTATGAGCAGTCAAAAATGTGAAGAAAATATCATAGATATTTGTCACAAAGTTAATTAGTGAAAATGTTATGCTATTTTCTGAATATTTGTCATGTTTGTGGCATCTGCCAGCTTTTAAAAATTTGTATTTATGATCCTTTTCTGATTTATTTTTGTACCGTAGTTTTATATTTGAAATTTCGTGTTACTTTTCTTAGAGAGGGCCTTCAAGATTGTGAAAGCTTTTAGGCCCTACAAAACCTGGATCCATCCTTGATCTGACTTATCTGTAACCAGCTGATACTTTCTGTACATCAGCTGAATGTGACTAACTGAGGTACCCAGATTAAAAGCTTAGAGCCAACTTCAGATTCTGGGGAATGGAACTCTAGCCATGTGATGGCTACTCCCTGGTAGCAGTATGATCCCCATTCCTTCTTGTTGATCCTGGATTAGCTACTTACTAGGTAGGACAAGGATTGGAGTGCTTTGGAAAATTTGCTGAAGTCATAAACCTGACTAGTTTAAAAATTGAATCATGCCATATCCTGGGGAATCAGTATATACCCTCCGGGACTTCTATATTGGAACTTGAGATCTAAAAAGTACTTCAAAATAAGCAGACAAAAATAATTCTATTAGGACAAAGTAGGGTTAGGAGAAAAATCTTTATATAAAACCCACAATAATTTTCTTTTTCAAGATTAGGATTCTAAATATTCTCTCTATGAAAGTCTGTAACATTGTCATACTTACTTTGCTTTGTCCAAAATTAATATATGTCATTCAGCTTTATTTGGTCAGGGTTAGCATGATATATCTTTTTTCATCTCTACTTTTAATCTGTCTGGATCTTTAAAATGAGTTTCCTTTAGACAACATATAGTTGAGTCTTTTTAAAAAAAAATCTACTCTGACAATCTCCATCATTTAATTGGTATATTTGAACATTTGCATTTAAAGTGATTATTGATCTAGTTGAAATAATGTCTACCATATTTGTATATATTTTCTATTTGTTGTCCTTTTATTACTTTTACTTATATTCTTCCTTCTTTGATTTTAAGCATTTTATATGATTTCATTTATTTCCTTTCTTAACATATTATAATTCCCTTTTAAAAAATATTTTTTAGTGGTTATCGTAGAGTTTGCAATATACATTAATGACCAATCAAAACCCACTTTCAAATAACATTATACTCCCTGTAAACCAAAAAGTGATTGAGGGCTGGGCGCAGTGGCTCATGCCTGTAATCTCAGCACTTTGGGAGGCTGAGGCGGTGGATCATGAGATCAGGAGTTCAAGACCAGTCTGGCCAAGATGGTGAAACCCCGTGTCTACTAAAAATACAAAAAAATTAGCCAGGCATGGTGGCAGGTGCCTGTAATCCCAGCTACTCGGGAAGCTAAGGCAGAGAATTGCTTGAACCCGGGAGGTGGAGGTTGCAGTGAGTCGAGATCACACCCCTGGACTCCAGCCTGGGCGACAGAGGGAGACTTGTCTCAAAAAAAAAAAAAAAAAAAAAAAAAAGTTGACTGAGGCAGGTATCTCAATCAATTAGAGGTTTATTTAACCAAGGTTGAGGAAGCCCAGGACAAAACTCAAATCACAAGAGCATCTGTCTGTGATCTATGTTTTTTCCAAAGAGGGTTTTGTGAACTTTTGTATTTAAAGAGAAAAGAGCAAGCAGAAGGGAGACAAAAGGGAGGGGAGTATAGGCTGTGAGGCAGATGGTTACATTATAGTGAGGCTCTGATGAGCTTCAGTGAATCTACATTTTATATGAGAAAAAAGAAGCGTGTCAATTATGCATTTTCTTGCACTTAGTAAATCTACATTTTATATAAGAGAAAGTAAGCATGTAAAAAGAGGGAGTAGAGGAAATGAGGCGGTGACATGGGACTGTGAAATTACAGCTACCTGTTTGAAAACAAAAGGGAAATAGTGTTGGTGGCTCAGTTCTCATGGTTAACTTTCCCTTTGGCATGTGAGTTTGTGGCCCCAAGATTCTATTTTTCTTTCACATGCCTCACAGATAGTACAAGTACCTTATACTACAGTATCCCTAATTTCTTCCTCCTGTCACTTATAACATTTCTGTCATTCATTTCACTTACCTATAAGCTATACTCACTGAATAAATGATAGAGCTACTAGAGGTAAAATTCACAAAAGTGTTGGGGACCCCTAAAACTGGGCCCCCTCCGAGTTTTTAATTCTCCAACTATTCCATACTGATCCTCTAGTAATTTGTCAATTATAATTTAAAATCTTCCCACCAATATGGCTTTTGCTGTGCACTTCTCCTCCTGGGCTTCTGATCTGTTAAGTTGTGAATCTCTGTATCTGCCTCTCTATCTTCAGTTTTGGTGACAGCAGTTTTTCCTGTGGCCTTAATTCTCTGATAGATCTAATAAGGTTGTTGATTTTCAGTTTGTTCAGAATTTTCCTTGTTGTGAGGATGGGAGTGATGACTTTCAAGTTCTTGGACTTCCAGCCTCTAGAATTGTGAGAAAATAAATTTCTGTTGTTTAAGCCACTCTTCTGTGGCATTCTGTGGTGGCAGCCCAAGCAGATTAATACACTACACCTATTTCAGGAAATATACTGGCAATGCAGAGATGAAGAGTTTACTAGCTCAACAGTGACTGACAGATCCTAGAATTAAAATGATTACTTTCTAAAAATTTGCGTTGTGTTAGATGCCTACTTTCTTGTAAAGGGGCTCTTTGAAATAATTTTTAAATTTGGGTTAGAAAAAAAATGTAAGAAAACATTGCTGTAAACAAAGAAAAAATAGTCTCCAAACTTTTTTTTTTTAATCACATTGCCTTGTAGATGAAGGCCTAAAGTTATGCACTAATGTTAACCACGAAGGCCACTAATATAAAAATGGTTGAAATTTACATATGAAGATTTATCAAGATAGAATAAAATAAATGCAGTCAGCTATAAACATATATTACACAGAATCTCTGAGAAAAGCATGTGAAGTGCCAGATGAAAAAGTTGAGCGTGATAGCTGTATTGAACAGAGCTCAGGAGACGACAGTCAGGTTCTGTGATGAGGAGGGGTAGCTGCATAGCTCACTAGTGCTGTTGTCTTTGGTAAGCTGTCCTATGCCTCTAGCTTTATTTTCCTTGGAGCACAATGGAGATAATAATCCTGTCCTGACCATATTGCAATGTGTTTGGGGGGATTAAGTGATATTGAGAATGTGAACGGGCCTTGGCCTTTTATATTACTGGAGAGTGAGTATTGCTGTGAGGATAATGGACGTAACGTGGGAGACAGCTTCCAGTCCAGTGTTCAGCCCAAAGTAGGGATGCTTTACAAATGGTTCTAGAATAAATGACTGTTAAATAGCCTAAACTGAAACTCTAATATTCTGGATTCTAATCTTCTAGAGGCTTTAAAGATACACTCTAGGGTTTTTATAAATGTAACAGGTATAGTGAATCTAGAACTCTCAGGGTGTAATACATTTTTTTTTTTTTAACCAACTCCGTCCAATTTACATTTCATCCATGGGAGAGTTATTTCTCTTTGTCTTTAGGTGGGAAATTTGACATATCCTGTAATTTTTCTGCTCATTCTTAGGTAACTGGTAGTCGTAAGATCATGAGTCACAAAGCACTAACTCTGTTCTGTTTGTTTTATTTGTAACTGTTCAGTGTTCCATTCAAGATATTAATCAGTCTTCTTCAATCTTCCATTAAAAGTCCTCCTCTCCTTTCCTTGGATATGTGCTTGGGTTGCAGGGTACCTTCAGGGCTTGTTTCTTTTCTCTCACTTACTTGCTTCACAAGCAAGTAACTTTTGCTCTTTTGGGCCTCTGGTTTGGGAGATGCGAGACTGAGAGGTGAAGGGATAAAGCAGACCTTACTTTAACTGGGCTACTTCAAATTCTCTGGGCCTTGGACAATGGTTAGAACAGACTCTTTCTTGGTACTTCAGTGGATTCTTCACAACTTCCAGTTATTGTCAACTCTTGAAACATAGGTATCATTATTTCTCAGGCTGCCACACACTCTAAGCACCTGATTCTCTGGTGGTTTACTCCAATTGCTGTTCTTTTTGTGTTCTTATTGACTTGGGATAGGATTTTAAAGGACTATGGCCCAGGTCTCTTTCTCATGAGCAGTCTATATTTGCATCAAAGACTTTTGTATGTACAAAAGTACTTTTGTACTTTTGTAACCATTTTGCTTGCAAGACTGAGAAGTTGTAGGGGGATTCCAATGATGTCACTTTATTCTGCTGTCATAGGATAGCTACTTTAGAGTCATATCAGGATTGCATGGACCACATGGAAAGCTCTTCCAAAGCTCCCTCTTGCTGTGGTTGGGTTAAATTTTAGCATCTCTCTCACCAGCACTGCATCTCCCCATAACCCCTACCTTTGTTGGTTAGGACTCTGCAGTTCAACAGCTCTTTCTAAGGAAAACCTTACAAATCCTTCTTGTTTCTCTACTTTCTAACTTGACTTATATCCTTGATCCTTCTGAAAGGTCCAAGATTTATGAATTCATGCCTCAACTATCTCTTATAAATTTTTCACATGAGAATCATCCCACATTCACAGTGGTATCTGATATGTCTTATAGTGATGCTTTTGTTGAAACTTCAGTATCACACCCTACTACAAAAACAATAAATCATTTCCATCAAAGTATAAAGATTTAATCCTTCAGGATTAAATCTGAGTTTCATTATCTGTAACTTTTTATAGAATGGGGACCTGCAAGAATTCCATTGTGAAGAATTACACTTTTATGAAGATTGGAAAATTAATGCCCTAGTGAAACACTTTGTTCAAGAATGTGTCCATATTTCTAAGTGTATATTCTTTATTTAACAAAATGTGAATCTGCTATATGGATAGCACTGAGCTTATTTTTGGGCAAGTATCACTACTATTGTGACCACTATTAAAGCTTACAGTCAAGTAACCAGAAAGCTATACAGGGAACTCCTTGCCCTTCAGATCTGGGCAAAATATTCGATCATGTTGGATTCCATGCCCCTCCTCCATTGTCTCCCAATATTTCATTATTTTTAGTAATTTTATTAAAGATATGCAGGCTGATGACAGGCAGATGGAGGGATTATGTCAACAAATATTCAATTTTTTGACATCTCACAGAATCTACTTCTTCTCTCTTTCTCTTCCCTCCTTCTCCAGAGTAACTAGCAATTTTTCCTCCATTTTTCTTGGATCAATTCTATCCTTAGGCCTTGTTGGCATTGTATCTTGCACACTCAGCCCTTTTTTAAGCAGATACAGTTCACTTCATAATGGAAATTTTGGTGCATCTGATTTATCCTTCAAATTATATTAATAATAACCTAACCCACACTTGGAGAACACTCTGCAGTTTATAAAACACATGAATCTACATGGCCTTTTGATATTTTTAATTTTCTTAAGGTGCAGATAATAATATAGGCATTATTATCTGCACCTTATAGACATAGAACTGTTAAAATATTATCTGGACTAGTGGAATTTATAATAAAGGAGAGAAGACATATACATTATAAATTATGAAAAAAGACAATTTTTAAAGTATGCATAACTAGTGTAATATAGTATAGATTAGATAGCAATTACTTTGGATCTGATAAACCAGAGGAGACTTTGGGGAAGGGAAAAACATTTGACGACCAAAAAGAGACAGCTTTTTGTCCAGTCAGTCAAAAATCTTTTTTGAAGGTTTGACGTATCCCTCCATCTGTCTGTCATCAGCCTGCATATCTTTAACAAAATTACTAAAAATAATGAAATGTTGGGAGACAATGGGGGAGGGACATGGAATCCAACATGATCGAATATTTTGCCCAGATCTGAAGGGCAAGGAGTTCCCTATATAGCTTCAAAAAAGGTTTCTAGAGAAGAAAATTCTAAGCAGATACGTTTGTCAGAGTATGTAGGTAAGAAAGCAGGCAACATGTTTAAGAATATGACTGATTTCTAGGGGCTGAACTGCAGAAGGTTAGTTTGTGGCCAGTGGAGGAGGGAATGGTTGGAGGGAAATTTAAAGTACTGTGAACAATTTCCCTTGTTTTATTTTCTATTTTCAATTAGATAAAAAAACTGACAGTAAGTACCCTTAACCAGATACATGTGAGGATTTGTGTTGGCATAATCGATCATTCATAGGCTCATTCTGTTTAAAAATTAAATCTATAGAAACTAACAGAACTACATGGAATTGTTTGTAAAAATATTTATTCTCATGGGTGTATTACTCTTATGTTACTGGCAACAATGTTAAGATGCAACTACTTTTTGGAATCATCTTACCAAAGGAGGGCATTTCCTATCATTTTAAATAGATATCCTCCCAAAGTTTTATATTGGAAAATCTGAGGCAGGTTCTTTCCTGTTACAGACAATAGTTAGAGGGTGTATTGTTGATGGCATTAAAAGGTATATTAAGGAATTTGTACTTTATTTGCTGTGCAAGGCAGTATTTAGTTATGAGATACATAATCCAGTAGGTTTTTTAGTTTTTATAGATAAGAACATTGAATTTTTAAATCTGATTATAATCTAGTGGTAGGTGAGAAGATATCTGTCTAACATTATTTGTTTCAAAAATATTATTTAAGCACCTACTATTTGTCCAACACTTTTAGGGTCTGGACAGGAAGAAACCCTGCTGGTTGTGGGCCAAGAATGTGATAGAGAGATAAACACCACCACCAAAAAACAAAGAAAAAAATAGTGAACATGATTATTTCAATTATTTATAAAGTGGAAAATTTCATAAAAATAAGAACCAGAATAAGAAAATAACTTGGGTGTCAGGGTAGCTACTTACGATTGGGAGGTAAATTTTGAGCTGAGACCTAAATGCCAGGAAGACACAAATCATATGGAAATGGGTTGAAGAGATTTCCAGGCATGGAGTAGAATAAGGGGAAACATCCCAAGGCAGGAAAAAACTTAGGTTATTAAACAGAAAAATAGGTGAGTAAGCAAGGATGGAATGAGAGGAAGTTATACAGGGAAGCAGAGGCCAAGTCCTGGATGGGCTGGGCCGTGGAAATAATATATTGTATTCTTAGTGTGATATGGGAAGCCATTGAAGGGGATTAATTTAGGAAGTGAGGCAGTCTGATATTTATTTTAACTTTGATTTTTAAATTGACAAAATAGTTATACATATTTATGAGGGACAGTGATGTTTTCATATATGCAATGTATAGCGATCACATCTGGGTAATTAGCGTATCTATTATCTCAAACATTTATCATTTGTTTGTGTTGGAAATAGTCAATATTCTCCTAGCAATTTATAACTATATATTATTGTTAATTATAGTTATCATATGGTGCTATAAAACACTAGAACTTATTTCTCCTATCTAGCTGTAATTTTGTATCCTTTAACAAAATTACCAAGCAGAGCTGACGCATTACCATGGGGATGGCACCAAGCCATTCACTAGGGATCCACCCCTCGTGATCCAAACACCTCCCATTAAGCCCACCTCCAACATTGGGGATAGCGTTTCAACATGAGATTTGGAAGGGACACACATCCAAACCATATCAGTCCCTTCCCCGGCCCTTCCCAGTCACTAATATCCTCTGTTCTACTTTTTTCTTTTTTCTTTTCTTTCTTTTTTTTTTTTTTTTTTTGAGACCGAGTCTTGTTCTGTCGCCCAGGCTGGAGTGCAGTGGCGCGATCTCGTCTCACTGCAAGCTCCGCCTCCCGAGTTCACAGCATTCTCCTGCCTCAGCCTCCCGAGTAGCTGGGACTACAGGAACCCACCACCACGCTCGGCTAATTTTTTGTATTTTTAGTGGAGCCGGGGTTTCACCGCGTGAGCCAGGATGGTCTCGATCTCCTGACCTCGTGATCTGCCCGCCTCGGCCTCCCAAAGTGCTGGGATTACAGGCGTGAGCCACCGTGCCCGGCCCTGTTCTACTTATTTCTATGAGATCAATATCTTCAGCTTTGGCATATTACTGAAAACATGTGAAAGATCTCTCTGGGTTCTGTGTGGATAATTCTTTATAGGAAAGTAAAGAGAAACAATATGACCAGTAAAGATTTCATCTTAGTTTCTGGGCTGGAGATGACTGGGGCTTGGGATACGTTATGTGAGCATTTATTTGGTGGCTTGGATTAGGTTGGGTCAGAGTCTCAAGTAGGTAACACATTTGTGAGGGAAAGATAAAAGAACAACATGTCATTTTAGCCATGACAGCAGCATCATGAATCCTAATTATAATGGATTACATAGACAAAAGATCATTCACATCTCTTTAAGGAGATATACCACCAGAACCAGTTTAGCATTACAAATCTATATAAAGGAATCAGTGATTTAGAAGGCTATTGCTTAGAAAACACGGGTAGTTAATTTCACAGAGAAATCTTTGTTTTCGTTTCCCAATGCTGGACTGCTAGCATAATAAACCAAATGTAATGATTTCAAATATTCAAGATACATAAATGTATATCTTATTATTATTATATTTTTTTTTGAGATGGAGCCTTGCTCTGTCACCCAGGCTAGAGTGCAGTGGCACGATCTTGGCTCACTGGAACCTCCGCCTCCCAAGTTCAAGGGATTCTCCTGCCTCAGCCTCCCAAGGAGCTAGGATTACAGGCACCAACCACCACGCCCGCCTAATTTTTTTTTTTTTTTTTGTATTTTTAGTAGAGATGGGGTTTCACCATCTTGCCTGGGCTGGTGTTGAACTTCTGACCTTGTGATCCACCTGACTCAGCCTCCCAAAGTGCTGGGATTAGAGGCGTGAGCCACAGCACCCAGCTTATTAAAATTTTTTTAAATAAAATTATAATTATATATAATAAAATTATACAAATATGTAAAAAATTAGTACAGAAGAATTTTCAATGAAAAGCAGCAATCTCTTGCTCCAGTTGACCTAATCCCAGTCTTGTTTCCTGGAATGAACTACTTTCAATACTCCCTTTTAGTTTTTCTGAATGTGCAAATTCAAAATAGTAAGGTTATGCCATTCTTTTTTTTTTTTTTTTTAGATGGAGTCTGACTCTGTTGCCCAGGCTGTAATGCAGTGGCGCAATCTCTGCTCACTGCAACCTCCACCTCCGAGGTTCAAGTAATTCTACTGCCTCAGCCTCCTGAGTAGCTGGGACTACAGGTGGCTGCCACTATGCTGGTTAATTTTTGTAGTTTTAGTAGAGATGGGGTTTTGCCATGTTGGCCAGTCTGGTCTTGAACTCCTGATTTCAAGTGATTCTCCCACCTTGGCCTCCCAAACTGCTGGGATTACAGGCATGAGCCACTATGCCTGGCCCTTATACCATTCTTTATTGGTATCTATTTATTGGTATATTTACTATAGATGTTGTTAGACTTTCTGCTGGAAACCTAACCTCAGCATCAACCCTAGTGCTAACCCTAACCTTATAATCTCACTTACATGGCTTCTCTCCCATATAATTACACAAATATTCTGAGTTTAACCATCTTCACTGGTTAACTTTACAACTACAAAAACGTGACTTAAGTCACAATTATTTTCTCCATGGGTTACACCATGAGGTATATTGATAGTCCCTGTTTCCACCACTCACGTAACCTGTGTTACCTCTACCTTTTTTTATTGTTAGGATGAATAACATTAATTTCTTCACTTACCTTATCTCTCAACAAAAGTGGGATTTAGAAAGTGAATATATAGAAAAGATTTTGAGAAAAAAAAAGTTTTTTTCCTATTTCTATTGCTCTTGTAGCCTGCTCCTTTCATGTTTACCTTTCTTGTGTTAAAGTAAACCACTTAGTATTTTTTTCTATGAGGTCTTCGAGAGTAGTACATTATTAACCTTTTCTGAAAATATATTTTTTATGTTTTCATTTGAGTGATAGTTTGACTTAGAGTAGAAATCAAGGATAATAGTTATTTCTTTTAGCACTTTGAAAATATGATTGCATTGTCTTATCAATGGGGTATCTGTTGCCAATTTGTTGTTCCTGTTAGATGATGTGTTTCTGATTTTTTAATCTCTGGTGTGATAGCAGATCCTGTGAGTTGTCTGTGGCTATTTTTTTCTTAGTTAAAAACAGAATTAAGCGAGATGTGGTTGCTCCTCCCTATAATCCCAGCACTTTGGGAAGCTGAGACAGGCAGATCCTTCGAGGTCAGGAGTTCGAGACCAGCCTGGCCAACATGGCGAAACTCTGTTTCTACTAAAACCCTGTTTCTACTAAAAATTAGCCAATCGTGGTGACGCATGCCTGTAATCCCAGCTACTCAGAAGGCTGAGGCAGGGGAATTGCTTGAACCCGGGAGGTGGAGGTTGCAGTGAGCCAAGACCGCACCACTGCACTCCAGACTGGGCAACAGAGCAAGACTCTGTCTCAAACAAAACAAAACAAAACAAAACAAAACAAAACACTAGCATATGGGTTCACAGATATAACCTTCACAGTTTGGTTTAACTATGTGGTTAAATTATCCCAAGGTGTATATGTATGCACCTTCTAGTAAGGGGCTCTAAAAAATATACATGGACCCTTGCTTCCTACTTCCAGGGATGCCAAGAACTGCAGAAGCTATCCTGGACCCAGATACCCAGCCAGTCCTAGAATACTTACCTACAGAACTATGCTGTCACTATGGTGGCCAAAAGTCACATTTGGCCATTGACTACTTAAAATATGACCAGTGCATCGGAGGAACTGAATTTTAAATTTTACTTAATTTTCAGTAACTTAAATTTAAATGCTAATATTTGTTCTGGGAGTTGAAAACTTTTGAAAATGTTTGTAACAATTTGGGTATGTGAATGTACTTTTCTCACAGTAAATGAAAATATAATGTCCACATTGAGATCTGCTATAAATGTGAAGAATTTAAAGACTTAGCAAAAACATGTAAAATACAGTAATCCCCCCTTTTATCCATGGATGAGGGATATGTTCCAAGACTTACAGTGGATGCCTGAAATTGGAACACATTGCTGTCATATCTTCCACACACAAATGTAATGCCGTTTCCATCTTAAGCACTTACCATGCACTGTGGTTGTATTTTTTTTTTCCACATAAAGCTTTTTGAGTTTTATTTTTTTCCTCAGGTTGGAGATTCATCTTAACATGGATGCATTTTAAAACACTAACAGTGTCTAGAACTGTTTAAAGCAGATTATTAGGTAAGCACAAGGGATTGAAAATTCCTATTTAAAAAATGCAAATTGCAGTGGGATATTGAAGTCACACACGTGGTGAGGTGGTAGTTTGTCCTGCTTCCCCCAAAAGTGGGTCTAAACTTCATTAACATATTTTGATTATGATGATCTGACCTGATGCTGGGGTGTGTCGAGCAGCACTAGGGCTCCCCCAAACAGTGTTGGCTCCCATCACCTCACAAAGTGGCTTTGAGCAAGGGTAAGGGGCTCCTGTGGAAGCTTCCGCACTGGCCTCTGCCTGGGATCTTGGCACAAGCTGCTGAGGGACAGCTGAGTCTTCTCTTCCTCATGGGGAACATTCTAGAGGAGGATGAGGGCCACATCACTCCCCCTGCAGATGGCTAGTAGACTTGGAGACAGCTGTCTAAATATGTTTTCCCTTTGAGGACCCCCTGCCCACATAACTGCCAGAAAGAGGTGAGGCTTCCAGACTTGGGGTGGCCACAGGTTTAATGTCAGAGCTCTGAAGGTTGTTTAAACACATTGTCCCTTCTGGTTCCCAACACCTGAGTAGCTCAAATGCTGGAGTGCTGCAGTTTTCTCTCTCCCACCTTGAACTGGTAAAAAGACAACTGGAGGGGTAGGACTGGCTAGTGAGTGAAGGCCTGGGTCTTTGTTCCACCTCCCCATGGTATGCCTTGGCAGACCATGAAGATGGGAAAGTCACAGGGCAGGGGTCTAGCCTCATGCTCTGAGCACTGCCAGGAGACCAGTTTGAAGCCTAAAGCACAGACAAGAGAAAAGAGTGAAGCAGGGAGAGGGGACGAACAGCCTGTGATTGGGAACTTAGAGACTACCACTGACAACAGTGTGGCTGTAATTTCTGCAGTTTGAGGTGGGCCAGCAAAACTAGCAGAGATTTCTTTTTCCTTCTTCACGATTTCATATATAGAAGGTTTGTTCTTACCGTAGATCTTAGCAACCTCAGGGCACAATTTTTTTTCTTTTCCTATTAAGTGAAGATCTTTCATGTTTTCATTTAAAAGAAGTACTTCGGGCAGGCAAGGTGGCTCATGCCTGTGATCACAGAACTTTGGGAGGCTGAGGCAGGTGGATCACGAGTCAAGAGGTCAAGAGATTGAGACCATCCTGGCCGACATGGTGAAACCCCATCTCTGCTAAAAATACAAAAATTAGCTGGATGTGGTGGCACATACCTGTAGTCCCAGCTACTCAGGAGGCTGAGGCAGGAGGATGGCTTGAACTTGGGAGGTGGAGGCTGCACTGAGCTGAGATTGTGCCACTGCACTCCGGCCTGGCAACTGCGCTCCAGCCTGGCAACATAGCGAGACTCCATCCCTACCGCCACCGTCCCCCTGCCCCGCAATAAAACGTACATCACAGTTTCTCTTCTGGCAGGTCCACATAGCCAGCAAACTACTCTTGTGCTTTAGGGCCATCATGAAGTAAAACTAAGAGTGACTGTGAGAACTGAAACCATGGAAAGTGAAACTGTACATAAGGGAGGACTAGTGTATCTGATTATTTTTGTGTTGATTATACGTCGAACTAAACTGATATTTTAGATATATTGCATTAAAGAAGGTAAAATATTAACATTAACTTTTTTACTGTGACTGCTAGAAGTTTTAGAATTATATATGTGGCTTGCTTTATACTTCTTTTGGATAGAGGTGCTTTAGATTATTACATGAGAAAAGAAAATGAATTTCAATCATTTTGAAAGCATTGTATTTCTTTTTACTTTGTAGCTAAACATATATATACCAAAACAAATGAGGCTGTTTTTAACAATTTTTTCTTTGTGTTTGATGTTCTATTGTTTCACTATGGTATGGCTAGGTATAGACTTATTTTGACTTATTCTGCAGAGGATTTGGTGTGCTTTTCTAATGTCTTAAATTCTGAAAAATCTATCTTTAGTCCTTTTAATAATTCTTCCTTTTTCTCTATTTTTCCCCCATTAGGAATGCTTATTTGATGTGTGTTGTGCCTTTTCTTTCTAGCTTATATATCTCATAACTTTTTCCTTTTCTGTGTGCTGAATTATGTATTTTCTCGGATTTTTCTTTTAAATCATTTTATTTTTGTTTGTACTGTTAAATCTACCCATAATATTTCAATTTCCCTGATTGTATTGTTTATTTATGGCATTCTTCTTAGTCTTTACAAAAATCTGCCAGTTTTTATAATATACTTGTCCTATACTTTCCTGTTTCTATTTCTTCTTTATCTCTTTAAGCATTTTAAACATACTAATTTCAAAGCCTCTCTCATATTGCATTACTATTTCTAGTTCTAGACTGTACATTTTCCTGTCTACTTGCATTTCCTAATGGTTCTTTTCTTTTTTTTTTTTTTTTTGAGACGGAGTCTCGCTCTGTCGCCCAGGCTGGAGTGCAGTGGCGCGATCTCGGCTCACTGCAAGCTCCGCCTCCTGGGTTTACGCCATTCTCCTGCCTCAGCCTCCTGAGTAGCTGGGACTACAGGCGCCCGCCACCGCGCCCGGCTAATTTTTTTGTATTTTTAGTAGAGACGGGGTTTCACCGTGGTCTCGATCTCCTGACCTTGTGATCCGCCCGCCTCGGCCTCCCAACCTAATGGTTCTTTAGTGTACTTCATTTCCTCACATACTTTATCATGTTTGGCTATGAACCCATTTTTGGTGATGGCCTTTTTCCATGGAAGTCCTTGCTACAAATCTTGTTTGTAGAAGCATTCTTACAGTGTGATTTTGTACTGGTCTCTGATAAATTCTGAATCAATTTTTTATGCAGATTCCTTGGCTTGGAATTCACGTGTCCTTGGAGCGTATGAATTCAGATCCTATCCCTGCAAATGGCATTGGCCTGCATTCAGACTTTTTATAAACATGAACCTGAATGGATGGGAGCCTTCCTTGTCAAATCCCAGGGTGTCACGTGGGGTTCTTCTAGACCCTATTTACAGCTGGGACAAGGCTTTGTGACTCCTGGCCGTATGCAGGAATCATGTCTCTGGATTCCTATGCTCTTGAGGGCAGTGGCCTGGACTCCCCCTCTCTGCAGGGAACAGAAAGTATCCCATTCCCTAGTTTTTAAAACCCACTGTGGTTTCCAAAATACTGTGAGGTATTTTGCTTTCAGTCCACAGTAGCTACTCTGAGTTCAGTCTCCTTTTATTTCTATCACCTGAGAATTTTCTATTCTTGGTGCCAAGTTTAGTTATAGTTTCGAAAACTTAAATGTTATATTTTATTCAGTTTTTCTCAATTCATTTGAAGTGGTGTTGAGTATATATTTTTCCATCAACTTAATACACCATTCCAGAAATATTTTGGTTGATGATATCTGTGTTACCAAACCAAACTGGATCTTGTTTGTCCATGCGCAATGCCAAACCCCAAAGCACTGGGTTTTCGCAGTGAGAAAGGTTCCGTGCAAGTCAATTGGCAAAGAGATGGGAGGAAATGTTCAAATCCGTCTCCTTGAACTGGGGCCTGGGTTGGTTTTTATAAGCATAGGGTAATGAGGATGATCTGATTGGATCTTGCAGTGAGGTGAAGTGAAGGAGTGTTACCTAATTGGATCCTGCCATGGGGTGATGCCAGAGCTCAATCTTATTGGATCCTGAATCCTGTCATATAATGCCCACTTCTTAATTCAGTCTATGCTTCTCTGCCCTGTCATGCAACACCCACTTCTTAATTCAGTCTATGCTTCTCTGCCCAAGCACTTAGGTTCTTGCTGTGGTTGCATGCCTGGTTCATTTGGGCCTACTCATGTTATGTGACCTTCAGTCTGAGGGTCTGTGGCAGCTGAAAAACAACTCACAACTCTATTACGTAAAAGTTCAACCAGATTGGCCTAGTGTGGCTACAGTTACTCTTTCTAGTTTACAATGAAGTCTTCGATGTTTTTGTTGGTTAATCATGAAAGTTGAAAATTAATGAGCAATTGATATTATTACAGCTACATAGAGAAAGTTTACTTCAGAACCATCTGATAAGATAGAATTTATTTTTGGATGCAATATCATTGCCACTATGTCACTCAAAGGATAATTATTCTATCATCACATTAAAATACAGACAGGTATGGCCATAGGTTCTAGTCTTTGCTCATGAGACAATATAGAGGGACAATTCATAGGGTTCTCATGTTTCTGAACATCTTAAGAGCAGAGGCACTGACTCTCCCTTTTTCTCTGGATTATCCTTTCCAGATTGTGTAGTAATCAGTCATGGAAAAAGGGACAGTGTCTTTTTTCTGGAGCAAACAATATGCATTCTTACTGCACATTATAAAAATGTGGGTTCTCTGAGCTCAGATTTCCTCTCTCGGAATGCAAACCACTCCTGCTGTAGGCATCTCTCTGGGCCTATTGATGTCACCCTTGTGGGACTTGGGAGCAGTGGGCTCTGACACAAATATGCTGATGCACATTGTATTAGTCCGTGTTCACACTGCTATAAAGAAATATCCAAGACTGGGTAATTTATAAAGAAAAGAGGTTTAATTGATTCACAGTTCCACATGGCTGGAGAGAACTCAGGAAACTTACAATCGTGGCAGAAGGCGAGGCAGGCACCTTCTTTACAAGGCATCAGGAGGCAGAGCATGTGAAGGAGGAACTGCCGAACATTTATAAAACCATCATATCTGGTAAGAACTCACTATCACGAGAACAGCGTGGGGGAAACCACCCCCATAATCCAGTCACCTCTCTGCTGTGACATGTAGGATTACAATTTAAGATGAGATTTGGGTGGGGATACAGAGCCAAAACATATCACACATGCTGCATGCTTTGTGATGAGTGATAAACTTCTTTATCTCTGACCAGCAGTCTTATATTTTCTTCCTGCATTCATGCATCTGTGGCATGCTGACATGTTAGTTTGCAAGTTGGGTGAAATCTCAGACACTTTGTAGTTCTTGACAGAGATTTACAAGAGGTTACACTAGAAAGCTTCTGGAAACAAATTGACCTTTGTTTTTTAGAGGAACAACTTTTGACATAACTTTTTGCTTTCCTCCTCCCCTTGCACGTGGTTGTAAATAAAGCCTGGAGTTATGCTATCTTGAGGTCATTAGGTAAAGATGAATTCTGATGTCATTGAACCATTTAACAAATGTCAGTACCTTACCACCTTAATACTTTTTGATAATGTTAAGACAAAAGAAAAACAAATGAGCATAAACCAACACAAATCCCCAAACCCACGAAAATGAAACTGTTTAAGCCACTGTTAGCTAGGTCTTATATTTCTTTGACAAATGGCTTCAAAACCATTGCCATTGGTCATTTCTCCAAGAACTCAATGTTTATTCTGTATGAGACATTATGCTAAGCACTAAAGAGGATAAGAAATGTTAGCTATTATCCTGCCCTGGAGGAAGATACAGCTTTTTTGAGAAAATGGTAATTAGCAAAACAAGGCAGCGATGTAAATTTTTCAAGAGTGAAACAGGTAACAGGAGCTGATGGAACTGAAGGGAAGGAGGAATGGCTGAACTTTACATGCTTGGAGGGCTGCCGAAACCATCGAGTGTGGGGAAGCCATTTCCTCATCTGGAAGATGAGAAAGCCAGCTACAATCAGATGTTTTTGAACTGTAATTTTAGCAGCAGAACTATTTTTGTAAATGAAATTTTACAGAGACCTTTAGTCTACGAAACAGGTGAAAGCGCAGATTCTTTGAAGTTGAAACCTGGAGTCAGCTCACTTGATCTTCCCTCACCAGTCTGTCTCTCCATTGCTCACTGCTCCCTACCCTTCCAGAGTTTATAATGCATCTCTCTGAAACCCCAAAGATCACAGGATACAATCTGAAAATGATCAGGCATGATGATCGAAGAGAATTACAGAGCTAAAAGAAGTGCATTATACAAGGATCAGTCATACGTGTTGAGTTTCAGTTGGGTAGCTCTGCTGACCCCATCAGCACAGTGCAAGACTCCAGCCAGGTCTTTATCCCTTGTTAACTTGGCTGGCCACTTAGTTACAGACAGCAGCCTAAGAAGAACTAGTAGCTCTGTAGACATCTGCTATTTGATCCTAGCGTGGGGGACGATCCGAGCGAGGTCAGAGGATGTGAATGAATCAGTTCAAAATCCATCATCACTAACTAGAAAAACAACTTACAGCTCATTCCTCACTGACTGCGGGTTGGTGACGTCTCTCTACTTAGTAAGGGTGACAAGCATCTGTTTGGAAATCAGTATTTCGAACATCATGAAAGAAAAAATGCTTTTTGGATTAGCTCCCCCCTCAACTGCACCCCCACTATACCCAGAGGGAAAGGCTTTTATGGTCATTAGCTTTTTCTGTATTAAAGCTGCTTGGTCTGACTAGGCCATTTGATTTCGGGTTTATCCTAAAGCCACAGAAATCGAGTTGCTGGGTATTTACTTGGGATTAATGACCAGTTAGGAACAGCTGTGCTTTATACCATTAACCCGACCCAGGTGCTAATTCCTGGAACATGCCCTGTAAGCAGGGGTCATTACTGCTATTTGAAGCTGCAAATGCTGCCTTAGAGATTACAGACTTTATTTGAAGAGGAAGCCATTTTGATTGGTCAACATGTCATATTTCTGGAGAATTAATGCTCTGTGTATAAGCCAATCTGATTGCTTGGAAACATCTCCCTGTACTTGTGCTGTTCAGCTGATAATCCACTTCTAGACACAGGGCAGCCGGCTGGAAACTGCAGCAGGTTCTATTTTTGGTACCTAAAATCAATGCCCCACTCTGGCAGCCTGGGCGGCTGCCTCATTATCCCCCCTGCCCGGTGCAATGAGCACAGCTTCCCTTTGTGGGAGATTAAAGCAAGTCAGGGAGTGTGATAAATGCTTTTAGTCATATCTGCTGTCATTTGAATAATACTAGGTGTCAGGAAGAAATACGTCCCTAGTGGATTTTAACCAACCAAACTCTTTTGATATTCTCTTTTTCCTTAGTGCAAGAAGAAACAGCATCTTAGAAAACTGTAACCCTCCCCTTGCCACCACCCCCAGAAAAAAACAAAACCAAAACAAAAAACAGCAAAACCTGTTTATATTTGGAGGCTAGGTTGGATAATATTTCTGTAAAGACTTTTTTCATTTATCCAGCGATAGTCAGGGAGTGCCTATTGGGTTGAGGAGGGACGTTTCCTCTGTTTACCAGAAGAGAAAATGACTCAGTTCTGCCAGTTTTCCAGTCCTCTGGAACCTCAGATCACTTTTTCTAGCTAAATCCCTGTCTACAGGCATTTAAGTTGGCTTTATTGAGTATGCTTATTCATGCTTCAGTTTTCCTACAGGTAAAATAGAAGAAAGATAAAGGTGTGATGAAAGGCATAATTGGATGGAGTGTAGGGCATGACTCCCGGCCCCTCCCTACTCTTGCCAGGCTGGGATGTCAATGCTGGCTTCTTATGTGGCCAAAGCCATCACAGGCAATGCTGAGGCTAGTGATGTTGGTCCTCAGTGGCTCCCAGGTTCCCCTTTTTGAGTCTGTTTGCTGCACAGGTGGGTTTTCTTCCATTCATCCCTTCAGTTAAACATGGGTCCTCAGATCCTCTCTCCTTATGCCCTGTTGAGATCAGCTCTCAGGAGGGGATCTGATAGATTGTTTATGATGTAATACAGACAGCAGGAATCTTCTAAGGTAGTGGAAGACTGTTACACCTTGAACGCTGATTGGGCCTATCTCTCTAGTTGTTTAAAATCTGTGAATGGCTCCCAGAGACACTAGTATCAGGCATTCTTGGATTCCAAGAATGCCTAAGCACTCTCTACAGCGTGCTGGTAAACTGGCTCTGATTTGTAGCTGCTGCTGATTTCAGTGGTAGAACAATTCCCATGACTACCGATTTCAGGGTACTAACATAAAGACATTGATCACCAGGCTGGAAAGAGATGTTCACATTTCTCTGCTGTGAGCCACTATGAGTCTTTCCCTAGCCCTTTTTAGGGAATTTGTCCAGTATGTTTTTTGCATTTGTTTTTTCATGGCTAACTTTACTGACTATAAGATAGGGTAGTGATAGGGTTCAGATGGAGAACCTTGGCTTGGAATCCTGGATTTCCCTATTACTGTGATTTTGGACAATGTAATATCAGTGAGCCTTTTTGTCCTTGACTACAAAATAATAATACATAACTCTCAGAGGTGTTCAGAAAATGAAATATATAAAATATGTGAGAAAAGCCAGCACTTATTAGTGGCTCAACAAATATTTTAGAACCAAGTAAATTATTTCACATGTGAGCAAATGGTAAGTGCTATAAGCAAATAATTTAGTAATGTAATGTCTATCATTGTTTTCTTCTGTTTATTCTTAATTTTAAAGAGAAATGAGAAACAGCAGCCCCAAGGACACATGTGAAAATGTCCATTGCTTCTACAGAAGGAGGTGGGATTTCTGTTTTTTCTTTTCCTGTACCTTATCTGGTCCTTAGTGAATCCCTTGCTGGAGAACTTAGTCAAGAACAAACATCCTCCCTTTGAGGATGATAATTAACATGATAAATATGATTATTTTGCCCTCTTCTTGCCTAAAAGAAACTCTGGATCATGGTTTCAGCAATTGCTGTATTTGGTTTTCAAAAATATCCAGTATCTCTATGAAAAGGTTTTGCATTTTAATAAGGATCAGGATTTTGAGTCAAGAGAATGGATATAACAGCTAACATCTTTTCATGTTTACTACATGCTAGAGACTTCACTAAGCCTTTATAAAAGGATTATCTCATTTAGTCTTCACAACAACCTATGAGACGGGCACTATTATTTCACTTTACAAATAAGAAATCTGAGACTTAGAAATGTTAAATAATTTGTTCAAGATCACAGAGGTAGAGTGGATTATCTGTAATTATGGGATTTTAAGCATCAGTGAATTTGTATGTGAGGTAAATTGGGGAAAGAGGAACCTCTGTAGGGCTCCAACAATCATGCCTCACGGGCAGTCTGCTTGGCTAACTCTATTAAATACTTGACCACAATAAGTTCTTTGAGGGCAGGGAGCTTGTTCTATTCATCCCAATATGTTCTCATCACTGCCTGGCATGGTGCTTTGCACAAAGTGAGTCCTTAGTAAAGGACAGTTGAACTGAATCTTTAATTTACTGACTAAATTTTTATAAAATATCTCTGTGATAGATATTTTTCTAGGCACAAGAGGTAGGGTGGTAGAAGAACAAAAGACGGAAAAAAATGTATTGTTTTCATGAAGTTTATATTCTATTAGGAGGAGCCTAATACAAAATATAATTAAATTATTTCACATGTTAGAAAATGGTAAGGGCTATAAGAAAATAAGGCAGGATAAAGAGGAAGAAAAATTGAGTGAAGGGAGTTCAATAAAATGATGGAATTTGAATAGACACTTGAAAGAATGAAGGTAGTAGCCATTATGATTATGTTCCAGGCAGAAAGAAGGCCCTGATGTGGAATGGAAGCATGCCTAACCTGTTCTGGAATAGCAAGGAGGTCCCATGGCTGGAACAGAATAAACAAGTGGAAATGTAGGAGGTGATCGGGTCAGAGAGTTTGGGAATGTGCATTGCACAGGACCTCTCTGGCTTTTACTCTGATGAAACAGAAAGCCCCTGGAGGGCTTCCAGGCTCAATTTTTTGAAGGTTTCAGAGTGTAACAATCTGACTTACATTTTAAAAGGACTACTATGACTGAGCTCAGACTCTAAAGTAAAAAATGCTAGAAGCAGAAAGATCAGTTAGGAGGGCATTGTAATAATCCACGCAAGTCATGATGGTGGTTGGAGCCAGGGAAGTAGCAGGAGAACTAACAGGATTTGAAGGAGGGGAGTCAAAGATGATGCCCAGCAACTGGAAGGTTGGGGCTGCTATAACCTGAGTTGGGGAAGACTGCTAAGAGAGCAGGTTTTGGGGAGAAGATCAGGATTTGAATCCTAGACATGTTAAATTTGAGATGTTGATTAGCCATGTGTCTAGAAGGCAGCTGGATATGAGAACACGGAATTCAGAGGAGAGGATTGGGCTGGAGATTTTTATAATAATTGGGAATGATCAGCCTCTGGGTAGAACTAAAAAATGTCATCCAAAAGACCACCAGTATGGCTAAAAGATAAAAAGGACAGCTTTACTGGGAATATCAGTTCACAAACTGAAAAGATATAGTCTCTGGTGTTAACCAAAGGTGTTCTTTCTTTGAAGAGGAGAAGAACCAGTTGGGTGTTATGCCTCACAGGGTCTGCATTACAAAATAGAGTCCTACAAATTCAGCAGATTTGGAGAAGCTATACATATTTATGAGGGACGGTGAGTTATGTACAATGGATAAACATGTAACATACATCTCATGGCAATTTGGGGGTAGGTACTTAGCATTAAAATGAAGTGGAATTGGACTCCTTATGTCAAAAGGTAAATTATAGGACACAAAACGATTTGTGTGTAACCTCTAAAAGCTGGCTGAAATCAGCTTAAGGTCTGCAGTTGCTTATTAGAAAAGAATCTAAGGTCAGTCTTCTGTCCAGCAGAGTTGTAGTGGTCTGGGTTATGAATCAGAGTTAGGAAGGGTCTGATAATTTTCCTGATAGCTCCTGTTGTTAGGGAGTTTAGCAAGAGTGCAGTTTTTCTTGTAGCTGTAGGAATTTGGAAATTTTGCCAGCCAGACCCTGAACCCTCAACCCATAGGTACCTTTTGTTTCCTTAACCTTAGGGTTCTTCTTAGTTGATAAAGGGGCATCTACCTTGGGGTCTCAGATGATAAAACTGAGAGACCAGAAGAGGATATCAAGAAGAGAAAGAGATCAAGGACTAAACCTTTAAGGTCTGAAGCCAGAAAAAAAGAATAAAAATTAACAAAAATATTAATAAAGTATGGTTAGAGTTTGGAGAAAAATCAGAACAACATAGGGTCCTAGAGGAAAAGTAAAAAATAAAATAAAATAAAATCATGTATCCAAGAGAAAGTAAAGAATGACTGTTAGAAGCTGCTGGTAGATCAAGTAAGATGAGAATAATGGACCCAGAATTTCACAATATGACATCTCTAGTGACCTTGACAAGAGCAGTTTCAGTGGAGTTTTGGTGGCAAAAGCCTAAATGAAATGAGTTTTGGGAAGGTTGGATGAGATAAATGAAAGATACTGAACAGAGATAACTCTTTCAAAGAGTTTTAATGTAACGGGGAGCAGAGAAATGGGGCAGCATCTGGAGGGGGAAGAGGAACTAAGGAGAGGTTTATTATTATTATCATCTCTTAAGTTGGAGAAGTAATAACATGCTTTATGCTGACAGGAAAAACCAGTAGAGATGAAAAATGGGAGACTTAAGAGAGATGCAGTTTAAATGTCATTGTGTAGAACGGGGGAATGGGATCTTGTGCAAATATGGAGGAGGTGGTTCATAAATAGTTAGAAGGAAGTCCAAGTGCATCTGTACTGACTCTTTTGGCCTTCTTTGGCCAAAGATGGCTCAAATTTTTTTTTGTTCTTGGTGATATATATGTATATTCTCTGTAACGAGTGTGTGTGTGTAAATAATAGCTGTGAGGTAAGCATGCATATATATTTGACACATATATGTACATATATATGTATTACAAATGTATATTATACAATACGAAGATTGTTATTTTGGGATATATACACACATGTATGCACACATACATATTTAGTGATATACACATATAGGTATATATACATATACATGCATATGTAGTCTTATTCTCTGTAAGGTAGAAAACAATAACAAATAAATGAATTCTTCTGAGAGATTTCCAAACTCCATAGCACTATAAAGCCACCTAAAAATTTCTGACTTTTCAAAGGCATATTGTTAAAGCTCAATTAGTCTTTTTTTAAAAAAAAATTCCTTCTGGTATTAAATTAACATGAAAGAGCAGTTAAGTATATTTAGGACACTTTATTTAAAGTGTTTTCCAATCAGGAAACAATAAATATTTTTTTAAAGAGTGAATCTTTGAAGTGAGAGAGCCGCTGCTTCTCCCTCCCATAATTGAAGTGAGGGAGAATTATATGGAAAGAGTCCAGGATGCTCTTCGGTCCAGACAAAGCTGTGGTGATTAGGAGAATGAATTGCAAATGAGGAAGACAATAGGGAAGAAGGTTCTTTTATGAAGGGAGAGAGGATGGGTGTTGCAGAAAGGACGTTTAATAATGACAATGCAGGCTCAGAAAGCACTTGAGGATGTGAATAATTCAGCAGCCATTAGAGAAAAGGAAACCTTGGGAGAATGTCATTCTGTGGACACCAAATTGTACAGTATGGGTGCAACATCTGTGCCCTCCCAGATGGGCCCTGCTGCTGATGGGTAGACAACAGTAAATACAACCAGTTTATCGAGTACTCTCAATTAAGAAAGATAAGAACATGAAATGGCTTTATTTCTCTATGGTTATAGCTCCTATCCATGCTATGCCAAATCTCCCTTCCCCGTTGAGAGCAAATCCCTTTATTCATTTTGGGAAGATTCCATAATTTTTACAGATATTCTCCGTCTCAAAAAAAAAAAAAAAAAAAAGAAAAGAAAAAGATATTTTCAGTTATTAAAAGACCAGTTTAAAATTTAATCTCATATATCATCCCAAGCTTTCCTTGCTATCATATGTCAGGCTTATAGCCAGGGAGATGGGAGGTGTGGGGGCAGGCTGTTCCAATACTATATCAAGATGGGGGCTTCTGGTGGTGCAGGATCAGGTACCACCAGCAAGTCCCATGATTATGGGCATACCTCATTACCTCCTTCACAGTGAAGTGGCCCCTTTGGTTAAACACTACATTGGTGTGGGATTCTTTGCCTGTAAATCAGGCTATTTATTGGTCCTTGGATGATGGTGCTGGCTGAGGCTAATTCATACCCAGAGTAAGTATCTATTTTCATGGGAATATATCATTGACTCTTCTGGGCTGAAAGGCACTCATTGTAGCCAACTTGCCACCATGTGGCCAGTTGGTCTCCTCAAGGAATAGTGCCAGTCTCAGCTTTGGTCTCTGTTGCTTGTAGGTTGGACATTCAGAGGTGACAATGGCCAGATCAACCGGGAAACTACGGTGTTTGTTCCATGCAAAGTTCTTTCTCTGCCACTTTGTTTGTTTGCCTCTTTTTCCAGTACTTGAGGGTGGCAGCTGACAAAGTCTGACTGATATCAACAGACTGATTCATTTCATCTGGTTGGAAATTTACTGCCTTTCCTGTGGTAGATGCCTTCTGATGGGTCTTAATGGGAAATGCGTGTCATCACACTTAATACTTGTGCCTATATTACCTTCTACGTGCTTCTGTCAGAAATCTTTGTTCCCCAAGTCTTTTACCTTCTTGGCCTTGACATGAGTTTCTATATAAATACATATATAGATATGTATATGCACACACATATGTATGTATATGTGTGTGTATATATGTATGTGTATAAATATGTATGTGGTGTGTGTTTGTGTGGTCTTTTCTTTTTTCATGCAAAATAGTTGATCAGTGCACTACCCAATCCACCCTTTGGGAAGATATTCTGTCCACTGACTTCCAAGGCTACCTTTGAGTGAGACAGTAATGCAGCTCTTATCCATTTTTGGCTTCTACCTTCCGATCAAGTCTTTCCATCCATAATCCAGACTTGGGCTTTTTCTTCCTTCCTTAGGTCATCTTACAGGACTTCCCATGGCTGGCTGTGTAAGCTCAGAGAGAGATGGTGGTGTAACCATGATGGATAACATGGTGCTCCCTGCTCATACAGCTTGTCCGTGTCCTGTGTTCCCAATAAAACTCTCTTTGAACTGCCTTTGGACCAGCTTGACTTCATTACTTAGTGGGTGAGACAGGACCCAGCTTATGATGGGGAGCTCTGCATGTCCATTTCCTGGGTGTTTCATGATTAAGTATTCCATCTCTACAAGAGCCGAGTAACATGTCAAGAGCTTTTTTTGTTTTTCCCCCAACACATGATTTTCCACAGCAGAAGTCAAGGCTTTGTACCAGAAACCCAGATTCTGCTTTGTAATTCTCCCCCTGGGCTTGCCATAAACACATCTTTTTCCATCCCTGGCACCTCACACACCAGAGGGTTCGTGAGAACCTATTCTCCACGTGGCAGGGCTATTTATACTGCAACGCGAACCTGATGATGAAAACTTCCCTCCTTCAGGCTCCATTTACATTCAGCAGTTTCCATGACTCCCAATTTTTGATCTGGAACAGTATTGTTTGGTGTACAGTGTGTTGCCTCCAAAACTCAACAGAGGCCTAGCAGGTGTGTGCTTCACTCTGTAATGGTAGATATAGAAATAGAGATAGAAAAGCTGCAGTGATTAGTCTTTTCTTTTTGCTCTTTTAACATACCACCTTATTGAGGTATGTTTGACATATAAGAAGTTGTACATATGTAATTTATACAATTTGAGTTTGTAGATAAGCATATACCCATGTAACCATCACCACAATGTGTGCCATAAGCCTATTCATCACCTCTAAAAGTTCCCCTGGCCTTCTTATTTATTACAATTATTATTGCTTTGTGATAACAATACTTAACATAAGATCTACACTTCTGGTTTATTTTAAAGTATATAATACAGTATGATTTACTATAGGCATTATGCTATACATTAGATCTCTACCTTACTCATCTTGTATAAGCAACACTTTGTATTCTTTGACTAATACCTCCCTGATTCCCCAGCCTCTGGCAACCACCATTTTACTCCTGCTTCCACGAGGTTGGCTATGTTAGATTCATCATGTAAGTGATATCATGTATTTGTCTTTCTCTGTCTGACTTATTTCGCTAAGCATAATGTTCTCAAGGTTCATCTGTGTTGTTGCAAATGGCAAAATTTCCTTTTTACGTGAAAGTTGAATAATATTCCATTGTATGTACTTACCAAATTTTCTTTATCCATTCATCCATTAATGGGCACTCAGGTTGAGTCCACATCTTGGCTATTGTTATTTGTGTCTCTCTTTTAGATAAACGTCTATCCAATTTCTTTGCCCATTTTAAAAACTAGGCTATTTTATTTTATTTTTATTTCTGCAATTGAGTTGTAGGAGAGTTCCTTATATATTTTGTCTATTTATCTTTTATCAGATGTAAAAGGTTTGCAAATATTTTCTCTCATTCTGTAGGTTGGTTTTTCATTTTGCTGATTGTTTTCGTTGCTGTGCAGAAGCTGTTTAGTTTGATGTAGCCTTACTTGTCTCTTTTTACTTTTGTTGCCTTTGACTTTCAAGAAATTATTGCTAAAGCCAATGTTGAGAAGCTTTCCCCCTCTGTTTTCTTCTAGAGGGTTTATGGTTTCAGGTCTTAGGATTAAGTGTTTAATCCATTTTGAGTTGACTTTTGTGTATGATGGAAGATAAGGTCAAATTTTCTTCCCTTGCATGTACTCTGTGTTTTTCTTTAGAGTGATTATCTCAGCATTCTCCTGACTACTGGACCCCTAAACACTTTATTGCAGTGAAAGGTCAATGAGACCTCAGGATGTAGTTGTCTTAACATAGCTTTTAGCATACTAGCTACCTCTTGCTCAGTTTGCTGGGTAAGCATAATGTCATCAATATAATGTATCAATAAATGTGATATTATGTGTGATATTCGGGCAGTACAGGTACATTTGGAACAGACCATGAGACAAGTGGAAGAGTTAGCATAGCCCTGGGCCAAAAGTGTTGATGTATATTATTATCTATTCCATGTCAATTCCATGTGAACTGTTTTGAATCCTCTTTTCTAGTTGCAGTAGAAAGAATGCATACACCAAATCCATGGTTATGTATCATTTATTTGATTCCATAATAGTCTGCTCCAGCAACAACATAACCTTTTGTGTGGTGGCAATGTTGGAGCTAATGATTGAGTTCATGTGGTATACTGTCATTTCATTCCCCAGCAATCATCCAGCTTTTGCAAGGATGAACTGGAATTAAATGAAGATATAAGGATTACCATTTCTGCATTATTTAGATGCTTAAGGGTATAACTAATCTCTGACATTTCCCCCAGGATGCAATATTGTTTTTAATTCATGTCTAAGGCAGGAGGGAGGGAGACAGTTGCAGAGACTTCTATGTGGTACTCCACTTTCTATAGCTCTTACTTCAAAGGCCAAGATCCCAGTGTGAGGGTAACTCTAGCCTAACTAAATGGCTATAGGTCCATTTGAAGAAGGACTAGGGGAATCATTAGGGTATATACTTGCCCTGGTGTTGCCAGTATATGGGCAATCAGTTCTTGTTCTGAAAACTGGCTTAGGGATGGTATCTGGGCAAGAGATGGTGACTTTTTACTGGACTCACTTCCTCAGACTCCTCCTGTTCACTCATTCTTGCTTTCTTTTGATTGTATGTCTCAAGCAGTGACTTTGTTGGCTGCCTGACCCTCCCCTGACCCTTTTTGCCACTAGGATGCTTTATTAAACATCTGCAAAACACTCTGAAATCAAGACTCTTGGCTACTGCCCTGACCTTGTATGCTGTTATAATAATTGCAAACTCCTGGCTTCTGCCACCTAAACTCTATTGCTTCAGAAGCACTATTCCATAATGGCCTCTCCCACCTACCACCATCTCTGGCCTGCAGAGGGGAGGGAGCCTTGTGCCTTCTTCCCAATGTGTTCCTGATAGCTTTGGTAAATGGTGTGTTCTCTGAGATTTCCAAGGAACACAATCATAATTTTGAACTTTATATAATAAACTCTTAACTCTTTTAAAGTATAATCCTTTTTTTAAGCTAGATTATTTAATTCTGGCTATATTATGCTGAGATTTAACTCTAGTTAATAGCCAGGAGAGGAAGTGGAAGCATCTTGAGAGATGGCCTTGTTAACTGCAGGACAGAGCCTCTGCAGCATCTCCCAGTACAGCGCCACAGGGAAGTGGTAGTTTTATTTTTAATTTTTAAAAACTCAAATTTTAGTATTATAAAAATATACAACATATCATAAAACATACCATTTTAACATTTTTAAGTGTACAATTCAGCAGCATTAAGTATATTCACCATGTTGTACTATCACTACTATTTCCAAAACTTTTCCATCACCCCGTATAGAAACTGTGTACCCATTAAGCAATCTTCTCAGTCCCTCATCCCCAAGCTTTTGGCAAATTTTCTTTTTTCTTTTTTTTTTTTTTAATGGAGTCTCGCTCTATTGCCCAGCCTGGAGTGCAGTGGCACAATCTAGGCTCACTGCAATCTCTGCCTCCCAGGTTAAAGTGATTCCCCTGCCTCAGCCTCCTGAGTGACTGGGATTACAGGTGCCCACCAAGCCTCACAAATTTTTGTGTTTTTGGTAGAGAAGGGATTTCGCCATGTTGGCCAGGCTGGTCTCTAACTCCTGACCTCAAGTGATCTACCTGCCTTGTCCTCCCAAAGTGCTGGGATTATAGGCGTGAACCACCACGCCTGACCAGCTCTTGGCAAATTCTAATGTACTTTATGTCTCTATTAATTTGTTTATTCTGCATATATAAGTGGAATCACAAAATGTCCTTTCATGTCTGGCTTATTTCATTTAGCATAATGTTTAAAAGTTTCATCCATGTTGTAGCACAGGTCAGGACTCCATTTTTTAAATGGTTGGATAACCTATTATATGCATATACCTTACTTTATTTATCCCTTCATCAGTTGATGGATTTTGGGGATGTTTTCACCTTTTGGTTATTGTGAATAATGCTCTAATGAACACTGAAGTACAATTATCTGTTTGAGTCTGTTTTCATTTTTTGGGGGTATATATCTAGGAATGGAATTGCTGACTTTTATGGTAATTCTTTTTAACTTTTTGAGGAACTGCCAAATCAGTGCTAGTTATTTTTTTCTTTCTTTCTTTTTTTTTTTTTTTTAGATGGAGTCTCGCTCTGTCACCAGGCTGGAGTGCAGTGGTGCGATCTCAGCTCACTGCAATCTCCGCCTCCCGTATTCAAGCGAATCCCCTGCCTCAGCCTCCTGAGTAGCTGGGACTACAGGCACGCACCACCACACCCCGCTAATTTTTTGTATTTTTTAGTAGAGACGGGGTTTCACCATGTTGGCCAGAATGGTCTTGATCTCTTGACCTCGTGATCTGCCTGCCTCGGCCTCCCAAAGTGTTGGGATTACAGGCCTGAGCCACTGTGCCCAGCCGCTAGTTCTTAAGAGGGAGGTATGAGACATATGTATAGACTATTGAAAGGAAAATATCTTGGGCCCCCAAAATCACTAAGCTAAAAGGAAAATTCAAGCTGGAAACTGCTCAGAGCAAACCTGCCTCCCATTCTATTCAAAGTCATCCCTCTGCTCACTAAGATAAATGCATATTCTGATTGGCTCCTTTGGAAAAGCTAATTAGAAACTCAAAAGAATGAAACTATTTGTCTCTCACCTACCTGTGACCTGGAAGACCCCTCCCTGCTTCAAATTCTCCCTGCCTTTCTGGACAAAACCAGTGTACTTCTTACTATATTGATTAATGTCTCATGTCTCCCTAAAGTGTATAAAACCAGGTTGTGCCCTCACCGCCTTGGGCACAGGTCGTCAGGACTTCCTGACGCTGTGTCACGGGCATGTGTCCTCAGCCGTGACAAAATAAACCTTCTAAATTAAATGAGGTCTCTCTCAGATTTTCTGGGTTTACAACTATGAATGTTCAGGAGAGTTTGGAAGCCAGTATCTTAAGGTCATCCACTTACCTGTGTTAAGGGGACATCTCCAGAGGGACAGAAACACTGGGATACATATGAAAGGAAACTGACTAGGGGAAATTGGCTCACACAATCACAAAGGTGAAGTTCCTGATGGGCCACCTGCAAGCTGGAGAACTAGAGAGGTGGGCGGCATGGTTCAAAGTCCAAAAGCCTGAGAACCAGGGAAGCTGATGCGGCAGCCCTTAGTCTGAGGCCGAAGGCCTGAAACGCCCTGGGAGTCCTCTGGTGCCAAAAGGCCAGCAAAATTGGAGTGTGATGTCCAAAAGCAGGAGGAGAAAAAGGCATCCTGCTCTGAGACAGAGAGGAAGCAAGAGGGAGCTGAGTATCTCCTGTCTTCTACCTGCTTTGTCCTGGTGGAGCCCCTAGCCCATGGGATGCCTCTGCCCCCTACTTTGAGGGCAGGACTGTCTCCCTCAGTTCACTGACTCACTCACTAATCTCATCTGGAAACAACCTTAAAGACACACCCAGAAATAGCCATTCCCCCTTCCAGTCACATCAACCCCTAACATTAACCATCACGCTTTCCCATGTGTCAGGATGCCACATTCCTCAACTAGGGCTCTAACCTTAGAATAACAACCTGGCCTTTTGTGAACTTCCACTTATATTTGAAAATCAGGCTATCATTTTAGTTTTCCACTTGACTCACAGGAAACCCTGTCATTCTTGCTATGCCAAATACAGCTACTGGGCATAGAGCTGCTATACATTTTTTCCTTCTCTGTGTCCTAATATGTGAAGCTTCGCATGTCTATCTAGGTATAGAGCAGAATAAAAAGTTATCTGTTTAAATTAGATAAGCAAATGAAGATTGAATACCATTTGCTTCTACTCGCAATCATTGCTAGTCTTTACTAGGGCACTTAACTCTGAAGATTAGAGAGAACACAGTCTTTCCTGTCCCCTCAGGAAGGTACCTGGCTCCCATCATTAAAGAATCTCAGTATAATATGGGATGCTTATTGCCTCTTTGTCCTCATCTCTGGTCTCTAGTCACCAGTTTTAGGGGAACAGAAATGCCAGTTTCCTCTAACAGTGAATGAGCAGGAAGGCTTAAGGATTCTGTGTTCTATGCTGCAAGTATACAGAAGTCTGCTCAGGTTGGTAATCACATGGTAGAGCCTCATTCTAAGTGAAGACTGCTTCCCTAGTAGTAGGGAAATAATACTTGCAAACGGTGTGGTGTAGTGGCAGGAAGAGCCCACAGGGTGGTCATCAGGAAGTGTGGATGAGAATCCAACTCTGCCACCTTCCTACTGCTTGACATTGGGAAAGTCACTTATCCTTTGTGAGCTACTTTCCTCATTTGTGAAATGAGTTGATTACATTCTCCCAATGTGTCATAAAAGGCTGTTTTTGAGAATTAAATAGGGTTGTGGCTGTGCAAGAATGGTAAAATAATAAAAGGTTTTCCTAAGGTAAGGTGATATTCTTGTGAATGTAGAGTGCTCTCAAGGTCATTTTTGAGAGGTTTGCTTCTGAGAGTGAAGGTTGGTTGAAACATTTTGCATGTAGGCTGCCCTTTCCATCCACCCACCATCCACCCACCCACCCATCCATCCATCCATCCATCCATCCATCCATCCACCCATCCATTTGTTCACTCATTCATTTACTTACTCATTCGTTCAACAATAACTGAGCACTTATCAAGTGCTGAATGCTAGAGACACAAAGATCAATGAAAGAGGCCTTCATTCTTCAAAGAACTCACAATCTAGTGAGAGGAATAAACACACAAAAATTCATAATTCAGTGGAATCGAGGTTTCGATGGAAGTAGGTTGTAGAATATTGGGAACCCATAGGAGGGGCATCTAACTCCTGGGCAGGTCAGATGAGGTGAAGATCCCATCATATGTGAAGGCTGAGAGAGTGAACACCTTTTGAATTAGGCTGAACATCTTTTGAGAATTGTCCCATGATAAAAATTACCTCCCGTTTGTGTTCTCAGATGCTGCCAGTTTTCCTGCCAGGCAACATCTGCTGTAGCACCTGTAAGCCTTACGCTAATGATTATTAATGACACTCTCTCCCTGCATTATGGTAGATTGCAGGGGAAGCCACAGCCAACAGTCCCTCCAAAGGGCTTGTGCTGTGGCTGCTGCTAAAGGAACCAATGTCTTACCTCTGGTTCTGCTGGGCAGCAGCCCACCCATCAGGGAGCACGCTTGCTTGCAGCAGGCAGGGCCTTAGCTTTTCTTTAAATGCACCTTCTCTTCCTTGAATATCTCATTTGCATCTCAAGTTTTCTCAGAAAAGGGGCTTATTTTCACTCTTTGTGGTTTTTTTCATGTCATCAATTACCAAAGAAAAAAAACAATAGCAGCAACAGAAGCAACAAAAGCAGATTCCCATATGAACTTACTCATTCAACAAATTTGTGCAAGAGTGAGCACAAATGTTACTGATTCACTGACCAGACCAGTCCCTACTATGACCTCTTGTGTGTAAAAAAAACAAGGACTTTCCTATATTTGACCTAACATATGGGCATAAGAACCCTTTTCTGGAGTCAGGGAGAACTGAGCTTGAATCCAAGATTCAATATTTTCTAACTATATAACCTTGTAGAAGTTGCTTCTTTCCTCAAGTCTTGGTTTCCTTCTACAGACCTACTTCTATAGGGTATTTAGGAGGATTAAATGAGCTCATGCATGTAAAACACTTATCACAGTGCTTGCACATTGTAGCAGTGCCGTACATGAAAATATTACTACTATTACTGTTATCACTTTTGTCCTGATCCGCCATAGCCTGTTCCCTTCCTTTGGGGTTTGGATTAATTTAAATGGAAAATTCCAAAGCACAGAAGGGTTCATGGAGAAATTGTCCCCTCTGCACTATTTGTCAGTAGTTGGAGAAGGTTAAACTCTTCATCCTGTAAGGCAAACACTGTTACCATTTATAGATCTGAAGTGCTTACTAGACAAATACCATGAGAATGTTTATATATGTTATCCTCTTAAATAGCTCTTTGAGGGGTGGTGTAGGATTGCTGACTCATAAGTAAAGGATTATGCCTCTTTGCCCTAGTTAGTATCATAAGCTAACTCTATCTATATTTTGTGGTTTCATCAACCCTGCCTAAGTGTTGTATGGTCCATCCTTCCTCCCCAGTGTTCACAGAACAGTCCTAAAACTGTGTATTGAGATGTAGTCACTAGAAAAAGACACTGAACAATTGGTGTTGAGGAACTGGGCAATGTTCTAAATGGAAAACACTCCCTTCCTTCCTCCTTGTAAAGCAGTTATAAACAATTGGGCCTTACTTTAAATACTTGGTCTGAATTATTAAATTCTTAATACATCTGGATTATTTACATACACTATTTCCTTTCTTAAGAGAGACTTTACTTTGGGCAGTGCCATTATTTTCTTTCTATTTATATTAGTCCATTTGTGTGGCTATAAAGGAATACCTGAGGCTGGGTAATTTATGAGGAAAATATGTTTATCTGGCTCATGGTTCTGCAGGCTGTATGAGAAGCATGGTACCAACATCTGCTTCTGGTGAGGGTCTCAGGCTGCTTCCACTCATGGTGGAAAGCACAGGAGAGGTACTGTGTGCAGAGATCATACAGTGAGAGAGGAAGTAAGAGGAGGAGGAGGAGAATGTGCCAGGCTCTTTTTAACAATCGGCTCTTGTGGGAACTAAGAGTGAGAAACCACTTACTCCTTTTAAGAATGGCACCAAGCCATTCTTGAGTCATCTGCCCCCATGATCCAAACACCTCCCACCAAGCCCCACCTCCAATATTAAGAATCAAATTTCAACATGAGACATGGGTTGGGGGGGCAAATGAATCATATCCAAACCATAGCACTATTCCTTATATCTTCTCCCTTTACTCTTGCTGCTGTCATTATTGTGACTCAACACAAGCATCAATACTAGCTACATAGGAGTGGTAGCTGGTATTTAAGTAGTGTGTCCAGTGTGCCAGGCAGTATTCTAAGTGTGTAGTTAATCATCACAGCATCACAACATTGGCATTTTGCAGAAGAGAGATTGAGGCACTGAGAGGTTAGGTAAGTATCCCTCAGTCACACAGCTAGCAAGTAGTGAAGCCACATTTTAAACCTCAGCAGCCCATCTCTAGATTCGTCAGTCTTGACCACTATGCACAATTGTCTTTTATCCATAGTGTTTGAGCAGTTTATATATACAATTTTATTTCATTCTCACAGCCAGCTTGTGATGTATGTATCAATATTTTTTCATTTAATAAATGAGGAAACAGTGTTTCAGAAAGTTTTAGTTCTTCAGAGTTGCACAGCTAGTAGTCATCCAGCTGGAACTTGGAACTAAGATTTCTAACCACAAATAATCTCTCCATGTAGCACTTTTCTTCAAATAGAGAATGAATATCAGAACTGCTAACTTCAAGAGCATTTGATTCTTGGTCCCATTCTCCATCTTATTGCAGTTTTGTCCTGGTGAAAAAACTACGTACAGGCATTGAAAATGCTTTCCAACAACCCTGTTCTCCAAGGTCTGATTTTTCTTTTTTCTTTTTTTCCCCTTCACACAGTGAGAAAAGTTAATTGAAATTCATGTTGTGGTCCTATGAACTATGAGTCAGAAGAAAGAAACACTTAATCACTTAATGCAATGATTGTCTTTTCCAGTAAGAAAAGGGAATAGGATGGGGGTGGGGGTGCAGAGAAGAGACGAATGTGCAAGATTTTTTATGGGAAACCCTTTGAAAACATGACTCCTTGATCTTTGTAGTTTTTGTGAAGTCATCCTGTGTAACTCAATATGCTCTTTTCTTATGCTTTGTTTAATAAAGAGGAAGCTAACTGACTGAAGTTCTGCATCTACTTTGGTGTCAGAAAACACAGTCAGGTGTGTCTGTGAACCATAATTCATTGGTCAGAGCAAGGTCTTCTTATGAGTCTATCTAACTGGGATGATGGTCATCATGACCAATACGGGGTACCTGGGTTCCCTCTATATTGTTAATGCCCCCAAGTTAGATGTGTTTCTAAGAGCCAAGCTTAACTCCCTAGAAAGATAGACACTGTCTTTGACTACTTTTCGAGTATCACCTTTCCCACCACCTGTTCTCTTCCTCTTGAGTTAGGCTTCAAAGTCATGGTATGTGACACAACTTGCATGTAGTAACAATTACTCTAGAACAGTCCTTCAAATTCTCCCATAAAGAACACACTATATGAGTTTATGCATAGTGCACCAACCTAGTAAGTCCAACGCAAACCAGATTTTTCCTTCAGTGTTGCAAGAAATTTGTTTCTTTGAGTTTTCTGTCAGATGAAGTGGCTGGCTAGTGTTTAGAACCATGTGGGCTAAATAGGTTTATTTATTATTTTTACTTAGCCTTGCATATTTGAATTTGCACTGGTTAAATGTCATTACTTTGTACCTGGTATGTGTGCCACATGTTGAAGATAACTGATATGAACATGTTGAGTTATCCTGTGATTAAGGCAGAAGGGTTAGGCTATTGTGTACTGCCAAGGATGTGACACAGTAGGGAGGAATTACAGGGTAGAAGCATTTTGCAGCTTGGACAGCTCTTGCATTAGAGTTCCCTGAACTTCCTTTGCTACATGATAGATAAAATAGTATATCATGTTCTGTCATTAACCATTGACTCATTTACTCTGCCTAGTAACAGCTCTCTCAAAGTTGTTTGTTCTTTATCTGTGGGGAGAAAATTTACGTTCTCTGTGTTTATGAAGGATTGTGTTTATGTATGAGATATAAATACTGTATGCCTGCATTTTGTAAAGGCATCAGGATATAGAAGACTTACATATTTCAGTGTGGATTTAGAATATATGCCACTTATTTTTTAACTCTAGATAGTGTGACTTTGGAGACATCACAAACTTTTTAGGCCTCAATTCCTTTATTCCTTTATTTATTTGTTATTGCTAAATGCTTTGTTATCAAATAGAATTTTCTTGCATACATATTGAAAGAACTGTTTTAGACTTAGCTAGACATTTCTTTCATCGTATAACACTCTTGTGCATATATAAAAAGGAAAATACAAATTGAGGTGTTCTTAAAAGTGTTTTCTATTCAGAATCTATCCTTGCTGAATCACTCTTTGACTCAGAGCTGTTGAAGTTTTTTTTTTTTTCAACAATAATTTTAGATTCATGGGGTACATGTGCAGGTTTGTTATCTGGGTACATTACATGATGCTGAAGTTTGGGTAACAAATGATCCCATCACCCAAATACTGAGCATGTACCAATAGTTGGTTTTTAATCCC
Organism: Macaca fascicularis; assembly: GCF_037993035.2. NCBI lineage: Eukaryota > Metazoa > Chordata > Mammalia > Primates > Cercopithecidae > Macaca > Macaca fascicularis. Next base: position 37,315,231 of record NC_088382.1, read on the forward strand.
TTGCCTCTTGCCCTCCTCTAGTAGTCCCCACTGTCTGTTGTTACCATCTTTCTGCCCACGAGTACCCAGTGTTTAGCTCCCACTTATATGTGAGAACATGTAGTATTTGATTTTCTATTCCTGCATTAATTCTCTTAGGATAATGCCCTCTAGTTGCATCCATGTTGCTGCAAAGGTCATTATTTCATTTTTATTTTTATGGCTGCTTAATATTCCATTATATATCTATATTCTATATCTATATATCTCACATTTTCTTTATCCAATTTACCATTTATGGGCACCTAGATTAATTCCATGTCTGCTATTGTGAATAGCACAACAATGAACATGTGAATGCATGTGTCATTTTGGTAGAACAAATTATTTTCCTTTGGATGTATACCCGGTAATGAAGTTGTTGGGTTGAGTGGCAGTTCTGTTTTATTTGAGAAATCTCCAAACTGCTTTCCACAGTGACTGAATGAATTTACACTCCCACCAACAGTATTTAAGTGTTCCTGTTTCTCCATATCTATTGTTTTTTGACCTTCTAATAATGACCATTCTGATCGGTGTGAGATGGTATCTCATTGTGGTTTTGATTTGCTTTCCTCTGGTGATTAGTGATGTGGAACTTTTTAAAAAATGTTTGGCTACTTTTATGTTTTCTTTTGAGTTTTTGTTCATGTTTTTGCCCTTTTTTTAATGGGGTTACTTGTTTCTTTGATTACTGTTTAAGTTCCATATAAATTCTGGACATTAGACCTTTGTCAAATGCATAGTTTGCAAATATTTTCTCCCATTTTGTAGGTTGTCTGTTTACTTTGTTCATAGTTTCTTTTGTTGTGTAGAAGCTCTTTAGTTTAATTAAGTTCCACTTACCAATTTTTGTTTCTGTTGCAATTGCTTTTGAAGACTTAGGCATAAATTCTTTCCCAAGGCTGATGTGCAGAATGCTGTTTTCTAGATTTTCTTCTAGGATTCTTATAGTTTGAGGTCTTACATTTAAACCTTTAATTTATCTTGAGTTTTTTTTTTTTGTTTTTGTTTTGTTTGTTTGTTTGTTTGCATATGGTGAAAATTAGGGGTCCAGTTTCATTCTTTTACATATGGCTAGCAAACTATCCCATTGCCACTTACTAAATAATGAGTCTTTTCTCCATTGCTTATTTTTGTCAACTTTGTCAAATATTAGATGGTTGTAGCTATGGAGTTTTATTTCTGAGTGCTCTATTCTCTTCCATTGGTCTATGTATCTGTTTTTGTATCAGTAACGTGTTGTTTTGGTTACTGTAGCCTTGTAATGTAGTTTGAAGTGGAGTAAAGTGATGCCTCTGGTTTTGTTCTTTTTGCTTAGGAGTCTTTGAGGTCTTCTAGGTATAGAATTATAGCATCTGTAAAGAGAGATAGTTTGAATTCTTTGTTTCCTATTTAGATGCCTTTTATTTCTTTCTCTTGCCTGATTACTCTGCCTAACACTTCCAGCACTATATTGAATAGAAGTAGTGAGAGTGGGCACCCTTGTCTCATTCCATTTCTCAAGCGTAATGCTTCCAGTTTTTGCCCATTCATTATGATATTAGCTGTGGCTTATCATAGATGACTGTTATTATTTTAAGGTATGTTCCTTCAATGCTTAGTTCCTTGATGATTTTTATCATGAAAGGATGTTGGATTTTATCAAAAGTTTTTTTTTTTTTCATATCTATTGAGATAATCACATGGTTTTTGCTTTTAATTATGTTTATGTGGTAAATTACATTTATTGATTTGCATATGTTGAACCAACCTTGCATCCCAGGAACAAAACCTATTTTATCATGGCGAATGAACTTTTTGATGTGCTGTTGGATTTGGTTTGCTGGTATTTCATTCAGGATTTTTGTATCTATGTTTATCAGGGACATTGGCCTCTAGTTAGCTTTTTTCATTGTGTCATTGCTCTGTTTTTTTACTTGTAAAATGGAGATACAAGTACTTGCTTTGTAAATTTTATATTTGTTGTAAGGATTAAATAAAACAACATGTGGCAAAACACTTATGTGAAATGAGTGGGACTGCTGAGATGTTTAATTTCCTATGATGAATATATGAATTTTTGTTATACTTTTATAACACGATTTTTTTCTCCTTGATATGAGGTCTTTCTGTTTTGTCCAGGGTGGTCTTGAACTGGTCTTGAACTCCTGGGCTCAAATGATTCTTCTACCTCATCCTGAGTCGCTAAGGCTACAGGTGCCTTCTGTTGCACCCAGCTTAGGATACTATTTTGAACTATTTATTGATATTTCTATGTATGAAAATCTTTTCTAAATATTAGAACAAGCTACTCCATTTTAAGAAAAACCAATTAAAGGAAAAAGAAATCCAACTAACTGTATTAGACAATATTAGGAAGATTTTACAAACACAAAGGAGAAGGAGCATCAATATGGAAGAAGATTTTAAAACAAAATTTAAAATGATCACAGCACTAAGGCGGTTAGTACTTATTGTTAAGTAAAGGTTATAACTCTCTTGGATGATGCCGAGGAGCTTTGACCAAAGAATTGAGTGGATATGTATGAAATATCAGTTTGTACTATGTGGCATAGAAAATGGGTAATGAACAAAAGGGACTTCACAGTGCATACCTTTGTGTAGCCTTCAGGATTTGGATAGTAAGGAAGATTTGCAGCATCTGTGACTGTGTCACACTTTTCATAAATTTATTGTTTTCAAAGATGGTTGGTCTGCTTTTAGGAGTACTGTTACTAGAGCCATGTTTTGATAATATATTACTCATCCATGTCATCAGATAATTTTTTAATTTTTATTTTTTTTGGAGACAGAGTCTTGCTCTTCTGCCCAGGCCAGACTGCAGTGGCGCTATCTCGACTCACTGCAAGCTCTGCCTCCCAGGTTCATGCCATTCTCCTGCCTCAGCCTTCTGAGTAGCTGGGACTACAGGCGCCCGCCACTGCGCCCGGCTAAATTTTTGTATTTTTGGTAGAGACAGGGTTTCACCGTGTTAGCCAGGATGGTCTTGATCTCCTGACCTCATGATCCTCCCGCCTCAGTCTCCCAAAGTGCTGGGATTACAGGCGTGAGCCACCGTGCCTGGCTGTCATCAGATAATTTTATTATCTCTATGGCACTGTATTACCTTCATGGGGCAACTGGAATAGTATACAAATTAATCGATTGGGTGGGCAGATACACTAATATATACTCCACCCTTGTAGATGCAGTAAGAGAAAGGGAAATAGGCTTGGTTCATTTTGCCTTAAAATCTGGCAGATTTCCTAGTGGTTCAGATCATCGTTCAATACTACAAATACAAAGAACCTTAAAGAACTTTTAGACTTTTTTTTTTTTTTTTTTTTTTTTCATTTTATGTGTACAGGAAGTGCCAAGAAAAGATACTTGCCTAAGGTCACATAGCTAATTTGTTAGAGTTTAGCTTTTGTCTCTGCTCAGCTAACATTCAACAGAAAAATAAAATGAAAATGGAAATATGATAAAATAAATTTGGTACTGTCATTTTCTGGTTTGACTGACCACATTGATCTAGTTAATTGTGAACTTGCCAAGTTTCTATGTTACCTTCAGCTATGAAGGAAACCTGCTGGCATTTACCTTAGAAATATGAGCTTTCTATGAGTAAAATAGCATTAAAGTTTATTTTATTTTATTAAAGCACAAGAACATATTTCCTAAAAGTCAGAAAGGTCAGTTATAGTGCAACTATGAAAAGAAAAGTTTGGAAAAGATTATTGTTTTCTAACATGAAATTCTTTCAGTTTTGGAGGGTAGGAATAGCAGTCATTAAAACAGCTCGGAAAATTGTGATTTTGAAGAAAATATTAGGAACTGTAGTTATTTAAAATGTAACTACGGTGTTTTTTTCCAAGATGGCAGATAGGAGGCAGTGTGAGTGTGCCTCTCCCACTTGGAAGGACAGAATAGTGGGGAGATTCACACTGGATTTTTTGCCCCCAAAACCACCACAGAAACTTACCAGGAAAACTGAAAGTATCCACAGAACCTTTGAAAGAAGCAGCAGACTGCAGCCTACTCTGTCAGACAGGCAAAAAACAGAGTGTGGACGGGGGAGAGCCTGCCTCTGAGCAGACATCCCTACCAAGGAATCTGAAAATCCAAACAGAGGAGAATATCTTATTCCTGCCCAGAGCTGGAACAGATTTAGGGAGTGGCATGAAATATATAAGTAGAACCACAGCACAAAAGGCCTTGTAGGCATTCCCAGTCTCCAGTGTGAGCCCAGAGAAGCCATTTCTGACTATATCTCATAGAGACCCTCAGGGAAGTCAGCAGATGAACACAGGGAGGGGTTGCAGGGTGAAAGAAGCCTCCAATTGAATTTTGTGATATAATTTTGAGGGGTAAGAACTCCCTTGAACAGAACCCAGGGGTAAGCAGCAATTGCACTGCAGACATGAATGCAGGAGCTGAGTGCCTGGTCTTGTGAGCAGATGGGGAGGGACAAGGGCTGAAAGACATGCTTGCTATATCTGCAGGGGAGCTTATGGCCTGGGGCAGGTCTGAATTCTGTGAATATGCTGCCTGGATCTAAACCTGGCACTGTTGGTGGTGCATTGCAGGAGTAAGACCAGCCTCACCAACTGTGTGGAAGCTGGGTGAGGCTTACTATTGCCTACTACTTCCCACTCCCTTTGCACAGCAAAGACAGTTATAATCCTCTCTGGAACATTACCCCAGTGGCCTGAGAACCACCTCTGTCCCTAACAGTGGCCTCAACAGGCCCTGCCCAAGGAGAGTCTGAGCTCAGACTTGCCTAATCCTGCCTCCACCTGATGGCATTTCTCTACCCACCCTGTAGCTTTACATGAAGAACATAAACTTTTGGGGGCTTTGTGGCCCTGCCCATCACCTGAGAAACCAGAATACTACCCCTGGACAACTTACAGCAAGCTCAAATCCCATTGCTACCACCAAAGCTGGTGCTCTCTTGAAAACACCACCTCCTGGCTGGAGGCCAACTGACTCAGGTCCTTACAGCACCTCTTGGCAGAATAACACTGCACCTGGGAAGGAGAAAATGGCTGTGGGATCTCAGCTAACACTACTGCCTGAAACACCCTGGCTGACAAAAGATCCTGAGTCTGTCCACAGGACAGGTTTACAACTAGTCTAACCAGCCTTCAAGAAAGCCAGCACACACACTAAGATCCTTTCTACAACCAGTAATCTCGCAGAGTCTACATCACTCCCCTGCCACCTCCAGTAGAGCCTCTGCTGGTATCCACTGCTAGGAGGCCTGAAGACAGGTCGTATCACTGAATCTTTTGCAGGCATTACCTAGCCCCAGCCTGGAGCCTGGTAGCTCCACTGGGTGGCTAGACCCAGAATAAGAATCACTGTAGTCTGGCTCTCAGGAAGTACCATTCCTAGGGAAAGGGGGAGAGTACCTCATCAAAGGAATACCCTGTGGGACAATAGAATCTGAATAGCAGGACTTGAGTTCCAGATATTTTTGCTGGTGGGAAGTTTCTTATAGCAGAGACACAATTGCAGTGCTGGCCACAGTAGGGAAAGTCTGCATCTCTACCCCAACAGGCAGGCAGCCTCTGTGATGGTGAAGGGTCTTGGAGAAAGAGTTCTTGTTCCCTGCGTTGTACACCACTGCAGACACAGCTGGGGCTTCTCCTGTGAGAATGCAGTGTGGTTGCAGACCCACAAGAGAGATGCTCTTCAGATTTAGGTCTGCATGAGAGGCAGTCACAATTCCTCTCTACTTGGAACATCGATATCCCTACAGGTGAAAGGAGGTGCCTGTGTAATCTGAATAGTCAGAACACTGGAACAGGAGTGAAACTGGGAGGTAGATAGCTTTTCTGCTGACCTGGCAGGGGAGCTGAGGTAGTTCCCAACCTTTACCCTGACAAAACCACAGTACATCTAATTGAGAGCTCCTCCAGCCACCTTCATCAGGATTGGGACCGCTGTTCACCATTGGGTATTACATCTACCCACTTACTTTAGCTATAACCAATGCCTACCCAGAGATATCTCCCCTATTGGCCTGAAGCCTGAATCATCAACACAATAAATAAAATACTAGGGAAAAATTAAGTAAATAAATATATAAATATACACCATGACAGAATGAGATAAGCTTCAAGAGATCCCTGTCATTCCAATCCCGTAGAAGACGATGAACTTGTCCACACAACACGTACATAACTACTACAACCAGCAGTTTGGAAAGCCAGCACACAACGATTCTATATAATTAAGGAACTTATATAGAACCTTCATCCCTACAAGTACCAAGAATCAAATTAGGCTAAAATAAATTATAAGCATCGAAGTCAGAAGAATAAGAAGAGGAAGAGAGGGAGGGGAAGGAGAAGGAGGAGGGAGAGGAGGAGGAACAGGAGGAGGAGGAAACAGTTCAATCAAAAATAAATCCAAGGACAATTTGAAGAAATAGTCTACCCAAATGAGAAGGAACAAGAAAAGTACTTCTGGTAATATGACAAACCAGGGTTGTATAGTACCCCCAAAAGATCACACTAGCTCCCCAGCAATGGATCAATACCAAGAATAAATCTCTGAAATGCCAGATAAAGAATTTAGAAACTTGATTATTAACCTACTCAAGGAGATACTGGAGAAAGGTGAAAACCAATGAAAAGAAATTAAAAAAAAAAAATCCAGGATATAAATGGAAAATTTTCCAGAGGAATCGATACCATAAGGAAAAAACAATCAGAACTTTTGAAAATAAAATGCACACTTAGGAAAATGCAAAATGCAGTGGAAAGTTTCAGCAATAGATTAGAACAAGTGGAAGAAAGAATTTGAGAGTTCAAAGGCAAGGCTTTTAAATTAACTCAATCAGATTAAGACAAAAAAGAATGAAAAATAAAAAGAATCAAGTCTCCAGGCAGCCAAACCTAATAATAATTAGTGTTCCTGAGAAAGGAGAGACATCTAAAAGTTTGGAAAACTTATTTGACGGAATATTTGAGGAAATACTTTCCTGACCTTACTAGAGATCTAGACATCCAAATACAAGAAGCTCACAGAACTCCTGGGAAATTCATTCCAAAAAGATCATCACCAATACACAAAGTCATCAGGCTATCTAAAGTCAAGATGAAGGAAAGAATCTTAACAGCTGTGAGACAAAAGCATTAGGTAATCTATAAAGGAAAGCCTATCAGACTTACAGTGTATTTTTCAGCAGAAACCTTATAAGCCAGAATGGATTGAGGTCCTATCTTTAGCCTCCTTATACAAAAGAACTCTCAGCTAAGAATTTTGTTTCCAGCAAAACTAAACTTCATAAATGAGGGAGAGATAAAGTATTTTTCAGACAAATGCTGATGGAATTTGCCACTACTGAACAAGCAGTACAAGAAACGTTAAAAGGAGTTTTAAGTCTAAATAAAAAACTAATTATACATCAAAATAGAACCTTCTTAAAACATAAATCTCACAAGGCCTATAAAGCAATAACAATGATAAAAACAAAGTATCTAGGCAACAACTAACATGATGAATAGAATAGTACCTCACATCTTAATACTAATATTGAATGTAAATGGCCTAAATGCTCCATTTAAAATATATAGAAGGGCAGAATAGATAAAAACCCATCAATCAAATATATGCTGTCTTTAAGAGACTCACCTAACACATAAGCACTCACATAAACTTAAGGTAAAGGGTAGAAAAATATATTCCACACAGATGGAAACCAGAAGTGAGCAGAAGTAGCTATTCTTGTATCAGATAAAACAGACTTTAAAGCAACAACAGTAAAAAACAAAATCAAAGAAGGACATTATATAATGATAAAAGGATTGCTCCAACAAGAAGATATCACAATTCCAAATCATTTGTACCTAATGCTGGAGCTCTCTAATTTACAAAACAATTACTACTCAACCTAAGAAATGAGATAGACAGCAGCACAATAATAATGGGATACTTTAAGACTCCGCTGACAGCACTAGACAGATCATCAAGACAGAAAGTCAACAAAGAAACAATGGACTTAAATTATACTCTAGAACAAATGGACTGAACAGATAATTACAGAACATTCTTTCCAACAACTGCAGAATATACATTCTACTCATCAGCACATGGAACATTCTCCAAGACAGACCACAAAACAAGTCTAAATAAATTTAAGAAAATCAAAATTGTATCAGGTATTTTCTCAGACAACAGTGGAATAAAGCTGATAGCAGCTCCAAAAAAAAAAAAAAAAAGCCCTAAACCATACAAATACATGGAAGTCAAATATTTGCTCTTCAATGATTTTTGGGTTAATATTGAAATCAAAATGGAAATTTAAAAATTATTTGAATTTGAATTCTTTGAATAATAGTGACACGACTTATCAAAACCTCTGGGATACAGCAAAAGTTATGCTAAGCCATATATGACAAACTCAAAGCCAATATCATATTGAATGGGGAAAAGTTGAAAGTGTTTCCTCTGAGAACTGAAACAAGACAAGAATGCCCACTTTCACCAGTTCTGTTCAACATAGTACTGGAAGTCCTGGCCAGAGCAATCATATGAGAAAAAGAAATAAAGGACGTAAAAATCGGAAAAGAGGAAGTCACCCTCTTGTTTTTATCTACAATATGACTGTATACCTACAAACCCTAAAGACTCAAAAAGAGCTCCTAGATTTGATAAATTCAGTAAAGTTTCAGGATACAAAATAAATGTACACAAATCTGTAGCACTGTTATATGCCACCAGTGACCAAGCAGAGAACCAAATCAAGAACTCAATTCCTTTTACAACAGCTGCAAAAAATAAAATAAAATAAAATAAAAGACTTAGGAATATATTTAACCAAGGAAGTGAAAGATCTCTATAAGAAAAACTACAAAACACTGCTGAAAGAAATCAGAGATGACCCAAACAAATGGAAACACATCCTATGCTCATGGATGGCTAGAATCAATATTGCAAAAATGACCATACTGCCCAAAGAAATCTACAGATTCAATGCAATTCCCATCAAAATACCATAATCATTCTTCCCAGAACTAGAAAAACAATCCTAAAATTTATGTGTAACCAAAAAGAGCCCTCATAGCCAAAACAACACTAAGCAAAAAGAACAAATCTAGAGGCATCACATTACCTGACCTCAAATTATACTACAAGGCTATAGATACTAAAACAGCATGGTGGTATAAAAATAGGCAGGCAGACCAGTGAAACAGAATATAGAACCCAGAAATAAAGGCAAATATTTACAACCAACAGATCTTCAACAAAGCATACAACATAAATTGGGGAAAGGACACCCTATTCAATAAGTGGTGCTGGAAAATCTGTGAAGTTCACATGTAGAAGAATGAAACTGGATCCTCATCTCTCACCTTACACAAACTCAACTCAAGATGGATCAAATACTTAAGTCTATGACCTGAAGCCATGAAAATTCTAGAAGATGACATCAGAAAAACTCTTTTAGATATTGTCTTGGGCAAAGAATACATGAGTAGGACCACACAAGCAAATGCAAAAAGAAAAAAAAAAACCAAATAAATAAACAGGACCTAATTTAACTAAAAAGCTTCTGCACAGCAAAAGAAATAATCAGCAGAGTAAACTGACAACCCACAGATTGGGAAAAATATTTGGAAACTATGCATCTGACAAAGGACTAATATCCAGAATCTATGAGGAACTCAATTCAGCAAGAAAAAACAAATAATTTTATCAAAAAGTGGGCAAAGGACATGAATAGATGGTTCTCAAAAGAAGATACACAAACAGCCAATAAACATGAAAAATTTGCAGCATCACTAATTATCAGGGAAATGCAAATTAAAACCACAGTGAGATATCACCTCAGTTTTGCAAGAATGGGCATAAATAAAAAGTCAAAAATAATAAATGTTGGTATGGATGTGGTGAAAGGGAGTACTTTTACACTGCTGGGAGGAATGTAAACTAGTAACACCACTATGGAAAACAGTATGGAGATTCTTTAAAGAAAACTAATAGTAGAACTACCATTCAATCCAGCAATCACACTACTGGATATCTAGCCAAAGGAAAAGACATCATTATATAAAAAAGGCACATGCACATGCATATTTGTAGCAGCACAATTTGCAGTTGCAAAGATATTGAACCCACCTAAGTGCCCATCAACCAACAAGTGGATAAAATATGTGAATATACACCGTGGAATACTACTCACCTATTAAAAGGAATAAAATAGTGTCTTTTGCAGTAACTTGAATGGAGCTGGAGGCCATTATTCTAACTGAAGTAACTCAGGAATGGAATACCAAATATCATATCTTCTCACTTACAAGTGGGAGCTAAGCTATGAGGATGCAAAGGCATAAGAATTATATAATGGACTTTGGGGACTTGGGGGGAGAAGGTTGAGAAGGGGTTGAGGGATAAAAGACTACACACTGGGTACAGTGTACACTTCTCAGGTGTCAGGTACACCAAAATCTCAGAAATTGCTACTAAAGAATTTATCAGTGTAACCAAATGTCACCTGTACCCCCAAAACTATTGAAATCGAAATTTTAAAACATAGCTAAAAATTGTTTGATACTTCTTTCAAGGGATACAGCCTAATTTTTCTCCCTTGTGGGCTGGACTTAGTGATAGTCTTCTAACAAATGGAATAAAGCAGAAGTAATAATGTACGACTTTGGAGACTAGATCACATAAAAAAGCACTACAGCTTCCTTCCTAATACCTATCTGGTGTTGCTTAGTCTGGGTTAAGTGAGCTTTCAGGTTGTGAAGAGTCTATGGAGAGGACCTATGGTGAGGACCTTGTAGCAAAGAACTGAAGTTGCCTGCCAACAGCCAGCAGGGAACTGAGGCACCTGGCCAGCAGTCATGTAAGTGTGCTGTGTTGAGAGCAGATCCTCTGGTCCCGGTCATGCCTTCAGATGGTGGTAGATCCTGCTGACATCCTGACTAAACCTACCTGAGACAGCCTGTGCCAGAACCATCCAGTGAAGTCTAAAGTGATCTACCAACTCATTCTGGTTTGCCTAGAACTTTCCTGGTGTGATCACTTAAAGTCGTGTTTCCTAAGAATCCTCTAAGTTGTGGGAAAACCAGATGGTTTGTCACCCTAATCTTTCCTAAATTCCTGACCCACAGAAACTGAAACACCCAAACTGATTTTAAGTCACTAAGTTTTTTGTTAATGTATTACACGGCAACAGATGCTCAGACAAGAGTCATGGTTTTCTACTTATTGGCACATCAAAATTTAGAAAATTAATAGTTGTCTCAGACACTCATTTATACAATTTGAACTTTAGATTCTGACTCTAGCCTTCATGATCTAACAAAAAATTGGCTACAAATCTAATAATTTTACCTATTGTCTTATTCCGTAATGATTATTGGAATGCGTTTTTTTTTTCTCTAAATTTTATGGTTGTTTTGATACCTGGTGTATGTGTATACGGTGTGTGTATGTATGTGTGTGTGTATATATATGTGTGTACATATGTATATATGTATATATATGTGTGTATATGTATTTGTGTGAGTGTGTGTATATATATGTATATACACACATGCATATATATGTATGTATATATGTATTTGTGTGTGTATGTATGTATGTGTGTGTGTATATACCAGGGTCTCACTCTGTCACTCAGGCTGAATGCAGTGGCACGATCCTGGCTCACTGTAACCTCAAACTCCCAGGCTCAAGTGATCCTTCCTCTCAGCCTCTTGAGTAGCTGAGACTACAGGAGCATGCCACCATGTCTGGCTAATTTTTAATTTTTTTGTACAGATATTTTTAATTTTTTTGTAGAGACAGGGTCTTACTGTGTTGCTCAGGCTGGTCACCAACTCCTAGACTCAAGTGATCCTCCCATGTTAGCCTCCGAAAGTGTTGGGATTATAGGTGTGAGCCACCACATTCAGCCAAATATCTGTTGAATATTGATCACATTTCTAAAAGTATTACTCAATGTATTGTATACAGACTACATGCTTTACAATCATCTGGAGAATTTGTTAAAAATGCACATTCTTGGCCCCACTTCAGACCCACTGATTAGAATTTCTGGGGGTGTGGAACAGAATTTTGTGTGCTTATTAGGCCTTGTAGGTGGTTCTTAGATACTGACTTAAGAGAAATGATTGAAAAATTCTGCTATTGACTACCAACTTTCAAGCTGGTAGAAATAATACTTTGACTATAATATGCTATGAAAGAGCTGTTATTGATAACAAGGTTACAATTACCCTTGGGTTTTAGTCTTCCTAACTTCACTGGGGAAAGGAGAGGAATATGTACTGACAGAGCAGATGGATGAGTTCAATGATTGCTTTCAGGAGATGGATAATAGGTCAGCAAACATGCTGTGGACTCATATTGGGAAGTGCCTTGTGTTTTCTGGTATTGGGAGCTGAGGAAAACAATGAAAAGCCCCCTGGCTGAAAAGTCTTGGTGCATATTTCCCTTTTCTGTGAAGTTATACAGACATCACAAGGCCCAACTAATCTGTTACAAATTCAAACAACTACAACTGGAGTCAGGTTGTTTTTGAAGGGAGATGAGCAAAAGGAAGACAAATTGAGAAGGTGCGGGAGTACTAAAATGAGAAAAGCGATTGCAGTTCCAGCATAATGACAAATGTGAATAATAAGCACGCCCCCTTTGTGGTGTGCACATCGTTGCTAATGAAACACTTTACAGATTGTACAAATAACATGTCCATCACGAAGTGGGGGGGAATATACCAAAGTCAAATAATTAGAGAAGGCAACACTTTCCAGGAAGATGCAATACAGCAGAAGCAACAGATGGAAGCTAATGGAAGAAAAGGAAAAGAGAGACTATGAGATGCTTCTTGTGCTAATAAAAACAGTGCAGGAGGTCAAGGGGATGGAACAGAGCAGGAAGGAAGTGACTTGCAAATTGCAAATTTTTCTCATTGATGCATACAGCATAGAATTGATTAGCTTCAGTTTAATTTAATTTAACTCAGTTCAACATTATTAACTCTGCAATGCACTCCACTTAGGCACTGAGATTATCCAAGAATGAGTAAGGCAAGATTCATTTTTTCAAGGAGTTTACAATCTAGCAGGGAGGAGTGAAGATGGGTAAATACACGCATAAACAACTAGTGATAATTATACCCGTTTCTCTTATGAGATATATGTCATGCCCTGCATTGTATCCTGAAGAATATCTTCTGTGACCTCTGTGTATAAAGGATAAAATAATCTATGCAACTTATCTAATTTGTCTGCAAAATTCAAACTTTTTTTGTTGAGTTATCATCTCAGATTTTCTAAGTTTCTTCTCTTTATGCCTTTAGAGTAAAAATATTAGAGGAATTTGTTTAATGAAAACTGTTTAGAGAAAATATTTCCTTCTGACACCTATTATTTAAATGATAGCAGGTATTTATAAGCATATAGATTTCTCATTAACATAATAATTATATGGACTAGCTATTGTTGTCCACATTTTAGAGATGATGAAAAGAGGCTGAGATACTTTAAACTAAGTATGTTGCTCAAGGTCATACAGCTAGTAAGGGTAGAGCTGCAGTTGTAACCCACATCTTTCTAATATCATTTGCATGCCCTCTTAAAATTCTTTATGTTGCCTTTTGAGATAGCATGGAAGTAGAAAGAAATAAGTGCTAAGTGTATGTATAAATAAATTATAGGCTTCCAAATGAAGAGGCATTTATTTTTTCTGACATGGGATTAGACAATCCAAAGGCATGGTGGCAACTGAATTAGGTTTTGAAGGATGAGAGGGATTTTAATAAAGACTTGAGAATTGAAGGAGCAACAGGAGCAAAAATGTTAAGACACACAAGCTAAAGGTGTGTTTTGAAATTGACTAGCATACAGTGTTACATACAGAGGAATCAGACTAGAATGATAATTTGCAATTGATTATTTTTAAAACCCATGATAAGAACTTGGGGTTTTATTCTGGAAGCAATGAGAAGGCCATATAGTTTTTGAGGAGAGAGATGAAATAACGAGCTCTATGTGGTTGGTAAGGGATAGGAATATTATGGGCAAAGCGGCAAATGGTTAGAGTTTGTCAGGCTGATTAGAAGGCTATTGAATTAGTCTAGGTTAAAATAAAACAAACAAAAAACCAAGAGCATATTTAAGATATTAATAAATGTTGCAAAACCCCCCAGAATTATTAGGATTTTCTGAATATCTGGATGCAGTGGATGAAGAATAGAAAACTGTTGAAGATGACTTTAAAATGTGTGCTTGTAATTAGAATAGAAGCACTTTATTAAATAAGATAGAAAACCTCAGCAGAGAGGCAATTTTCCAGAAGAGGAAGCTAAAGAGTTCATTACACTAAAATTGAGTTTTAGAAATGTACGGAAAACAGCTGGAAATATTCTAGAGATCAGGAGAGAAAGTCTTATGATATAGATGGGAGCATTTATGGTCATTGGATGATTTGGGAGATTATTTTGTCTGTAGAAAACTGGAGGAAAAAACAGGAACATTCACTTCCCTGAGATTGCATGTCCTCTAAGTTATTATAAAAATTAATCTCAATCAACGTTTAATGAGGAAAAGGCATAGGCTGTGGCCATTACAAGCCTTCCATTCAAGAAGGGAAAGAAATAATTCAAATTCTATAAATATTCTGTGAATTCCCATGGATATCTCATAAAATTAGAGATTTATAACCCCTGAGGGGCCTTAGTAAAAATGCAACATTACACAGGCTGGGAATGTCAAAATTCCTTGAAACTTTGCAAAATTATAGCAATGAGAGAAATCTAACATTATTGACTCCATCTTGCTTCATAAGCTAACTGCTTTTGCTTAATCTTGTACATAGGTCGGGCTAACTGTGGGAGGAATTTAGTTCACGGTTCTACCTTAGAGCAAGGATAATAATAGTCCCTTCCCAAAACTAACAACCTCCTTGTTCAGGGACTAAAACTGCCTTTGTGGAACCAATACAAGGCCACAAGCTTAGAATTATAATAGAGGCCTGAATTCTGCTAAGGTATAGGCATAGTTAAACAATAACTAGTCATTGTTCCCTAACTTGCTTTTTATAATTGCATACTGCTCAGGAATCACATAGCTGGTGGTCACAAGATTTGTAACTTCCCCAGTTGCTCCTGTAGATGACACTGCTATTGCGAAACTTAAGACTGGTGTTGAAGATATTTTTCAGACTTTGCATTCTGGTGGACCAGCTGATGCCACCTAGACCAGGGACCCATATCTAGAAACTGACTCAACTGGTTCTGTGACCCCAACCCAGGAACTGACTCAGCACACAAAGACAGTTTTGAACCCCCTGGGATTTCATCCCCATCCCAACCAGTCAGCAGTGCCCATTATGTAGTACCCTGCCCACCAAACTATCCCTGAAAACCTTAGTCTCCAAATTCTCTGGGAGTGGGATTTGAGAAATACCTCCTGTTCTCCTTGCTTGGCTCCCTTGTGATAATTAAACTCTCTGCTATCATACCTGCTGTCTTGGTGTATTGTATTTTTCTGTGCAGCACACAGGAAGAACCCATTGGGCTGTAGCATCATGGGTCTCTTTTTTTCAGTCCATATTCAGGCTTGAATTAAGCCTGGGGATAGGATGATGTGGGCACTTCCATAGTTCAGTATTCACACCCTACAATTTTTGCTGCCTCTTACAGTTGTACTCAGTTGAAGAGTGATTTTGGCAAGTATATTGCTTCATGCTCTGTCTTTGAAATCTTGGTGTTATTCTCTCTTAAGAAATTTTTAAGTAGAAACAGCATGTATCACAATTGAAAAACGTGTCTTTTCTCTCCAATATTAAAAGGAAGAGTTTTTTTGCAGCTGTCATTTCAAAAACTAATTATCTTTTTTGTCATATGTGTAGCATATTATCACATTATTTTAGGAACACTAGGAGTACTATTTTACATTTTATGCTATAATGCCATGAGTATAATTTTTATAACTATTTCTTTACTTATTTTTACTTTTTTGAGACAGAGTCTTGCTCTGTTGCCCAGGCGGCAGTGTAGTGGCACAATATTAGCTCACTGCAATCTCTATCTCCCGGGATTCTTGTGCCTCAGCTTCCTGAGTAGCTGGGACTACAGGCATGTGCCATAACACCTGGATAACTTTTGCATTTTTAGTAGAAATGGGGTTTCACCATGTTGGCCAGTCTGGTCTTGAACTCCTGGGCTCAAGTGATCCCCCAGCCTTGGCTTCCCACAGTACTAGAATTACAGGCATGAGGCACCATGCCCAGCCTAATTTTTATAATTATTTAAAATCTGTTCTGATGAAGTTTAAATGGACATAATTTGTAATGAAAGGAAGTGTTCTGTTTATGGCAAGTCTGACTAACAGATGTTAGTTTCAGAAATTTAGGAATAGTGAAATTTCTCCATTAGTTTATAGATGCCCTGTACATTACCAAAAGGATATCCAAAAAATTTGCATTATCTGACTGATATCTTCTAAGTACTATATTTATGACTTTTCTGAATAGCTTTTTGAGTCCATAAACAACCAGGAATTAAAAGACTAGCAGAAATGTTTGATGGTGGCTGTTGTAGGCAATCGGCTGTTCACTCATCAAATATGGAGCCATTTCAGAGCTTTAGTGCCTCTGGAACAGAAGTGACATAAGAATGCCTCCTAGGTATTTTAGATGTGAGTAAGTATACTTTTTTTTCAAGGTCAGGCAGACATTCCATTTTTAAGTTCTGGGAAAGAGAACTTTTGTTATTACAATCTACTTACAAGATAACCCCTGCAGGATGCTTATAATTGCACATCTTTAGCTCTCAGGCAATGAATGTTCTCAACTGATTAGCTGACCACAAGTAAGTCAAATCTTTATTTCATTCATGAGGCAACTTGTATTTCATTAGGTTTTAATACTTTGCTTTGGACGTGTGTACTGACAGGAACTCGGTGTCTTATGGCTACTTCTAATTCTTGAACCAGTGATTCTAATGGGATTATTTGTCTTAAATGGGTCTCATTTTACTTACATTATATAACATAATAAGGGCCTAATAGTATCGAAAATATTTGAAATATTGTTTTCAGTATGGATGTTATTAACTTCTCTTGAGAATGTGGTCTGTTTTCTCATGAGAGTGATTAAATGGTGAGTTATCAAAAATGGCAATAGAGTGAGAGCTTCAAATTTGGGCTTTAATGACAGGCAGACCTATACTGAAGCCAATTCTGTCATTTACTGAATCGAGTTGGTCAAATTATTTGAACTGTAGAAATTCTCAATTCCAGTAACATAATTACCTCATGGGGTTGGGAGGCTTAAATGAGAAAATGCATATAAAGCATTAATTTGAAAAGTGAGGTTATTGGGGTTTGTGTCTCTTGATCATTCATTTGCTGCAGGAAATTTTATTAATCTCTGATAAGGAAAGTAGCCAAGAGGCAGAGCTATTCATGCATGATGCACTCTTCCCACACAATACAGAAGGTATACTGGGTTTGGAATAGGTAGAGTTGTGATGTGCAGGAAGGAAACACTATCTGCACCTACCAATTTCAGGAAACATGGTACTTAAGGGAACACATGGAAAGAGGAATCCAAGATTCTCAGTTAAACACAAGAGCAGGGTTGGAGAGGTTTCATAAATGAGTACACCTAACTTCAAACACCTGGGCAAATAAGTTATGAAAAAGGTGTTTTTATTCAGTGGCTACTATGTATAATGTGTTACGTTAGAAATATCATTGTAGTCTCCCAATCCTATAATATAAAAATCATTACATCAATAATGGAGATAAATTTCCTAAAATTTAGAAAATTTAATTTTACTAAGATTCACATCTAAAAAAATTTAACATCATGAAGGGAGATGAAATTTCCTCTCTAATATTGCCTCCCTGACCTGCTTCTATGTTTTAGACATGGGATTATAAGAAATGGATCAAGAAAGAGTATTCTCTTCCCACTGGAGGATGACTTGGCTGAAAGAGATCTGTCAGAAGAGTCAAGGTAGTTTCTTCAGTATTTGCATAGAGACCCCTTCCTAGCTTGCCTGTTTAAGGTTCCAGGCCCCCATTAATCTGTAGAGGCCATGGCAACAGCCCACGAAAGTACAGCAAACAGTGCTGCATGGGGCCTGCACAGGACAAATCGGAACACTACATGGTCATCTAAGGCTATAAACAGGTTTTGGGGAAGGAAAGTTCTCTAAATCTTGAAGGGTTGGAAACAATAAATAGACCTCAGACAAGACAGACTGTGGCCAGACCAGTAAAGAAATGAAGAACACTTTCCCTTGCTTATATACCATCCATTATGTTCTTTGGGCACCATTCTGTTTTGCTTTGTTTGCCAGGGGTTTCTAAGCAAAATTATCTCAACAGATGTACAAGTAGCCCATGGGTTTTTCAAGAGGTAACGAAATAGCCTTGCTAACTGTCAGTGTACTAAGATGTTCCAAATACATAACTTCATGTTGTTCTAGGGGCTGGGATGGTAACAGCTGGCCCAACTGGCTTCTTAGTCCAGGGAGATTACAGTGAAGGGAAACAGAAAAGTTGTCAGTGGCTCTGCATGTGACTTCTCCCTTCCCTAGTCACGTACTTACCTCTCTTATCAATTTAATGCTCAAAAATATTTTTTTAGGCATTAAGAGTCCTCTAAAATATTCTAAATTCTGGGACAATTCAGAAAATGTCCCTGCTCTCATGGCACTTGAGTTTGTGACTGGAAGATAGATACTATCAACAGACACATCGAGCTGTAAAACAATTCTAGCTAATGATAAGCACATTGAAGAAAAATAAAGGTAAGGAAGAAATCAGAGTGCAACTGAAGAGAGGTGGCTGAGGGACGAGGGCAAAGGTTATGGTTAAGCTGAGGTGATTAGGGAAGGTTTGAGGATATGGAAGCTGCGGTTTGAACAGATGCTCTGGGAGAAAAGGAAGAAGAGGCAGAGTGGAGAGTGTGGGATTGCTTATGGAAGATTAGAGAGTGATAATTCCAGGGTCATGCCATTGCGTGGGAGAAGTAGACAGAAGTAGAGAGAAGTGGCAGAAACTTGCAAAAGAAACACAGAGACAAGCTTAGATAATCAAATATGTGCAGCTGTGTTTTGGTCTCAGTGTTTTCTTCTTACTCATAACAAATAAAGTTAGATTAATTTAGTAGCACATTTTCATCATCAGAATATATCCCCCCCACCAACCTCCGGTACTTTCTTCTTTCCTTCCAGAAGGGTGTATTGTTGGAGATGTTAATTTAACCAGAAAAGCTGAAACCGACAATGTGGAACGTTCATTCGCTTGCCATTGAGGCCCTGAATATTACAAAACCCATTTGTGACAGGTCTAATATGTCTCTCTTTACTGGTAAATTATCATTTATCCTGCAAGGTGTGAGAACTTAATCCTTTGCATTTAAGGAGCTCATAGCTTGAGCACTGCAATGATCAACCCATTAATTCTTTTTCTTGAGAGACTAAAAAAAAGTGCTTAAAATGTGCCCATGTCCTTTTCTTGGTGTCATCATAGTCTTAACTCTGCTGACTGAGGTTTAACTGACTTGTGATGTATTTTCTCTCTGGTCTTCTTGATGTTGCTACTGTGTTGGGCAGAGCTTTGCTCACTCAGCACCTTAATAAAGCAAAACAAAATATTTCACTTTGTATTTCCACAAGTTCAAATATCTTAGGAGGTGGCAGGAAATAATGGAAAGAGTAAGGATGTTTACAATCAGACCATTTTGGGTTCTAACTGTACAGTGACATCATTTACTAGCTATTTGAGCTTGAACAAGTCATTTTAACTCCCTGAGCCTCAGCTTCCTCTTGCCCAAAATACAGCAATAAGTGCTACCTTGTTTGTTCGTATTAAGGACGATATAGAATATGGTACCTGGATGTCAGGCCCTGGGAAGTGATTAAGTCATTCAGTTAGTATTAACCCATCCTTTAAAATTTAACATTAATCAATATTAGTTTATTAACATCACCCATTATACATTAAATAGGCCAGCATCCCTCCTGGTATCTTTCAGGATCTGAGTATTTGCATGTTTTACCTGAGCCCTTCTGGCCTTAATCCCTGGTTCTGCCTCACTGTTGACCTCAGATCTGCCTAACAGTTTGGTCTGCTGCCCCCACTTTTTTTCTGTTCTTACCTGGAGAAAATTAAAAACAAAAAAACAAAAACTTCAGTATGCTGATCAACTTTCTCTGGTTTTGTTAAAGAATACTATATTAGTCTGTTCTCATACTGCTGTAAAGAACTATCTGAGACTGGGTAGTTTATGAAGAAAAGAGGTTTAATTGACTCACAGTTCCACAGGGCTGAGGAGACCTCAGGAAACTGACAGTCATGGTGGAAGGCGAAGGGGAAGTAAGCCCCCTGTTTCACATAGTGGCAGGAGAGAGTGAGAGCAAAGGGGAAGGTGCCAAAACTTTTAAACAACCAGATCTCATGAGAACTCTATCATGAGACAGCACTACGGTTATGTTGCGAAACTATTGGAAACTCCCTCCATGATCCAATCACCTTCCACCAGGACCCTCCCCAGACATGTGGGGATTACAGTGTGACATGAGATTTGGGTGGAAACACAACGCCAAACCATATCAAATGCATTTTTCAAAAAGGTAAAAACTGTGTTTTTTTTTTCTCCGTAGGAGCCCATTCCTGGCTTATCCTGGTCATGCACAGATAGACTATTTTCACAGTATCTAAATTGTTCATCAATGACACAGCATCACTAAATGGAGATCTGTTCTTTCTTCCCAGAGGAATAATACTGCATCGTCCTTTCCCTTTTTCTGTCATGTTAAATACTTGGCACATTGTACACATTCAATAATTACTACTTCCCCTTTACCCTTCCTGACTTGTTCTTCAATTCTCAGCTCAGATTCTATGGCTGTTACATGCTTTGCATTGTTTCCCTGAGCTAAAAGTATTCTTCCCACTCTGAATTTTCACATCTTTGTACTGCAACTGCTCCATCACAACAATAAGAATGTTAAATGTCCTGAGAGATGCTGGTGCTTTACCTCACCTACTTCTTGAAGCTATGCAAAGGACTACTTTTAGTGTCTCTAAGTAAGCAGTCTTCAAACTTTTTGGAACCAGGGACCGGTTTCATGAAAGACAGTTTTTCCACAGACTGGGGGCAGGAGATTGTTTTGGGATGATTCAAGCACATTACATTTATTGTGTACTTTATTTCTATTATCATTACATTGTTTTATATAATGAAATAATTATGCAATTTACCATATTGTAGAATCAGTGTGAGCCCTGAGCTTGTTTTCCTTCAATTAGGTAGTTCCCATCTGGGGGTGATGAGGGACAGTGACAGATCATCAGGCATTAGATTCTCATAGTGAGTGTGCAACCTAGATCCCTTGCGTGTGTGGTTCACAATAGGGTTTATGCTCTATGAGATTCTAATGCCACTGCTGATCTGACAGGAGGTAGAGCTCAGGTGGTAATGCAAGCGATGGGGAGTGGCAGCAACTACAGAGGAAGCTTCACTTCCTCACCCGCCACTCACCTCCTGCTGTTTGGCCCGGTTCCTATCAGGCCACAGATGGGTACCTGGGGATTGGGAACTCCTGCTCTAAATATCCTCACAGAATCTACCACAGATAATTGAACTTATTTTGTTCATATGCAAGGTTGAACTAACTCAAGGAAAATAGAGTGATAAAGTGAAATTATGGCTTCAGGTATATTTGTATTTTGATCATCCCTAAATCTCAATTTAGCATCAGAATGTGACTGAAAAAAATAGAGTCAATGGCATAGAATTTGAAAGAAAGCAGAGAAGATAAGACAAGAAGTCCTTTGAAATCTTTCTAATTACAGGTTTTGTTGAGAAGATAAAAATTACTTTTACTCAGGGAGTGAGATCAAGACAGGGAGGTTATTTAATTGCATTTCATAAAATAGAAAAAGAATCTTATTGTTTCTCAACCTGTTTGTCATTGTTATAATCAGTCATGTAGAACTGTATTTCTCAAAGTGGGTTTCATGGTCTACCTGCATTAAAATCATCTGAGGGCCTGTTAAAGTAGCTTTTCAAAGTAGTTTATTTATTTATTTATTTTTTGGCATCACCCTCTTAAATCAGAATATCTCAGGGTGAGTTGGGGGTATATCTCTCAAGAGTCTGAAATTTTATTGTAGACCTCAGGTGATTTTTAGTCCTGCTGAAATATGAAAACTTGGCCATAGAAAATGCATTATTTTTATATTCAAGGAAAATATTAAGGGACTCTTTCTAATATGGCCAGAAGCAGTGCAGTTCAGTGAAAATAGCAGAAATTTGCAGTGCCACAGCTTCCAGAAGACCTAGGGTTTGACCAGTGCTTTTTTTTTTTTTTTTTTTTTTTTTTTGAGACAGAGTTTTGCTTTGTCGCCCAGGCTGGAGTGCAGTGGCACGATCTTGGCTCACTGCAAACTCTGCCTCCTGGGTTCACGCCATTCTCCTGCCTCAGCCTCCTGAGTAACTGGGACTACAGGTGTCTGCCACCACATCCGGCTAATTTTTTGTATTTTTAGTAGAGACAGGGTTTCACTGTGTTAGCCAGGATGGTCTTGATCTCCTGACCTCATGATTCACCCACCTCGGCCTCCCAAAGTGCTAAGATTACAAGCGCAAACCACCGCATGCTGCGTGACCAGTGCTTTTTCATGAACTAGCAGATCACTGGGTAAGTCTTCAAACCTCGCTGACTTAAAATTTTTTGAGAAACAGTGTTGAACTAAATGATCTCCATGTCTCTCCCAATCTTAAACTTCGTTTATTCTTTTCATAAGTAAGCATGAAGATAAACTTGTTCTTTTGATGTTAATATGCTTAGAAGGTATTGTATATTTTGGGGGAGGAGTCATGAACATATTAATTAAACTTCCTGCCCCCAGATGGCTACAGAAAAAGGCACTGTGCAAGTTCGCTGATAGCATATGATGAACCATGAGTTATCTTGTTTTTTTTTCATGTGCTTGAGTTGCGTGTGTGTTTGTTGTCTTTTACTTAGATGCATGCAGCACTCTTTTCTACTGAAGGAACTGAGGCAGAAACACACTTCTGAGCTTCCTCCGCTGGGGGAATCTTATACCTGAAGCCTAAGAAAGAATTAAATGAGAATTCAGGCACTCAGCATTATGGACAATAAAAGCTCCATTGTTCTTTTAGAAATAGTCTGAAAGGCAATGCTCACCCTCCTTTGTACTAGAGCTCAATTAATTTAGCTGGAATAATTTTTCTTCCTTTATTAACTGTCCTCTGTGCTTAATGGGACCAAATGTGAGATAGAAAGATGGAGTACTCAAGTATATATATGACTAATTTTAGCATCAGGGTTAGTTGCGTGGGGCTTTGAGCCAGATGCATTTCAGTCTTAATGAGGTGACACCTCCTCAATGCTTTTGACCTTGTCCTTTAGAGGTGGGAATTTGTAGAAACCATTTAGACAGCTTGAAGTACGGTTGACAGAACTGTCTGTACCGTTCATCCTTATCCATTTTAGCAACACAAGAGCAGGCCAAGTGACATTTTCTGTAAGTATAGAATAACATACATTTACTCAGTCATGGGACAGACACAAACATGAGTTGACAACTCTTCCTGGCTCTCCTGCCCAACATGAAATCAGCATTAATAAATCCCAAATGATCCTGATTTTGCTTAAGAGTCATACACTAAGTCAGCAGGTTTCTTAGAGTACCATCAAACCTGCGGCCAACACCTGACAATAGAAAATAAAAAGTAAAAGTCATCCAAAGAAGCTATATGACTAGGGCAGTTTCCTCCAGCTAGGTTCTGACCATCCTCGACAGAATCATTTGCTAGTCTAGGATCTCATTTGATGAATCAGAAAAACTGGCAGAGTCATATCTGTCTGTAAATCCCTGTTTACTGACTTTTGTGGTACACTATCAAGCTTATTTTTAAGTGTACTATGAGAAGAAGGATGATGGCTATCTTTGACCTTTGGTAATACTTGATCAGTCCTTCTCTTGAGTGCTCTTGAGAAATATTTTAACTAAGATGGCTACAGTTTCTAACAGCCTTCTGTTAGTCATTTATTTATTAAATCTACTTCCCCCCATTTATACTTCCCACACCTTTTCAGTGACAGCTACCATTTTAATAACTCAAAAACAGTGAAATAAACAAACAGAAACCCCTTACCATTGTCATTATCTTTTCCTTACTGAGGTATTTCTTTGAAAGAGAACAGTGTATAATCGGTACAACCCACTTCAACAGAAAAGCTCTTCAAGGGCACACAGGCTTTGTGTGTGATAAGTTCTCTCGAGATGAACATAAGTTAGGCAGAATAATTTCATGGTTTCATGGTTATTGGGCTTAGGAGTACTCCATTGATATAGCAATGATGTTAAAGACTTTCTAGTTTTGTTCAAAACTTTTTGTTAATGTCTGCATTTCCTTTGGAGAAAAAACTCTTTCTCCTTCTTGGAAAAGGTGTTAAAAATAGAATATCTTAGAATGGGAAGACATGTATCTAGTGACAGAATTAGGACTAGAGTTCAAAATGCCGCACACAATTATTGGCTCATCAGTACATTCCAGCTTCATCAGTTTTCAAGATGTCAAGAAGCCTCTGCCTGCAAAATGCTTATACCATTGAATTAAGTGTGTTTACTGGATATATATGAGAAAAAATACAATCACATGCTTTATTTTTCTTTTATTTGCACCTCATAATTTCTTCCCTTCATGCATATCCATCCATATCCCCAAAGCCTAAGAAATGCCTGGGTGCATGAGGAAAAGCACAGAATGGCATTGATAAAGAGAGTAATTTTATTTCTAGCACAGTGATTACATAATGTTGCCAAAAGAACACTGAGCTCAGAATTAGGACTGAGTTGCATTTTCTTAGTTGTCTTGAACATGCCGTGTAACCACTGGTTAGTTAAGTATCTTGAGTTTAGCTGGGCATGGTGGCTCATGTCTGTAGTCGTAGCTACTTGGGACGCTGAGGTGAGAGGAGTGCTTGAGCCCAGGAGTTCGAGGCTGCAGTGAGCCATGATCATGCCACTGCGCTGCGCCCTGGGTGACAGAGTGAGACCCCAACTCTAATAAATAAGTATCCTGAATTCAGTATTCTTATCTGAAAAAGAAAATAGTATTACTGGCCCTGTTTGATACATAGAATGGACATAAATATCAAATATGTTAATTTAGTTGAAAATATAATTAGAGATCACTTCAGGAAAGAGTTAAAATCAAAAGAAAAAATAGCTAAGGACTTCTGTTATGAAAGTAGCAATTTGAGCATGATCCAGGTTCTTACATGTTGACACACGGTATAAAAACAACATACAAAAAAGAGGCGTATGTTTTTTTCTTTAGAAAATAGTAGTTTTCCCAAAGTACCTTTCCTATAAGTTGTTCCTTCCTACCTTAAATCATATTATAAAAATCCTTGGGACCCAAGGATTAACCAAACTGGAGTGACTGTTGAAACCCAGGAGTCTTGTAAAACCAGAGACAGTGACAGTGTGAAGCCATAACAGACAGCACAACTATACCTCCTTGCTATGTAGTCATGGTGGCCAACAAGACTGAAAAGAATCATCCGTACCTGAGAGTGGCAATGAAGACTGCAAAGGAACCTCAGCAGTTACTGTAGTGCGCAGAATACTGAGCTCAGCACAGAATAATGTCAGGAACCAAGTGTGCGCAGTACATCAGATAAAAATTAGTGTGGTGGTTTCTCAGATTGGACAAAAAGACTGCTCTTCCCTGCAACAATGGAATACAATACATGGATGTGCAAATTTAAAGAGACAGAGATGGATGAAAAGGAAAAGAGTAATGTAGCAGCAATTGCAGCTGCAGTAAAAGTGGAAAGTCTTAAATATTACTAAGTGGACTTAAACAAATGCAGTGGTAGTCTGTACTGACCTTTTGGAGAGGGCTCTAGAAAATATCAGGACTGTATTAAAAAAGAAAATTAGGTAAGGGTAATTACAGGATCTTAGTGTAGATTGATGCCACATAAGACCATGACCAAAAGTGAGATTTAGCAGTTCCTGGGGAAGGTGAGGATATAGCAGAAAGAAATCTATGTTTGATGTTAGTGTAATAAGGCACACACCCTACCTTTCACCTTTAATTAAATCATTTGTCTTTATAGTTTCTACATTTAAAAAAATGAGTATTAATAGAACAGAAATGAGCTAGTTGGAGTGGACCGAACTAATATACAGACAAGATTTAAATGCCTAAGAGATATTAACCTTGGAAAAGTCTACAAAACCTATTACAGAAACATTGAAAATCCAGCTGGAACCAGAATAGGAAGTGTCTCAGGTGTGAGCATGTCAAAAAGGTCAGAGAAAAGCTTGTTGGAAAGCCTAAGATGTGACAAAAATGCAAGGTGTTGTTACTAAAAATAACCACTTAACACACACAAAAAGAATCTCCAGAGTAGGTCAGAAACTGCCAGTTGCCTTTCATGTACCCATTCAGCATGCTTCTCCTCTTTCTGGGTCCCTAATGAAATGAAGGAGGTTGAATTTATTGGGAAGTACAAAAAGATAAGCACTAGGATTATTGTTATAGCTTTCACCTAAAATAGTCTTTGCCTACTAACTCTTTCTTGCCAATATAATCTCCTTTGTTGCTTTACTAGTTTTTTACTTGCTTGCTCAAGTGTTTATTCTTCATTCAACAACCATGACTCATCCTAGTAACTACCAAGCACTGTGCTTTTACAGAGCTCTATTCATTAGCAAAACTAACAAATGCCCCACACCTCTTGAAGCTGATAGCATAGTGAAGAGGTAGAAATTACATGTACTACTACGTGACTGTGGATGAAGGACACGCATATCATTATAAACCATAGGTGAAAAGATGTGCAGAGGCCTACGAGAGCATATAAGTCAGGGAATCTTGTTTAGACTGGAGGGTCATGGAAGGCCTCCCACATGGAGTGGCTCTTAATCTGGGACCTGAAAGATAGGTGGAAACGAGAGAATATTACTGTGGGGGCAAGAGTATTTTAAGCACAGAGACGTGCAAATATCCCAACAAAGAACAGGCATATTTGAAAAACAAGAAGTGGCCTGAGTCTAGTAAATAAGAGAGGTGGCATGACAAAGGGAGGGTGAGGAGGAAGCCTGGGCTTGTGTTGTGTTGCAGGAGGACCATGCTGAGCACTTGGGTGTTTTCCCAGGTTTCTGGACAGTCACTCTTCTCTTGATGTCATCTCTTAGCTCTGCTCCATTCTTTTCATGATTATTTCTGAATTTCTTGTTGCCAGATTTTCCAAATAGCTCTATCCTCTGTTTTCTAGAAACTTCTACTTAGTGTTCATCCAAGCACATACAAGAGAAAACAACCATGACTGAAATAGCACCATGATAGAAAATGACACCCAGAGTAGCGAACAACTAGGGCCAACACTGCTCATAATATGGCACTTGTATGTTCAAAAAGGAAGACTTTAGAAGCTGTATGGGGACTCCTCATACAGGGGAGCGGGGGTGGATGTGAGTGCAGTGCTTCCTGGAATGTGTGGAAGCTACAGCCTCAAGCAGCTGTGATCACTTTCCAAGTGTTCAAGGGCAAAATGGACTAGAGGGAGATACAGTAGGGTACAGGTTTTAGTTTACTTCTAGTGGTAATGCAAGCTTGTCCCCAGTTCATCACTCAGACAATGAATTATTTAAAATTTTTAATTTTAATTTCAATTTTGGGGGTATCGGTGATTTTTGGTTATATGGGTAAGTTAGTTAGTGGTAATTTCTGAGATTTTATTGCACCTATCACCTGAGCAGTGTACACTGTACCCAATGTATAGTTTATTTATCCCTTACCCCGCTCCCAGTCTTTCCCTACTGAAGTACCCACAGTCCATTATATCATTCTCATGCCTTTGTATCTTCATAGCTTAGCTCTCATTTATAAGTGAGAACATAGGATATTTGGTTTCCATTCCACTCAAAGAGTTCCAAAGCTCAGCCTATTACTGGCAGCATTTATGGCTGTGATTCCCTGGCCACAGCCCACCTATTTCATGACTACCTGAGGACTCTATCAGCTTTCTTCAGAAGACCTCCAGTTAGTTCTGCATGTCACACAGGAACTAGGCATACTTGAGGAAAACTTTCCTGAAGATTTTTTTTCAGGTGAGTTTTCTCTTAATCTTTTAAATTCTGACCTTCCTCAATCACACCCTCTTATTCAGGAATACAGATTCCTGAGGGGTGGAGAGTTGGGAAGGTGGGGAGGTGTTGAGGAAGAGGGAGCTAGAGAGGAGAAAAAAACTTTTTGCTTGAAGAAAATGTCAGCATTTTCCTTCTATGTTTTTAAATCTACAACTTTAAAAATAGTCATTCTGAAAAAAATTATAGAATCCTAATAGCTAGCAATTTTTCAAATTGTTTAAAATGGTTAAATAAGTATTCAAAAATGAAATTATAGGGAAGAAAAAGCAATCTGAGGTGCCTAAGTGCATTTTGATCTTGGAAGAATTTGCCTTAAAACAATAATCAACTGATGATTAATATTAATTTACTATTATTCAATTTTTACTTTAGGAAAATATAATCTCAGCAATTTCTATAGTTTTTTTATGGAGACTGTACCAGCAATGAATTTTCTTCTCTTGCCTGTCACTTGGTTATTTATGTCTAAGGTGGGAATAACAGTCGGTGAATCCTGTAGGGCACCAGCCATTAAAAATCATTCTTTATATTTAAATATGCGAGTTTAAATACTGCTCCAGGTAAGACTCCTGGGTGCTTAGTAGCTGAGGAGAAAGTACAGCCACCACTCATTCCATTTTGCTTAGTCCATGTTACTATCTTCCAAATATAACATGGGGTTCCCTAGAGAGACTCTCACAGGAATAAAAAGAGAACTAATAAAAATAATGCTTAGTAATATTATTTTTGGGCAGCACTTTTCTCTAAACTTATAGGTCCACACCAAAATGAATGGCAGGCAGACAGCAGGAGGCAGTCCATGTGCAAGGAGAAATTAGCTGCCAACCAGAATCCCTGGGAAGCAACCTTGCTGGGCTACAAATGTGCAGAATTTACCTGGTTAAATGGTCATTCTGTCTTATTTACACTTATTTTTTTAAATTAGGGATAATAACATTGGCTTGTTGCTTTCACAGTGAGTGGTTAACTATAGGAGGGAAAGAGTGCTGAGAAAAATAGGGTAAGTTAGCTTATGGTTAGGTTTAGTGTTTGGGCTCACTCTGGAAAGTAAGGTTGTCATAAATTCTAGAGACTGAAAGGCTTGGGAAAGAAGGTGGTTTTCTGTTCTGTCATCCTCTTGTCCTGATTTTCCTTTCTACTTGCAGTTTTTCTTGATAGAAGTATATACGAGAGATGGGCATATCTATTTTATAAAGTAGTGGTTTGGGAAGAGTTACTATCTTTCTGTGATGAAGTTTCTTATGTTTTGGATATGCTTTTACATGCTTCAATTTCTAAGACTGCCATGTCCTATAAATAAAATAGTGCCGATATTCTTAAAGATTTATTATTTAAAATAGGTGACTATATAAAAAATCCTTCATAAGGATTTTCTAGAAATTAAAAAAAAAATGAATAAACAAGCCATATTTAAAAAAATACTCCAGTAGTCAAAGGAACTTTTGGAAGTTTGAACTATCAGGATTTACTTACCACCTGGGTATAGAAAGTCAAGGAAAGGAAAGCATTAGTGATAATCGATTGCATAGGTAAGTGGATCCCAGTAACCAGTCAGGGTAGGGTAGCTTACTATGTTCTAACAAGCACGTCACGAATCACAGAGCCTTAAAACCCAAATATTTATTTCTTTTTAAGTCAATTTGGCAGGGAGATTAGTGCATCACAGTCACTAAGTTACCCAGGTTGGGAGAGGTTGCTACCATGCTACCATTTCAACATTTCCCTTCATGTACTAAGTCTGAAAGAGACAGCATGGATAATTATGCACCAGTTCTTTAATCTGTTTGCATGAAAGCAACAGATACACATGAATCTATTCATATTTTATAAGTGGCCCGACATAAGTGCAGACACTTACAGGAAGGGTATGTCAAAGGAGAAAAGAAGCAGAACAGGGATATACTTTGGAAAACTCCAGCACTTAGGTACAGCTAGAGAGAAATAGTCAAAAGAAAACTACAGTAAATAATGGTAATGTGGGCTGTGTAAAACATATGAAGCCAAATTAAAATAAAAAGATCAGATAGGTATGTGTATTTTCATATTTACTTGGGTAAAAATAAGGACCTAGACCATAGTTCTTGTCGCTTGTGATTTCCAGCAAACATGCTGCATGTGGGTACATACAGTCCGTTGGAAGTCACCTTGAAACAATTCTGCCAATCAGTCAGCAGCAGAACAGAGCTAAAAGGAATTAAATAGCTCACAGAGTGAGGAAAGCAATCTTGTTAAGTTGGGCTTCTAAGTGACCCCTGACTGACGTACCTCAAACTCAGAAAGTCTTTGGCTTTTATGTCGTAGAAACTGAAATGTAAAGAACAGCTTGTCTTTTTGGAGTCGTGATTACAAAACCTACTAGAAAAGTGAACTTTCAAAGTTAAGCCTGAAAGAGTCACCCAAAGTGGTCGTCACTGCTCTTGAGAGACGGGGTCTCTAATGGGCTGAGGATGGGCAATGGAAGAGGTCACATGATCAATAGGTAAAGTCAAAAGGTTCCAGATGCAAGAGAAGAGGGAGGTTATTGGAGCTGGGAAGCTTAGAAAAATCAGGCAATATGAGAAACCTATTTTGTTTGTGACTCTTAGAGGATGGAGACTACCATTTTGAAGAGGTCCTTAATGGGTAACAAGAAAACCTAAAGGTTTCTAGGAGAGCCAATCCAAGGTAAAATGCTTTGGGGCTATTTTCCCCAGCTCCCTCTCTTGGGCCTGTGAAAGAATGAATGACCTTCTTTTCCTTCTTATTTTTTGAAAACAGCTTGTTTTTTATATACATAATTCTAATATTGAAAAAGTAGAGAAGTGTAAGGGTGAAGTGAAGTAGCAGACGGAAGGAAGGAGAGAGATGCCTGTGAGTGGTGGGTTTTCACACAGAGATTGAGAAGTGGGTGGTAACCAGAGTGGAATGAGCACCTTGATTTATTGTTGGGATCACTGATGATCCATCATCTCTGTTCCATGAAGGTTATCCTTACACAGGGAGGAGAAACTTGGTGGGCACATTAAAAAGGTGGGCTGCTTTGAAAGTAGAGTTTATCCAGTTTTCCTCTGGTCATTGGAAGGTGTTGGCCTGAGGATGACAGCAGCACACAGGCATTCATGAGATTCACTTTAGATGGAAAATTGGAACCAAAGGGAGGGAAGGCAAACTTCAAAGAGAGAAAAGATCTCAAGAACAGACTGGTGACCAAATTCAGTGGAGGAAAAATGTCAACCACTACCTAATTTTTCTTATTTTCTGACCTGGCTTTTTCCAGGTCCTCATGGGTAAGCTGGTGATTTGTACCCATCTGTGGATTAAAATACTAACCTAGTTTCATGGCTAGGTATATTAGTCCATTCTCACACTGCTATAAAGAACTGCCATAGACTGGGTAATTAATAAAGGAAAGAGGTTTTATTGACTCTGAGTTCCCCATGGCTGGGGAGGCCTCAGGAAACTTACAATCATGGTGGAAGGTGAAGGAGAAACAGACACCTTCTTCACAGGGCAGCAGGACAGAATGAGTGCTGAGCAAAGGGGGAAGCCCCTTATAAAACCATAAGATCTTATGAATGAAAACTCACTCACTATCAGAAGAACAGGATAGGGGAAACCGCCCCCATGATTCACTCACCTCCTAGGAGGCCTCTCCCTAGACACATAGGGATTATGGGATTACAATTCAAGATGAGATTTGGGTGAGGACACAAAGGCTAACCGTATCACCAGGTTGGCCAGAGATGGAGAATGTAGTGGCATCCTTGGTACCTTTTTCATATGCCCCTGCTGGACACATGCACAGGAGCACAGAATAAGGCTTGGGCTCCGGGGGCCCAGTTATGATTGCTGGCTTCTCATCTTTCTTTTGGAGACGTTTTGCTGCCAAGAAAATGAACCACCTGGTGTTTCTAAGTCCTGGGACACAGGGCTCACTCTAAATCACTGTGCTCCCCTTTTTTGGGTTGGTTGAGCTTATATCCTGCTTTTCTCTATCTCTCAGGATGCACTAGGTTATGTTTAACAAACTGCCCCCAAATCTTAGCAGTTTAGTAAAATACATATATGTTTATTGTTCCCCTGGAAAACCCATTTCAGGTTGCTGGGAGCTCTGCTCCACATCTTACTCAGTTATGAATATCACAGACACCGGTGCCATCTGAAATGTCATCAGTCACTGGGACAGAGGAAGAAAAAAGTATATTGAATGATCCACTAGTATTTGTAGACTTCTTCCTTGAAGTCCTATGTGTCTGCCTCTTCTCTTCATGTTGCTTTTATTGGCCATGTTGCTTTAATTAAGACACATGGCCAGCATGACTTGAAGTCTGATGGGGCAGTAGAATGCTGGTATGTATCCAGAAGGAATAGAACTGGAGAAATTGGTGATCACTGCAAGTTTTATCTCAGCTGCTGCTCTAGATTTCAGCCAGACTCTTTCCTAGTGTGCTGGCTTATTTCAGGACGGCACTTCAACTGGGAGGCCTATCAAGGATTGGAGTTTTTGCCCCTTGACCTTTCTTCCTGCCACTTTTGTGCATGTTAGCTAGCACATGATGAACTACCTGCAAAGAACTGCTTGGGTCTTTTGTCACTCTGCTTGGCCCACTGTAGCAATGGCTTTCAAACCTCTGGCAGAAAATAGTGTCCCCATGAAAACAAACAGTGCTTGGCCAACCTACTCACACCTCTGGAGTGAGCCTTTCATTGCATTTGATCTACCCTTTTGAATGAATCTTGAATCAGTTTCTACCTCCCTTCTCTTCATTTCCTTCTCACCTAGAATGACCCATAATGCCTTGTGTCTTTGTCATAAATTGAGCATGCCGGCTGGGTGCAGTGGCTCACGCCTGTAATCCCAGCACTTTGGGAGGCTGAGGCAGGTGGATCACAAGGTCAGGAGATGGAGACCATCCTGGCTAACACGGTGAAGCCCCATCTCTACTAAAAATACAAAAAATCAGCCGGGCGTGGTGGCAGGCGCTTGTAGTCCCAGCTACTCGGGAGGCTGAGGCAGGAGAATGGCGTGAACCTGGGAGGCGGAGCTTGCAGTGAGCTGAGATCACGCCACTGCACTCCAGCCTGGGCTACAGAACAAGACTGTCTCAAAAAAAAAACAAACCCAAAAAACCAAAAAACAAAATGCCTGCAAATGTCCCTCATGAACTCTCTTGCAAAATATCTTGTATTCCTGTATACCCTGAATAGTCCCAGAGAGAGATTTTAACTGGAACTTTAAGAATGGTGGGCTGGACATTTTTAATTTTCTGTCTGTATAATTTTGGCCTACCTCATTGCCCTCACCATTGCTACAGGAACTGGCTACTGCAAATGTAGAATGCGCTGCCTATCTTTTGCTTTTTGCTCTTGGGATTCTTCGCCATCATTACTTATAACACCGATTGATGGGAGGGCATTGGACCATTCCAGTGCATGTGGAGACCTGAAAATGTGAGAACATGAACACCCCCTGGGGTAACATTTGACAAAGAGTGGATGGAAGTTGGAAGGCAAACACTCTCTTGGTCTCTGTCTCAAGTAGTTAACTTTTGGAGAGCTGCGTTTTTCTCAGACAGTCCTTGTTGGAATCAAGACTGCATTGCCAAAATCTGTTATCACAATAATGTGCTACGCTTCTTTTTTCACTTGTCTAACTCTCTGTGGTCCCTTGCTTCTGCACCATCGGATCATCTCCCAAATAAACTGCTTTCATATTGTCACAGGCATTTGAACCACAGTGACTCCATTTTGAGTGAGAGCTAGAAAAATGAGACCTGAAATTTGCTGGGCTGCATTCCCAGAAAGTTAGGTACTCCTAGCCTCTGGATGTTTACAGTTAAGGGAAAACAGTAATAGTGTTTTCTAAAACAGACCCAGACCTGGGAGTGTCCAGATATCCTGATATCTGGAGAACAAAGGCATTCCTAATTTTGCTTTAAAGATAATATTGATTTTTGCAAAATATAGTAATTAAGAAAATTAATCTTTTATCACAAACCCTTGTAGCAGAACACATCTCCCAATATAGACAAGCATTGTACCTAGAGTGGATGCATTCCTCCTCTTACTTTCAGGAACATTCTACTGTGTCTATGGAGTAGCTGTCCTAGCGGTCCTTTCATCACTTTACTTTCTTAATAAACTTGCTTTTGCTTTGCACTGCGGACTCACACTGAATTCTTTCTTGCTCAAGATCCAAGAACCCTCTCCTGGGGTCTGGATCGGGACCCCTTTTCCTGTAACACATTTCTGGTGACCACAGAAGGGACTATAGTGCAGAAACTCTTACCCAATGACTAACTTTGGGTAAGTGTTGGGATCCTGTAACATATTTCTGGTGAACCACGGAAAGGAAAATACTAAAGAAGCCTCCCCAAACCAAAGGAAATAGACTGCAGCACTGGTTGCATGACTTTGGGTAAGTGGTGGAGTACCCAGGTAAAGAATGAGATTGGGTTAGTGGCCGAACTTAAGAGAGTTAGAGTCTCTCCTAATATAGAGTGGATTAGAGGCCCCTCTTAATAAAAGGCAAGGATCCTTCACTGGCTTCGGGTTAGAGATACGACTTAGGGTTAGAGGCACCTCTCAGTACAGTACCTCTGGGCTAAAAACAGGTTTGGCACCACAGGCTATGCTCTTTGTATTAACCTGCCTTGTCCTCCTTGCAGCATGAATCAATTTCTTAGTTGCTGTCTCTGTTTCACTGTCATTTTCGGGAGACTTCATTTAACTGGACTTAGAGATTTTAACTTATTCTTCTGTGTGCCTCCCCATTTCCCACCTGTTTGCTTGTGAAACATTGGGAACAAAATCATTGAAGGCTCTGTCTCTAAAATTGCTGATTGATATTTGGTGTTTAGTAACTATGAACAATAAGATTAGAGGTGATTATCTTTTGTAGCTGCTGTGCTGACTAGGTGTGATCGAGAAGCACTAGGATAGAAATCAGGGGACTTTTCTTGTTGTTTTCTTTCATTTTGCACACTAAAACAACAATGACAACAACAACAAAAAACCGAAAAACAAACAAATAAAAAAAGTATTTTTCTTGGATTCAGGCAAACCAGCTTTTCTTGTCCAATCCACACTGCTGCTATTTTCCAGAACCTGCTTGCTTTGGTTATTCCCATCTGAATCCTCTTCATTTTCTTTGCATTATTTGACATTTTTGTTGAAGTCCATGTTTCAGTTAATCTAAGACTTATGGCTTGGCTCACTTATATTATTTGGATAATGTGAATAAGATAATCCAATTTTCAGCAGGGATCCCCTCATTAATGAAGCTGGTCTAAAAACCTCCATCATCCTTTACTTGGCCAGTGGCAATCCAATCTTACAGGTTTGGAACTTTTCTTTCAACATCACCTGACTCCTTCATGGGAATGATGGCATTGATTCCAAAGAACTCGCCACTAAGATATATTCTTCAACACTGGGACCAGTTTAAACTGAATGGGCTTAAGAGAAAACTGGTGTTTCTGTGTAATACTGTTTGGCCTCGGTATTACTTGGAGAAACCAGAGAAATGGCCTCCTACCTGAACTACGGCCTTTAATACTATACTTTAACTTGATTTGTTTTGTAAGCAGGAGGGAAATGGGATGAAATACCGTATGTCCAAGCATTTTTCCTGCTCAGTCAGGATAGCCCTGCAGCAGGTGTGTGCATGTTTGATAAGTGGAAAAGAAGAAAAAGAGCTAGACATACTGGATGACCCTTTAATGCAAGCCCCCTTCCCCAATTCAGTGGGCAGTTTTGGGTAGAGCAAAACCTTCTTCTGTCAGCTGTGAAGGTTCAGATGTGTCAGTCCTTTCTCCCTCTAGTTCCCCTGAAAGTTCTATTGAGAACCCTTTGTCCCCTCCTGCTTACCCATCTAGTCCCACTCTATACCCACCACTCCCTGGGGGAACTTAGCCATTGAATACTACTCTTAGTGGAGCCTCTTATCAACCTCCAAAGAAAAACCTCTGTACACTTAGAGGCGGCAAATGGGGAAGAAGGCACTGTTTTATGTCCGATTTTACTCTGTGTAAAGAGAACCTTGGTGATTTCTCTGAAGATCTAGGAAAATTCATAGATGAGTTTGAGAAATTAATTCTGACCTATAGTTTAACTTGGCAGTATCTGCATATATTGTTGTATCTGTGTTGTACAGTGGAAGAGAAACAATGCATTTTGGGGATGGAGAGGACGCATGCAGAGGAAGTTATTGGCTCATAACCCACACCATAATATATATCAGGCAGGAGGTATAGCAGTTCCAGATCAAGACCCAGAGTGGAACTATCAAAGGAGCAGTGAGGACTTGGGGAGGAGAGATCATAGCGTCACTTGTTTGTTGGAAGGGTTGAAGAAATGTATGCAAAAGCCTGTTAATTTTGAAAAGGTTAAGGAAGTTTCTCAGTGTACAGATGAGAATCCAGTTTTGTTTCAATAACATTTCATCTAAGTAATGAGGAAATATATTAACACTGATCCTGCCTCAAGGGAAGGACAAATCCTTTTGGGAGTACATTTTATAACCCAGTCTGCTCCTGATATCCATAGGAAACTATAAACAGCAGCTATGGGTCCCCAAACTCCTATGGAGCAGCTTTTGGATGGGGAATTTTTAGTTTTTAATAACAGGGACAAAGCAGAGGAAGCAGAAAGAGCAAGAAGGACCTCCCACAAGGTGTAGCTCTTGGCTGCAGCCTTAAGCTCACCTCCCACATGGGGCTGCCCTCCTGGCCTTGGCCTGAGCAAGGGAAGCTGAAAGGTGGGAAGCCCAAAGTTGAGTGTTTGAGTCACCGTGCCTTGGGCATAAATCAGTGTGTACACTGTAGGAAAACTGGCCATTGTAAGAGGGATTGCCCAGTGTTTTGAAGGGAGCCATTGGCACCCAAACCAAAAATGACTGAAATAGCCAGGCAAGCCCAAGAGTTGACAGGACCTGAGACCTTCTGCCACAGCTCCTGTGAGACAACTAGCTATATCTCTCGAGGAGACATGGGTAACACTTGACATGGCAGGTAAGAATATTAACTTCCTTCTGGAATGCTTACTCTGTTTTGACCCATTATAATGGGTCTATTCACCTCAAAACTGTGTGGTCAAGGGGATAGATGGACAAGCCCATACATGCCATTTTTCCTTTAAGGTGCTCTTCAGGGGCTTTGGTTTTTTCCTGAATGCCCTACCCCCTTGTTGGGAAGGGATTTGTTAACTTAACTGCATACAGTAGTATCTTTTGGAAATCACAAGGTAGATGAGAAATTGCTCCTCCTTCTTTCCTGTGAATAAATATCAGGCTTTGTTGCTAGACGCTCCTGATATAATTCTTAAACTATGCCAGACTTTGAATCCAGCTACCTATTTGCCTGAACCCACAGGCACCCTAGATCATTCTTGTATACAAGTTATGGAGCAAGTTTACTCCAGCCATCCAGATTTAAATGATGAGCCTCTAGATAATCCTGGTTTACAGAAGGAAGTAGCTTTGTGCACCAGGGAAATAGGGCAACAAACTATTAATACGAGGTGCTAATCAGTGGAAAATAGTTCAGTATTTGCATGACTCGACTCATTTGCAAAGAGAGTCCCTATTTCAATTAATGTCCCAGCTTTTTATAGGAAAAGGCTTACTTAAAACAATGAAGCAGGTAACTCGGGCCTGTGAATTATCTGCCTGGAATAACCCAAATAACCAACCTTTACCTCCTCCTCTAGTAAGGCTTGTTCAGCTTAGGGGAACTTACCCTGGTGGAGATTGGCAAGTAGACTATACTCAGATGGCCCCATGTAAAGGATTTAAATATTTGTTAGTATTTGTTGACTCCTTTACCGGTTGGATTGAGGCTTTTCCTACCCGGTCTGAAAAGGCAATTGAGGTTTCTAAACTCTTACTAAAGGAAATACTTCCTAGATTTGGGCTGCCTGAAAGCTTACAGAGTGATAATGGCCCATCTTTCACAGCGACAATTATCCAAAACACATCTTCAGCCCCAAGAATTCGGTACCACCTTTACTCAGCGTGGAGGCCAGTCTTGAGGCCTCCTGAAGTAGTGATTAGTAGAAAGAGCTAATCAAACTCTAAAAAGGACTCTTGCTAAACTATGCCAAGAGACATCAGAAACCTGACTGTCTTTATTGCCTTTAGCCTTATTATGGGTTCGAGTGGCCCCTAAAGGAAATCTGTAGCTCAACCCTTTTGAAATTATGTGTGGAAGGCCTTTCTTAACTATAGACCTCCTAATAGACATTGATACTTTCAAGCTACAGAATTATGCGATCAACTTAGGACAGGGGCAAAATAGACTCCTTGAATATGGAAATCAAAAACTGTCTTCCCCCACTAAGGAAGAGAATCTTTTTATAACACAGGTGGGAGACTGGGTCCTATTAAAAACTTGGAAGGAAGGATCCCCAGAAGATTAACTTTCCCCAATACGGAAGGGACCGTATCAAGTTCTCCTTAGTACCCCAACTGCAGTTAAACTTCTGGGAATAAACAGCTGGGTCCATTTATCTCGAATTAAACCTGTCTCTTATGAGGTCCCACAGACCAACGGAACACAAGAGAATAATCCCATTTATTCCTGTGAACCAATCAGTGACCTCCGACTCCTGTTCAGAAGAAATAAAAGGGATTGTATAACATAAAGATATGGATTGGCATTTTACTTTTAGGTATAAGCTGAAATCATGCAGAGAATAACTTATTTACTGAGTGGGCACAGACTTTAGCCTTGCTACATAATCAGACAAACTGTTGGGTATGTGGAGAATTGCTACTTTCTTCCACTTCCGGGTTGCCCTGGCATATTCAACCAGCCAACCTAAGTTTATGGGGATTTTATTATGATTGGGAAACTGAACATTATAAACATAGCCCCTCTTTTCCCATGTATCATAGCCACATGGGCCTTAGCCCCTTCCCTTCCTATGAAGAGACAAGAAGGCACCTCTTTTTTTAAATTTTTTTTTTTTTTGATGGAATCTTGCTCTGTCGCCCAAGCTGGAGTGCAGTAGTGCGATCTCGGCTCACTGCAAGCTCCCCCTCCCGGGTTCACGCCATTCTCCTGCCTCAGCCTCCCGAGTAGCTGGGACTACAGGCACCCGCCACCACGCCCAGCTAATTTTTTGTATTTTTAGTGGAGACGGGGTTTCACTGCGTTAACCAGGATGGTCTGGATCTCCTGACCTCGTGATCCGCCCGCCACGGCCTCCCAAAGTGCTGGGATTACAGGTGTGGGCCACCATGCTCCGGCAAGAAAGCACCTTTTAAATCAAATTAGAAAACGGCTAAACTCCACCCCGTATAGGTTATGCTACACGTAATGAATTTGGGTGAATGACAGCTGTTGAAGTGCAGGTATCAGGCAAAGCGCCTCTGTGTTTTGAAAGGCACAATAATAGTCACCACCAGGCAGAAGCCCATAATATGAGATGGCTATCATTTCAACAATGTAATCAGACCTTCTTCTAACAGGCCAGATATGGATGGGGGTGGCAAGGTAATTTGCCAAAAATGAATGCCTACCCTTCTCCTTGGGGATGGTTATGGGCTTGTGGAACACCTGGCTGGCCATACTTACCTTATAACTGTACTGGAAGGTGTATGTGGGGTTGTCTTTATCTGCTGGGTTGTGTCCTCACCTTATCGGACTCTCTCCCATCTAACTGGCAAATTGTAAAAGCTTGCCATAAGCGACAAAAGCGAGGATCTTGGTGGTTCTGTCTGATGGCTGTATTTTCCCTACTGGCAGCTACAGTCAGTATTGAGTTATGAGTTTAAGCCTTAGCCAAGGACACGGCTATGGTTTTCAATAATGCATCCCATGCCCTTACCTTCCTAACTGAGGAAATTCCTCAGATTAGGCAGGTAGCCTTACAAAACCGTATGACTTGGGCATTTTAACAGTGGCCCAAGGGGGCACTTGTGCTTTGATCAAAACTGAATGTTGTGTGTATGTTCCAGAATATTCACAGGTCAATATTACCCAGGCTATGAAAGCTTTAGACACTCACATCTCTGCCATTGGTGTACTATCAGTTGATAGTGTATTGGCTTGGTTCCAACAACTGCCCAGTGTTTGGAAAGCATTCCTGTTTATTCTACTTGGAATGATTTGACTTATTTTGCTTTGCTGTTATGGAATATATTGTGGTTATACTCTTTGTGTAGGAATGCAAAACAAGCTCACTCAATGCTTTCTTAAATTGGACACATTAATCTTCCAGATATCACCTTTTCTCAGAACTCGGAGTTATGAACGACCTTCACCATACCAACGCTCTGACTGAGCTTTGCTCTACCCTGAATGCAAGAGACCCTAATAGTTAGGCAGGAATATCACTGCCCCTGTTCAGCCTGAAGAAGTTACAGAAGATGCATCTTCATCCCTCTGCAACGCTTAGGATTAAGGGTCCTCTTGTAAAGGGAGGGGGGATATGTCATATGCGTTTGAACCAGGGCGACTCCATTTTGAAT
The DNA here is from genome assembly GCF_037993035.2 of Macaca fascicularis. NCBI lineage: Eukaryota > Metazoa > Chordata > Mammalia > Primates > Cercopithecidae > Macaca > Macaca fascicularis. The sequence continues at coordinate 37,355,863 of NC_088382.1, forward strand.
GAGGGCCAGGAAAATGAGGCTGAGACTTGCTGAACTGCATTCGCAGAAAGTTAGGTGTTCCTAGCCTCTAGATGTTGATGGTTAAAGGAAAAAATTAATAATGTTTACTAAAACAGACCCAGACTGGGGAGTGTCCAGATATCCTGATATCTGGAGAACAAAGGCATTCCTAATTTTGCTTTAAAGATAATAATATCAATTCTTGCAAATATAGTAATTAAGAAAAGTAATCCTTTATCACAAAACACATCTCCCCATATATAGCAGCATTGTACCTAGGGTGGACGCATTCCTCCTCTTACTTTCGGGAACATCCTACTCTCTCTATGAAGCAGCTGTCCTTTCACCACTTTACTTTCTTAATAAACTTGCTTTTGCTTTGCACTGTGGACTCGCCCTGAACTGTTTCTTTCACGAGATCCAAGAAACCTCTCTTGGGGTCTGGATCGGGACCACTTTCTTGTAACAATATAAGTCCTTGCCTCATTCTCTCCTTTGTCAGGAAAATCTAGCTAAGATAGTTTTGACCTTCATTCATTCTCCTTTTCCAAGTTCAGGTGCTCTTTTCCCTTTTCTATCCTCTCTGGTAAAAAGCTTTGTGAAAAGAGAAATAATTTATTTTAATAAACTCTTTAATAACAGTTTTGTATTTATGGAAAAATTGTGAAATAGCACAAAGAGTTCTCACAAATCTGTCAAATACCTGTTTCAGGACTGAACTGGGGTCCATTCACTTGGCACAGTAAAATCAGATAACTACACCAAGGTTTGCAGCAGTAGAAAAAAAAAAAAAAAAAAGGCTTTCACAGCAGGGTGCCACGCAAGGAGACCCAGACAGCTAATGCTCAAATCCTGACTTCCCAAATGGCTTGAAGGCAAGGATTTGTAAAGGTATGTGTACATTTCAGGAAAGCAGAAACTATAGGCAAACTCATAAATCAATACATGGAAGTTACTCATTGATTTACACTCAAGAGGGTGGGATACCTTGAAATGGGGGTTACAGGTCAGAGATAAATTTAACAATTTTCTGATTTGCAATTGGTGAAGAAAGAGAAGATTCTTTACAAAATTTGGGGTAACATTTGTAGAAAAAATGCTAACTGGCTAGAGGGAGTGACTTGCTGCAAGCGCCTCAGGAAGAAACTGAACAAAGAACAATGGTTAAAGTTCAGTCTTCATTGCTTCCATACCTGGGATTGAAGAGCAGGTCCATCCATTTGGTGGTGTTCCTAAGTGGGAGCCTCTGAAAGGCAACCAAGGGACATATGTTAAGATGTTATCTTTAGTTTCTATGGGGAAAGCAAACATCTGTCTCTGGAGCTTTAACTTCCTTGGCTGTTCTTCAGCTACTATTACCTTCTTGTTTAACAAGTTACTTAATCACTTCTGGGGCTAGCTGGATGCCTGGAATTTTTCTTGAAGGAATTTCAGGATTTTTGTTTATTTTTATGCTTGGTATCCTTGCTCCATCTTATACCAATCCAGATTATCCTGTTATTATATTAGTATGGCACTTTTTTTTTTTTTTTTTTGCTATTAATGAATGAATGAATATACCTTACTATTAACTAAAGTCTTCAGTATATTGGATATCCGTAGCTTTTACCTAATGCTCCCTCTGCTCCAGGATCCCAACCAAGATGCCTCACTACATTTAGTGGTCATTACACCTTAGACTGGTCAGATTTCTCCATTGTAACATCGCTCTTTTTCTCTGCTTTCCACACTTTGCTCTTTAGGTGGAAGCTGTTATGCATAGCCCACATAGGAGGGATAAGAAGTTATGCTCCATATCCTTGAGGCAAAACTATCTGGACAAATTATTTGAAATTCTTCTGACCAGGAGATTGGTCTATTCTGCTCCATTTGTTTATTTTAGTTATTTATTTATATTACCATGGACTTATGGACATTTATTATAGTTTGGGTTGTAATCCAAAATTACTTTATTTTCTTGCACAAGTGGTTTCTTCCTGGAGCACTGGAGCTCTTTCAGTTGTGTTCTGTGTTCTTTCCACATAACTCCATCGTTGTGTGTTGTTATTACATTGTTACCTTACAAGATGTTCCAGTTTATCTTGTAAAGTTTCTGCCACAGTCTTAAAATCTGCTTTCTCCAAGATGTCCTAGTTCTTTTTATTGGAAAGTGGTGGCAGACACCAAGATGTGGGTGTTAAAATGCTCTGAGAACCTTTTTAATTCCCTTATATTAATTGGAAAACTGGGTTCCTTTTATCATTTGCTTTACCTGAGTCTGTCAATCATTCCTCCTTTCAGGGGATGCGGTATCTTTTCCAACTGATTATCATCTGTTCTTAGGACCACTTGTTTCCTCCCTCATTCTCGTCCTAACTACACTTAATTTTCCTATGAGTGTGCATTTTATCACTTTGAGAAAATGGAACCAGATGTGCATAGCCATGGAAATCCCTGGCTCAACCCTATTCCATATCACACAGAATTAGCTAGCTTTATGGAATAATGAAATAGGCTTCTAAAAGGTCAGTTAAAATAACAACTTATTTACCTAATGGACATATATTGAACCTAGGCCAGCTGGAAAATCCAGCTCAGCTGATTGGTGCAAAGATCTCCAAACCCTATGTCTGGGAGAAGGAGGCTTTGGAGTTCTTCTTGGCATAAAAATCAGACTTGCTCCCTTCCCTATCTGCAAAAGTAGAGACGCAGGCAGTTCCCCGTGAGCCATGTGAACACCTCCTGTAGGAGAGCTACCGTACCCAGTGCCTGAACCCACCTATGCCTGTTTTTCTTGCTGCCAGTATTTTCACAAATAAAAACTAAAAATTATATTTAAAAAATAAAATGACAATTTAAAGACAAATTCTGTGGAGTTGGAGTGTTCTCCTCTAGGATTCAGTATATCCAACAAACCAATATCTTATACTGTGTCCCCATTAGGTAGGAACACAGCTCAAAGAACCAAAAGGTGAAATTTGGATGGGTCCATCTTACAATAATTGTATTGTGGAATTTATCTTTTGCATCCATGCAACAACCTTAGGCATCATTGGTTTGGAGGTTCTGGTTCCCAGAGAATAAAACATTTATGTGAGAGGATGAATAGTTTTCCAGTAGGATGTTATTGATCCTGATTATCGTAAAGATCTAACTTTGTTACTACATTTAGTGATGGGGAGCATTATCCAGGGATCTCAATGGTACACTGGAGTGTCTTTTTGTATTTTTCATGCTCAGTAAAAAGGATGAATGGACAATTGCAGTAAACATAGCCTGCTGAGTGTAGGTCAATTAGAAAATGAAACTTCTCAGGAAAAAAATATGTGTGTTACCTTAACAGGAAAACATCTAGATCCACTGAAATTCTGGCTGAGGGCAAGGAACATTTGGAATGGATGGTGGAAATAGAGGATGATAAATTGAATATAAGTTATGGATTTGGGACTAGTTGCCGTAGTAAAGACTAACTCGTTTAATCATTTCATGTCAGGTCCTTTGTGAAGACTAAGCTTACTACCATCCTAAGGGCTCTTTGACGGAAAGAATCTATTTAGGGCATAAACTTAGATCCAAGTGGCTCAAGAAATGGACTGTGTTAGACTTCTTTGATAGATTTCCTGGTTAGATTTCTGTCTCTGATGACCTCACTGAGCTTCAATTAAACAATGGGTTTCTTGCTTACTCCCTAGGAACTTTCTGGTACTGTCATGTAGGATGCTTAAAGGAGCCCACTCAACCTTCCTGGTGCATGATCAAACCTGGATCCAATTTGGTGATGGAGCTCCATTGAGTTTCTGGTTGGCAATTATGGCAATAGTATGTTTCAGAAGATCCTGGAAAAATCTAGTTCCCATTACACAGGGGTGACCTTGATATCTCACCCTTATATTAGCTTTACCTCCTTTCCTGTCTTACTCTGTCAGCTTCTCACTCTTCCTGGCTTACCTGCCCCATAAACTGCCCACTCAAATGCCCTGCATCAAGTTCAGGTTTTGTGGTAATCCAAATTAAAACAGATGGGCAGATCTGCAGTGGCCTGAGGGAAAGAGATATAAAATTTCATGAGTAAAGAACTTGACTTATAATGAAAAATCTCACTGTAGATTAAGCACTGGGTTCTAAATATTTTGTTTTTTCCAAATTCCATTGTGTGGGTAGTTTTTTCCCCCTTTTTTTCTCATTCTTTCATCCACAATTTTTTTTATTAAGTTCCAATTAAAAGTCAGGCAGTATATAACAAACTCTGGGGAATAATGAACTTAATGAGCTTATGAGGTCTTGGTATGATGAAGAGACCTATGGAATTCTCTGTATGTGTGCATGTGTCTGCACAATGCATTCACTGCACCAAGAGCTTGGTGATGCAGGTGGACAGTACTGGGAATCTTATTAGAAATGACTTTCAGATCTTCTCCCATATGCTCTTGGGTTCATATTAAAGGGTGAGGCATGATCACGAGGCAGCTGTGTGACAGCAAGAATTACTTGGCTGTTACTAAATTGCTCTCACCAGAGAGACTGAACCACTGAGACACACATGAGTTGAGGTATTCCCCATTATCCCCGATGAGACACCTGAGGCCTAACAATTCTGTCTGCCTTCCAAACAGGCTCCCTGCAATCCACTGCCCTTGTCTAGATCACTTAGGCTCATTAGCCTCCAAAATGTGAGCATGATGCAGAATCATCAGTGGCTTTGAAATAAACTAACAAGGAAATTATTCTTATGGTTTTCTATATTATTCAGAGTCAGCAATTGACTTGGCAATCAATCAACAGCATTAAGAGCCAGGGTCAGATGCACTGACATTTAGCAAGTGGGAAGAAGCATTTGACCAACTGAAGGCATTTCCAGTGGCGCTGTGGCCATGTCACAGCAGGTGAACATGAAGACACACATATATGTGGCAGAACATACTTATGGATCAAAACACACACGCATGTGTACACACCCACACATGCACACACGTACATTCTGCCTTCTGTTCTAGTAGGAGAGAGTATAGTGATGTGGAAAAGAGCACCAGCCCTGGGGAGAAAGTGCCTGGGTCTGAAAACTCGTGTGGCCCTTTAGTAGATGAATTTGGAGATAACGTCACTGGTTTCTATGAGAATTAAAAAATATTATTTATAAAAGATACATTATAGGTGCCTACAGGTGATAAATACTATTGTAACTGAATTTAAATGTGTTTCACATGTCACATGACAGTATAAAAAGACAGATGACAGGGAGAAAGATGAAGTCTTGAAATAAATACATGAAGTAAACGAGCAGAAGATGAGACACTTTTATCCAGAAACCCAGAGGTCTAGAGGAGAATTTCACCCAGTACCAGGTGCCAGGGAACCTAATTTTGTTTTATCCCTTTTTTTTTTTTTTTTTCATTTTGCCATTGATAATATCTTTTGCACTTTCTCAGGGTTTCAAGTTTTCCTGAAAATGGGGACATTTTACCTTATATTTTCCTCTTCTTATTTGTCTTTTCTATTCTAGTCTGGTTAGATGAATCCCATTTTCCTTAAGGGACTGGTTCAAGTATCTTGTTCTCTGAGAATTATTTCCCAGCTTGTGGCTCTAGGTCATTCCCCCTTTGACTTCCAGTAGCATCTATGGCCTGCTCCAGCAGCCATGGAGCTCTTCTGCGGGTACTTAGTTAAGGCACACAAAGAAAAAAGGTCTCTCTAAGAAGGCTGTAAGCACATAGAGGGCTGGACCTTATTTATCTTCACATCTCTTATGCTGAGTATAAGCCTTCATGTATAATAGGGACTTCATGAATGATTTATTTTGCTATTGACGATGATGATGGTATCTCCAAGATATATTGTGCTGTTAATAACACCCTTTGAAGCCTTCTCAATGAACATCTCCATGGAGATGAGTAAAGGGCACACATCTACATTATTAACTGCCATTGATTTAATAAAATTTCTTAGTTTTATATGGTACTTAATAGGATTTCTCTCATCTCACATAGTATCTCTAACAAAAACATTAATAATAAGCTCCTTAGATATCCCCATGAGGTAGAAAAAAAGCTACATTATTCCTATTGGACAGATAATAACTAACATTGAATGAGGGTTGACTGTATTCTGGGTGCCGTTTTAAATGTTTTTCTTATGAAAACTCATTTAATCTTTCTGACAACCTGATCAAATGGGTACTATTATTATGAGTTTTATTTTACAGATAGAGGAAGTGAGATGTAAGAGGTAGATTACATTTTGTACACAAGCGTTTACCTCCTTTCATGTAAGAGGACCAAGGATCCCTGCCCTTTGCTGTTTGACTTGTTTATCCTCCATATGAAGGGAATATACAGTCATGTGCCACTGATGAACTGCATCTAGGACAGTGGTCCCATAAGATTTTCATGAAACTGAAAAATTCCTGTTGCTTAGTGCTGTCATAGTCAACATAATGTACTGCAATGTGTTACTCACGTTTGTGGTGATGCTTGTGTAGAAAAACCCATTACATTGCCAGTCATATAAAAGTCTAGCACATGCAATTACGTACAGTATGTAATTCTTGATAATGATAACATATGACTATTACTGGCTTATATGTTTGCCATACTTGTTATCATGATGTGAGAGTGTACCCCTTCAACTTATTGAAAAACAGGTAAAACAGCCTCAGGCAGGTCCTTCAGGAGGTTTCTCAGAGGAAGGCATGGTTGTCAGAGGAGATGACAGCTCCATATGTGTTACTGACCTGAGGACCTTCCAGAGGGACAAGATGTAGAGGTGAAAGACAGTGATATTGATGATCCTGACCCTGTGTAGGCCTATGCTAATGTGTATGTGGGTGTGTGTCTTAGTGCTTAACAAAAAAAGTTTAAAAAGTAAAAATATAAAAAAATTAAAACAGAAAACTTTAAAAATAAGAATATAAAGAAAACTTTTTTTATACTGTTGTACAATGTATTTGTGTTTTAAGGTAATTGTTATTAGAAAACAGCCAAAAAGTTAAAAAAAATAAAATCTTATAAAGTAAAAAAGTCATGGTAAGCTAAGGTTAATTTATAGAAGAAAGAAAATTTTTTTAAATACATTTAGTGTAGACTAAGTATAGTGTTTGTAAATTCTATAGCAGTATACAGTAATACCCTAGGCCTTCACATTCACTCACCCCTTGCATTAGTCTGTTCTCACATTGCTATGAAGAACTACCTGAGGCTGGTTGATTTATGAAGAAAATAGGTTTAATTGACTTACAGTTCTGCAGGCTGTACAGGAAGCATGGCTGAGGAGGCCTTAGGAGAGTTATGATCATAGCAGAAGGCAAAGGGGAAGCAGGCACATCCTACATGGCTGGAGCAGGAGGAAGAGAGAGAAGAGGGAGATGCTACACACTTTTAAACCAGATCTCCCGAGAACTCACTAGCACAAGAACAGCAGGGGGGATTTCTGCCCTCATGATCCCATCACCTCCCATCAGGCCCCTCCTCCAACAATGGGGATTACAATTCTACATGGGATTTGGGCAGGGACACAAATCCAAACAATATCATTACTCATCCACTGACCTCCCAGAACAACTTGCATTCCTGCAAGCTCCATTCATGGTAGGACAGGTGTATTATTTTCTATCTCTTATACTGTACTTTTACTGTACCTTTTCTATGCTTAGATAAACAAATACTATTGTATTCCAGTTGCTTACAATATTCAGTACAGTATCATGCTGCACAAGTTTGTAACCTAGGAGCAATAGGCTGCACCATACAGCCTAGGTATGTAGTAGGCTACACCATCTACAGCTGTGTAAGTACACTCAGATGTTTGTACAATGACAAAATTTCCTAATGATGCATTTCTCAGAATATATCCTCATTGTTAAGTGACACCTAATGGTACTCCTTTGCATTTTGATATCATTGTTGAAGCCAATGAAATGTGAGTGGAAGAGACAATAGGCCCTTCTCAGCCAAATGCTGGAAGATCTGTCACGTGGCTGGACCTGGCTTTTTTATATCATATATCTGCTATGTGGCCAAGATGTAGGCTTTATATCAGCTAAATTCCTCAATGAAGAAGATATAGGGAGCCAAGCCTCAGAGCTATAGGTAATCTATAAGCCATAATGCAAATGACTGAGAAATAAACCTTTATTGTGATAAACACTGAGATTTTGTTCTTGTTATACAGCACATGAAAGAATAAGCTACCTAATACAGAAACTTCAAGAAACTTGCTCAAGGTTTCCTGGTGGCAAAGCTTGGATTGAAAATTAAGCAGTCCGGCTTGCAAAGTCACGTATTTAACTAGTATGTAATACTGCTTCATAACACATAGACACTCTGAGGCCCAGAGAGGTAATCATCTTAGCTTGTCTAATCATACATAAAACACTTGACCAAATTGGGACCGTTACTGTATGCCCTGAGCTCTTCCCATGACATAGGATTTTGACTTAAAAAATTACTGCTACTGTGCCTAGAAGGTAGTGCTCTGTTCTGTTTCTATCACACTAGAAAAGTTTGGAATTCATTCCTATGCTTCATGGCCTGGCTGCAAAATGATTCTCTGAGGTGGAGCTAGAGCTGGCTCTTCAGCATTCAGGCCGTGTCTCTGCAGCCGTCCTCCTTCTTGGGGATTATTTATGAGGGATGAAGGAAGAAGGGGGGCTGCGCACCGTTATTTGTTTTCTGCAAAGCTAGGGGATTGGAAATGTTTTAGAAACATAACTGGTTGACACAAAGGATAAAAAGTTAAACATACAGAACCCAACATGTCCTCTCTGGGGACCCCTGTCTGGCTAACAGTGGGATTCACTCCGACAGTGTACCGCAGACTGAATGAGGAAAAGACAACCCCATTCAAACAAAGGCTGGAATACAATGGTTTTGAAGGCCTCATACTGAGTTCTGTGAGCGTGTTCAAGAGACAATGCCGTTTGAATGCTAGTTGGGGCCTTATGCAGAGAGAGTCTGGCGGTCTGGGGTCACAACGCTTGAGAAATGAATTCAGGGGTTTCTTGCTGGGTTGCCTGTGTTCATAAGCATCACTAGGAATTGGAGAGGACTTTGTTTTGAGAAATGCCCACCTCTCCCTACCCCCACCAGAAACACATGCACACATTTCAGAGTAACAAAATGTAGAGTACACTACTGCAACAATTTGCTTCAAAACACTTTTCTAATTTTACCCTTTTGAGATGCTTACCAAAATGGCAAGATCTTGATGGTACTAGCTGTTTTATTTTCTATTGCCTTACAGATTGCAGCATCAGCAAAATGGCTCCTAGGGTATCCCATCTCTAACAGTAGAGATTTTGATCAGATGATATTTGTGGCCCAGAAATGTTCAGTGGACTTGCCTCAGAGTGTGTTAGAGGTAACCAGCAAACGAACCAGTGTGAAGAAACCCAGGGCAAAGAACCTTCTCAGAGGTATCTGTACCTCTGAGAAAGCAAAACCTAGACCTTGCCCTATTGAATAAAGAATAATCACATTACATACCATGAATGGAAAGAAAAACCATTCTGAATCCTGAGATAAACTCAAAGCAGGAACACCCTATCTGGGACTGATCTCCCAGATAAATGAAACCCTGTGGTCTAGTTAGTTCCCAACTCTCTTGTATGGTTTGGCTGTGTCCCCATCCAAATAGCATCTTGAATTGTAGTTCCCATAATCCCCACATGTCATGGGAGGGAGCCGGTAAGAGGTAATTTAATCCTGGGGGCAGTCATCCTTGTGCTGTTTTCCTGCTAGTGAGTTATCATGAGATCTGATGGTTTCATAAGGGGCTTTTTCCTCTTTTGCTTGGCACTATCTCCTTGCTGCAGCTATGTGAAGAAGAACATATTTTCTTCCCTTTCTGCCATGACTGTAGGTTTCCTGAGTCCTGGAAACCTACAGTCATGGCAGAAGGTGAAGCAAACATGTCCCCTTTAATTTACTGTGAGTCAATTAAACCTTTTTCCTTTATAAATTACCCAGTCTCAGGTTTGTCTTTATTAGCAGCATTAGAATGGACTAATACACTCTCTAATGAAAACTCTTTCCCTGACTTTTGGAAACCGTCCTTTTGCAGTCACGTGATGACGCCTGCGTTTGGGATAATTATGTGAAGAAACTGATGTTTTTCCACCACCAACAGGCTTACCGTGCTAGATCAGGTTTCCCAAGAATCAGATATGAAAACAGGATTAGAGGTGCCAGAGTTTTTTTTTTTTTTTGGCAGGGAGCAGGGGTGGGGGTGGGGGAATGTCTGGAAAGAAATGTCAGGAAGAATTAAAAAGAGCCCTGAGACCACTATGCAGATTTGACACCTGTGAGAACAGGGAGAGAAGGAAGGAATGGCCAGAAATCGCCTCATATTGCAGTGTAGCTCTGTGAAAGTCTTGGCCAGACTGATGGGGAGTCTCAAGCCAAAGCTGTCCATTGGAAGAATTCCATAGACAAAAATTGCCTGCTTCAAGTACTTCCTTATTCTCAGTGACTGGTGAGGAACAGCTCAGGGAAGCATGTCCTGGTGTGAACACCACAGTGGATTAGAGGATGTGGCATTGGCTACCATTCGCTGCAGAAGGTTCTCTGGAACCTCTATATTTCCTGCAGTAGATTTTCTGGAAGGGAAGTAGGTTCTCTGGAGCTTCTACGTTCCCTGAGGTTGGTTCTCTGGAAGGGAGATTGGGCCTCTAGACTTCGGTAATCTAGTACATGTTTTCTCCTTAAAACCTGCCTTAATCTTTGTTTGAGAATCCAGTTCTTCAGAAGTCTGGAATTCCTTGCAAAACATTGCAAAGAAGAGTAATTTAATACTCTTAATACTCTAGTCTCTGTGTAATATTGAAACATAATTTATTAAATGCCACTTTAAGTGTCAGCAGCTGTAGATGTTGGGTGTAGCAGTGAATAAAACATAAAATTCCTGCCGTCCTGTAATGAACATGCTCCGAGTGGGAGGAAGCAGACCATCCACATGTAAATGTTTTGAAGTGGTCGATTAGTATTTACAGTTTTACATTTTACCTTTAAGGCCATAATCTATTTTCAATTTTTGTATGTTTCACAAGATCTTGAGATTTTCCTTTTTGCTTATGGATGTCAATTGTTCCAACACCATTTGTCGAAAAGACTTTCTTCCGTGGAATTGCCTTTGTGGTATTTGTCAAAAATCAGTTGGGCATATTTGTGCTGTTCTTGATTATTGTAACTACATAATAAATCTTAATATTGGGTAGAGTGGCCGTTCCACTATATTCTTGATTTTGCAAAATTGCTTTAGCTATTCTAGTTAGTTTGCTTTTCCATCTAGACTTTAGAATCTTACCTATCTCTATAAAAGTCTTGCTTGTATTTTGATGTTTTTTGCTTATTACCGGTTTTAAGCAATTTGATTATGATGCACTTTTATTTAGTTTTGTCCATGGTTTTGTTCTTGGAGCTCATCTAACTTCATGGATCTGTGGGTTTATAATTTTCATCAAATTTGGAAAACTTTTAGCCATTCTTTTCCAGATATATTTTGTTTTCCTCTTCCACAGTCTCTGATCATCCATCTATTAAGCTGCTTGAAGTTGAAGTTGTCTAATAGCACACTGATGCTCTTTTTATTTTCTAAAAAGATTTTTTTTCTCTCTGAATCTCATTTTAGTTTCTATTGCTGCATTCCCTAGTCTTTTCTTCTGCAATATCTAATCTGCTGTTAATCCCATCTAGTGTATTTTTCATCTCACATATTGCAGTTTTCACCTTGAAAGTTGTATTTGGGTGGTTTTTAAAATATCTCCTATGTCTTTACTTAACATTTGAACATACGGATCACAGTTATAATAGCTCTTTTAATGTATTTGCCTGCTAATTCTAACATCTGTGTCCATTCTGGTTTCATTCTGATTGATTACTTCTTCTTCTCATTCAGGACCATATTTTCCTGCTTCTTTGCATATCCAATATTGTGAATTTTGCTTTTTTGGATGCTAGGTATTTTTGTATTCTTACATGTATTTTTTAAGCTTTGTTTTGGGTTGCAGATAAATTACTTGGAACCAATTTGTTCCTTTCATTTCTCACTTTTAAGGTTTGTTAGGTAAGCCATGCTAGGCCTAAGACTATTTTCCACTATCTGAACAAGACTATTCTGAGTACTACAACATCCTGTCACTCATCATGTTTTTCAGTCTGAATGATGGGAACAGGCACTATTTTGGACCTGCTCGAGCCCAGGTCCAGTTTCTTTGCATCTTTCTGGATGGTTCTTTCCTGGGCCGTAGAGGACTTTCTCATTATCATCTGTAGGTTTCTGGCATTTTTTTGGCATGACTTTCTCTTTCCTAGCTGCTTTGATGTCCAAGGACTCTCGGCTCTGGCTCCTTGACCCTGGGACCATGCCATATTTTGGGTTCCTTCTTCCTGTGTTTTTTTTTTTTTCCCCGAGAGAGAGTCTGGCTCTCTTGCCCAGGCTGAGTACAGTGGCACAATCTTGGCTCACTGCAACCTCCACTTCCTGGGTTCAAGCGATTCTCCTGCCTCAGCTTCCTGAGTAGCTGGGATTACAGGCATGCACCACCATGCCCAGCTAATTTTTGTATTTTTAGTAAAGATGGAGTTTCACCATGTTGGGCAGGCTGGTCTCAAACTCCCTGTGTTGTATTCTCAAAACATGTTTCAGGCCATTAACTGGGACAGTTGTAAGGTTCACCTTATTAGTTTTTCATTTCTCAGAGATTACTATCCTTATTGTCCATATGTAGTATTTAAAAATGATTGTTGCACATCTTCTGTCCATTTTTTGGTTGTTTCAGGTAGGAGGATAAATGCAGTCCTTGTCACTCTCTTTAGCCATAAGAAGTTACCTAGGTAAATTTCTTTTTTCCCATGCAAACCTATGCCCAACCGTTTGTGACTTTGGTAGAAAAGGGCAGAGAAAATCTGAAAGTGAGAGAACTACTTTTAACAATGATACTATTGTATTTACATTCTCTGTTCTTACAGTTTTCTAGACTAGCTACACAAATTGAAGGTCTGAACTGGGTAACTAATAAGCATGATTGTGAGGCTTTTTCTTATCTCATAGTTGAACAAATTTAAAGATGATGCAACAATCTGAAGCATTAAGACGACAGACAGAATTCCATCTTTTTGGGGTTTTCATCAATTACACTGAAACTTTATAAGGAGTTTTCTTAATTTGACTGCAAAGCTTACCCATTAGACATCCATATTTGCATGTCCTACAATACTCACAGCATATTAAAAAATGTGTTCTCATTCACTACAGACTGTCTTTAGACTTTTCCCATTTATTTTCACAGCGTCAGCTTTCTTCAATCTTGAAACATTGACTCCTTTATTTTTTGCTTACATTTCAGATGCATTTATTGATTCACCTTGTCTTGTTTCTTTCTTTAAAATAGTCACTGAATTATCCTATTACCATGTTTCTGTTATTCTAGATTGAGTTTCTTTCTTGTAATTCTTAACAAAGACTCTCTGCTTTTTGAGTCCTCAGTCAGAATCTACTGTAGAGAGCCCTGATGTATCAGACTTCTCCACTTTCCACTTTAATCATGCCACTGCCTTTTCTTAGCATTTAGCTCCCACTAAAATATGACTCTACCTGTCATTAATTATTGTGCCAACTCTCACTTCTTTGTTTTATTAATGTAGTCCTATATCAATTCAACAAATATTTATCAAGTGCTTACTCTGAGAAGAGCACTGGGCTTATGGGTACAAATGGTATTCCATACATTCATGGGCTTTTATTCTAATTGGGAAGCCAATATAGTGACATGCATTAAATATCAGTAAAAAAAAAATGTGTAACAAGTCACTATGTGTTTAAGTTGAAAGGCTAGTGTAGAAAGCAAATACAAATGATCCAGTCATCTGTTGGGAGGGCTCACTTTAGACTAGAGTGGGCATAGAATGGAAACCTCATTAAGGATGTCAGTGACAAGTGTCTTGAAGAATAAATAATATTTGTTCTAGTTGAAAGAAATATGAGGGGAAACATCTCACTTATGGTAAACATATAAGCAGAAATATGAAGGTAGACATTCTTGATTTATGTACTGAAGCATTAGCCTAAGACTTAGTTTATTGCTTTCCTATGTGTTCATGTGCTCCAATAGTGACAATATAATCTCTCCCTCTTTTGAAGTGCTACAGGATAATTATTGTTTTAAACAAGTGAGCACTTGATTATATTCTGCTTTGCATTATTCTCTAATGCAGACATGTAGATTGAAGGTACCTCATGGAGGGTTTTGAGTACCTTAGTACATCCTCTAGTAATAATTATTATTGTAAGGATTGCTAGTTAGGCTCTTCTTTTGTGTTGGGCTTTTATGCGTTATCTCATTTAAATCTTCATAGTATTGCTAGATACATAGTACTATTCCAAGCTGAGAGATGAGAATAAATCTCAGAGATTTTACAGGGCATATAATGAAGCTGGGGTGAGATGTGATTGCATCTTTACCTGGCTTCAGGGTCAAGGCATGTCCTTTTTTAGTCCCACCTCATTGCCTGCCTTGGTGCACATCACAGGTGATAAATTTCTGGAGACAGATGGACGACTTGGGAAAACGAGGGTGAGAGAGGTACAAATCAGATGTAGGGAGACTAAAGAGTATATTTTGGTGATCAATGTCTTAGTAAGGATTGTAGACAAAACAACAGGAGGAAGATGAAATGTATGAAAAACATGGATAGAAGTCGTGTGGATGGAACTAAAAAATACCTCAGATTGCCTGGCTTATAGAAATACAAATGTGAGGAAGGAGGGCTTCTTGTATGGAGAAAGACATCATGATCGATTTTGCACTTGTTAATTTACATATAATTATTGAAAGTGTGAATGATAATGTTTAAAAACACAAGCAGAACTTGAGAAAGAGGTTAGACTGACAATATGGAAGCAAAGATTTGGCATAAAATGCATGGGCTTATAATCGGAGTAGTTCCTTGAGAGAGAAAAGAGGATACAAATCTGTGGAGTTCTGGAAACTAAGCCTCGAGAATTACTGTAGTTTGAAGCTATGAGGAGGAAGAGGCATCCATGGGAAAAACAAACACAACCACAACAGCATTTGCTATGCCTAGGGATTCCGAATAGTTTTATAGCAAATAGGCCTTCTCTAGGAAGCATTAGCCTAAGAATTAGTTTATTGCTTTCCCATGTGTTCATGGGCTCCAATAGTGACAATATAATCTCTTCCTCTTTTGAAGTGCTGCAGGATAATTATCTGTTCTAAACAAGTGAGAACTTGATTATATTCTGCCTTGCATTGTTCTCTAATTTTTTTCTCTCTGCATAACTCTTGTCCCTCTGGTCATAAGAGCAGGGACCATGTCTTCTGCTTTTCATATTTGCTGTAGTATTTGACAATGCTGAGCACAGAGTATTCTATTAGTAAATACTCAGATTTACGTGCAGCATGCAACTGAGTAAAAATATCTGTACTGATGTAGTCCTTATAAGTTTTCTTAGGTAGGTCCTGAAAGTTGACAATAGATATAAATCATACTGTTCTTCATTGATAAGTGATGTAATTAAGGTAAATAAGCAGCAGCAAAGCCGGTACTGTTATTTTGTTGTTATTTAATCAAACCATGTATCTATTCAGCTCCTTTATGCCAAATAGCAGGGAACCATAAAAGACAAACTCCACAAGCTCTGCTTGCTGGGAGGAAGTTGCTGAGATTGGCTTTAGACCTGAAATAATTCTCGAAGGGTGAATAAAAATGTCCAGAATTCACCTGGGAGAAGATGAGTGAGCTTGCAAAAGAGGTTACGTTGGCAGTGAAGCAAGTCCGAAGGTGAAACCATAAGACCCATGACAGATAAAAGATAATTCTTTGTACTACAGTTTTTTTTTTCATGTGCTTGTGATATTACAGTGAAGCATGTAATTGTTTGAAGATCTTGCTTTACTAGTGAGAGCTTATGGTAATGTTGAGACTTTAAAGAATTTATTTTGAAGCACTTAGGAATGCTTTTTAGAATATCTGCAGCTAGAAATCCCATACTACTTAATTTATAGGCCTAAGAACTTGATTTAAAATGCCACTATAAAACGGTGCATTATTATAGGGAATCATGTTACTGTGTATTAAATATAACACTCAGAAGAAAATGGCCATGTGTTTGATATAATTTATTGAACTGACAAACATTAATTGAGCATCTTCTATGTTACAGGCATTGTGCTAGGTACAGATTGAGTATCCCTCATGTGAAAATCTGAAATCCTCCAAAATCTGAAACTTTTTGAGTGCTGGTGAAGTGGCGTCATTGTCTGGGGTGATACCTGAGGTTTATTGTCCCACAGACATGGAAAATTAGGACGCAGACACATCAGGATGAGATTCAGAGGGGAAGTTTAATAGGTGAAAGAAAGAGAAAAGCTCTCTCTGCTGCAGAGAGTGGGGTCCCCGAGAAAATGGGTTGCCGCTTCCACAGTGAACAGTAAGAAGTTTTATAGATAAGCTTGAGGAGGCGGTGTTTGATTTACATAGGGCACAGAAGATTGGTCAGACCAGTTGCACCATTTGCATAGTGCACGACAATCTGGCCACCTCCACTTTAATCTTTTATTATGCAGATGGGTTCTCTACATGGCCAGTACCATATTGCCTGTTCCTTACTGTACACGTGGTGACAAAGAAAAGGGAAAGTGGAACCGTCATGTTGAGCCTCCAGGTAGCCCTTTTCCATTGGCACAGCTGCTGGCATTCACCCGAGCAAGCTTCTAGCTTGCTTATCTATGTCTGCAGCTCAGTTTTTCAGGCTGCTCTTTGTTAGAAAACAAATAAATGAGGAGCTGCTTTTTATTAAAAGGGAAATTTTGCTGACAACTCCTTTACTGTATCTGCCTAAATAATTTCTATCTAGCTCCTGTATCACCGGCATGTTGCTCAAAGAAAGTGATCATTGGAGCATTTTGGATTTTGTTTTTTTTAATTAGGAATACTGAACTGGTAAGCATAATTCTAATATTCCAGAATCTGAAAAAATTGGAAATCCAAAACACTTCTGGTTCCAAGCATTTCAGATCAGGGATGGTAACATTTACTAGAAACATAAAAACGAACAAATATTCTCAACCACCAAAGAGTTTACAATCTAGAAGGGAGATTTTTTTCTTTTTTTTTGAGACGGAGTCTGGCTCTGTTGCCCAGGCTGGAGTGCAGTGGCTCAATCTCGGCTCACTGCAAGCTCTGCCTCCAAATTATTACAGTACAAACATTCTTGGTAGACTAGAGGTCATGAGACATTGAGATTTAGTAAGAAAAAAAGGTCTTTGCTGTTAGATTTGAGTGTGATGTTTGGTTTTTACCTCTTTCAGAGTTGTGCGAATTTGAACAATGTGTTTAACCTCTGAAGCTCATTTTCTTAATCTATGAAATAAGGAGAATCAAGCCTGCCATGCAGAGTTCTTATGAGCATTGATGATAATGCATTAGCTCTTACAACAGTGCCTAGTATAGAGTGGACAGTTCCCAGGAATGATTGTTGTTGTGCAAATAGTAATGGTGATGATGGTGAGGCTGCTGATGAAGCAGCTCAAAGAGCTATAGGAAAATCAAGGAGGAAGCCCAAAACTAGGATTAGAGAGATTAAAGGAAGCTTCACAGAAGAGGTGGATGATGTAGTTGCTACAGGCCAGATAGGCCCAAAGAAATGTACCCAGATGACTGAAAGTAGATTCAAAATGGCTGGAATGAAGTTAACTCCAACATAAAAACTACTGTGTTATTGTTTTAGAACCAGGCTTCAAAAGTGGCTTCCATATATACATAAAAGATATATGTGTGTGTGTGCGTATATATATATTGCCATACATTTTATATATAAATATCCATATTTTATATATATCCATATATATAAAAGACATATATCTTTTTTCTTTCCCCAATATATATATCTATATATATAGAGATATATATATATAAAATTTGTCTTCCTGAAATAATTGAAAAATTGTGTTGGAAAAAGTGTCAACAAGAACTTTTATTTAGAACTCAAAAGGACCTCACCAGTTTTCTAGTTCCACCTTTTCACTTTACTAATGAGAACATGAAGGTTGAGAGTAGGTGAGAGACTTGCCTACGGTCACCTCGTTAGGTAGTGGCAGAGCAGGAATCTGAACATGACAAGGCTGACTCAATCTAGTGTGATTTCTACCCCAGTCTGCCTCGATAATGAGAAAGCAATGCCTATTAGCACACTTCCGTTGTTATCATTGCAACAGCATGTCAAGTAACTTTATATTTCTATAACATTTTGAACTTTTCAAAATACTTTCACATCTGCTATCTAATTTGATTCTCACAATAGCCTGTGAGGTATTTATAAAGTAATTTCATTTGCAAAATGCAACAGAGATAACACTCTAAATTACAGTAGGCCCCAAAATGTAAAAGAGAATATTTCGAATCAGACAGATGGAGAAAATGTTGATTATTCTCCAATATTGAATTCTAGGTCAGAAATGGGGGAAATATGATAGAGAACTTCGCGGATGAGGTCTTTAAACATGTTAGACTTCTTGAAATAGTCATAAATTTTAGTGGTGCTTCTATGAGGTTTCACAAATTTACATTTGTGTGACTCTGATGTGCAGAGCCATTGTGCCTTCTTTATTTTGCCTATTCAGGTGTTATTCTGATACCACACTGCTGCTTAATGGAGACAAAATTTAGTCTGGCACCTGAGGTGTGCGGGGGCCAGATAGGGATGGGAGATTAGCTCTGGTTTTGTGAATATGTTACCTAGTGATGAACCCAAGGTGTCTGTTTTTCTATGCTGTTGTTAGTTTTTCATTAGACTCCCTGAAATTCATCACATCTCTCTATCAGGAGGATTAATTTTCTATTGAGAACCTCCTTCCTTTCCTATGTATAGGAAAAAATAATATCTCTCATATTATTATATCTTTGAAAATATTTAGGTCAAATAAACCTAGAATGGGGCAGTGTACTGTAGCTGTTACAATGTGTAGTGCAGCCTCTGAAGTCAAGCTGCCTGGACTTTGTTCATGGCTGGACTCCACCAAAAAACAGGGCATGGAAAATTTATCCAAATCTCCCTTTTGTGTTCATTTTACATGAGTAATCCACCAGAAGCCCTTAGAACAAGGTCTGATTTCCTGTTAATAAAATGAATATAGCTACTTAGAGCAGTGCCTGCCATATAATTATATGAGATAGCTATTTAATATGGATGTTATTAATATCTTTACTTATAAACTAAGACATTAGTTTTATTAGGCCAAAATATATATTCCCTGTATCTGTCCTGAGCTAAATATCGCTTGCCCAAAGCCTTCCTTCTAGGGGGGAGAATTAAGGATGAATGGGTCCTTTCTCTCCATTTTCTAGAATATTGTTTTCTGTAGTGCCTTCAGCCTCTATAATGCACTTGTATGTGATTTATGCTCAATAACTGAATGAATGTTGAGTGAATAGTTTTTTTTTTTTTCCAGTTATCAACGTCTCCCTCTATTCAAGAGCTTAGAACTATTTACTTTGTAAAATATTGCACGCAACTGCCATTTCAACACTTACAATATCATTAGAGAACAAACTCCTGTAAAGCAGTGGCAGGAAGGTGGCTGGTAACAGGTTTATTACGCAAGCCCTGTCCTTTGCAGAGCATATGAGAAATGTCAAGTGGATTTGAATTTACTTAAACTACAAAGTTTATTTGTCCATCCTGTTCCATTTATTTTTCCCTTTTCCCTCTCTGAAAATATTAGTTATTTCTTCCCATTCAGACATAGCAGAGAGACTTAGTGACAGATATTGTTTTTATATCTGACTGAGACTTCAGCTAATTCCTCATAATTTCATGAAAAGTCAAAGACAGAGGGTGTCAGGAAGGTAAAATCATGCAGGCGGCCAGGAACAATGGGAGACAGAAAGGCCTGTGTAGCCCAGAGCTGTCTCATTGCACCTGGAGTGGGAGGGACCAGGAGGAACTCAGCTCTGTCTCTTTCCCTCAGTGGCTGTTTTGTCTTTGTTGTTACAGAACAGAGCACATTTTAAAAAGGAATTCTCTGATGTTCCCAACTTGGCATAAGTAAGAAAGAATAATACAGAGATAAAAAGAAGGGGAGATTTCTAGTTTGATTTAGAAAGCAGAGCATCCTAAGCCATCCTCTTAATTATACTGTAACAGCATTCAGAGCCTGAATGAACACCATCCTGGGCTCAAGGGAGATGTAAATGAAGGAGTCTGTCTACAGCTGACCTCCTCTCCCAGGCCCCAGTCTTCTTCCAGGAGAGTGTGGACATGCACTAATGCTTTTTAAATGGAGGCAGAGCTCAGCAGAATCCAACAACACAGGGAAGGCAGGGGACATCCGTGTAGTGGCAAAGCTGCTCTGAGGATCTGTGTGGTTTCCCAGGTTGGAAGCCTGATGGGAGAAGTGAAAGTGGGCAGCAGTCATGCCTTTTCTGGGTGCTGGGATCACAGTGCCACCTGTGGAAACATGAGGTCTGAAGTAAGCTAGAGCAATGGTCTCTGCAACAGTGTGCTCACGCTCACTGGCTGGCAGGGAGAATACACTAGAGCTTTGGTTTATAGTTAGTTTTTAACTCATTTGAAAGACAAATATACATGTACTGGTGGCACTTAAAGTGACAGGGCTTGGGATTTTTAAAAATAACATAGTCTTAGGGTTGAAAAGACATTTTAGTTGTTCATCCTGTTCAATGCTATCTAGCCTAGCCCAGGGTCTGGCTGGGAAGCTGTTTGCTGTATATGAAAACTCCCCAAAACTCAGTGGCTTAAACAATAAGTATTTATTATTGTATAAAAGTCTGTGGGTCTAGGCCGGGCACTGTGGCTCACGCCTGTAATCCCAGCACTTTGGGAGGCCGAGGCAGGTGGATCACTTGAGGTCAGGAGTTTGAGACCAAACAACAGGGTGAAACCCTGTCTCTACTGAAAATACAAAAATTAGCCAGGCATGGTGGTGTGCTCCTATAATCCCAGCTACTGGGGAGGCTGAGGCAGGATAATCGCTTGAACCCAGGAGGTGGAGGTTGTAGTGAGCTGAGATCATGCCACTGCACTTCAGCATGGGCAACAGAGTGAGACTCTGTCTCAAAAAAAGAAAAAAGCTGTGGGTCTGTTAGTTCTGCTGATCTAGGTAAGCCTCTGCTGATCTCAGCAGGGCTTGGTAATCTATCTGTGGTCAGCTGGTGGGTCAATAGGGACTGGCTGGCTGGTCTAGGATGGCCTCACTCACATGTCTTGTGGTCAGATGACTATTAGCTATTGTGATGAGGGTGATTATTACTTGTCATCCAGCGGGCTGGTCCAGACTTTTTCTCATGGCAGCTGGTTATAAGAGAGTGAGGTCTCTTAAAGCCTGGGCTCAGAATGGACACAATGTTGTCCACCAGTCCAGATTCAGGGGCACAGGAAGGGGAAAGGCTTTGCTGTGTTGAGAAGAGACGCACAGTCACGTGGCAAAGGACGTGACTACAGAAAAGGGAATAACTGGCCATCTTTCCAACTGGCATAGCGCTAAATACATTTTTGCCAAATGAACCAGTGAAGTAAATGGCACCTAGTTCCCCCATCATTGCTTATTTCGAAGCTCTTTACAATTTCTTAACCAAGTGGTCACCTACTCTTGGCTTGAACATCACATGCAATAGGAAATGCCACCTTCAATTGTAGCCTACTTCCTCTGGATCCAATAGACTGAATTAGATTTCAAAACTTACTTTACCTCCTTGGAGCTCTGTTTTTCATAAAATATTGAAAAGATATTCAACTCCATAATAGAGTTAACAAGAATTTTTTTTCTGAGATTTATTTTTTTTTTTTTTTAATTTATTTATTATTATTATACTTTAAGTTGTAGGGTACATGTGCATAACGTGCAGGTTTGTTACATATGTATACTTGTGCCTTGTTGCTGTGCTGCACCCATCAACTCGTCATTTACATCAGGTATAACTCCCAATGCCATCCCTCCCCCCTCCCCCCTCCCCCTTCCCCCCTCCCCCCTCCCCATGATAGGCCCCGGTGTGTGATGTTCCCCTTCCTGAGTCCGAGTGATCTCATTGTTCAGTTCCCACCTATGAGTGAGAACATGCGGTGTTTGGTTTTCTGTTCTTGTGATAGTTTGCTAAGAATGATGGTTTCCAGCTGCATCCATGTCCCTACAAAGGACACAAACTCATCCTTTTTGATGGCTGCATAGTATTCCATGGTGTATATGTGCCACATTTTCTTAATCCAATCTGTCACTGATGGACATTTGGGTTGATTCCAAGTCTTTGCTATTGTGAATAGTGCCGCAATAAACATACGTGTGCATGTGTCTTTATAGCAGCATAATTTATAATCCTTTGGGTATATACCCAGTAATGGGATGGCTGGGTCATATGGTACATCTAGTTCTAGATCCTTGAGGAATCGCCATACTGTTTTCCATAATGGTTGAACTAGTTTACAATCCCACCAACAGTGTAAAAGTGTTCCTATTTCTCCACATCCTCTCCAGCACCTGTTGTTTCCTGACTTTTTAATGATCGCCATTCTAACTGGTGTGAGATGGTATCTCATTGTGGTTTTGATTTGCATTTCTCTGATGGCCAGTGATGATGAGCATTTTTTCATGTGTCTGTTGGCTGTATGAATGTCTTCTTTTGAGAAATGTCTGTTCATATCCTTTGCCCACTTTTTGATGGGGTTGTTTGTTTTTTTCTTGTAAATTTGTTTGAGTTCTTTGTAGGTTCTGGATATTAGCCCTTTGTCAGATGAGTAGATTGCAAAAATTTTCTCCCATTCTGTAGGTTGCCTGTTCACTCTGATGGTAGTTTCTTTTGCTGTGCAGAAGCTCTTTAGTTTAATGAGATCCCATTTGTCAATTTTGGCTTTTGCTGCCGTTGCTTTTGGTGTTTTAGACATGAAGTCTTTGCCCATGCCTATGTCCTGAATGGTACTACCTAGGTTTTCCTCTAGGATTTTTATGGTATTAGGTCTAACATTTAAGTCTCTAATCCATCTTGAATTAATTTTCGTATAAGGAGTAAGGAAAGGATCCAGTTTCAGCTTTCTACTTACGGCTAGCCAATTTTCCCAGCACCATTTATTAAATAGGGAATCCTTTCCCCATTTCTTGTTTCTCTCAGGTTTGTCAAAGATCAGATGGCTGTAGATGTGTGGTATTATTTCTGAGGACTCTGTTCTGTTCCATTGGTCTATATCTCTGTTTTGGTACCAGTACCATGCTGTTTTGGTTACTGTAGCTTTGTAGTATAGTTTGAAGTCAGGTAGCGTGATGCCTCCAGCTTTGTTCTTTTGACTTAGGATTGTCTTGGAGATGCGGGCTCTTTTTTGGTTCCATATGAACTTTAAAGCAGTTTTTTCCAATTCCGTGAAGAAACTCGTTGGTAGCTTGATGGGGATGGCATTGAATCTATAAATAACCTTGGGCAGTATGGCCATTTTCACGATATTGATTCTTCCTATCCATGAGCATGGTATGTTCTTCCATTTGTTTGTGTCCTCTTTGATTTCACTGAGCAGTGGTTTGTAGTTCTCCTTGAAGAGGTCCTTTACATCCCTTGTAAGTTGGATTCCTAGGTATTTGATTCTCTTTGAAGCAATTGTGAATGGAAGTTCATTCCTGATTTGGCTCTCTGTTTGTCTGTTACTGGTGTATAAGAATGCTTGTGATTTTTGCACATTAATTTTGTATCCTGAGACTTTGCTGAAATTGCTTATCAGCTTAAGGAGATTTTGGGCTGAGACAATGGGGTTTTCTAAATATACAATCATGTCATCTGCAAAGAGGGACAATTTGACTTCTTCTTTTCCTAACTGAATACCCTTGATTTCTTTCTCTTGCCTGATTGCCCTAGCCAGAACTTCCAACACTATGTTGAATAGGAGTGGTGAGAGAGGGCATCCCTGTCTTGTGCCAGTTTTCAAAGGGAATTTTTCCAGTTTTTGCCCATTCAGTATGATATTGGCTGTGGGTTTGTCATAGATAGCTCTTATTATTTTGAGGTACGTTCCATCAATACCGAATTTATTGAGCGTTTTTAGCATGAAGGGCTGTTGAATTTTGTCAAAAGCCTTTTCTGCATCTATTGAGATAATCATGTGGTTCTTGTCTTTGGTTCTGTTTATATGCTGGATTATGTTTATTGATTTGCGAATGTTGAACCAGCCTTGCATCCCAGGGATGAAGCCCACTTGATCATGGTGGATAAGCTTTTTGATGTGTTGCTGAACCCGGTTTGCCAGTATTTTATTGAGGATTTTTGCATCGATGTTCATCAGGGATATTGGTCTAAAATTCTCTTTTTTTGTTGTGTCTCTGCCAGGCTTTGGTATCAGAATGATGTTGGCCTCATAAAATGAGTTAGGGAGGATTCCCTCTTTTTCTATTGATTGGAATAGTTTCAGAAGGAATGGTACCAACTCCTCCTTGTACCTCTGGTAGAATTCAGCTGTGAATCCATCTGGTCCTGGACTTTTTTTGGTTGGTAGGCTATTAATTATTGCCTCAATTTCAGAGCCTACTATTGGTCTATTCAGGGATTCAACTTCTTCCTGGTTTAGTCTTGGAAGAGTGTAAGTGTCCAGGAAATTATCCATTTCTTCTAGATTTTCCAGTTTATTTGCGTAGAGGTGTTTATAGTATTCTCTGATGGTAGTTTGTATTTCTGTGGGGTCGGTGGTGATATGCCCTTTATCATTTTTAATTGCGTCGATTTGATTCTTCTCTCTTTTCTTCTTTATTAGTCTGGCTAGTGGTCTGTCAATTTTGTTGATCTTTTCAAAAAACCAACTCCTAGATTCATTGATTTTTTGGAGAGTTTTTTGTGTCTCTATCTCCTTCAGTTCTGCTCTGATCTTAGTTATTTCTTGCCTTCTGCTAGCTTTCGAATGTGTTTGCTCTTGCTTCTCTAGCTCTTTTAATTGTGATGTTAGAGTGTCAATTTTAGATCTTTCCTGCTTTCTCTTGTGGGCATTTAGTGCTATAAATTTCCCTCTACACACTGCTTTAAATGTGTCCCAGAGATTCTGGTATGTTGTATCTTTGTTCTCATTGGTTTCAAAGAACATCTTTATTTCTGCCTTCATTTCGTTATGTACCCAGTAGTCATTCAGGAGCAGGTTGTTCAGTTTCCATGTAGTTGAGCGGTTTTGATTGAGTTTCTTAGTCCTGAGTTCTAGTTTGATTGCACTGTGGTCTGAGAGACAGTTTGTTATAATTTCTGTTCTTGTACATTTGCTGAGGAGTGCTTTACTTCCAATTACGTGGTCAATTTTGGAGTAAGTACGATGTGGTGCTGAGAAGAATGTATATTCTGTTGATTTGGGGTGGAGAGTTCTGTAGATGTCTATTAGGTCTGCTTGCTGCAGAGATGAGTTCAATTCCTGGATATCCTTGTTAACTTTCTGTCTCGTTGATCTGTCTAATGTTGACAGTGGAGTGTTGAAGTCTCCCATTATTATTGTATGGGAGTCTAAGTCTCTTTGTAAGTCTCTAAGGACTTGCTTTATGAATCTGGGTGCTCCTGTATTGGGTGCGTATATATTTAGGATAGTTAGCTCTTCCTGTTGAATTGATCCCTTTACCATTATGTAATGGCCTTCTTTGTCTCTTTTGATCTTTGATGGTTTAAAGTCTGTTTTATCAGAGACTAGTATAGCAACCCCCGCTTTTTTTTGTTCTCCATTTGCTTGGTAAATCTTCCTCCATCCCTTTATTTTGAGCCTATGTATGTCTCTGCGTGTGAGATGGGTCTCCTGAATACAGCAGACTGATGGGTCTTGACTCTTTATCCAGTTTGCCAGTCTGTGTCTTTTAATTGGAGCATTTAGTCCATTTACATTTAAGGTTAAGATTGTTATGTGTGAACTTGATCCTGCCATTATGATATTAACTGGTTATTTTGGTCGTTAGTTGATGCAGTTTCTTCCTAGCCTCGATGGTCTTTACATTTTGGCATGTTTTTGCAATGGCTGGTACCGGTTGTTCCTTTCCATGTTGAGTGCTTCCTTCAGGATCTCTTGTAAGGCAGGCCTAGTGGTGACAAAATCTCTAAGCATTTGCTTATCTGTAAAGGATTTTATTTCTCCTTCACTTATGAAACTTAGTTTGGCTGGATATGAAATTCTGGGTTTAAAATTCTTTTCTTTAAGAATGTTGAATATTGGCCCCCACTCTCTTCTGGCTTGGAGAGTTTCTGCCGAGAGATCTGCTGTTAGTCTGATGGGCTTCCCTTTGTGGGTAACCCGACCTTTCTCTCTGGCTGCCCTTAAGATTTTTTCCTTCATTTCAACTTTGGTGAATCTGGCAATTATGTGTCTTGGAGTTGCTCTTCTCGAGGAGTATCTTTGTGGCGTTCTCTGTATTTCCTGGATTTGAATGTTGGCCTGCCCTACTAGGTTGGGGAAGTTCTCCTGGATGATATCCTGAAGAGTGTTTTCCAACTTGGTTCCATTTTCCCCCTCACTTTCAGGCACCCCAATCAGACGTAGATTTGGTCTTTTTACATAATCCCATACTTCTTGCAGGCTTTGTTCATTTCTTTTTCTTCTTTTTTCTTTTGGTTTCTCTTCTCGCTTCATTTCATTCATTTGATCCTCAATCACAGATACTCTTTCTTCCAGTTGATCGAGTCGGTTACTGAAGCTTGTGCATTTGTCACGTATTTCTCGTGTCATGGTTTTCATCTCTTTCATTTCGTTTAGGACCTTCTCTGCATTAATTACTCTAGCCATCAATTCTTCCACTTTTTTTTCAAGATTTTTAGTTTCTTTGCGCTGGGTACGTAATTCCTCCTTTAGCTCTGAGAAATTTGATGGACTGAAGCCTTCTTCTCTCATCTCGTCAAAGTCATTCTCCGTCCAGCTTTGATCCATTGCTGGCGATGAGCTGCGCTCCTTTGCAGGGGGAGATGCGCTCTTATTTTTTGAATTTCCAGCTTTTCTGCCCTGCTTTTTCCCCATCTTTGTGGTTTTATCTGCCTCTGGTCTTTGATGATGGTGATGTACTGATGGGGTTTTGGTGTAGGTGTCCTTCCTGTTTGATAGTTTTCCTTCTAACAGTCAGGACCCTCAGCTGTAGGTCTGTTGGAGATTGCTTGAGGTCCACTCCAGACCCTGTTTGCCTGGGTATCAGCAGCAGAGGCTGCAGAAGATAGAATATTTCTGAACAGCGAGTGTACCTGTCTGATTCTTGCTTTGGAAGCTTCCTCTCAGGGGTGTACTCCACCCTGTGAGGTGTGGGGTATCAGACTGCCCCTAGTGGGGGATGTCTCCCAGTTGGGCTGCTCAGGGGTCAGGGACCCACTTGAGCAGGGAGTCTGTCCCTTCTCAGATCTCAACCTCCGTGTTGGGAGATCCACTGCTCTGTTCAAAGCTGTCAGACAGAGTCGTTTGCGTCTGCAGAGTTTTCTGCTGCTTTTGTTGTTGTATAGTTGTGCCCTGTCCCCAGAGGTGGAGTCTACAGAGACAGGCAGGTTTCCTTGAGCTGCTGTGAGCTCCACCCAGTTCGAGCTTCCCAGCGGCTATGTTTACCTACTTAAGCCTCGGCAATGGCGGGCGCCCCTCCCCCAGCCTCGCTGCTGCCTTGCCGGTAGATCACAGACTGCTGTGCTAGCAATGAGGGAGGCTCCGTGGGTGTGGGACCCTCCCGGCCAGGCGTGGGATATGATCTCCTGGTGTGCCTGTTTGCTTAAAGCGCAGTATTGGGGTGGGAGTTACCCGATTTTCCAGGTGTTGTGTGTCTCAGTTCCCCTGGCTAGGAAAAGGGATTCCCTTCCCCCTTGCGCTTCCCAGGTGAGGCAATGCCTCGCCCTGCTTCAGCTCTCGCTGGTCGGGCTGCAGCAGCTGACCAGCACCGATCGTCCGGCACTCCCCAGTGAGATGAACCCAGTACCTCAGTTGAAAATGCAGAAATCACCGGTCTTCTGTGTCGCTCGCGCTGGGAGTTGGAGACTGGAGCTGTTCCTATTCGGCCATCTTGCTCCGCCTCCTCTTTTTCTGAGATTTATATATAAGGTTTCTGAAATAGAGATCACCTTTTCTCATTTTTCTACTCTTTTTTTTTTTTTAAGCATAAAGGAATTATTATTATTATTATTTTAGGATAGAGCACTATGAAAACCTCTACCTAGGTTTTGCCAAGGACCCAGAGGTGAGAATTTGATAAGATATAGACAGAATATTTTCTTTTTTTTAAATTTATTTATTATTATTGTACTTTAAGTTGTAGGGTACATGTGCATAACGTGCAGGTTTGTTACATATGTATACTTGTGCCATGGTGGTGTGCTGCACCCATCAACTCATCATTTACATCAGGTATAACTCCCAATGCAATCCCTCCCCCCTACCCTCTCCCCATGATAGGCCCCTGTGTGTGATGTTCCCCTTCCTGAGTCCAAGTGATCTCATTGATCAGTTCCCACCTATGAGTGAGAACATGCGGTGTTTGGTTTTCTGTTCTTGTGATAGTTTGCTAAGAATGATGGTTTCCAGCTGCATCCATGTCCCCACAAAGGACGCAAACTCATCCTTTTTGATGGCTGCATAGTATTCCATGGTGTATATGTGCCACATTTTCTTAATCCAATCTGTCACTGATAGACATTTGGGTTGATTCCAAGTCTTTGCTATTGTGAATAGTGCTGCAATAAACATACGTGTGCATGTGTCTTTATAGCAGCATAATTTATAATCCTTTGGGTATATACCCAGTAATGGGATGGCTGGGTCATATGGTACATCTAGTTCTAGATCCTTGAGGAATCGCCATACTGTTTTCCATAATGGTTGAACTAGTTTACAATCCCACCAACAGTGTAAAAGTGTTCCTATTTCTCCACGTCCTCTCCAGCACCTGTTGTTTCCTGACTTTTTAATGATCGCCATTCTAACTGGTGTGAGATGGTATCTCATTGTGGTTTTGATTTGCATTTCTCTGATGGCCAGTGATGATGAGCATTTTTTCATGTGTCTGTTGGCTGTATGAATGTCTTCTTTTGAGAAATGTCTGTTCATATCCTTTGCCCACTTTTTGATGGGGTTGTTTGTTTTTTTCTTGTAAATTTGTTTGAGTTCTTTGTAGGTTCTGGATATTAGCCCTTTGTCAGATGAGTAGATTGCAAAAATTTTCTCCCATTCTGTAGGTTGCCTGTTCACTCTGATGGTAGTTTCTTTTGCTGTGCAGAAGCTCTTTAATTTAATGAGATCCCATTTGTCAATTTTGGCTTTTGCTGCTGTTGCTTTTGGTGTTTTTGACATGAAGTCTTTGCCCATGCCTATGTCCTGAATGGTACTACCTAGGTTTTCCTCTAGGATTTTTATGGTATTAGGTCTAACATTTAAGTCTCTAATCCATCTTGAATTAATTTTCGTATAAGGAGTAAGGAAAGGATCCAGTTTCAGCTTTCTACTTATGGCTAGCCAATTTTCCCAGCACCATTTATTAAATAGGGAATCCTTTCCCCATTTCTTGTTTCTCTCAGGTTTGTCAAAGATCAGATGGCTGTAGATGTGTGGTATTATTTCTGAGGACTCTGTTCTGTTCCATTGGTCTATATCTCTGTTTTGGTACCAGTACCATGCTGTTTTGGTTACTGTAGCCTTGTAGTATAGTTTGAAGTCAGGTAGCGTGATGCCTCCAGCTTTGTTCTTTTGACTTAGGATTGTCTTGGAGATGCGGGCTCTTTTTTGGTTCCATATGAACTTTAAAGCAGTTTTTTCCAATTCTGTGAAGAAACTCATTGGTAGCTTGATGGGGATGGCATTGAATCTATAAATTACCTTGGGCAGTATGGCCATTTTCACGATATTGATTCTTCCTATCCATGAGCATGGTATGTTCTTCCATTTGTTTGTGTCCTCTTTAATTTCACTGAGCAGTGGTTTGTAGTTCTCCTTGAAGAGGTCCTTTACATCCCTTGTAAGTTGGATTCCTAGGTATTTGATTCTCTTTGAAGCAATTGTGAATGGAAGTTCATTCCTGATTTGGCTCTCTGTTTGTCTGTTACTGGTGTATAAGAATGCTTGTGATTTTTGCACATTAATTTTGTATCCTGAGACTTTGCTGAAGTTGCTTATCAGCTTAAGGAGATTTTGGGCTGAGACAATGGGGTTTTCTAAATATACAATCATGTCATCTGCAAACAGGGACAGTTTGACTTCTTCTTTTCCTAACTGAATACCCTTGATTTCTTTCTCTTGCCTAATTGCCCTAGCCAGAACTTCCAACACTATGCTGAATAGGAGTGGTGAGAGAGGGCATCCCTGTCTTGTGCCAGTTTTCAAAGGGAATTTTTCCAGTTTTTGCCCATTCAGTATGATATTGGCTGTGGATTTGTCATAAATAGCTCTTATGATTTTGAGGTACGTTCCATCAATACCGAATTTATTGAGCGTTTTTAGCATGAAGAGCTGTTGAATTTTGTCAAAAGCCTTTTCTGCATCTGTTGAGAGAATCATGTGGTTCTTGTCTTTGGTTCTGTTTATATGCTGGATTATGTTTATTGATTTGCGAATGTTGAACCAGCCTTGCATCCCAGGTATGAAGCCCACTTGATCATGGTGGATAAGCTTTTTGATGTGCTGCTGAATCCGGTTTGCCAGTATTTTGTTGAGGATTTTTGCATCGATGTTCATCTAGGATATTGGTCTAAAATTCTCTTTTTTTGTTGTGTCTCTGCCAGGCTTTGGTATCAGGATGATGTTGGCCTCATAAAATGAGTTAGGGAGGATTCCCTCTTTTTCTATTGATTGGAATAGTTTCAGAAGGAATGGTACCAACTCCTCCTTGTACCTCTGGTAGAATTCAGCTGTGAATCCATCTGGTCCTGGACTTTTTTTGGTTGGTAGGCTATTAATTATTGCCTCAATTTCAGAGCCTGCTATTGGTCTATTCAGGGATTCAACTTCTTCCTGGTTTAGTCTTGGAAGCGTGTAAGTGTCCAGGAAATTATCCATTTCTTCTAGATTTTCCAGTTTATTTGCGTAGAGGTGTTTATAGTATTCTCTGATGGTAGTTTGTATTTCTGTGGGGTCGGTGGTGATATCCCCTTTATCATTTTTAATTGCGTCGATTTGATTCTTCTCTGTTTTCTTCTTTATTAGTCTTGCTAGTGGTCTGTCAATTTTGTTGATCTTTTCAAAAAACCAACTCTTGGATTCATTGATTTTTTGGAGAGTTTTTTGTGTCTCTATCTCCTTCAGTTCTGCTCTGATCTTAGTTATTTCTAGCCTTCTGCTAGCTTTCGAATGTGTTTGCTCTTGCTTCTCCAGTTCTTTTAATTGTGATGTTAGAGTGTCAATTTTAGATCTTTCCTGCTTTCTCTTGTGGGCATTTAGTGCTATAAATTTCCCTCTACACACTGCTTTAAATGTGTCCCAGAGATTCTGGTATGTTGTATCTTTGTTCTCATTGGTTTCAAAGAACCTCTTTATTTCTGCCTTCATTTCGTTATGTACCCAGTAGTCATTCAGGAGCAGGTTGTTCAGTTTCCATGTAGTTGAGCGGTTTGGATTGAGTTTCTTAGTCCTGAGTTGTAGTTTGATTGCACTGTGGTCTGAGAGACAGTTTGTTATAATTTCTGTTCTTGTACATTTGCTGAGGAGTGCTTTACTTCCAATTACGTGGTCGATTTTGGAGTAAGTACGATGTGGTGCTGAGAAGAATGTATATTCTGTTGATTTGGGGTGGAGAGTTCTATAGATGTCTATTAGGTCGGCTTGCTGCAGAGATGAGTTCAATTCCTGGATATCCTTGTTAACTTTCTGTCTCGTTGATCTGTCTAATGTTGACAGTGGAGTGTTGAAGTCTCCCATTATTATTGTATGGGAGTCTAAGTCTCTTTGTAAGTCTCTAAGGACTTGCTTGATGAATCTGGGTGCTCCTGTATTGGGTGCATATATATTTAGGATAGTTAGCTCTTCCTGTTGAATTGATCCCTTTACCATTA
The DNA here is from genome assembly GCF_037993035.2 of Macaca fascicularis. Taxonomy (NCBI): domain Eukaryota; kingdom Metazoa; phylum Chordata; class Mammalia; order Primates; family Cercopithecidae; genus Macaca; species Macaca fascicularis. Next base: position 37,387,797 of record NC_088382.1, read on the forward strand.
TGTAATGGCCTTCTTTGTCTCTTTTGATCTTTGATGGTTTAAAGTCTGTTTTATCAGAGACTAGTATTGCAACCCCCGCTTTTTTTTGTTCTCCATTTGCTTGGTAAATCTTCCTCCATCCCTTTATTTTGAGCCTATGTATGTCTCTGCGTGTGAGATGGGTCTCCTGAATACAGCAAACTGATGAGTCTTGACTCTTTATCCAGTTTGCCAGTCTGTGTCTTTTAATTGGAGCATTTAGTCCATTTACATTTAAGGTTAAGATTGTTATGTGTGAACTTGATCCTGCCATTATGATATTAACTGGTTATTTTGCTCGTTAGTTGATGCAGTTTCTTCCTAGCCTCGATGGTCTTTACATTTTGGCATGTTTTTGCAATGGCTGGTACCGGTTGTTCCTTTCCATGTTTAGTGCTTCCTTTAGGGTCTCTTGTAAGGCAGGCCTAGTGGTGACAAAATCTCTAAGCATTTGCTTATCTGTAAAGGATTTTATTTCTCCTTCACTTATGAAACTTAGTTTGGCTGGATATGAAATTCTGGGTTTAAAATTCTTTTCTTTAAGAATGTTGAATATTGGCCCCCACTCTCTTCTGGCTTGGAGAGTTTCTGCCGAGAGATCTGCTGTTAGTCTGATGGGCTTCCCTTTGTGGGTAACCGGACCTTTCTCTCTGGCTGCCCTTAAGATTTTTTCCTTCATTTCAACTTTGGTGAATCTGGCAATTATGTGTCTTGGAGTTGCTCTTCTCGAGGAGTATCTTTGTGGCGTTCTCTGTATTTTCTGGATTTGAATGTTGGCCTGCCCTACTAGGTTGGGGAAGTTCTCCTGGATGATATCCTGAAGAGTGTTTTCCAACTTGGTTCCATTTTCCCCCTCACTTTCAGGCACCCCAATCAGACGTAGATTTGGTCTTTTTACATAATCCCATACTTCTTGCAGGCTTTGTTCATTTCTTTTTCTTCTTTTTTCTTTTGGTTTCTCTTCTCGCTTCATTTCATTCATTTGATCCTCAATCGCAGATACTCTTTCTTCCAGTTGATCGAGTCGGTTACTGAAGCTTGTGCATTTGTCACGTATTTCTCGTTTCATGGTTTTCATCTCTTTCATTTCGTTTATGACCTTCTCTGCATTAATTACTCTAGCCATCAATTCTTCCACTTTTTTTTCAAGATTTTTAGTTTCTTTGCGCTGGGTACGTAATTCCTCCTTTAGCTCTGAGAAATTTGATGGACTGAAGCCTTCTTCTCTCATCTCGTCAAAGTCATTCTCCGTCCAGCTTTGATCTGTTGCTGGCGATGAGCTGCACTCCTTTGCCGGGGGAGATGCGCTCTTATTTTTGGAATTTCCAGCTTTTCTGCCCTGCTTTTTCCCCATCTTTGTGGTTTTATCTGCCTCTGGTCTTTGATGATGGTGATGTACTGATGGGGTTTTGGTGTAGGTGTCCTTCCTGTTTGATAGTTTTCCTTCTAACAGTCAGGACCCTCAGCTGTAGGTCTGTTGGAGATTGCTTGAGGTCCACTCCAGACCCTGTTTGCCTGGGTATCAGCAGCAGAGGCAGCAGAAGATAGAATATTTCTGAACAGCGAGTGTACCTGTCTGATTCTTGCTTTGGAAGCTTCCTCTCAGGGGTGTACTCCACCGTGTGAGGTGTGGGGTGTCAGACTGCCCCTAGTGGGGGATGTCTCCCAGTTAGGCTACTCAGGGGTCAGGGACCCACTTGAGCAGGCAGTCTGTCCCTTCTCAGATCTCAACCTCCGTGTTGGGAGATCCACTGCTCTCTTCAAAGCTGTCAGACAGCGTCCTTTGCGTCTGCAGAGGTTTCGGCTGTGTTTGTTACTGCCCTGTCCCCAGAGGTGGAGTCTACAGAGACAGGCAGGTTTCCTTGAGCTGCTGTGAGCTCCACCCAGTTCGAGCTTCCCAGCAGCTTTGTTTACCTACTTAAGCCTCAGCAATGGCGGGCGCCCCTCCCCCAGCCTCGCTGCTGCCTTGCGGGTAGATCACAGACTGCTGTGCTAGCAATGAGGGAGGCTCTGTGGGTGTGGGACCCTCCCGGCCAGGTGTGGGATATGATCTCCTGGTGTGCCTGTTTGCTTAAAGCGCAGTATTGGGGTGGGAGTTACCCGATTTTCCAGGTGTTGTGTGTCTCAGTTCCCTTGGCTAGGAAAAGGGATTCCCTTCCCCCTTGTGCTTCCCAGGTGAGGCAATGCCTCGCCCTGCTTCAGCTCTCGCTGGTCGGGCTGCAGCAGCTGACCAGCACTGATCGTCCGGCACTCCCCAGTGAGATGAACCCAGTACCTCAGTTGAAAATGCAGAAATCACCTGTCTTCTGTGTTGCTCGCGCTGGGAGTTGGAGACTGGAGCTGTTCCTATTCGGCCATCTTGCTCCGCCCTTAGACAGAATATTTTCTATTCACTTTTATGGTGGTGCCTGCTATAGAACATTTCTGTTGCATTGAAAGAGGTACTTCGAAAGGGGTCATTTGGCATTTCCAAAGGGCTTCTAGACATCCTGAGTTTTCCCTGTGGCAATTCTGTGAGATCAGTGAGGGTTTTCATTCTTCTCAATTTATAGATAAAGGTTTAGATACAGGTGGTATGCCTTAGTCCACAGGATATGTCAGCGATTGAGCTTGCATGAGACCTCATGGCCCAGAGCCCCATCAGTTTGTTGACCTGTGTTTTTATTGGTAAGTGAAGACAGACTGAATCCATGGACTTGGATTCTACCCTGCAGCTCTCATCCAGGTGAAAGTCAGAACCTTACACTGTATAGAAAAAAGGGATTTCAGAAGTGTTCTAGTCTGGGGTCAAATTCTAAGTGATTTTAAAATGAATTTAGTGGATTGTAGATAAGCATTTTAAAAAATGGGAAGAAGAGGATAAAAAAAGAATAATAGGAAATAGATTGTATTCATGTAGTAAATGTTGATAAAAAGTTTGTATTTTCTCCATATAAGTGTGCATTTTTACATATGCATGTGATATAATTTTGACTGTGTCCCCACCCAAATCTCATCTTGAATTGTAATCGCCGTAATCTTCACCTGTCTCGGGCGGGACCTGGTGGGAGGTAATTGAATCATGGGCACAGTTCCCCCATGCTGTTCTCATGATAGTGAGTGAGTTTTCACAAGGTCTGTTGGTTTTATAAGCACCCAGCATTTCCCCTGCTGGCACTCATTCTCTCTTCTGCCACCTTTGAAGAGGTGCCTTCCGCCATAATTATAAGTTTCCATGATTGTAAGTTTCACATTTCCCTCCAACCATGCAGAACTGTGAGTCAATTAAACCTCTTTTCTTTATAAATCACCCAGTCTCGGGTATTTCTTCATAGCAGCATGAGAATGGACTAATATAGTGTGTATATGTACATATATGCATATTTATAGGTATTTATATAGAGAGAGAGAATTGAAATTTAATGTACAATTTCTTATTGTGGGTCATATTAAAATATATATATATTTTAAAGCTGTTGATGTAGTCTAGCCTCTCTTAATTTAGAATTCAGGATTCGGAAGCTCAAGGACACGACCCAGAAGGTTGGTGGCCAAAGGTAAGTTTAGAATTTAAGTTTCCTAGTTCTCACGGGCAGTGGCATAGTACGGTGTGCAGAGCAGGGACTTTGGGTCAAACAAAAGTTGGTTCAGATCTTCACTCCATTGTATACTGGTTGCGTAATAATAAACAAAATTCTTATCTTCATTTTATAGGTGAAGAAATGGAATCTTGGAGAGATTAAGACTTGGGTTTTAGGCTTTAGAGTGGGGGTTAAATTAGATAATACTATATAGAGACAAAACAATTAAGAACTGACTCATTTGGTAAATACTTTCTCAGGCCAGACGTTTTTGGTAAGGAGAAGAATTTTTTTCCCCTCTCATTCCCAAAGATCACTGTTATTGCATGATATGGTTTCGGTCTGTGTCCCACACAAATCTCATGTCAAATTTTAGTCCCCAATATTGGAGGTGGGTTCTGGTGGGAGGTGATTAGATCATGGGGGTAGATTTCCCCTTTGTTGCTGTTCTCATGATAGTGAGTGAGTTATTGTGAGATCTGGTTGTTTAAAAGCATGTGCTTACCCACCCCACCTCTGCTTTCTCCTGCTCCAGTCATGTGAAATGTGCCTGCTTCCCCTTCCGCCATAAGTGAATGTTTCCTGAAGCCTCTCTAGCCATGCTTCCTATACAGCCTGCAGAATTGTGAGTCAATTAAACTTCTTTTCTTTATATATTACCCAATCTTAGGTAGTTCTTTATAGTAGTGAGAGAATGGAGTAATAAATTGCACTTTTAGATATGTCTTTTGTGTGTGTGTGTGTGTGTGTGTGTGTGCGTGTGTGTGTATGTTTGCATGGCATATATAAAATGATTAAACTTTGGCATAAAAATAATAAACACCTGAATAATTCTAAATTGAATCCTATGCAACAAATATGTGCTACGGCTTCTAGAGATTATAAGGAAACATATCATATAGTAAATGTAGTGGACAAAAATGAAACTCATATCCATAAAATGGTATTTTGCAAAACCAAGCAGAACTTGACCATTTTATCATGGAAATGGTCCAAAAAATAAATGTAACAAATCTTAAGCAGAGAGAGAGAGACACCACTGTGAGATAAAAGAATCATGGAGGGCTGCCAGGGGGACATTTGACTCGGTAATGTTTGGAGAATTGGGAGACTTTAGACAGTTATGGGAAGATGATGGCACCATGAGAAGGAGGAAGGGCACACATCAAGGCACAGCAGCGGCAGGTCTAATGTGATCAGACATATTTAGTTTGGGCAATGTTGAGGGTGCTTATGAAGGGGCAGAAGAGTCGCAGAGGGCCTGAATTGCCAGCTCAGGCTTCGGGATGTCATTCTGCAGGTATAATGGCCTCATAAGAGGCTTTGCCTGACTAGTGCCATGAGAAGAAAGTATTTAAAGAAAACTAGTTCTTTATACTAGGCTTATATTCTTTTGGGTATATTATAAAGCCACATTGACATGTATGTTGATTGTAGCACTATTCACAATAGCAAAGATATAGAATTAATCTGAATGTTCATTAATGATAGATTAGATAAAGAAAATGTGGTATATATACACCATGAAATATCATAAAGCCATAAAAATGAATGAAATCGTGTCCTTTGCAGCAACATGGATGGAGCTGGAGCCCATTATCCTTAGGAAACTAACATAAGAAAAGGAAACCAAATACTGCATGTTCACGCTTATAAGTGGGAGTTAAAGGATGAGAACATATGGACACACAGAAAGGAATAACACAAACTAGGATCTTTCGGAGGCTGGAGGGTGGGAGGAGAAAGAGAATCAGGGAGGACAACTAATGGGTACTAGGCTTGATACCTGGGTAATGAAATAATCTGTACAACAAACCCTCATGACGTAAGTTTACCTAGGTAACAACCTGCACTTCTACCCCTGAACCTAAAATATAAGTTAAAATAAAACCAGTTATCTGCCAAGTAGGAACACGTAGTTTATTGGAGGTGATATGTCTTGCAAAATTTAAATCATGGTAGATGATATGGTTTGGATCTCTGTGCCCACCCAAATATCATGTTAACATGCAATCCCCAGTGCTGGAGCTGGAGCCTGGTGGGAGGTGATTGGATCATGGGGATGATTTCTCATGGTTTAACATCATCTCCTCTTGGTGCTGTTGTGGCAACAGTTAGTCCTCATGAAATCTGGATGTTTAAAAGTGTGTGGTGCCTCTCCACTCTCTTTCTCTCTCCTGCTCTGGCGATGTGAAGTGTGGTTCCCCCTTCACCTTCCGCCATGACTGTAAGTTTCCTGAGGCCTCCCTAGAAGCCAAGCAGATGCCAGCATCATGCTTCCTGTATAGCCCA